>NC_091403.1:627500-1252500 GCF_032191515.1 Phaenicophaeus curvirostris
AGAGACACAAATTAATAGCAACAGGGCCATTAGCCCGTCACTTGGAATCAGCGCTGGTGGCAGGATCTGCCTGCGCAGCCTCGCGTGGCTCCGTGCCCGTGCTGTGCCGGGAAATGGCCTCACTACGCTGAGCAAGTTTTATGGAGCCTGCAGTGCTGGTGAGGGGGGAAGGAGAAAATCCTGCTTAGCCGCAGGATAATCACAGAATTGCGGAATGGTTTGGGGCAGAAGGGATTTAAAGCCTATCCAGTCCCACCCCCTGCCGTGGGCAGGGACACCTCCCACTGGATCCGGTTGCTGCAACCCCCATCCAGCCTGGTCTGAATGCCTCGAGGGTGTTTGCACATCCGTGAACGTAAATTTTGGATTGTTCCACAGAGACATCACTATAAATAAGAGTCATTTAACCGGTTGTAATACATCCCAGCTTGTACTGAATGAAGGACCCTCTCCGGAGGGTGCTGGGATCCGTTTAATACCTGGGAACATCTGCAATTCTTTGGATGGAACAGCTAAATAATTTTTTATTTTGAGCCACCTAGCATGAGGAAAACCACTTTATGATGGGATGTGTAGGAAAAGCCATGGGGATGGTGCGGGCAAGGCTGTGGCTGGGCCAGGAGCCACCAGCATCCCTCCCAGCCACAGGGCTGCCTCTTCTGGGGTGCTGGGAGCTGTCGGGAGGCTGGGATCAGCTGCCCCCCCTAACCCCGTCTCCATCTCTCCTTGCAGGAGCAGCCAGGGCTTCATGCACATGAAACTGTCGCGGACGCAGGAGAACAAGTACGTGCTGGGTCAGCACAGCCCGCCCTTCGACAGCGTGCCGGAGATCATCCATCACTACGCCAGCCGCAAGCTGCCCATCAAGGGCGCCGAGCACATGTCCTTGCTCTACCCGGTGGCCATCCGTACCCTATAGTCCTCGCTCCCGACGCTGGGTGCACTCGGAACTGGCCGCCGTGCCGAGGATGGAGCTCCGGCAGCCCAGAGCGGCTCGCTGGGCACGGCCGGTGCTGTCAGGGATTGCTGCAGCCGGACCCCTCGACCGGCTCTCTCGGGGGGCTCCCGCACCCTACGTTGCCCGCTGGGCCCCCCGTGCGAGGAGCTGAGCGGGGATTGCGGCTGCTCACTGCCCTCACCCGTCTCCGGGCAGAGGGCAGGACACAGGACTGGAGCTGGGACCACGGAGGGGCCGGGGATGGGGGGAGATGGGCTGGAAAAAGGGGATAAATCTTCTGTTACCAGGCCTGAGGTGCCTCCCCGGGGCTGCCCATGGGAGAGGCGATGGCTTTGCCCGCGGGGCTGGGCTAGTGGTGGCCCCAGGCACTCGATACTCACTGCCATCTTTTGCCAAATGTAAATAGCGACCGGCCTGGGGCGCGGGCAGCACCGCTGCCTAATAAAGCCGTGCCTGGTCGCCTCCGGCTCCGTGGGGACCGCGTGGCCGTGTCCCACCCCCTCGAGTGGGGGAGCGGTTGGTGGAACGGTGGGGAGGATGATTTTCTGACACAAAAGTTTGGAGCAAATGGGTTTTTCCTTCGCTCTTACATACCCTGAGTATGCCTAAGTGGTCCAGCTGATGCACGAAGGACAAGGGACACCTGTGCTCACATCCTCACTGTGTCTGTGGGACCCTTTGCAGGTAGTGAGGAGCTGGTTTTGGACTTGCCTGGTGTTTTCTGGGTTCTTTTGCTCCTTGTTTTCCTTTACCCCTCGTGAGTCTTCGGCAAAATCCCTGAATTTCACAGCTCTCCTGTTCTCCTCCTCGGGGTTTGGGCCTGTTCTTTGTCTTCCTGCCATCTGGAGCCAGCTTGTTTCTTCTCTTCATGTGGCTGAAGCTACGTCTGGTGCTCTGTAGCCTTTGAACCTTGTTCCTGGTGTTCCTTGCTACTGTACCTACGCACGTACATCTCCTCTATCCATGCTTCCAACTAAGCTTGGTCTTGCTGTTCCTCCACCGCCGTGTGTTCTCATTCTCTGCTCCCTGGCTGCCCTGCTGTGCCCAGCAGAGGGGATTTCAGTGGCAAATTCATTGCTGGACCAGCAAAACCTTTTGCATCAGTGGAGCAAAGCACTTGGGCTATTCTTGGGATGGGGTAGTGGTGGCTTGATGAAGGCTTTGAGGAAAAGCAGCATCCTCCCTGTCACCTGGTCCTGCAGGACTGCTGGAGGAGTTGGAATGGAAGTGATGGGTGGGACGGTGGGGACCTTCTGGGGGTGAGCACTGCAGCTGTGGCTCTGCCGGCCAGGGCTCTGGGCTTTCCCAGACTTCTCTGTAGCCAGGGATCACAGTCCTGGCTTCGCAGCCTGTGGCTGCTGTGGGGACCAGCGTGGTCCCTGAGTCCACGCCCGTGGCTGAGAGCCTGCAGAAACTGTGTTGGTTTGTTCCAAGATGCCTCAGCCTCTGCCACTCCTTAAAAGGCAGCGTTGGAGCTCATGGGGCGCCCGGTGTCTCCTTACAGCCCCGCTCGCTACTGGCAGCTCCCCGCCTGCCTCTGCATCCCAGGGAGGCAGCTTGTCCAGCAGGGATGGAGGTGGCTCCAGCTGGAGGGTTTTTCTCCTGGTGGAGAGCGCGCAGGAAGGACTTGGAGACACAGAGATGTGCAGGGATGCTCTTAGGATGCCCTTGCTGCATTGGAAAGGTTCTGAGGTCTCTCGGCAGCCCTGCTGTGTCCTGACAGCTCGTATTATGAAATGCTCTGCCCTCTCTGTAGCTGTGGCTCGCAAAGCAGAGGCTTCTTCTGTCCATGCGGGGAGGGAGAGAAGGCACGGGAGAACTGAAATGAGATCTTAGGGAGAAATGTTCTGCTGTGAGGGTGGGGAGGCCCTGGCCCAGGCTGCCCAGAGCAGGGGTGGCTGCCCCATCCCTGGAGGGGTTCAAGGCCAGGTTGGATGGGGCTTGGAGACCCTGATCCAGTGGGAGGTGTCCCTGCCCATGGGAACTGTGTGGGCTGTTAGGTCCCTTCCAGCCCAAAGCATTCCGTGATTCCAAGGAGAAGCAGCCTGCACGCTGCCCTGGATCAGCCTCTCACAGCACTTGGTTGCCTTCCCCCTGTGGGCAGTGAGGTCCTGGAGCACAGCCCCAGCTGCCCCACAGCTCGGTGCCCTGAGCTCCGCGCACAAGCCTGTTCCCGGCAGCACTGATCCAATCCAGTGCAATTACGAAACAAACTTCCTCTGTTCCTAATTGGGGCTGCAGTGTGGTAAAGCAGCCTGGGATTGTGGAGGGGTTAGCGAGGGATCAGGCGATGAATGCCAGAGCTGTTTCCCTGCCAGGGAGGGCAGGGAACGGAGGCAGCTGGGATGACAGACAACATTGCTGGGACAAGAGGATTGGGAATTGCAACAGAGAAAGGTCTCCACTCTGCATTCATGCTCCCAATGGGGTTAACCTCAAAGCCATGTCAGGTTTCTCAGACCCTTGTTTGTCTTGGGGATTAGCGTCCTCATGAATGGGGCTCAGCCCATCACGCGGCTGCCCTCCCCTCCTGTTCCCAAACTGCACTCGTTTCAGTCCCCGGACAGCAAAAGGCAGCGTGAAATTCATAGAATTGTTTGGTTGGAAAAAGCCTCTGAGATTGAGTCCAACCGTCCCTGTCCGCTACTGAACCATCCTTGAGCACCTCATCTACTCATCTTTGAAATACCTCTTTTAAATGCCCTCACAAGAGTCACTCCACTTTTTCAGGGCAGCTCCTGATCAGATCCCATCACAAACAGCAGATACAGTGCTCCAGCTGGACCTGTGGTCTCTGTGGGAATGCCAGAATGACCCTCCCCAACTTTCCTGGAGCTCCTTTCTGTACTGGAAGCTGCAGGTCTTCCCCAGGCTGAACAACCCCAACTCTCCCAGCCTGTCCTCATACAGGAGGTGCTCCAGCCCTCGCATCATCCCCGTGGCCTCTGGGCTGCTCCCAATCCATTCTCCACCCAGCCTGGGTTTGTGCCGTGATCTCCCTGACACAGGTGAAAGTCTAAGCAGCCTGAATGTGCTCCATCACCTCGCTTAAGACAAATTATTACATTACACCGAGGTGAGGTATCTGATAAATACTGTTTCCATTTGCCTTCCTCTCTTGAATCAAGGTTTCCTTCAAAGAAACCTCTGAAGCCTGTGCTGTGTTTTAATCCCTCTTTTCCCTTTTCTGTATGTGAAAGGCCCATTTGCAATTGTTTGCTCCTTGAGCCGGATCCAGGTTATCCTCAATCCAGTCCTTCACAGCAAAGCAACCTCGCTCCTTTCCTCCCAGAGCTCATGTGGCTCCTCCTGGTTGACCCTCATCTCATGCATTCAAAGCGTGTCCTCTGGTGGTCGTGCCTCAGGCACTCTCAGTCCTTCAGGTCGCACTCAGTCCTTCATCACCCCCCTAGTTAGCGTTTGACTTCCAGCCAGTCCCAAAGGCAGCAGCACATCCTAACAGAGCAGGCAAGGACAGGGATGGCCTCAAGCTGTGACAGAGGAAGTTTAGATTGGATATTAGGAAAAATTCCTTCATAGAAAGAGCAGTGAAGCCCTGGCCAAGGCTGCCCAGGGCAGGGGTAGATTCCCTGTCCCTGCAGGGTTCACAAAGCGTGTGGCCGTGGCTCTTGGGGACAGGGTTTGGTCGGCACTGGAGGGTCAGGCTGGCAGTTGGGCTGGATGAGCTGAGAGGGCTTTTCCAACCTCAGTGATTCCTTGATTCTGTGATTGCAGACCCTGAGCTGCCCTGCTCAGCTGAGAGGCCTCCTGAAAGGCCATCACTCCAGGCCAATTCGAGGCTCTGGCACCGCAGACAGTGTGGTAATTCGTGCTGGCAGCAGCTGCTCTCGCTATCAGCACCGCGATAATTGTCCCTGCTGGGCTGCTCCCACTTGGGGCCATCAGCAGCATGATCCCTCTTTTATCATCCCACATCTCATTCCTATCTTGGCAGCTGCTGCCCGTTAGCAAGGCTGAACGCCTGTTGGGATGCGAGGTTAGGTCACCCTGCGGTGGGTGAGGATTCTGATGTGCCACCAGGTCGCTCGGGGTGTGGAGTGGGAACATCCCTCTTCCGTGGCTGGATGCAGGGATGAGGTGGTGGTGCTGGGAGCAGGGACATCCCTGCATCTGGGTTTGTCCGTGATCTCTGCATGTGCCACGGGCCGGTGATCCCTCCCTGCTGGTGGAGGTGCCGCTCATTTCCATTTAGATAGATTCAATCTCAGCTGGATGTCTCCTCGCCACGGCAGAACTCAAGACCCAGATTTCCAATTTCCTTCCCCACGCAGTGCCAGATGCGCTCTGCTGGCTTGGGAATGGGAGCGTGGTGAGATGCCACAGCCTGGCAGAGGTGGACAGTCGGGTACGTGAACACAGATGATTGATTTTCTGTGTGTAGCTCCACGTATGGCTTCTGCGCACCTTTGGTGCGCAGAAGCCGTACGTGGAGCTACACACAGATAATGGTTGGACTCGATGATCCGGTGGGTCTCTTCCAACCTGGTTATTCTATGATTCTATGAAATTTCCCTGCATGGCCCAAAGCGTTCCTGTAGCTTCTCATGAGCCCCCTTCCCCACCCATGGCCAAGGACCGGAGATTAAAGCCAACATCGAGATTTGGCCCCTGTGATACGAGGGAAAGAGGTTGGACATGAGAGGAGAAGGCACCCAGGTGACCACAGCAGCGAA
Organism: Phaenicophaeus curvirostris; assembly: GCF_032191515.1. NCBI lineage: Eukaryota > Metazoa > Chordata > Aves > Cuculiformes > Cuculidae > Phaenicophaeus > Phaenicophaeus curvirostris. Next base: position 633,153 of record NC_091403.1, read on the forward strand.
TAACCCCTTATTTCTGCCTCCACGTGGGAAAAACAGCACGAGAAAGCTATTAAGGGTTGGGGGGTCCTTGTTTGCTGTCTACACGGAGTTTGGGTTCATCTCCCACGGACATGTGGGGACAGGGAAACGCCTGATCCTCACTGCGGCCTCCCCCGACGTAAATATATCATCTCTGTTCCTGTAGGAATGAAGAGACACAACAGTTTTGCTCAGGCAAAAGTGTGAGGACTTGAGGAGTAGAAAGTGGAGAGGGTTGGTGGGGGGAGCCCCAATCTCATGGGGATGGTGCCCCGTGCTCTGAGGGGACAGAGCCCCAATCTGGAGGGGTTGGTGCCCTCTGCTCTGAGGGGACAGAGCCCCAGTCTGGGGGGGTTGGTGCCCTGTGCTCTGAGGGGACAGAGCCCCAATCTGGAGGGGTTGGTGCCCTCTGCTCTGAGGGGACAGAGCCCCGATCTGGAGGGGATGGTGCCCTGTGCTCTGAGGGGACAGAGCCCCAGTCTGGAGGGGTTGGTGCCTTGTGCTCTGAGGGGACAGAGCCCCAATGTGGCGGGGATGGCGCCCTGTGCTCTGAGGGGACAGAGCCCCAATGTGGCGGGGATGGCGCCCTGTGCTCTGAGGGGACAGAGCCCCAATGTGGGGGGGTTGGTGCCCTGTGCTCTGAGGGGACAGAGCCCCAATGTGGGGGGGTTGGTGCCCTGTGCTCTGAGGGGACAGAGCCCCAATGTGGCGGGGATGGCGCCCTGTGCTCTGAGGGGACAGAGCCCCAGTGTGGGGGGGTTGGTGCCCTCTGCTCTGAGGGGACAGCGCAGCCGCAGCCTCACAGCGCGGTGATTGGCTGGGAGGGGGGCCAAGCCGGGAGGGGGCGTGTCCAGGCCACGGGGCGGGAAAGGAGGAGGCGGGGCCAGGCCCAGGCGGGGCCGGGCCGGGCTGTGATTGGCGGGGGCGTGGCCGGACACGGGGGCAGCTCCTGATTGGGCCCCGGGGGGCGGGTCCGTCCCCTGATTGGTCGGCGGGGCCCGGGGGGCGGGTCCGTCACCTGATTGGTCGGCGGGGCCCGGGGGGCGGGTCGGTCCCGTGAAAAGCCGCGCGGGCCGCGATGGCGGCGGCGGGGTCTGAGTCGCGGGTGCGGCGGAAGCAGCTGCTGAGCGCCGAGGAGGCGGAGCTGTTCGAGCTGGCGCAGGCGGCGGGCAGTGGGCTGGACCCCGAGGTGTTCCGGTGAGCCCCGCTCCCTCCCGCCTCCTCCCGTCCCCCTGTGCCCCTCGGCGCTCCCTGTCCCCTCTCACGTTCTGTCCCCGGTGGTCCCGTCCCCACCCCCACCCCCCCCCGGTGTTCCCCCCTCCCCCCGGTCCCCTCTGTTGCCCCCACGTCCAGCCCGCTCCCTCTGGGTTCCCCCGTCCCTCCCGGTGCTACCGGCTCCTCCGGTGCCCTCGATGCCCCTTGGTGCCTCCTGGTCCTCTCGGTGCCCCCGGTCTCCCCCGGGTCCCACTGACGCCCCCGGTGCCCCTAGTCCTCCCTGTCCGCCCCAGTTCCCCTGGGTGCCCTCCCAGTGCCCTCGGTGCCCTCCTGTCTCTTCCGGTCCCCCGTGCCCCCTTGACACCCTCAGTCCTCCCGGTGCCCCTGGTCCCCTTCTATCTCCCCAGGTCCCCTCTGTCCCCCCGGGTGCCCCCCAGGTCCCCTCTGACCCCCCCGCTGCCCCGTTGATGATGCTGGTTCCCCCCCAGGGTGCTGCTGGACCTGCTGCGCATGAACGTGGCGCCGCTCGCCGTCTTCCAGGTGCTCAAGTCCATGTGTGCGGGGCAGCGGCTGCCGCCGGGACACGAGGGGCCCCCCGCCACGGCACCGGTCCCCGCCGACAGCCGAGGTGCGTGCAGGACCCCCAGCTCCATCCACGCTCCCTGACTCCCCAGCGGCCTGGGGATGCCGGGCAGCAGCGGCTGAACACGAGCCAGCAGGGGCCCAGGTGGCCAAGAAGACTACCAGCATCCCGGCTTGGCTCAGCCGTGGGGCAGCAGGATTCAGTTATCCCAGCCTTGAGGTGTCAGGTGCTCTGTCTGTTCCTCTTGAGGTGTCGGGTGCTCTGTCTGTTCTTAAGGTGTTCCTGTGCCAGATGAAAGAAGGTTTAAAGAAATCAAGTGGCTGGTTACTTTGTAGATTAAACCTGTTGAAAACTAGCAGTGCTCCTACTTGTTTTGGGTTTGTGGCCCTGATACCCACGAGCTGAATTCACAAATCCCCTTTCTTCATTAGATACTGGATACGCTTTTGACACCCAATCCAGTTTTGCCTCTTGCGTGGCTTCCAAAGCAGCACTTGCAGCTTGGATGCTGTCTGGGTGACACGGATGGGTGGGAGTTGAACATTAATGTTGTGCTTGTTTATTCAGGGAGAAATAAAAGCACTTCTGCTGTCGGCGGGACCCAGGTTCTTGCAGACAGGAGCAGTCGGGAGGGATCTGCCCAGAGGATGCCTCGGCAGCCGAGTGCGAGCCGTACGCAGAAGACGGGAGCTTCTGGAAGGAGCAGTGGAGGAGGCAACAGTACCTAAACAAGACCTTGGAGCCGATGCGTTCTGATGCTTGATGATGTACATAAACCGTGCGTGTTAAACCCTTCCTTGTGTGTGACCCTGAAAAACACGATTTGTAACACACGGAACAGCGCTGCTGCTGCTGCTCATTTCCAAACCTTTCCTTGCCAATGCAGAAGGCGAGGGATTACCTGGGGGCACTGGGGCCAAAGAAAGAGGGGGGAGTGTAGAAAAGCCTGGATTAGTGATTATTCATTTACAAAGGTTACAGATCCCCGAGCCTAATGAGCCAGGTTAAATGAGGAGGTGATGCCCGATAAGGGGAAGAATGGCTTCATCTCTTCGTCTGAGAGAAATGCAAGTGGCTAAAACAGGTAAGTAGATTTGATAGAGCTTAAGTGTTGCCATTCATCATTCCAGAGCGTATCCAGGCGGTGGGTGTGTGGGCTGCAGCCTCAGCAGCTGGAGCTGTTACTGAAATGTATTTCCCTGGGGAGGAGAAAGTGCCCTCATTCATTGTGAGCGATAGATGTTTCTGAGACCTGAGGGCTTCGAATCAGCTGGGTTCAGCAGGTGCTGAAATCTCTTCCTGACAAAGAGGAGCAAACACTGAGGAGCAAAATCATGGAATGATTCAGGATGGAAGGGATCTCAAAGCCCATCCAGTCCCACCCCCTGCCATGGGCAGGGACACCTCCCATCCAGCCTGGCCTTGAACCCCTCCAGGGATGGGGCAGCCACCGATGCTCTGGGCACCCTGGGCCAGGGCCTCCCCACCCTCACAGCAAAATATTTCTTCCTAAGATCTCATCTCAGTCTCCCCTCTTGCAGCTCAAAACCATTCCTATCCCTGCCCTCCCTGATGAAGAGCCTCTCCCCAGCTTCCCTGGAGCCCCTGTCAGTACTGGAAGCTGCTCTAAGGTCTCCCGGAAGCCTTCTCTGGGCTGAACAACCCCAACTCTCTCAGCCTGTCCTCGTGTGAGAGGTGCTCCAGCCCTCGGATCATCTCTGTGGCTTCTTCTGGCCTCGCACCTTCCCATGCTGAGGACTCCAGAGCTGGACACAGGCTCCAGGTGGGTCTCTCAGAGCGGAGCAGAGGGGCAGAATCCCCTCCCTCCCTGCTGGTCCCACAGCTCTGGGTGCAGCCTAGGACATGGGTGGTTTCTAGGCTGCAAGCACACGTGTCGGCTCATGTGGGAGCTTGTCCTCCCCCAGTACACCAAGCCCTTCTCCTCAGTTGAGGATATATTTTGTGTGTCCCTCTGGACCCCATTTGTGACCCCCTTCTTTGGCCCCTGACCTGCCACCCAGTTGCTGTGCAGTTATTTTTTGACGATTATTTGCTATTTGAGTTTTTTCCCTGCTCAAATATGAGCAAAAACCTGTGGGGTAAGGGGCTGAGAGAACCTGGGGAGGGACTGGAAGGCGAGGCTGTCCTGGGGGACCCATTCAGGGCTGGAGGCTGCCAGCAGGACCTCTCCTGTGATCAGAGCAGCGACACCTGAGAGTGCGTATAAATAGGAGGAGGAAAATGAAACCAGCAGGGAGCAGAGTGGCGCAGCGGAAGCGTGCTGGGCCCATAACCCAGAGGTCGATGGATCGAAACCATCCTCTGCTAGCATGTTTTTTTCCTCCCGATGCATCCCAGCCACTGCCTTTCCCCTCCGTCCTTCAGAAAACGTTCCCTGCTCTGCTCCTGCTCTCTGAGCACCCGTGGCCCACCCTGTCCCTCAGCCCCTTCTCTCAGCCAATGCCACCTTCTTTCTCCTTTCCCTGCTCAGCACCACAATGCATCAGCAGGCAGAGCTCCTCGCAAAAGGCCATGGGGGTCCTGGGGACGCGTCTCTTTCTCCCTTCCTATCATGCAGCTCAGTCCCGGCTGCAGCGGTGCTGGGTAGTCGCTGATGCTGATCTCCCTTTGTCGCTGAATCGTGCAGCAGGAGGGTCCCTGGCCGCCCTCCTGCGCCCGCAGCCCCGTTCCCGCAGTGCAGCGGCTGCTGCGCGGGAGCAGGGGAGCCGCGGGGCTGCAGGGGAGCCTCCCGCGCCCCGCGTTGGTGGTATAGTGGTGAGCATAGCTGCCTTCCAAGCAGTTGACCCGGGTTCGATTCCCGGCCAACGCACGCAGGCTTTTCTTGCACCCGCGCACAGACCCAGGTGGGCACCCTGTCCCGACCCCGAGCATCAGTGGGACCCAGCGGAGCGACCTCCTTTGCAATGAGGAGCTGAGACCCCGGCACTTCTCCCACGGCTTCGGCTGTGGGGCAAAAGAGGAGGATGCAGAGACTGCAGCAGCGCAGGCTTTTATGCAGCGTCCGCATTTTCACTCTCAGAAAAAAAAGGATGAAAAGCAATGATGCTGAGGATCAGTCAGCAGGGGACCTGGGCCCCGAGGGGCTGTGAAATCTCTGTCCTGAGACACTTCATGCCCACACAGGACAAAGCAGCCATCAGCTGGGGTGAAGCTGCTCCTTGGCGCAGGAGGAGGCTCTTTGTGAGTCCCCGAGAGGCTTTCCAAGGAGAGCAGCTGTTGAGGATAAGGAGCAGAGAGAGAGAGGGTGTTTCTTGGGTGTTGAGCAGCAACTTGTGTCTCGGCTGATGGGGCGCGATGGGCACAGGGCAGGGGGGGCCGGCAGGTAGTTGTGGCCGAGTGGTGAAGGCGATGGACTAGAAATCCATTGGGGTTTCCCCGCGCAGGTTCGAATCCTGCCAACTACGCGGCGCGGTCCCTTTTGGGCGGCGTGGAGGGACCTCGCGGGGCAGGGTGGCACTCGGCTGCGACCCCGCGGGCACAGCCCCTGTCCTGCCTCCCTCCAGAGATGCCCGAGGGACGGCAGAGCTGGCTCCCAGTGCTCCTGGCAGGAGAGTTGGGGAAGTGGATGGCCCAGGGCTTGAGGAGAAGCCGTGGAGAGAGGTCGGTGCTGTTGGTGCTGGAGCAGACCTCGATCTGACCTGGCTTCCCCAGCAGCTCATCCCCACCCGCTGTCCCCCCTGTGCCTGGAACTCCAGCCGCTTGTCCCCCAGCGGAGCCGTCCCCACGGCCCTCACTGCGAACCAAGAAGGGCAGAGACCCGATGGCCCCGCGATCCCGGCAGCGCTCAGCGCGTGCTGCTCTTTTGAGGTGTCCCCGAGGCAGGTGGTCGTGGAGCAGCAATAGGAGAAGGGGCCAGCGTGGAGCGCGCTGCAGAAGAGGCGTCGCTGTGCACACATGTCCCTGGTGGGGAAGGGTGAAGAGAAGAGCTCCTGGAGCTGATGTTGCAGGCGCTGTGCAGGAGAGGTGGGAGAAGGAGGGAGCGAGGCCCTGGCCCTGGCCAGGCGGTGCGGTTCTGCGCTGAGAGGTGGTTGTTGGTGTGGGTGCTGCGAGGGCAGGGGGAGCGTGGGGAGCGCTGGTGCCGGCAGAGCCAGGGGGCGAGCGGCCGGGCTGGGGGAGCAGAGTGGCGCAGCGGGAGCGTGCTGGGCCCATAACCCAGAGGTCGATGGATCGAAACCATCCTCTGCTAACGCCTTTTTTCCTGCTCCTCACCCCCAGCCCCAGGGACACAGGGGACAGCACGCACCGGGCAGAGGGACGCTGCAGCCCCTCAGCCGCAGCCCACGGGCTCTGCGGCCCCTGGCGCTGTGGGGAGCAGCAGCAGGGCAGCTTTCCCTGCTGTGCACACAGACCTTCTTGGCCATGAGGAGCACCTGGGCAGGTGTGGTGAGCAGAGGGGACAGAGAGTGTGTGTGCAGGAGGTCCCATGGTGTAAAGGTGAGCACTCTGGACTCTGAATCCAGCGATCTGAGTTCAAATCTCAGTGGGACCTTGTTCTTTTGGCTCCCTCAGCGCTTTCCTCAGCCTGATCACCCTTTTCCAGCCCTGCTCTTGGTCGCTGCTTCAATGACCCCCCCCCATCTGCTTCCCTCCCGGTGCCCCCAGCCCTGGCACTGACATCGCTGCCCCTGCCCGGGCACAGGGGGTCTCGGCCCCTTTCCTGAGTGCGGCTCCCTCTCTGCTCCCTGCTCCTGGACTGCGACCCCAGCCCTGGATCAGCAAAGCCCCCGGCAGCTGACGAGCAGACCCTGGTGCCCACGCCTGGCTCGAAGCGAGCTCAAGGAGAGGAGGATTTCTGTGGCTTTTTCTGGCTGGGTGTTGGACGTCTCCAAAGACAGAAAGCCCCTGGGTAACCGTTTCTCTTTTTGACCGGGACCCTCTCAGGGTTATCACGCGTGGCATTCCTGTATTTCCACCCCTGTGCTTTGCTCCTCACTCTCCTCATTTCCCTGAGGCTTTTCTACCTTTCTCTTTCCTGCTTCCTTCATTTTGATCCTCAAGTGTCACTTCAGGGAGCTCCCCTGACAGCTGGAGGTGAGACGGGGCTGGGGGGATCCTTGCCGCCAGGGGAAAGGGCTGGGGCTCCCTTTTCCTTGCACGGGGAGGGCAAAGAGAGGGAGGAGGACAAGAAAGGAGCACGAGAGCGATGGATGCTGCACAAAGTCTTTAATGGAAGGAGAGAACGGGTGGGCCCAGAGCAGAGACAGCGAGGAGCAGAGGGCACAGCGCCTCCGGGCAGCTGGGACGAGGACACCCAGCGCGGTGGCAGCCGTGGCCAAGCTCCCGCGCAGGGTTCCCGTCTTGCTGCCGCTCCAAAGGGGACGATGCGGCGGCTTCAGCAGGTGCGAGGGCAGCGCGGGCGAGGCAGACACAGCCCTGCGCCCCCCAGCGCGAGGGAGCCCCCAGAAGAGATGGGAACCCCCCCGGCGCTGAGGGAGCTGCCGACGGCAGCCGAGAGAGAGGAGCCCACGGCCGTGCTCTGAGGGAAGGAGGTGAGGATGGGGCCCGGCAGGGTCACCACCACCGGGGACGCCTCGATGGCCACCGTCGAGTCGGCGCAGCGGGCCACGCAGGGCTCACTGCAGCTGCTGGCGAGGGGCGTGGGGCCGCAGGGGCCGCAGGGACGTGGCACACACGCGCTGAAGCAAGACATCTCTGCTGCCGCGAGCCGGAGCTGGAACACAGAGCAGGCCCCCGCGCCAGCCTCAGTGCCCGTCCCCGTGCCTCCTGCGCCGCTCTTCCCACGGCCGCCCTCGCCTTTCAAAGGCCCCTGTGCCCGCGGATCGCGTCCTGCTGGAGAGAACGCCCCTCTCCGCAGCCCTCCCCAGCCCCGCTGCCAGGAGGGAGAGAGCCGGCGGCCTCCGACAGTTCCCTCGCCGGGCCCAGCGCAGGAGCCCAAGGCTCGGCCGCAGCAGCCGCGGGGCAGCAGAGGAGCCCCGAGAGACGGAGCGGGCTCAGGCTTACCTGGATCCTTGGGCCAGGGAGGCAGGAGAGGAGGATGCGGAGCCTGCAGCAGCGCAGGCTTTTATGCAGAGTGCCAGAGCCCTGCGGGGCCACACACATTCCTCGCTCCTGAAGCATCTCCACACGTGTGGGAGCCGCTTGCCCAGGTCTCACTGGTGATTCAGCCTTTGCCTCTTTCATCTGGGATGTTTCTTTCCAAATTCATTCAACCTAGAATCATGGGCTGGTTTTGCATGGAAGGGACAAACGCTCCTGGCTGTTTTTCCTGGGTGAGGGATGGAGTTGTCCTTCCCGTGCATTTCATCCTACTTTGGGACATCAGATCAGTCTCTGGCTCTGAGGGAGCCAAAAGAACAAGGTCCCACTGAGATTTGAACTCAGATCGCTGGATTCAGAGTCCAGAGTGCTCACCTTTACACCATGGGACCTCCTGCACACACACTCTCTGTCCCCTCTGCTCCCCACACCTGCCCAGGTGCTCCTCATGGCCAAGAAGGTCTGTGTGCACAGCAGGGAAAGCTGCCCTGCTGCTGCTCCCCACAGCGCCAGGGGCCGCAGAGCCCGTGGGCTGCGGCTGAGGGGCTGCAGCGTCCCTCTGCCCGGCGCGTGCTGTCCCCTGTGTCCCTGGGGCTCGGGGTGAGGAGCAGGAAAAAAGGCGTTAGCAGAGGATGGTTTCGATCCATCGACCTCTGGGTTATGGGCCCAGCACGCTCCCGCTGCGCCACTCTGCTCCCCCAGCCCTGCCGCTCGCCCCCTGGCTCTGCCGGCACCAGCGCTCCCCACGCTCCCCCTGCCCTCGCAGCACCCACACCAACAACCACCTCTCAGCGCAGAACCGCACCGCCTGGCCAGGGCCAGGGCCTCGCTCCCTCCTTCTCCCACCTCTCCTGCACAGCGCCTGCACGGGGACTTTCTCTGTCACGGCTCCAGGGCCGAAAGGCAAGTGCACACAGCAGTGGGCATCCTCGTGGTGTCCTCACACAGACTGCTTGAAATCTTTCCTTCAACCCAGTTCAGAAGAAAACCCTTCCTGACAAGACCCTTTACGGCTCAGTTCTTTCCCCATGACAATGGCTTGTGACACTTGCACGGTCTGAGGGAGTCTGATCTCCTTGGAGCGAGATGCCATCCCCGTGAATCTCCAGCAGCTCCTGCCAACCTTGCATGCGCTGGGTGAGTGGAAGGCAGCAGCCCGGCTGTTCCGCAGAAGCACCGGTTGATCCAGCAGTGGTGGCAGAACGGGCAGAAAAGCCCTTGAAGGAAGGAGAAGGTTGGAAGGCAGGAGCCTGTGAGCTCTGTTCTTCCTGGCTCGCCCTAGGCTGGGGCGCTCTGTCCTCTGATGCTCACCACACCATGACTCCTGTTTCCCTGGGGCTCAGGGGTTTTCCCAACTCTTTCACATCGCGATGACTCCCAGGAGCTCTGGGAGACTGATCCGATGTCCCTTTGTAGTCTGAAGTGCTACGATAAACAGCCAGGAGCTCTTGGCTCCCTGCCCCGCGCCTCTCGTCGAGGGCGGCCGTCCAGGTCTCGGGCCTCAGGGATGAACCTGCTGAGCAAACCAGGTCAGTGGGTGTGGGTCTCCTTCAGAGAGGGACCCGGGCATCTCTTTGATCACAAACCCCAGCGCGTGGCACAGCCCGATGTGCGTAAGCAAGTCCTCGTGGCCATCACTGCTGCCCGCAGGGGCCTCCCCTCCAGCCTCAGAGTGCCCAACGCAATCTGGGTCACAAAACCCACCGAAAACCTCCCTGCACGCCGGCCCCACACCTCGGAGCGCCTTGGCCTCGGGAAGCTGGGACGCATCAACGCCTTTGGGGTTCTGTGGTCAGAAAAGGGAGCACAACATCCCAGATGAAAGAGGCAAGGACGCAATCAGCAAGGAGGCCTCGGCAAGCGGCTCCCACGTGTGTAGAGATGCTTCAGGAGCGAGGAATGTGTGTGGCCCCGCAGGGCTCTGGCACTCTGCATAAAAGCCTGCGCTGCTGCAGGCTCCGCATCCTCCTCTCCTGCCTCCCTGGCCCAAGGATCCAGGTAAGCCTGAGCCCGCTCCATCTCTCGGGGCTCCTCTGCTGCCCCGCGGCTGCTGCGGCCGAGCCTTGGGCTCCTGCGCTGGGCCCGGCGAGGGAACTGTCGGAGGCCGCCGGCTCTCTCCCTCCTGGCAGCGGGGCTGGGGAGGGCTGCGGAGAGGGGCGTTCTCTCCAGCAGGACGCGATCCGCGGGCACAGGGGCCTTTGAAAGGCGAGGGCGGCCGTGGGAAGAGCGGCGCAGGAGGCACGGGGACGGGCACTGAGGCTGGCGCGGGGGCCTGCTCTGTGTTCCAGCTCCGGCTCGCGGCAGCAGAGATGTCTTGCTTCAGCGCGTGTGTGCCACGTCCCTGCGGCCCCTGCGGCCCCACGCCCCTCGCCAGCAGCTGCAGTGAGCCCTGCGTGGCCCGCTGCGCCGACTCGACGGTGGCCATCGAGGCGTCCCCGGTGGTGGTGACCCTGCCGGGCCCCATCCTCACCTCCTTCCCTCAGAGCACGGCCGTGGGCTCCTCTCTCTCGGCTGCCGTCGGCAGCTCCCTCAGCGCCGGGGGGGTTCCCATCTCTTCTGGGGGCTCCCTCGCGCTGGGGGGCGCAGGGCTGTGTCTGCCTCGCCCGCGCTGCCCTCGCACCTGCTGAAGCCGCCGCATCGTCCCCTTTGGAGCGGCAGCAAGACGGGAACCCTGCGCGGGAGCTTGGCCACGGCTGCCACCGCGCTGGGTGTCCTCGTCCCAGCTGCCCGGAGGCGCTGTGCCCTCTGCTCCTCGCTGTCTCTGCTCTGGGCCCACCCGTTCTCTCCTTCCATTAAAGACTTTGTGCAGCATCCATCGCTCTCGTGCTCCTTTCTTGTCCTCCTCCCTCTCTTTGCCTCCCCGTGCAAGGAAAAGGGAGCCCCAGCCCTTTCCCCTGGCGGCAAGGATCCCCCCAGCCCCGTCTCACCTCCAGCTGTCAGGGGAGCTCCCTGAAGTGACACTTGAGGATCAAAATGAAGGAAGCAGGAAAGAGAAAGGTAGAAAAGCCTCAGGGAAATGAGGAGAGTGAGGAGCAAAGCACAGGGGTGGAAATACAGGAATGCCACGCGTGATAACCCTGAGAGGGGTCCCGGTCAAAAGAGAAACGGTTTACCCAGGGGCTTTCTGTCTTTGGAGACGTCCAACACCCAGCCAGAAAAAGCCACAGAAATCCTCCTCTCCTTGAGCTCGCTTCGAGCCAGGCGTGGGCACCAGGGTCTGCTCGTCAGCTGCCGGGGGCTTTGCTGATCCAGGGCTGGGGTCGCAGTCCAGGAGCAGGGAGCAGAGAGGGAGCCGCACTCAGGAAAGGGGCCGAGACCCCCTGTGCCCGGGCAGGGGCAGCGATGTCAGTGCCAGGGCTGGGGGCACCGGGAGGGAAGCAGATCGGGGGTCATTGAAGCATCGACCAAGGGCAAGGCTGGAAAAGGGTGATCAGGCTGAGGAAAGCGCTGAGGGAGCCAAAAGAACAAGGTCCCACTGAGATTTGAACTCAGATCGCTGGATTCAGAGTCCAGAGTGCTCACCTTTACACCATGGGACCTCCTGCACACACACTCTCCGTCCCCTCTGCTCATCACACCTGCCCAGGTGCTCCTCATGGCCAAGAAGGTCTGTGTGCACAGCAGGGAAAGCTGCCCTGCTGCTGCTCCCCACAGCGCCAGGGGCCGCAGAGCCCGTGGGCTGCGGCTGAGGGGCTGCAGCGTCCCTCTGCCCGGCGCGTGCTGTCCCCTGTGTCCCTGGCGCTGGGGGTGAGGAGCAGGAAAAAAGGCGTTAGCAGAGGATGGTTTCGATCCATCGACCTCTGGGTTATGGGCCCAGCACGCTCCCGCTGCGCCACTCTGCTCCCCCAGCCCTGCCGCTCGCCCCCTGGCTCTGCCGGCACCAGCGCTCCCCACGCTCCCCCTGCCCTCGCAGCACCCACACCAACAACCACCTCTCAGCGCAGAACCGCACCGCCTGGCCAGGGCCAGGGCCTCGCTCCCTCCTTCTCCCACCTCTCCTGCACAGCGCCTGCAACATCTCAGCTCCGGGAGCTCTTCTCTTCACCCTTCCCCACCAGGGACACGTGTGCACAGCGACGCCTCTTCTGCAGCGCGCTCCACGCTGGCCCCTTCTCCTATTGCTGCTCCACGACCACCTGCCTCGGGGACACCTCAAAAGAGCAGCACGCGCTGAGCGCTGCCGGGATCGCGGGGCCATCGGGTCTCTGCCCTTCTTGGTTCGCAGTGAGGGCCGTGGGGACGGCTCCGCCGGGGGATGAGCGGCTGGAGTTCCAGGCACAGGGGGGACAGCGGGTGGGGATGAGCTGCTGGGGAAGCCAGGTCAGATCGAGGTCTGCTCCAGCACCAACAGCACCGACCTCTCTCCACGGCTTCTCCTCAAGCCCTGGGCCATCCCCTTCCCCAGCTCTCCTGCCAGGCGCGCTGGGAGCCAGCTCTGCCGTCCCTCGGGCATCTCTGGAGGGAGGCAGGACAGGGGCTGTGCCCGCGGGGTCGCAGCCGAGTGCCACCCTGCCCCGCGAGGTCCCTCCACGCCGCCCAAAAGGGACCGCGCCGCGTAGTTGGCAGGATTCGAACCTGCGCAGGGAAACCCCAATGGATTTCTAGTCCATCGCCTTCACCACTCGGCCACAACTACCTGCCGGCCCCCCCTGCCCTGTGCCCATCGCGCCCCATCAGCCGAGACACAAGTTGCTGCTCAACACCCAAGAAACACCCTCTCTCTCTCTGCTCCTTATCCTCAACAGCTGCTCTCCTTGGAAAGCCTCTCGGGGACTCACAAAGAGCCTCCTCCTGCGCCAAGGAGCAGCTTCACCCCAGCTGATGGCTGCTTTGTCCTGTGTGGGCATGAAGTGCCTCAGGACAGAGATTTCACAGCCCCTCGGGGCCCAGATCCCGTGCTGACTGACCCTCAGCATCATCGCTTTTCACCCTTTTTTTCTGAGAGTGAAAATGTGGACGCAGAGCTCCCGGAGATGCTCCTTTCCCACTCCTCACAAACATCCAAATAAGAATCAGAGGCATGACATTCTCTTTGTGCAGGGTTTGGGGGGTTGAGGGTTGTCTGTACGAGACAGGGCTCTTGCGGGAGTGTTTCTTGCTCCCAAGACCATCCCAGGTTCCTCCCTGTCCCGAGGGAAGGACTGTGTGCAGCAAAGGGCTGTGCAGAAAGGTGTTTGTTCTGGCGCCCTCATTAAATGGGTTGAACACACAGCTCCAGGCACTCTGTATGGTGACACCTCAGGGATGTCCACTGCTCGCTCTCCTACCATCAGCTCGGTTGTTTCTCCAGTGAAAGAGAGAGGTGCCAGGGCTGGTTTCCATGTGAAGGTTTTGAAGAACCTTCAGAGGCGACTGAGAAGTGAAATCAAAAGATCTGTATTGGTATTCGTGTCTGAAAAATGGGCTGAAAAACCTTCCCTGGAAGCTGGATTTTCTCCTCTTTGACCAAACTCACAGTAAAAGAGGGTCAGTGTGAGTGACATTTCTTCTGTTTCCCTCTCTGGTAATTGCTTCTTGCCTGTTCCCTGGGCACTGGGGACAGGAGGATGGGTTCCTCTCCTTTACCCACCCGTCCGCTCCCCAGCACCCGCAGCCTTCCCGTTCCTTTCACAAGCACTGGATGTCCCCCCTCAACGAGGATAAAGATCGGACACAGGCGAGGTGCTCTGTGATGTAAAGGTGTTGGGTGAGGAGAACGAACCACAAGGAGAGCGATGGATGCTGCACAAAGTCTTTAATGGAAGGAGAGAACGGGTGGGCCCAGAGCAGAGACAGCGAGGAGCAGAGGGCACAGCGCCTCCGGGCAGCTGGGACGAGGACACCCAGCGCGGTGGCAGCCGTGGCCAAGCTCCCGCGCAGGGTTCCCGTCTTGCTGCCGCTCCAAAGGGGACGATGCGGCGGCTTCAGCAGGTGCGAGGGCAGCGCGGGCGAGGCAGACACAGCCCTGCGCCCCCCAGCGCGAGGGAGCCCCCAGAAGAGATGGGAACCCCCCCGGCGCTGAGGGAGCTGCCGACGGCAGCCGAGAGAGAGGAGCCCACGGCCGTGCTCTGAGGGAAGGAGGTGAGGATGGGGCCCGGCAGGGTCACCACCACCGGGGACGCCTCGATGGCCACCGTCGAGTCGGCGCAGCGGGCCACGCAGGGCTCACTGCAGCTGCTGGCGAGGGGCGTGGGGCCGCAGGGGCCGCAGGGACGTGGCACACACGCGCTGAAGCAAGACATCTCTGCTGCCGCGAGCCGGAGCTGGAACACAGAGCAGGCCCCCGCGCCAGCCTCAGTGCCCGTCCCCGTGCCTCCTGCGCCGCTCTTCCCACGGCCGCCCTCGCCTTTCAAAGGCCCCTGTGCCCGCGGATCGCGTCCTGCTGGAGAGAGCCCCCCTCTCCGCAGCCCTCCCCAGCCCCACTGCCAGGAGGGAGAGAGCCGGCGGCCTCCGACAGTTCCCTCGCCGGGCCCAGCGCAGGAGCCCAAGGCTCGGCCGCAGCAGCCGCGGGGCAGCAGAGGAGCCCCGAGAGAAGGAGCGGGCTCAGGCTTACCTGGATCCTTGGGCCAGGGAGGCAGGAGAGGAGGATGCGGAGCCTGCAGCAGCGCAGGCTTTTATGCAGAGTGCCAGAGCCCTGCGGGGCCACACACATTCCTCGCTCCTGAAGCATCTCCACACGCGTGGGAGCCGCTTGCCGAGGCCTCCTTGCTGATTGCGTCCTTGCCTCTTTCATCTGGGATGTTGTGCTCCCTTTTCTGACCACGGAACCCCAAAGGCGTTGATGCGTCCCAGCTTCCCGAGGCCAAGGCGCTCCGAGGTGTGGGGCCGGCGTGCAGGGAGGTTTTCGGTGGGTTTTGTGACCCAGATTGCGTTGGGCACTCTGAGGCTGGAGGGGAGGCCCCTGCGGGCAGCAGCGATGGCCACGAGGACTTGCTTACGCACATCGGGCTGTGCCACGCGCTGGGGTTTGTGATCAAAGAGATGCCCGGGTCCCTCTCTGAAGGAGACCCACACCCACTGACCTGGTTTGCTCAGCAGGTTCATCCCTGAGGCCCGAGACCTGGACGGCCGCCCTTGACGAGAGGCACGGGGCAGGGAGCCAAGAGCTCCTGGCTGTTTATCGTAGCACTTCAGACTACAAAGGGACATCGGATCAGTCTCCCAGAGCTCCTGGGAGTCATCGTGATGTGAAAGAATATGTGAATTTCTGGAATCCAGGCAAACGCATATTACCCTGCTGTGGAATTAAGTGGACAAGATGTCAGGCGGGCCCGGGATAACAGATCTCACACCCCAAAGTGCTGCTCTCCTCAAGGGCCATTCCTCCAGTCTCAGCACCGTTCCTGACACAAGTGCTGGTTCGATGCAGTCTTTTGCTGCTGGTGCCTTCCAAGATGTTGCCTTTCAGGGGCTGCTCCAGTCTTAGAGCAGCCCAGGGTCACGTGGAGTGGATGGTCCCTGTTGAGGTTCTCTGGGCAACCTCCGTCTGCAAGCAAAGCAAGTTTCCCAGTTACCGCAGAAGTCTCCCATCACCTTTAGAACCCTGCCACCGTGGCCGAGGTCACTGTCCCGTGAGAAGCTCTTCCAACACTCTATTCCCAGGGAGCCTTCATTATGCTTGGTCAGTCTCAAGGGCCCTCGAGCAGCCACAAAAAGGCAAATGCCATGGAAGGCAGCAGCAGCATGAAATTCCATCGAAGAACCAGTTGATCCAGGAGTGGTGGCAAAATGAGTGGAAAATCCCTTGCAGAAAGCAGAACTTTGCAAGGAATGAGTCTGTGAGCTCTCTTCTCCCTGGCACGCCTGAGGCAGGGCCACCGTGTCCACTGAATGCCGCAACACAAGGACTCGTGTTTGCCTGGGGTTGAGGGGTTTTCCCAACTCTTCCACATCATGATGACTCCCAGGAGCTCTGGGAGACTGATCTGATGTTCCTTTGCAGTTTGAAATGCATGGAATGGGCCGCCCCATCCTTCACCCATGAAAAACAGCCTGCAGCTCTGATGAACTTGTTTAGCAAACCAGGTCGATGTGGACGTGGGTCTCATTCAGGGAAGGATGTGGGCATCACGTTGATCATCCTCTTAAGCACTGATTTTCTTCTGCTCGCACGAATCATTGAATGCTGTCCCACACAAGAGCCCTGTCTCTAAAATTGAGAGTCATGTCCTGGACGGCTGGGCCTCTCTGTGGAGAAGGGATTGGCTGGAGGGTGGCACTGAAAGCCTTGGAGAAAGTGCTCGATATGTAGGTGGAAACCAGTGAGGAGCGATGTCCCTCGGGTGTCACGGGGGAGTGATGGGCACAGGGCAGGGGGGGCCGGCAGGTAGTTGTGGCCGAGTGGTGAAGGCGATGGACTAGAAATCCATTGGGGTTTCCCCGCGCAGGTTCGAATCCTGCCAACTACGCGGCGCGGTCCCTTTTGGGCGGCCTGGAGGGACCTCGCGGGGCAGGGTGGCACTCGGCTGCGACCCCGCGGGCACAGCCCCTGTCCTGCCTCCCTCCAGAGATACCCGAGGGACGGCAGAGCTGGCTCCCAGCGCGCCTGGCAGGAGAGCTGGGGAAGGGGATGGCCCAGGGCTTGAGGAGAAGCCGTGGAGAGAGGTCGGTGCTGTTGGTGCTGGAGCAGACCTCGATCTGACCTGGCTTCCCCAGCAGCTCATCCCCACCCGCTGTCCCCCCTGTGCCTGGAACTCCAGCCGCTCGTCCCCCGGCGGAGCCGTCCCCACGGCCCTCACTGCGAACCAAGAAGGGCAGAGACCCGATGGCCCCGAGATCCCGGCAGCGCTCAGCGCGTGCTGCTCTTTTGAGGTGTCCCCGAGGCAGGTGGTCGTGGAGCAGCAATAGGAGAAGGGGCCAGCGTGGAGCGCGCTGCAGAAGAGGCGTCGCTGTGCACACGTGTCCCTGGTGGGGAAGGGTGAAGAGAAGAGCTCCCGGAGCTGATGTTGCAGGCGCTGTGCAGGAGAGGTGGGAGAAGGAGGGAGCGAGGCCCTGGCCCTGGCCAGGCGGTGCGGTTCTGCGCTGAGAGGTGGTTGTTGGTGTGGGTGCTGCGAGGGCAGGGGGAGCGTGGGGAGCGCTGGTGCCGGCAGAGCCAGGGGGCGAGCGGCAGGGCTGGGGGAGCAGAGTGGCGCAGCGGGAGCGTGCTGGGCCCATAACCCAGAGGTCGATGGATCGAAACCATCCTCTGCTAACGCCTTTTTTCCTGCTCCTCACCCCCAGCGCCAGGGACACAGGGGACAGCACGCGCCGGGCAGAGGGACGCTGCAGCCCCTCAGCCGCAGCCCACGGGCTCTGCGGCCCCTGGCGCTGTGGGGAGCAGCAGCAGGGCAGCTTTCCCTGCTGTGCACACAGACCTTCTTGGCCATGAGGAGCACCTGGGCAGGTGTGATGAGCAGAGGGGACGGAGAGTGTGTGTGCAGGAGGTCCCATGGTGTAAAGGTGAGCACTCTGGACTCTGAATCCAGCGATCTGAGTTCAAATCTCAGTGGGACCTTGTTCTTTTGGCTCCCTCAGCGCTTTCCTCAGCCTGATCACCCTTTTCCAGCCTTGCCCTTGGTCGCTGCTTCAATGACCCCCCATCTCCTTCCCTCTCGGTGCCCCCAGCCCTGGCACTGACATCGCTGCCCCTGCCCGGGCACAGGGGGTCTCGGCCCCTTTCCTGAGTGCGGCTCCCTCTCTGCTCCCTGCTCCTGGACTGCGACCCCAGCCCCGGATCAGCAAAGCCCCCGGCAGCTGACGAGCAGACCCTGGTGCCCACGCCTGGCTCGAAGCGAGCTCAAGGAGAGGAGGATTTCTGTGGCTTTTTCTGGCTGGGTGTTGGACGTCTCCAAAGACAGAAAGCCCCTGGGTAATCGTTTCTCTTTTTGACCGGGACCCTCTCAGGGTTATCACGTGTGGCATTCCTGTATTTCCATCCCTGTGCTTTGCTCCTCACTCTCCTCATTTCCCTGAGGCTTTTCTACCTTTCTCTTTCCTGCTTCCTTCATTTTGATCCTCAAGTGTCACTTCAGGGAGCTCCCCTGACAGCTGGAGGTGAGACGGGGCTGGGGGGATCCTTGCCACCAGGGGAAAGGGCTGGGGCTCCCTTTTCCTTGCACGGAGAGGGCAAAGAGAGGGAGGAGGACAAGAAAGGAGCATGAGAGCGATGGATGCTGCACAAAGACTTTAATGGAAGGAGAGAACGGGTGGGCCCAGAGCAGAGACAGCGAGGAGCAGAGGGCACAGCGCCTCCGGGCAGCTGGGACGAGGACACCCAGCGCGGTGGCAGCCGTGGCCAAGCTCCCGCGCAGGGTTCCCGTCTTGCTGCCGCTCCAAAGGGGATGATGCGGCGGCTTCAGCAGGTGCGAGGGCAGCGCGGGCGAGGCAGACACAGCCCTGCGCCCCCCAGCGCGAGGGAGCCCCCAGAAGAGATGGGAACCCCCCCGGCGCTGAGGGAGCTGCCGACGGCAGCCGAGAGAGAGGAGCCCACGGCCGTGCTCTGAGGGAAGGAGGTGAGGATGGGGCCCGGCAGGGTCACCACCACCGGGGACGCCTCGATGGCCACCGTCGAGTCGGCGCAGCGGGCCACGCAGGGCTCACTGCAGCTGCTGGCGAGGGGCGTGGGGCCGCAGGGGCCGCAGGGACGTGGCACACACGCGCTGAAGCAAGACATCTCTGCTGCCGCGAGCCGGAGCTGGAACACAGAGCAGGCCCCCGCGCCAGCCTCAGTGCCCGTCCCCGTGCCTCCTGCGCCGCTCTTCCCACGGCCGCCCTCGCCTTTCAAAGGCCCCTGTGCCCGCGGATCGCGTCCTGCTGGAGAGAACGCCCCTCTCCGCAGCCCTCCCCAGCCCCGCTGCCAGGAGGGAGAGAGCCGGCGGCCTCCGACAGTTCCCTCGCCGGGCCCAGCGCAGGAGCCCAAGGCTCGGCCGCAGCAGCCGCGGGGCAGCAGAGGAGCCCCGAGAGACGGAGCGGGCTCAGGCTTACCTGGATCCTTGGGCCAGGGAGGCAGGAGAGGAGGATGCGGAGCCTGCAGCAGCGCAGGCTTTTATGCAGAGTGCCAGAGCCCTGCGGGGCCACACACATTCCTCGCTCCTGAAGCATCTCCACACGTGTGGGAGCCGCTTGCCCAGGTCTCACTGGTGATTCAGCCTTTGCCTCTTTCATCTGGGATGTTTCTTTCCAAATTCATTCAACCTAGAATCATGGGCTGGTTTTGCATGGAAGGGACAAACGCTCCTGGCTGTTTTTCCTGGGTGAGGGATGGAGTTGTCCTTCCCGTGCATTTCATCCTACTTTGGGACATCAGATCAGTCTCTGGCTCTGAGGGAGCCAAAAGAACAAGGTCCCACTGAGATTTGAACTCAGATCGCTGGATTCAGAGTCCAGAGTGCTCACCTTTACACCATGGGACCTCCTGCACACACACTCTCTGTCCCCTCTGCTCCCCACACCTGCCCAGGTGCTCCTCATGGCCAAGAAGGTCTGTGTGCACAGCAGGGAAAGCTGCCCTGCTGCTGCTCCCCACAGCGCCAGGGGCCGCAGAGCCCGTGGGCTGCGGCTGAGGGGCTGCAGCGTCCCTCTGCCCGGCGCGTGCTGTCCCCTGTGTCCCTGGGGCTCGGGGTGAGGAGCAGGAAAAAAGGCGTTAGCAGAGGATGGTTTCGATCCATCGACCTCTGGGTTATGGGCCCAGCACGCTCCCGCTGCGCCACTCTGCTCCCCCAGCCCTGCCGCTCGCCCCCTGGCTCTGCCGGCACCAGCGCTCCCCACGCTCCCCCTGCCCTCGCAGCACCCACACCAACAACCACCTCTCAGCGCAGAACCGCACCGCCTGGCCAGGGCCAGGGCCTCGCTCCCTCCTTCTCCCACCTCTCCTGCACAGCGCCTGCACGGGGACTTTCTCTGTCACGGCTCCAGGGCCGAAAGGCAAGTGCACACAGCAGTGGGCATCCTCGTGGTGTCCTCACACAGACTGCTTGAAATCTTTCCTTCAACCCAGTTCAGAAGAAAACCCTTCCTGACAAGACCCTTTACGGCTCAGTTCTTTCCCCATGACAATGGCTTGTGACACTTGCACAGTCTGAGGGAGTCTGATCTCCTTGGAGCGAGATGCCATCCCCGTGAATCTCCAGCAGCTCCTGCCAACCTTGCATGCGCTGGGTGAGTGGAAGGCAGCAGCCCGGCTGTTCCGCAGAAGCACCGGTTGATCCAGCAGTGGTGGCAGAACGGGCAGAAAAGCCCTTGAAGGAAGGAGAAGGTTGGAAGGCAGGAGCCTGTGAGCTCTGTTCTTCCTGGCTCGCCCTAGGCTGGGGCGCTCTGTCCTCTGATGCTCACCACACCATGACTCCTGTTTCCCTGGGGCTCAGGGGTTTTCCCAACTCTTTCACATCGCGATGACTCCCAGGAGCTCTGGGAGACTGATCCGATGTCCCTTTGTAGTCTGAAGTGCTACGATAAACAGCCAGGAGCTCTTGGCTCCCTGCCCCGCGCCTCTCGTCGAGGGCGGCCGTCCAGGTCTCGGGCCTCAGGGATGAACCTGCTGAGCAAACCAGGTCAGTGGGTGTGGGTCTCCTTCAGAGAGGGACCCGGGCATCTCTTTGATCACAAACCCCAGCGCGTGGCACAGCCCGATGTGCGTAAGCAAGTCCTCGTGGCCATCACTGCTGCCCGCAGGGGCCTCCCCTCCAGCCTCAGAGTGCCCAACGCAATCTGGGTCACAAAACCCACCGAAAACCTCCCTGCACGCCGGCCCCACACCTCGGAGCTCCTTGGCCTCGGGAAGCTGGGACGCATCAACGCCTTTGGGGTTCTGTGGTCAGAAAAGGGAGCACAACATCCCAGATGAAAGAGGCAAGGACGCAATCAGCAAGGAGGCCTCGGCAAGCGGCTCCCACGTGTGTAGAGATGCTTCAGGAGCGAGGAATGTGTGTGGCCCCGCAGGGCTCTGGCACTCTGCATAAAAGCCTGCGCTGCTGCAGGCTCCGCATCCTCCTCTCCTGCCTCCCTGGCCCAAGGATCCAGGTAAGCCTGAGCCCGCTCCGTCTCTCGGGGCTCCTCTGCTGCCCCGCGGCTGCTGCGGCCGAGCCTTGGGCTCCTGCGCTGGGCCCGGCGAGGGAACTGTCGGAGGCCGCCGGCTCTCTCCCTCCTGGCAGCGGGGCTGGGGAGGGCTGCGGAGAGGGGGGTTCTCTCCAGCAGGACGCGATCCGCGGGCACAGGGGCCTTTGAAAGGCGAGGGCGGCCGTGGGAAGAGCGGCGCAGGAGGCACGGGGACGGGCACTGAGGCTGGCGCGGGGGCCTGCTCTGTGTTCCAGCTCCGGCTCGCGGCAGCAGAGATGTCTTGCTTCAGCGCGTGTGTGCCACGTCCCTGCGGCCCCTGCGGCCCCACGCCCCTCGCCAGCAGCTGCAGTGAGCCCTGCGTGGCCCGCTGCGCCGACTCGACGGTGGCCATCGAGGCGTCCCCGGTGGTGGTGACCCTGCCGGGCCCCATCCTCACCTCCTTCCCTCAGAGCACGGCCGTGGGCTCCTCTCTCTCGGCTGCCGTCGGCAGCTCCCTCAGCGCCGGGGGGGTTCCCATCTCTTCTGGGGGCTCCCTCGCGCTGGGGGGCGCAGGGCTGTGTCTGCCTCGCCCGCGCTGCCCTCGCACCTGCTGAAGCCGCCGCATCGTCCCCTTTGGAGCGGCAGCAAGACGCGAACCCTGCGCGGGAGCTTGGCCACGGCTGCCACCGTGCTGGGTGTCCTCGTCCCAGCTGCCCGGAGGCGCTGTGCCCTCTGCTCCTCGCTGTCTCTGCTCTGGGCCCACCCGTTCTCTCCTTCCATTAAAGTCTTTGTGCAGCATCCATCGCTCTCGTGCTCCTTTCTTGTCCTCCTCCCTCTCTTTGCCCTCCCCGTGCAAGGAAAAGGGAGCCCCAGCCCTTTCCCCTGGCGGCAAGGATCCCCCCAGCCCCGTCTCACCTCCAGCTGTCAGGGGAGCTCCCTGAAGTGACACTTGAGGATCAAAATGAAGGAAGCAGGAAAGAGAAAGGTAGAAAAGCCTCAGGGAAATGAGGAGAGTGAGGAGCAAAGCACAGGGGTGGAAATACCAGGAATGCCACACGTGATAACCCTGAGAGGGTCCCAGTCAAAAAGAGAAACGATTACCCAGGGGCTTTCTGTCTTTGGAGACGTCCAACACCCAGCCAGAAAAAGCCACAGAAATCCTCCTCTCCTTGAGCTCGCTTCGAGCCAGGCGTGGGCACCAGGGTCTGCTCGTCAGCTGCCGGGGGCTTTGCTGATCCAGGGCTGGGGTCGCAGTCCAGGAGCAGGGAGCAGAGAGGGAGCCGCACTCAGGAAAGGGGCCGAGACCCCCTGTGCCCGGGCAGGGGCAGCGATGTCAGTGCCAGGGCTGGGGGCACCGGGAGGCCAAATGGTTCTATGATTCCGTGATTTTATGACAAGATGCTTTCTCCTGTACCACAGGACGCACACTCTACAAAAACAATGCCAAGAAAGGCTTCTTATCTGGAAATAATTGCACTGAGCACTGACTGTCGGAGAACTTTTCACAGTTCACAGCGTAGTTATAAGTCTGAAGATATGTGTGAGTCACTCCGACAGAAGGAACTCATCGCTTCTCCTCCCCCTGAGAGGGCAGTTCCAGATCGTTTGAAGGTTTGAGATGCAGGAAAACGTTATCAGCCCAGGTATGAGGATATTTGAAGCCAGCTTCAGGATCAAGCAGATACACCTCAGCACCTTCTTGGTCTAAAAGGTATGTGAGATTTACCTTGCTTGGGTGTAGATTTTCTACCTTCTTTTACTGAAATCATTGCTTTAATCTTGTTTTGGAGTAGGAAATGGAATGTGAGCTTCACGTTTTCTAAGCTGCTGTTACATAACTAGTGCTAAACCTTAGTGTGCCGCTTGTTTTGGTTTTCAGCAGGTATCACTTTTGAGTGCTTACCCAGACCAAGGGCCTTAAAGAGACTTTAATCTCCTCCAAAAAGAGTTGTTTCATGAGAGGAAAAAAAAAAACCAAACCAAACCAAACCAAACCAAACCCAAGCAACTCCGAGCAAGAGTAGCTCAATAAAACCCACAAACCAAACAAAACCAGGTAACAGGAAGGGCATTTCTTGACTGATAGTAATAAAACAGCGTTTTGATTACCTTCATCCTGCTTAGGGCTAGATTAATTGGATTCCAGCTTTGGGAAGACAAAGTTCATAGCTGAGAAATGCTGGCAAGAAAAGGCTGTTGTTTTCCCGGTGAACTCACTGGCGACTACACCACAATTTTGATGAATCTGAAGTTTCCATCTTCACAGATTCATAGATTCATAGATTCACAGAATCATGGGATGGTTTGGGTTGGAAGCTGCAGTCTCATTTGTCTCCACATGCTTTCTGGTGTTGAATGACTGGTGAGTGAGGGACAGGGAGGAGAAATTGTGTCCTCTCCATCCTGGAAAGGAAGTGGGAACATAGAGGGTTGCTCCAGGAGGTCTCCGGTGGAGGAATCGTTAAGGCAGGAATGGAGGTAATTTAGGGAAGGGATGCAACAATGCCAGTTTCAGGTGGATAGCATACAATCAGGGATTCATAAAATCACAGAATGGTTGAGATTGGAAGGGACTGTCACAGATCATCCAGTTCCACCCCCCTGCCATGGGCAGGGACACCTCCCACTGGATCAGGGGCTCCAAGCTCCATTGAACCTGGCCTGTGGGATCCACTGATAACCTCATGGCATACTCCAGTATAGCCCAAGAGAAATGAATTCCCTACAGTTCCTTGTGTTGGATGTTTTGCGGAAGAGTTTAGGCACTTTCGGTGTGGGGCAGTGCTACAGATGTCCTGGGTGGGGTATTTACATTGACTGGTTCAGGTATGGAATTTCCTCATTTCTTCTGCTCTCTCAAGCATTCTCCAAAATGCCAAACGGCATCAGCAGGGAGGAGCATGTGAAGCCAGGACTGCTGAAGAAACACAAGCTATGGGTCATGCTGCTGGCTGCAACCACAGCCTCACTTGTCTCCATGCGCTTTCTGGTGTTGAATGACCGGTGAGTGAGGGAATTGCTCCCTGAGCAGTTGGGTCCCCTCCATCCTGGAAAGGACGTGAGAACACAAAGGGTCACTCCAGGAGACTGCCAGGGCAGGAATCAGTAGGTTAGGAGTGGAGATACTGTTGGGATGAGATGAAGTGATGCCACTTTCAGGTGGGTATCTCAGGGTGGGCATAGCTGCAGGCAGGGTGATGGAATGGCCAAGGGGAGACACGGTGGGAGCGGCTGGAGTGGATGATGGAGGAAAGCTGGGTAAGCACACGCCATCCAGGCCCAGTTCAACCTTCTCTTTTTTTTCACAGACCTGACATCAAGGTTCCAGAAGCAGAACCGTGTCAAGAACTGTTAAGCAACGTGACGCAACCTCAGAAGTGAGAGTCATGGCCACAAGCACGCTGGGCTGTGGCAGACAGGCAGCTCACTAAACTGGGTCACCTAGCGGCCTCAGTGAAGGTTCAGGGGGATGGAAGGGGTGCTACAGAGAGCCATTGGTTTGCAGTAAGTCTGTGAGAGCATTCAAATTACTTACAAGCTCTTTCTGCCCTAGGGTGAATGAGTACTGGGGCCTGAGACACGTGAAGTTAATGCAGAGCTGCCACTGGACCTTCAATGCTTCTGCCTTGGCCCACTACAGGTGATGCCCAGCAGGCTCATGGGAGAGCTACTCAGTTCACTTACTTCCAACAAAATCCCGACCAAAGCGCTTTATTAATTTACTGATGGTACATGCTTAACCCACAATGGGTGAACTCGACATCCATGATCAAACATCAGTAGCAAACCAAAATGCTGGACAATTAAAACATGTCCATATACAACTACAAATTTCTAAATGCTCTTCTATGAAGAAGCCCAAGAAGCTCCAGGCACAGGCAGCCATGCACAGGGGCACAGTTACACGTGCTGCCCCTCACGGGATGTCACTGTGCCCGACGGGCAGGCTGCTCAGCTCGGCCTTGGCAGAGGTTGTGACGCTGGTGGAGCAGCTTCTGGCTGGGTTAGGTCAGGTTTTGACTGTTGCTCTTTCTATTCCGTGGTCATTTGCCCATCATGAAAAATCATAGAATCATGGGATGGTTTGGGTAGAAAGGACCTCAAAGCCCATCGGGTCCCAGCTCCTCTGCCATGGGCAGGGACACCTCCCACGGGATCAGGGGCTCCAAGCCCCATCCAACCTGGCCTTGAACCCCTCCAGGGATGGGGCAGCCACCCCTGCTCTGGGCAACCTGGGCCAGGGCCTCACTTCTCAAAATGTGTGTGGATGAGGAAGAAGAAAATAAAGGATGTCTGGAGATAGATGAATGGAGAGCAAGTGATGAAGATTGTTCTGACTTGACACAAAGCTTTGTTTGGGTTCCCTGTGCTTTCCCAGGCTTGCCCACCGAATCCTTTACTTCTTCTTCAACTGTAAGTGCCTTTACCGGCCCTCTCTTCTCATTCTCATCCCTCTCTGCTTTATTATTCTGTTACAGTCCTCCTGATCTCATCCCCAGACCTCTGCTCACTGCCTTCCACGTTCTCTCACAGGACACAGCTGGGGCACTGCTGCAACGCCTCAGCCTGGTTGGCTGTGACGAAAGAAAACACACCACTGGGATCTGAGGTTGTCTTTGATGGGTATCGCTCAAAGAGATTGAAAGTCAGCAGCGGCTTGCGGGAGATCCTGCCAGAGGTAGGAGTGCTCTTTGGTGGGGAATATGACTGACTGTCCGCATGCTTTTCTCTCGTACAGCCCAGAATGTGTCCAGTTGGAGCATCTGCGGTAGCTCTTTACTGTAATTCCCTAAGGGTGGGTGAATTACCTCGAGCCTGCGTCCAGCTCTGGAGTCCTCTGCACAGGGAGGACATGGAGCTGTGGGAGCAAGGCCAGAGGAGGCCACGGGGATGATGTGAGGGCTGGAGAACCTCCTGTACGAGGACAGGCTGGGAGAGATGGGGCTGTTCACCCTGGAGAGGAGAAGGGAGACCTTAGAACAGCTTCCAATAGGGGGAGGGTCTCCAGGAAAGCTGGAGAGGGGCTCTGGGTCAGGGAGGGCAGGGATGGGATGAGAGGGAATGATTTTCAGCTGAGAAAGGGTAAATTGAGGTGAGATCTTAGGGAGAAATGTTTTGCTGTGAGGGTGGGGAGGCCCTGGCCCAGGTTGCCCAGAGCAGGGGTGGCTGCCCCATCCCTGGAGGGGTTCAAGGCCAGGTTGGATGGGGCTTGGAGCCCCTGATCCAGTGGGAGGTGTCCCTGCCCATGGCAGGGGTGGGACTGGATGGGCTTTGAGGTCTCTTCTGATCCAAACCATTTTGTGATTCTGTGATTTTATCAATTTCTACATTTTGTTCTTTATAGAAATCCCCATTTCAGGACCATCTCTACAAAACCTGTGCTGTGGTGGGAAATGCAGGAATCCTCAGGAACAGTAGCTGTGGCTCTCAGATTGATGGGTACCAGTTTGTAATCAGGTAATTGCTGCAAGCCCACCCAGGAGAGCTGTAGGAGACGGGCAGGAGGAGGGAGCTTTCATGGGAACAGGGTGAAGGTAGAGAATGTGGAGACAGGGGGAATGTTCTGAGTGGGGTTGAAGGTGACGGGCTGGGGAAATGGTGGGGTGTACCTGAACTGAGTAGTGTCATGGGGGAATGGGTTAGCTCTCAGGAGATGACGGAGCATTATTTCTCATAGACTTCCTTTGTTTATCCCCTCAATCAGGTTTAACCTGCCATCTGCAGACTTTCCTGAGGATGTGGGCAGAAAGTCAAGCATTGTCACTGTGAATCCCAGTATCCTTCATACACGGTAATAGGTGTGGAAACAAAAAGTGAAGAGAGGACTCATAACTTCCTTCTCCCCCACATACTGTGTCTTTGAAGAGGCAATCTCTCTGGGTCCCAGAAAACAGATGGAACTTAGCTATGATGCAAAGTCTATCCAAAAAAAAGCTGTGGATGTCTACTGCCCTGAGATGCTCCCCTCGGTGTGGAGGTGGACAGGGGAACACTGCAACTCTTGGGGTAGTCTGGGGCAAAGTTTGTTCAAGCCTTGGTTGTGGCTGATTATTTTAGCTCGCTGCTAGGGGTTGATGGTATCTCCAGTCACTTTGGACGAACTTAGAGGTCTTTTCCAACCTCAATGATTCCATAATTCTATGATATTTCACTTCTCTGGGGTAAAGTGGCACAGGAAAGGCAGGAGGGTATGAGGGTGGGTTTGGCAGAGGGTGACCATCCCGCATCTCTTGCCTTACAGGTTTCACGGTCTGAATGGTCGGCGCCTGCCATTTGTGGAGGCAGCAGCTTCCTACGGAAAGACTTGGTTCTTCATCCCAGCTTTCTCCTACCCTGGCAACAGTGAGGTTTCTTACCGAGCACTCTATGCCTTACAGGACTCTCTGTCCCATTCACACGTCTTCTTCTTCCATCCTCAGTACCTGAGTGCTCTAAGCAAGTACTGGCACGATCGTGGGTTTCACACCTATCGCCTGTCCTCAGGTTTCATGCTAGTGAACGCCGCTCTGGAGTTGTGTGAACACATTTCACTCTACGGCTTCTGGCCCTTCTCTTTGCACCCTGATGGCCACGTCCTGCCCCATCATTACTATGACAACGTGCTTCCCAACCGCAGGATACACATCATGCCCAGAGAGTTTGCTTACTACGTGGATATGCACTTCCGCGGGGTCCTTCGGCTGCACGTGGGGCAGTGCTGAGGGGCCACGTCAAAGAGAAAGCAATGTGGCATCTGAAGCAGATGGTGTCTGCTGATGTTCTCAACCATTCCGGGATCTTCTGGGAAGAAAGCGCAGACTCAGATGCCAACCTAGAGTCTCTGGAGATGAAAAATATGCCTCCTTCCCTTTTCCACACTGTCCCACTAGAGGATCACCATTCTGTAAGTAGCATTAGCATCAGATCATTTTAATGTTAATTTGTGGTAATGATTGCAATCTGTTAGTGCTTAATGCATCACTGAATTGCTAGGAACTAACTCCCTCTCTTGCCGGCAGCACAGATTTGTTAACTGCATTGCAGAACTGGCGTAGCCCACCTCAAAAGGTTTTATTTCCCCTAACACCACTTCCCAATAAATTAAGCATTCATCACATCTTGCTTATTCTTTGCTCTAATCAGACTCATGTCACTGCTCTGTTTATTTAGTTACCAGCGTTTGGCCTGAAGCATTAAGCTCTGGGTTTGTCGGAGCTGCGCAGCTGATCCCCATTCGTGCTGTTGAGGATCAGAGTTAATCCTCCAGTTCTCCCAGTCAGATGGGTTGTCAGCCCGGCCAGTGACCCGGTGTGGGTTGCAGGCTGGAAGATCTCTCACCCACGAGACACACCTACTCCACTGAAACAAACTCTCCTGTTTCCCACTAAGTGACCTAGAACCTCTCATTTATTCTCCCTTTGTCCCTCCTCACTCCTCCTCAGCCAGGCTCCACCTTGCCCTTTCCATGGCTCCCTTCCACCCTTACGAGCCATTCCCCTCCACAACAACCCCCGTGTCAATCGTGGCCTTTGTTCAGTGGTTGGTACCATCCTCCTGGATGGACTGGAGGGGCTGCCAGGTCACCGCCTTCCCCCCCAGCGCTGCCGGCAGGTTGGAGCTCTCAGACACGTTGGAGAAGTGGGGCCGGCAGGTAGTTGTGGCCGAGTGGTGAAGGCGATGGACTAGAAATCCATTGGGGTTTCCCCGCGCAGGTTCGAATCCTGCCAACTACGCGGCGCGGTCCCTTTTGGGCGGCGTGGAGGGACCTCGCGGGGCAGGGTGGCACTCAAAGCCCACAGAGCCCAGGGATGCAGCAAAACCACCCCCTTGCCCTCCACGAGGAGGGAAGTGCTGCTCCCATCCCACTCCCTGGATACAAGACCTGGACCAGGTCCTGGCCCTCGCTGGGAATGGCGAAAGCCTGCGTGGGTGGTGCGGCATCTGCAGGGAAATGGAACCCCCTGAGAGGCCAGAGACCCCAGGGTGACAAACACCTGGTGACCCTGCAGGGCTTGTCCCTGCGGCTGCTCCTGGTGGGTGGGAGCTGCAAAGGTGCTCGCTGCTATACAACTTGCCTGAAGGCACAAATGCTACGCAAGATGATGTATTTTTCGCCTCAGACTTGATGTGACCTGGAGACCCAATCTAAACTGGCTGTCGCCTGCTGGGAACATGGAGTACGGATGAGGGAAAGATGAGGAGATTAGCCTTAGGAAGCTGGGTATGTAAGCACAGCCTCAGTGCATGTTCAGATTCCCCTGATCATAGAATCATGGAACAGTTTGGGTTGGAAGGGACCTTAAACCCATCCAGTTCTGCCCCCTGCCACAGGCAGGGACACCTTCCATGGGATCAAGTTGCTCGAAGCCCCATCCGACCTGGCCTTGAACTGTTTGTGCTTGGGATTGCCCCAACCCCGGTGTAGGACCTTGCACCCGGCCCTGGTTGGTTCTGCACGCTCCCACCTGTGCTGCTCTCCCTGCGTCTCCTCTGCCGGGTTCTGCAGGCTCTGGGGCGTGGATGGGACAGGGAACCTGAGGACACGAGCACAAACACGGAGGCGTCAGCGCTGCTGCCTCGCCCATCGCCTTCGCCAACAGGATCCACCAGCCCAGCCTGCCCGGAGCGGGTCTGAGACTCCTGGCAGGGTCTGAGGCTGCTGAGCGCCCAACCCTGTCCAGGGGAGCCCGGGAGCCTCCTCCAGCCCCGGCAGCAGCTCGGGCACCCCGAGGAAGGCTCTGCCTGACTGCCGGGCCGGGCTGCACCGGGAGCGAGGACACGCTGGGAGCCGGGGGAGCACAGCAGGGACAGGGCAAGGTGTCGCCACCAATTCTAGAGCCGCAGCCCCCAGGGAGCTGCATTTGTGGGCAGGGTTGGGCCCTCCTGAGCTCGCCGGAGAGCAGCTCCTCTGCGCCTGCAAAGCGCCGCGGCTGCCCCTCTCTCCAGGGCTCCTTCAGTGCCCGCAGAGCCGGCTGGGGCGCTGGCAGAGATGGTCCCCGTGCGGGCGCTGTGCAGGAGAGGTGGGAGAAGGAGGGAGCGAGGCCCTGGCCCTGGCCAGGCGGTGCGGTTCTGCGCTGAGAGGTGGTTGTTGGTGTGGGTGCTGCGAGGGCAGGGGGAGCGTGGGGAGCGCTGGTGCCGGCAGAGCCAGGGGGCGAGCGGCAGGGCTGGGGGAGCAGAGTGGCGCAGCGGGAGCGTGCTGGGCCCATAACCCAGAGGTCGATGGATCGAAACCATCCTCTGCTAATGCTTTTTCTTCCTCCCTGATGCATCTCAGCCACTGCCTCTCCCCTCCATCCTTCAGCAAGCCTTCCCTGCCCTGCTCTGCTCCTGCTCTCTGAGCACCCGTGGCCTCCCTGTCCCTCAGCCCCTTCTCTCGGCCAATGCCACCTTCTTTCTCCTTTCCCCGCTCAGCACCCAAACTGCAGTGACGGATGGGATCCACCCAATCCACCCAAACCCTTTCCATGGTGATGGAGTCCAGCACCCAGCCTGCCGTGGGGTGAACGAGGCCACCTCCCAGCCTGCTGTGGAGTGAAGGACACCAGCTGCAACCCTGCAGGGGTGTGAAGGACTCCATCCCCAGCCTTGCCGCCAGATAAAGGACTCCGGTTCCCAGCATGCCGCCAGGCTGAAGAGGGAAATTCTTGAGACTTTGATTTAGCAGCAACTTACAAGTTATTGAGGTGGATCACAAAAGTAAATTAGCTACTATCTATTAACACTCAATCATCAGTTGGTCGACAAAGTAATTCTAAACCGTCCAGAATGATTGGCTAGAACTGAATCAAAAACTTTACTGGAGATTCAAAACTGGCAAGGGTCATTGCACCGGATCTTATCCATCCTGCTGCTCAAGCATACATTTCGTTTATGGACTTCAGGATACCCAGCAGCAGATTAACCAAATTTTATCTTCCGTCGTGGAACTGGACAGGGTGTCTTGCCCGCGTGTGTTGGCTGTGAGGTCGGTGCAGCCGCCCCTGCTGGGTTCATCCCCATCTTCACCAGGATCCAGTCTCGGAAGTGCTGCGTGGAGGTGTAGACCCCCGGCCGACGGACCCTGGCACAGCCTGTTCCCCAGCTGGTCAGTCCCACCAGCCAGAAGTGGTCCGAATGGCGCTTTTTGCACATGAGAGGACCCCCGCTGTCCCCCTGCAGCAGAGGAGAGAGGATTGTGGGTGCTGGGGGGCCTCCGGCAGCATGAGGGCCGGCTCCCCCTCTCCCAGCAGCTGCCAGAGCTGTGTTCCCTCCACAGAAGGGCTCTGCTCCGCTGCAGGAGCTGGCAGAACCCGCTCTGGGAGGGTGTCTCTGGGTTTTCTCTCCTCTCTGCACGGCGTGACCCTGGCTGTGCGGCAGAGGGATGTTCCAGGATTGGCCCCTGGACCTGAGGGCGGCCAGGACCGCTGGGTGGGTTTTCTGGGCAGAGCCTGGAAGATGGGGAAGGGGAGGTGAGCCCCACGAGCAGTGGGATGGTTTGCGTGGCTGTGCCGGGGCTGCTGGTGCTGCTGGGACCTGACTCGTCGCCTGCTCCTACCTGACAGGTGTCGATGCCGCCCTGCGGGTATCCCGCACACAGGTTGTGGGGGTGGATGGCCCCGCGGTACCACCCGCTGCTGTTGCAAACGCGGGTGTCGGTGAGGGGCACCTGGGCCTCCTGCAGCACGTGGGAGGTTAAGGCTGTGGACACAGACAGAAATGAACATCCAGCGGCGCGTTGCCAGCTCTCCTCCTGCCCTGCCTGGGGTCGGCTTTGCCTCCGGAGAGGATTGTGCCGGTGTATCCCTCCCGTCTCGCCCTGGGGAATGGGGCAGGACCACCCCTCCAGGGGCAGACGCTGCCTCTCGCCCCTGCTGCCGGGACGCCCAACCCACCGCCCCAGGGTGCCAAGTGAGCGCTGGGGACACGAGCACTTTTGGGGAACTCACATTCCTCGTCGGTGGCGCCCCAGCCGCTGACGTAGCAGGGCGCGAGCTGCGACACTCGGATCGAGGCGTCAGGCAGGCAGGCGAGCTGCACGTGGGAGCTGCACCGGACGGGCTGGTCCAGCTCCAGCAGGGCAATGTCGTTCCTCTGCGAGGTGCTGTTGTATTGTTCATGAACAACGAGCCGCTTTATGCTCCGTACTTGAGCCTCGGGGCCCAGTTGGGTCAGATCGGTGGCACCGGCCACCACACGCCACATCTCGGTGCTCCTGGAAGGCAAATGGAGAGCGGGGTGGGAGGGGGCACAGCCACGCGCTGCAGCAGCCCAGCAGTTCCCCGCTTTCTCCTTTCCAGGTGGGAGAGGAAAGCAGCGCTACGGAGCGACGAACATGGGGCTGGAGGCTGCCAGCGTCGCAGGGGAGTCCCTGTTCTCAGCAACTCCTTACGTGGTCCCGATGAAGCAGTGGGCGGCCGTGAGGACCCACTGTGTGCCGATGAGGCTCCCTCCGCAGACGTGCCCCGTGCCGGCTGCCCAGGGGCTCTGGATGCTGACGATCCAGGGCCAGGCGCCCGGCTGGGCATCTCTGCCCCCGACGACACGCGATGTGCCAGAATCATAATCCATGGGCCGGTGTCCGCAGGTCCTGTGGAAACCAGAGGCTCGTGAGTGCCCTGCCGGGTGCCTGGCCACCGCTGGGGCTGAAGCTCGGCCGCCTTCCCTCACGATGCGGCCAGGGAACGCCGTGGGGCGGGCGGGCATCCCCCCCTGCCTCAGCTTCAGCCCCGCAGAGGAGCTGTGCCAGCCCTGGGGAGCCGTGTTGTGGCCACGAGGGACCAGCGGGCGCCCTGCAGGGATCCCCGCAGCCCGGGACACTCACTCGCAGGTGTCCCCCGTGCCCTGCACGGGCCGGCACAGGGCCAGCAGCACGAGGACGAGGAGGACGCTCATGCTTCCAGCAAGACGTGGCACAGCGACAGGCGAGGGCTTCTTGCCACCAGGCAGCAGCCAACAGATGCCCGCGGCGCTGGCGCTGCCGGCGATGCCCTTGGCCTCGGGATGAAGTCACAAAGACGTGGGCTGCGGGCGCCTGGCACGGTGAGCTCGGGGCAGGGGGGCAACTCGGGACGTTCCAAGCAGAAGGGGAGGCAGGAGCTGGGGTCGGACGCCCCTGACAGACCCACCGAATGGCGGGTGACGGGGGGCAGCCGCCTCACAGGTGGCAGCGAGCAGGGAAATGCCACACACGGCGGCACGGCCTCTCTGGGAAGGGCGCTGCCACCCTGCTCCTGCAGCCGGGCCCCACCACGTCCTTCCCCCGGAGCATCCAGGACAGGGCTCCTACAGCTTCTCCGCTTAACACATCGCTGGTTTCAAAACGGAGTTTTTGCAATGTGTGTTTTCAGTCTTACACTGCGGCTTTTGTCTGCTCACTTCAGAAATCCTAAGTTCCTAATGCAGTAGTTTGGTTTCTACTTTGGGTGTCAACTACCTCAAAGCTACTGATGACAGCAATAAATGATGCGATGACTCAGTTCCTTTTCAGATCTAACTTTTCTTTAAAGATTGTGAGGCACTGGGCTTGTGAGAATTAATGGAGAAGTTTTGCTGCAGCTGCTTTGTATGTTGAATTATCTCATCGTATAAAGCTGTCTTGTAAGATGTAGCTGGCTTCGGTGAGGAGATAACCTGAAGGGAGTGCCTGGATGTGGGTGGGTAAGTGGAAAAAAAAACCAAAACCAAACAACATTGTTTGATTTACACGGTTCTTTGTCTGAAGTCCTGGGCTGCAGGGAGGGAGGGATCCAGCCCCTCGGTGCCTCTCTGGGAGACCTCGTCCGGAGCGCTGTGTCCAGTGCTGGAATCCTCAGCGAAAGGAGGACATGGAGCTGTGGGAGCGAGGCCAGAGGAGGCCACGGGGATGATGTGAGGGCTGGAGAACCTCCTGTACGAGGACAGGCTGGGAGAGATGGGGCTGTTCACCCTGGAGAAGAGAAGGGAGACCTTAGAGCAGCTTCCAGTGCTGAAAGGGGCTGCAGGAGAGCTGTGAGGGACTGTTTATGAAGGCTTGTGGTGACAGGATGAGGGGCGATGGGTATAAACTGGAGAGGAGCAGGTTGAGGCTGGACATGAAGTAGGATTTTTTCACAGAGAGTGTGGGGAGGCCCCGGCACGGGCTGCTCCCTCTCGCGGCCGCCAGGGGGCGCTGCAGTGGGGGAGGCGAAGGGGGGGGTATGTGTGCCGGAGGGCGGCGATCCCTCTCTCTGCCGGCAGGGGGCGCTGCAGTAGGGGAGGCGGGGGGTTCTGTGCGTCGGAACGCGGCGATCCCTCTCTCTGCCGGCAGGGGGCGCCGTGCTGGGCGGCGCGCGGGGGGGGGCTGCACTGGGCGGGGCGATGCCGCTTGGTGCCGGCAGGAGGCGCTGCGCGTCGCGTCGCGGGGCGGGGCGCGCGGCTGCGCTTTGCGGGTGCCGTAAAGCGGCGCGGGGTGTCGCGCGGGGCGGGAGCGGCGGGGGCTGCGCAGCTCCGGGACGCCGCCCGGTCGGTGCCGTGTCCGGGCCCGGCGGGGCTCTCGGCCGGGTGCGGCCCCTCGGCCAGGTACGGGTCTCGGCGGGCGCCGCCGGGGCGCCCCGCGGCTCGGTGACGCACAAAGCGCCGCCGCGGGGCCGGTCGCCGGGAGCCCGTCGGGGGTGGTCGCTCCGCCGCGCCGGTTCGCTCCGGGGGCGGCGCGGGGCTCCGGCTCCTCGCCCGGGGCAGGAAAACAAGTCGTCGTGCGGCGGGTTCGCCTGCTCGGCGGCGGAGGTGGGTGCGGGCCGGGCTCGGCGCCGCGGGTCCCGCAGCACCGGGGGGTCCGGGCGTCGCTGGGGCCCGTGATTCAGCGGCCGGGGCCCCGCCGGGCGGCGCGGGAGCGTTTGCTCGGTTTGGGTAAGCTCCTCCGGGGCTCGGAACGGGTTTGTGAGCGCC
This sequence comes from Phaenicophaeus curvirostris, assembly GCF_032191515.1. Taxonomy (NCBI): domain Eukaryota; kingdom Metazoa; phylum Chordata; class Aves; order Cuculiformes; family Cuculidae; genus Phaenicophaeus; species Phaenicophaeus curvirostris. The sequence continues at coordinate 667,837 of NC_091403.1, forward strand.
TAGGCGAGGCCCGGCTGCTTCAGCTGGTTAAAGGGACCCTTGCTCGGGGCTCCCCGAAGGACGTAGCGGGGGAGGATCCTGCCGGATCGGTTCAACTTTAGGTGATCTAGAGGGACGTGGCCCTGCCCGGCGCGGGGGGTTGGAGCTCGATGGTCTTTGACCTCCCTTCCAACCCAAACTAATCTCTGATGCTGTGGTTTTAATGTGATCCCTATAGAAACACATCTTAGCAAAAAAAATAAATAAGGATTGACCCCCTGGCATGGAGACCTAGGTGGCATTTATCATATATCTGTGTATATAAACTAATAATGCCTGTTTTATAAGCTAATAAGGGAAAGCTCTGTGTTCAGGTGGTGAAATCAGGCCTTGTGTTGTCCTTGTAACCAGCAGAAAATTCCAAAGACGGATTAATTCTGGATACTTACATTTCTGAGGAAAATTAATCCTCAAAGAATTGGAATATTTTGTCACTCTTTAAAACAGAGATTAAGGCTTCTTATAGTTAACAAACCTGTGGTCCTTGCTATGAAAATAGCTTTCCATCAATTTAAATGGTTTTACACTTTTTTGTTTGTTTTTTATTTTTTGGTAGAGGGTCTGTGTGATGGGGGTGAAAAAAAACCAACAAAAAACTGTTAGCTGAGAATATTGCCGGCCCATATTTGCAGTCTTGCTGATGTGCAGGGGCTGATAGGGAAAGATGTGGTGTGGGTTCATTTGATAAAGAGAACGTCTGGTCACCTGTGTGGTGCTGTCATCCACAGTGTGAATGGCCTATTGAATTCATAAGACGGGGAAGACTGTGTGCACGTTCTGCATTTCACTTTAGTTAAATAAAAGTGTATAAGACACCAAGCTTCCTGTTTTAAGAACTCTTGAAGCCTTGTGTATTTAAACATTTATTTATTTTTATTGATGGTTAAAGTCCTGGCAGCTACAGCTGCAGTTTTGTCTAGTGTTGGGAGCGGGGGGGGTGAACACCAGCTCTTGGTATTCCTGCCGGTTTCATGTGTCCTTTCAAAATCTGGATGTGGGGATGCTCTGACCTTTCAGAAATACCTCTTTTAGGAAACAGTGGCTTTTGTGGAAGTGTGTTAAGAATGTATCTGAAGGTATTGGTGACCTGTACTTTATCTTCAAATTAGTAACTTTGTAGGCCTAGGTAACCAGATCAGTTTTAACCATCTTGCAGTTGAGGTGGCATGTTGCAACAACATTCAGTTGGCCTTTTTTTTGGGCTATTGCCTTCTTTTTTTTTTCCTAAGATAGAGGTTCTTCTGTTTCAGCTGTGCGTATTTCCTCTAATGGTGAGGACATTCTTTTGAGAATATATGGGTAATAGTGCTCTCCTCCCTAGCTCATGAACTATGGAAGCTTGGATGTCAGGCAGTTGAAAAATGGGGAAAAAATTACTAGGGGGGATGGGATGGGGAACGGGCTGCTTTAATTCTCATGTAAACAATGGGGATAATACAGAGGGATGGATTTACCATAGGGAGATGTTGTATAAAGGCTTCCCCGCAGCTCTACTAATGTACAACCTCCTTTAGGCCAGTTTTACGACCAGCCCTGCAGTGCTTTAGCTGTTTGCACGTCAGTGAGACTAAGAAGAGATCCAGAAATGTGTACGTTGAGTAGTGTCTTATGGGACGCACGTACAACAGGGGTAGGATAATTACTCCCAGGCACAGTCTCCTAAACTGTGTCAGTGTAAGAGACAGTGATCAGCTGCTTCCAAAGTCTGCAGTGCTCTAAAGAGAAACGCAAAGTAGACCTGCCGCCAAAGCCTTACACTGGTGAACTTCCTTCAGGATTAAGTTTGCATCAGTGTTTTTCTTGATGGGCTGATCTCAAGCCTAACAGAGACCCGTAACAGAAAACAGGGGAAGGAAGAAAGGAAAAAGTTTCTTTCACCAACCCAAAATTTCTCCAACAAGATTTGGGTATTTTATATAGTTCATGCTATTTGGAAAAGTAACTACTGTGAATTTGAGTGATGTCTTCTTTATTAAATGTTTGCCAAGTGAAATCTGAGAAGGCGAGAGACTTCCTTCTGTATTTCTTTGCCAATAAAGCGCAATCCTAATACTTGGCTGTTGTCAAGTAAAATGTTTGCTTTTACTCTCTGCCATTTGGCTCTACTGGGTGAAGAGTGGGGAGTCTGCTGCACTGTCCTTACCTCTTAAACTGGAAAATGTACTCATTTTAATATCTGAAAAGTCCCCTACCTCTCACAGTTTTCCTGAAGAACAGCATAAAACTGTCTTAATGGTTTATTTTGTAATTCTCACTTGGAAGGTTATTGTTAGCAGCTGCAGCAAAGACCGTGTCTTACTTTGCTCCTCAAAGCCTTGACAAGAAGCATTGGCAAAATGACACTACATTAAGAACGGTTACACGTACCTCAAAGGTCAAGACTGCCAGGGCGACTAAGAAATGAATTTTGTAATTATTTTTGATGGCTGTGTAACTCTGCACTTCCCTGGCTGTCTCTGAAAACAGTACTCTTGAAGTTAGTTGAAGTGGAATCCCTACTTAAGATCTTAAGCTCCAATGAAAAAGTGTATTTTGTCATTCTTTTATGAAGCTACAACTCCTTATTCCCTAGTTCGCTGCTGTTATGTTTGTCTTGGAGTTCACTGAAGCCAAAACCTTCCTGATTGCCAAATCATAATGCTTATGTCTTAAAACTGTGATTTACTTACTGTTAATGTAGCTAACCGAGCTTAAGCCTAGGACAGAGCAAAGAAGTGTCTAGACTGAAGAATGTGCTTCTGAATACTGTGATTGTCAAATCCACCTGCTTGTGTCCGTTGTGCGAAGGCACACAGATTCCTTGCCCTGGTGGGTGCGTGCTAACGCTTCCCTGATGCTCGACGGATGCTAGGATTTCTGTAGGTGCCTTATGGTCCTGGACTGCTTCTTCGTGTGTTGCGGGAGAGCTAACTCGTTCATAGGACTCTAGGCAGAATTGCGCTTAGCCTGTCAACTCCTCTCACTGAGGCACTTCCAGCTGCGCATGCTCTGTGCATTCCGGCTGTTCAGCTGGAGCCAGGCCATAGATCCGATCCGAGGGAAGGTCTGTTTGTAGCTGTCCCGTACTGGGTTCTGTTAGAAGGTGTGAGATGGACACTTGGAGTAGCCTCTCCCTAAGAGCACAGTGGTGGTAACATGGTGTAACAGAGGCATTCTGTAGGTGGCCTGACATTTCTGTAGCAAGATAATTACTTTAGTGGTCTGTATTGGCTTACTCATGAGGAAACAAACCTCGAAGGTCTTGGGGATTTTTTTTTGGAGATAAAATGAAGAGACTTTGCTGATCCAGAGGATGGAAAATGTTGGTTACAGTGCTCCATAGTGCAGTTACGATGGTGTGACTTATCTTTGAGATGGCTTTGCAAAGGTTAGTAAGAATAGTACTGTACTTGAAATAATGTTTTACTCTAAGAGTAAACTTTCCAAACCAGTGCTGGCTCCAAGAATTGGCTGCAAGGGGTGTGTAAGCTGCCTGTGTTGCAGTGGCTCAGGTAACTGCAGCGCCCCTCTAAAAGCACAGAGGAGCTCTTTTGCCTGGCTTGGGTGTGTCTTTGGGAGACCGTAGGTAAGAGCCCATCTCCAGAACATTACCATGAAGTTGGTAACTAATACTACTTGTGTTATATGGAAATACTGTACCTTTCTGCAGGGCAAAAGAGAAGTATTCTGCTTGGAGAGTTCTCGGATAATTTTGTCGTTCTAAAACTGGAGTATCTGTCATCGCTGTGGCTGCATTAAAGCAAACAAAGGAAACACAGTGGTTTGTAATGGTATTTCATATTGACCTGTGAATAAAGATGTGTTTAAGGCTACGTAATATCGAAGCAAAAGAATTGGTATTGGATTACCTTCTGATTGTTGCTCTTTTATAAAAATGCTTAGGTCTTTCACTGCCAATTGCTTTGTTTCCCATCAAAGATTACAAGGCCAACATGCAGCCTGCTAATATTTAGTTGATAAAGCAAGCTTTAAAAGAATATATTGTGTCTCACAAAGTGGTGAAAATGAAGAATAGTGTAATAAAGTTTCAAAATCTGATTGCGCTTGTTTTACTGATAGTGGAACTGAATATTGGATATTTGTGTTCTTGCTACTTACTCTGCATTGTACAGGTTGTCCCTGCTTGAAATGAATAGGGCATGACTGCCTCTTTTAGGCTAACGAGTGGGTTTTTTCCCATGAACTGCTCAGCCAGTTCTTTATTTTTGTTGGAGCAGGGCACGATAACACTGAGATTTGATCTTCATGGGATTGTGTTGGGGGTGCAGCTTCTCAAATGGATTCAAGTCCTTTGTCAACCTCCATTGCTTCAGGGTCATGTGTGAATCGGTCTTGTTTGTCTCTCTGCCTTTGAGAAAGAGAAGTAGTAGTACTTACGTTATCTCACTTTTGCTGAAGTCTTGTACGTATTTTACAAGCTTTTTCATTATCATGTCTCTTGGTCTCCTGGTTCTGAGCCTTGCTGAGAGAATAAAAATGTATCTTCCTAATGAGAGGAGAGAAATGGCTGCTGGTGTTCCAAAGTACAGCTTGTGTGAGACTTTGATTCACTGGTCCATTCTTTGAGCTCGATAGCCGTGTTTGCCAGTTCAAAAAAAAAAAAAAGGACTATGGTAGGAATGCTGTACTCAACCTAAGATTTCTTTGTGCGTGCCTGACCTCAGCAGTGAAGTTGTCTCATGAAAACAACAATACCAGCATTAGCTTGTCAGAGTAAAAATAACACTAAAAGTAAAATCTGATAAAAGCCACATATTAGGGGAGTGAATTCATTTTAAGTTAATGGTGAGTTCAGTGAACATGAGCGTTAGGACTGAATTAAGGAACTACAAATGCAGCTAATGAAAACCTCCTTTCTGAGACGATCTTAAATATGCTTTTGACTGATATCATTCTAAATACAGGCACTTGGGTTGGGTACATACATGGTCTAAGATGGCACAGAATTTCTATGGAACTGCTGTGTTCTTTCTGAAATTATGGTGACCATATGTTCCAGAAGCTCTTGGTTGTCTTGAGAGCTGTCATACTGGGAAGAATTCTTGCCTGCACTGGCCTCTAGGCTCAACCCTACTGGGCACCCGAGTTATCTGTAAGCGTGTTTAGGATCTGAGTGGTGGCGCATGCACCCACCACCAGACAAAGGGAAATGACTGTGTTTGTAAAGAGAGAGGAACAGAAACTGAAGATGAGGAAAATGAGGAAATAGGCTACTGACTGCTTTGTAGAATAAGTTGGGTTTTTTCAATGTTTTTCATCAGGTTGGCTAGAAGAAACCAATTTGGCTAGCTGGGTTTAGGCATGTGTATTATGCTAACAGGACAGAGACCAGTAATTTGGGGTTATATAATAAGCATGTGCTTAAGACAGGCATTTTCTGCCAAGTGGTTGGCTGGCCGTGTGTCAAAGCGCTGTGCGCGTACTGTAGCCGAGCTTGAGAGAGGTGATCCACGTGCTTTTGGACATCTAGAAAAGAGATTGCTTCTTGATGGTGAAGGGAGTTGACTGTATTGTAAAATGTACCTGAAAATACATTTTCAAAGTACCAATGTATTCATCATCATACATTATATGTATTCATCAGCCGAGTTTACATCATCATTTTGAGTTAATATTGTGTAATGAACCACTTCACTGTTTTACGGTGCTTTTAATGCTATCATACTTTTTGATCGCTAGTAATGGAATTAATTCTTAATGACAAAATGCTTTGCTCGATCTTATAATTAAAATGTATTCTGCTTTTATATGTGATCATTAACTTCTCTACTGTTAGGGTATTGAACTTTGAGCTTTTTTTTGACTTAGCAATTTCAAGGGACTTCCCCCAGTTTGCATGAATTTTCTTGTGCTGCTTGGCATGATTAATGTCAAAGGTCTTTAATTTGTGACATGAATGGAGAAAAGTCATGTACACTTCATCTTTACAAATTGAGCCATGCACTTTAGAGGGGAACTGAGAATAGCTATTTATACTTTCCAGGTAACAAGCGTTGAATCTTCACTTAAAATGGCTTAAAAGAGGGTACTATCCTATTTTTCCTTTCAAAGTCTTAAGTCTGTAAGTTAAAAGGCAAGCAAATGTTTTGATTAGGAAGGAGGAACATGATGCTCATTGAGCTTCCTTACTGCATCTTGCTGCTTTTTTTAAAAAGCTGCTGAGCACTACTTTTAATTAGAGGGAGATTTTATAGGATCTTCTAAATGTCTAACAGCAGATGATCTCATTCTAAGGAGTCTTAATTATTTGAGTGATATTTTTGTAGTTCCTCTTAAACTTTGTCTTCTGTGTAGAAGCGTTGGACATGCATGTCGTGCAGGTATTTCTTATGCCCGACTGCTGAAAATAACAATGGCCTGGAATCTAGTTAAATGGTATGTTCTTCTTCCAGCTTCTGTCTTTCTTTGGTCATATCTTTTGTTTGAAGTTCTGCAATAGCATTTCTAAATAGTGAAGGAATGGATTATTTGTCATTACTGATTGCTGCCATCCGCTTCAAAAATATACTCACGTTTAAGCTGTTGTGTAATTTTGAACTGGAAGCCAGCAGCTCTCCTGTGAGTAAGCAGTCCTTCGGGTCCTGTGTTGGTTGGCAAAGAAAGAAGAGTTCTTGATTAGTTGGGGCCCTGCAAGCTTTCCATGTTTTCAAGAGTGCAAATGTACAAAATGTTTGAATCTGAGTTAACTGGCTGTTATATCTAGGCTGCTTGTTGGAATAAACCTAAGCTAGTGAATAGTGCTTCAAGTGCACTAATTTTCACCATGTGGTGGTTTAGGGGGTTTGTCATCTTACAGTAGCCTGAGGTGTCTCAAAGTCTAAACTTTAATGCTTTAAGGTTTTTTTTGCTCTAACTTAAATAGCTCTATGTGTATTTCAGCACAGCAGCCTCTATGCTGCAATAAACAGAGCTTCTACACAGATAATCACGTTCAGAATGCAGAACCTACATACTGATGGAGATTTCCACACTAGAGTTTAAGAATAAAAGGGGGAGTGGAACCAAAACACTCCAGCGAGCAGAATGGAGTCCTTTGTAAACCAGCCCCTGATTGTGCTCTCGTGATGAGAAAATGTTCAGATTTTTCTTTCTTAAGAAAGCTTCAGAATTAAATAAAATTGTCCCCTTAGTTTATAATATTAAAAGGACTGGAAACTGTTGTGTATAGGCTAGGCATGTAGTACATAATATTAAGTTACGACTGTGTTTGAAAACAATAAGCTCTCTAAATAAATTAACTTTTTTTCCCTAAATCAAAATATTTTGTGTTTTTTTTAAAAAAACAAACTTGTGATAAAATAGAGGGCTATTGTGGGAGGGGCTGGCTTGCTTTGGAGCCACAGCAAAGATCGACTGAGTGTTGCATTTCTGTAAAACAGAGGTGCATACATAACAGACCAAAAGTATTGCCTTAAGGTGACCTTGTGAGGCTAAGGAAAAGGCTGTGCGCTGCCTGTTCTCTGTGTGCTTGTAACAGGTTTGAATTCTGATTTCCTGTTCTTGTTAAAAATTTTATAAAATGGAAATCTCAATCTTAATTTTTCCAAGGAAAGACAGTGCATGTATGTGAAGGTTAAGTACGTGCATAGGGAGGAGCGTGAGAGCTGGTATTTTCCTTGGGAGCTGTCAGGAGCCGAAAAGGGTAGAAATTGTAATTGCACAGCTTTAATAGAAGCTTCTTTGTTTGCTGGGTGCACTATTTATGTGCTTAGTGTTTATTTCAGGGTGTTTTTTTTCCAATTTTGCAGCTTCTTTTTTTCAGTCCTAGAGAAGAGGGTAGCCTTATACAGTGGATTCCACTGAAACTTATTGCAGGTTGGAGATGGATCTATTATTTTAAAGAAACCTCTGTTAATAAATGGATTTCTGTTACTTTACTCCAAAATAGTTAGGGTCAAAATCCCTCCTGTTTGATTCCTTTTCATGTCAGAAAATAACCATGAATTCTAAGTGATTTTTATCGTTAAGCTGTCACTGTACTGTACCATGTATTATGTTCAAGGTATTTACTATCCATGTAAACAGCTACAGGGAAGATGTAGGCCTTATTTAAGCATGCAGTGTAGTTGATGGCAAAATATTAGATCTGTTAAGCTGAAACTTTGGTAACTTCTATAAGCAGTAGCCTGTAAAACTCTAACGCTTAAGCATCGGTAAAGCAGACATGTCCGTATGTTTTGCTGCAACTTACAGGGATATTTGCTCTGTGAAAGTGATGGTGTTTTTGCTGGCTATAAGAACTTCCCTTAATTCAAAATTACATTGTGAAGCAGTATTCTTAATATTATTAAACAGTTGTACTTCAGTTACTACTGTTCTGCCTTTCTTACTGCAGGGGTAATCTTAGCAGGAAATGGCTTTTCTCTTATGTCAATCTGATGCTTCTTTTTCTTGATGCGTATCTATTTTTGTTTCTAGGCCTTTCTTAAAACTTTCCATGTCTAAATGGACTCCTGAATGTAATATAGTTTATACTCTAAAAGCGGATATGAAGAGTGAAGTTCCTTCTGATGCACCAAAGAGACAGGAGAGCCTGAAGGGGATCCTCTTGAACCCTGAGCCTATTGGGGCAGCCAAAAGCTTCCCTGCAGAAGTTGAGATGATTGCTAGTAAGGTAGGGAATGAGTTCTCTCACTTATGTGGTGATTCTCAAAAGCAGAAGGACATGAATGGCAACCGTACAGACCAAGACAAAAGTATTGTGGTGCGAAAAAAACGCAAGAGCCAGCAGGCTGGTCCTTCCTATACTCAAAACTGTCCTGATAAAGAAAACCAAGGAATCTTAGGATTAAGACAGCATCTAGAAACACAAAGTGAAGACAATGATTCTTCTTTTAGTGACTGTATCTCTTCGCCGTCGTCTAGCCTACATTTTGGAGACTCTGACACAGTAACATCTGATGAAGAAAAAGATGCTCCTGTCAGACACCCTCAGGCAGTGCTGAATAATGCAAGTAGAACTCACAGCGCAAGGTCACAAAAGTGGCCTCGGACTGAGGCAGACTCGGTGCCTGGGTTATTAATGAAAAGGCCCTGCTTTCACAGCAGTTCTTTAAGAAGACTTCCATATAGGAAGAGATTTGTGAAAACAAGTTCATCACAGCGGACACAGAACCAAAAAGAACGAATTTTAATGCAGAGGAAAAAGCGGGAAGTTTTAGCTCGAAGAAAGTATGCTTTGCTCCCCAGCTCTAGCAGTTCCAGTGAGAATGATCTAAGTAGTGAATCTTCTTCCAGTTCATCGACTGAAGGGGAGGAAGACCTGTTTGTGTCACCTGGTGAAAACCACCAGAACAGTACAGCTGTTCCTTCAGGTAAAACTAAATTCCTGAGGTTTTTATTAATGAGCTTACATCATATACAACATGCTTTTTTTAATAAGTGCTCTGGAGCAGTAGTATTTTCTGTGTTTATAGAAGTTATGCTACAAATAGACTTACTGCAAATAATGCTATCGTTACACCAGGAATTCTTGATGGGAAAAGTACATTTAGAGCTTTTAGTAAAAGTACAACAGATCTAGAATTCTTTACCTTTTACGTTAAAGTTAGTGGTTTCTGAACAATGTACTGGAAGGTTACTGAATCTGATTAGCCACATGCTGTGAAGTTGTTCCATTTTCTTTTTAGCTGTTAAATTCTATTAAAAGATTTAGTTATTACAGCTTTGTTACCTGATTGTGGGAATAACAATTCTGTCTGACTTCAGAATGTAGAAATAACTGCTGATACATAATTAACTGCACTTAACAGTTCAAAAAAAAAAAAAAAGGAAAAAACACTGTGGTCATTGCAATAAAAGCCTGAATTACGATTCAGTTGCACATAGCTTTAGTGGTACAGTAGTAAGAGAAAAATCTAAGGCCTGAAGGCAAAGTATTGTATACAGGGTCCAACACAAAAAAAAGAGACTAGCCCTAGAGTTCAAGAGCCAAGAGTGGGAGAGGAGGGACAGAGAGATGGTTATGGAGTGTGTTCTAACCTGTCACAGTGAGACAAGGCTCAGCTCAGTTGCTTCACTCAGTACAAGTGGATGTGTGTTCAAATACAGGTGTTTTCTTACCCATGGTCACAAAGTGTTGGTGTGCACCAGCCCACAGTGCTTTATATGTGGAGGAGTTTTTAGCTGTAACATCACTGTGCTTCAGCACCTAATTTTTTTTTTGGTAGAAGATATGGAAGCAAAACTGACGTAGATCCTCAGCAGCCTTTCAGAAAATATTCTGTGGAATTGCTTTGGATGTTGGCAACACCACATGCAGTGTATCAGCTCAGAGGGGAACTATTTTCAGGGTGATTGTAGCTGATTTTCTTAATTTGCTAAATGAAGAGTTACAGGCACAGTGTCATTTTTTGTGTGGGACCTTGTATATACCAAATGTTTTACCTAGGTAAGCTCAATGCATTAATCTTGCAGTTGATTTACGTAGATGTTTCTCAAGGATGTCTTGACACAGTGTTTGAGAGCATGCTTGAATGCTTGGAGTGGGGTTTGGGGTTTTTTTGGTTGTGCAATTTTGTTGTTTGTTTGGTTTTCCATCTACCAGTTTTCTGGGACTTCCTTTCATCTTACATTTGCCAAGTGAAAGGCAGGCCCAAAACTGAGACCAGTCACATTTGTGATGATAATGCTGTGCCTTCTGTTTATCATTTCAGCTTTTTAGAGAGCGTGGGGAAGTAGATGCATGGAACAGAGCGTAGCGTTTATCTGTGCAACCATGGGCTTTGCCTAGTGACAAATGTGTTTCAGAATGTGAAACCGTATCTCAGACTGTGCTGGTCATTCCTCTCAGAACAAAATAACAAGATACAAGGACAGGCTTAAAAAAAAATTGTGTATGTGTTCTTATTAGGGCTGGAGTTCTGCTTGAACAGAACAGCATTAAAGACTAGATTATTGCTTGTTATCCATTGTGGCAGAAAATTTGTGTGTTGTTCTTTAATTTACTGTTTAAATACAAGAGGTGAAATTTGTAGTGCAAAAATTTTACATGGTGCTAGGGCTGCATAAATAACTCAAACAGAATTATTATTACACAGCCTTAATTATCTTCACGTGTATTTGTGGGGACAGAAATGTAATTCTTTAAACATAGAAAAGTTATACTTGATAGGCATGTTCTAGCATATTGAAGGGTATGGTTTGTAAATAACTGATGCATAGGGCTATGTGCACATTCATATTAAAAAAGAATTCGGGGAAACTGTTAACACTTCTGTTTCCAAGTTAGTAGTTTCTTCTCATTTGCTGAGAGGGTGGAGTTTCACAAACTGTAAAATGCTGTAGGACCTCTCTTTCTGCACAGACCATCATGCAACGATGAAACTGGTATATGGATGAGAACATACAGGTTGTGGCCTCTTACGCACCCGTCTATTTCTAATCATGCTAAACATTTTCAAAGAGAGAATTTTCAATTTTTTTTGTCTACTTGAACGGTTAAAACCTACACCCATGGTTTTTTAACACTAACTCAATAAATACCGCTTCTGTGCTTTTATTTCCCTTGAAGTGTAGAACAAGTATTTCTGTAGCGTGGCTTTCCGTAGGCATTTCAAAAGAATCTTTTTGGAGAGAGACCTCTTTAAAAATTGATGTAATGATCAGTGAGTATTCAAGTTGTTCAGGCGACTTCTGATAATTCAGCGATTCACTATGTTATTTTGATGATAGGAAGACTGGAACTTGCAGTTTGTTTCATCTGGTTATGTGGAAAAGTAAGTGCATTGTCCAAGGGCTTAATTTTTATACTACTTGAAAAGCATTCTTAATTTATGAAATTATGCTTATTCTCAGGTCATGAATGAAAAATCAATTAGGTCTGCACCAGTTAAATTTAGATTAAAATACTGACATCAGCTGTAACTGAAATAAGGTGTGCTTTAAAGAATTTGTATCGTCGTGGCTGTACTTCTAGGCAAAAGCTTGCTGGGAGGCAATTCTAATAGAGTATGTGAATACTGCGTTTTTTTTTCTAGCGTAAATATGTTGATGGGAAGGTTTTGAGAATTTTATTTGCATTGCAGATAACATAGGAAGTTAAGTAGACTTCCTTTGTAGAAGTATCCTATTTTTAGTAAGATAAAATTATGATTAACACTGTCTGTAGCTTTTTTCTGTTAGATAAGGCTTTTCTAGTTATGAAGTTAATTGGGACAGGAATGGGGACAGCTGGGAAAATAGCTATGCAACTTTTCTGTGTAGTGTGCAAGCACGATGGTGTTTGTATGAGGAAAGGCTTGTATTGCTAGTAATGCTACACTAGCCTGTTAATGTTAGAGAAGAATTATTTTTCCTCTAGATTGACATGTGAAGGTTACACGTGCATCTGCTGAAATTACAGAATATACTGAAGGACAAAGAACTTCTGGTAAGAATGAGGCCTGCAGCATATGTGTAAAAGTTCTAGAGGACAGACTTAAAGGAGGAGGAGGAGGAGGATAATAATAATACAAAAAGTAAATAAAATTTAAAAAGATAGTTATAACTGAAGCTTAAATAAGCAGGCATCAAAGTGATGTGCTTAGTCTTGTAGCCTATTTAATAGCCATTTGTATTAAGGATACGTCACAAAATCCTTCTTTGGTTTCAGTGTTGATGTTTATCTACAGATACAGTGGTTTTAAAGGACCAGTAAATTTAATTAGTGTATGCTGTTCTGGAAAATATTGCTCTCTGATTATTGTGAGAAATTAAAGCAACAGATCACTTTAAACAAATGAGCATTTGATAGCTTAGTTCTTGTAGTTAATAAAATTAACTACTCTATTTTTGGACAATTATATGAATGAAGATGTTGGGGAGCAGGGTGTTTGTTTGTTTCAGCAAAATGCTTTAGAAAAGCATTTACCAGAAAAAAAACGAAACACTACATAGGGTTTTTCCTCCTTTTCTTTTTCTATCAGGGCTTCAGCTATTCCTGTGGTGAAACTTAGTGCTTTGGGAGTGGGGGGTTATTGAACAAGTACAAAATCCTAACAGCTGGATTTCCCAAGTGCTTGCTGTAAAAGGCAGTTGTCCTCATTAAATTGGGGATGATCAGGTGAAGCTGATGAAAGAGGCAGAGTTGAGAGTTCAAGGACAACCTAAACTGTTTAAGGACACAGTTACAGGTGAAGGTGCAAGTGCTTTCAGGGTTACATGTTCTAACCTGGGTGTTGGTCAGGTGGTTTTAATTGAAATTCTGGGCTTGCAGCTAAAATGCCTGCAAGCAGCAGCATTTTTGCTGTGAAACACGTTTTGATTCTGTGTTTTGTTTAGGTAGCTCAGAAGCTTTTCTCTAATGCTTGGAAGACCTGTATACACACCTAGAGAGAGAATAGTCTTTTGACTTTACTTGTCAAAGGTCACAGCGTTTCAACTTGTACTGTAATTGCATCTCTTTAATGTTGTAATGCATTTTTTTTTATGTCCTTGCACAGGTATTTGATTTTCAGTTTGGTTTTAAAGGGCTGGGGGTGCCATTTGGAGACAGCCAATCTGTGGAGGGAAATCTGGCAAAAGGTAAAATTAGAACAGGTCTTTAGCCTCACATACTCTGATTTGGCATTAAAGTTGAATCCCAGGAAATGGGAAAGTCGCATTATTAAAAAAAACAAACCAAAACTGGGTAGGATTTTCCATTGTCAGAAATTGTTCACCTAATAGCACTTAAAATTCCTTCAGGGTTTGAAATACTGCTTTATATTTTGGAGCAGCTAGTGCTAGCCAGGCCTTGCCTCTTCGCTTAGAATATAATGCTGATCAGAAGCTGTTTGAGTTTTTGTTCAAAGCTACTTAGAATGATAAGACTGAGTTTATTCACTGCTTTCCTATTCATTCCTCTAATGTATTTGTCATTTCTCTCCCAGAAATGTTGAATATAGACATTCAGTATTTTGAAAGCCAGAGGCTGGTGAAAATGTTAAACATGCAACTTCATGTTCAGATTATTTTAACAGGTTCAAGATAAACATATATTAAGTGTAAATGAGCTGCTAATTGTTAGAGTTGATTATTTTTCAGTTACTTAACCCTTTCTAAAACTACAGCATGTGCTCCTTTTCTCACAGTAACTGACGCAGCTCATCATTTGGAGCTTTATCACAGTCACATTAGTAGAAAAAAAGTGAGTGCATATCCTTTCTACCGTGCCTCTTTCTAGAGAGGGGCTGGGGAAGAACTGGGAAATGGAGAGGAAGAAAGCACTTGGCTTTGTGAGCAGTCTGCGTTGACTACTTGCTCTATCTATCTGCTGTGAATTGAAGCTTTAGACAGCTACAGTTATAAGGTAGCATGGAATTCACTTCAACGCTTCCCTGTATCTGTTGCAGTTTTCTGTGCTGAAAAGCTGCTACTTGGAGTGTTACTGGTAGGACTAAAGTTTATGTGCTTGGCTAGGAGCAGTCAGCAGAGTTTTGGATTACCCGGTGTTAGCATGACGTGAGTTGGACAAGATCCCCTAAATTCTGGTTGTTAACTGTCTTTCCCACCAGGGTGCAGGCTTCTAAGCAGTTTGTATGTTCTTGAAAATTTCTCCCATTATGCACAACTGTTGGAAAGTATATTCTAAATAGGTGGCAGGGACAGAAAAGTTGTCTTCTAACCTAGTGTCACCTGACTGAGGGGACAGACAGGTCCTTCTAGGAGTTCTCAGCTGAATGATGACAGAATTAAAAATAAAGCTTTATTTTCTTAGCAGCATGTTATGCTTAGAACAGTACTGCATTTCTACAAGCAGAATCACTGTACTACGTTCTATAATAGCATAATAGAGAATTGATAGACAGCTTAACATATAATTCCTAATCTCCTGGACCCCCTGCAGACCAGGTCAAATCTTAATATTACATTTAGTATTTCAACTGGTCTATATGTGGTTTGCTGTATCGGTATAACAATCATAATCTATACTCAAAAACCATATAAAAGAATAAGAGTTACTCACTCAGTCCTCAGAGGAAGCAGATGATGGTGGGGCGTCCCTGGCCACCAGCGGGTCATGATTCTCGCTGTCTAGCAGCAGTTCCCATTTAGTAATGGCTTGATTTATAGACAGCACTCTGTGCACCGCTGTGCTTCCCTGTTCTGCGATGGGATCAACACCACCTGGTTGGCCGGGTGCCTGGGACCTCAAGGCCAGCGAAGAGGGGAGTATTTGTCCTGGCACACAGGAATCTTGAGGTTGATAGGGAGGGGAAGAAGAAATTTGTTTGGTTTGTTTACTTGGTCCACAGGACCTTCAGAGCCTGAGAATGGAGGGAAAGGGAACGAATACGTGACCTGCTCGGTCACAGAGAATGGCTGCTTGCCTCATAAAATCATACTCCTGGGCATCAGGAGCAGGGGTGCTGGTCGCACCTAGTTCAGGAGGTTTGAAAGTCGAACAAAGTAGTACTCATTAACACCAGTATGATCGTATTTTCTGTTTCAAGCTGAGTTACTAACCAAGTAGTTGTCTTGAACTCATCAGCACAAGATGCTGTAGCGGCACACGATGTCAGCAAGCTCATAAAAGGGTTAGACACGCTTACTGTCTAATAGACAAGAAAATGCTCTCTGGCATCTGTAGCATTGTTGAGGTTGCTGAGTGGTGGGAGAGGTTTCAGTTAGAGACTGTAGCCTGGATTTTCTACCCTCTCTGTATGGATATGCCTGCTGCAGCTGGCAGAGAGAGCAGGGACCTCAGCAGGCCCTGGGGCTGATCCAGTGAAAGCTTGGAACGCGGTCATCTCTGTCCCTAGAACTTGACTGCTTACTTTCAATCTCTTTTCACTTATGGCTTGGTCAGACTGTCTCATATGAAATTGTGTTTTGTAAGACTCCTTCACTCTTTTACATTTAGTATTTCAAGTAGTTAAACCCCATGTTAATTGCAAAATAAATGTAAAATACCTCCAGGAAGGACAATGGTCAGCCAAACATAAGTTCGGATATTATACCAGTGTTATATATGCCCTTTATGGGGTACTTGTGTTGACGATTGATTAATCTGAGTTGTGCCATGATCTTTCAGAGTTAAGTAGTAGGATCATTATATATATTATACACAGACTATAATTATATATATTAAAATGTAATACTGTGTGAAGCTTAGTCTCTTGCTTATAACTTCTGAACTATGTAGGTATTTGATTTTGAAAGCTGCTTCCCAGAACTACATTTGCTCTGTCCATAGCACCTAGCAGTTATAGTTCTGAAATAATCTTACAGCTTTCTGGGGAAAAGCTATCCTCATTTACTGATCTAAATATTGGACTACGAAGTATTTTATTATTTAAAAGTTATAGTCTGCTTAATAAAGTACTTTAATCTGACATCTACTCTCTTTGTGATGTAGGGCCTGGAGGAGGAAGTGTTTTGTTTTTTGAGGGGTGATTATAGTTTTGAACATGTTCGAATTTGAGTTCAAGTCAATGTAGTTTCCCCCTTCTCTAGGCTAGCTGAGTTCTAGGTTTCTACATAAAACAGGCTTTTAAAAGAGAGGGGAGAAGCCTCTCTAAAGTTATTGATTATTACTGATCATTAGTCATGTACGACACCTATTACTAACTGCTGTTAATGGCTCTGAATTGCTGGGATATAGAAAACTGGCAAACTAAAATTTGGTGTTTTGCCTGCACTATAAAATATTTATGGGTGTGAGTAGAGGAAAAAAACCAAATTCAGTGGAAACTAATAAAATTCTCATTTTTATTTTCAGTACAAGTTCTGGGTTTGACTGTCTTATTTAAAATGAAGAACAAGCCTTTCAGTGGTAGCCCAAAGGCTAATTTAGTCGCAAACAACTCGAGTATAATTCTCTTGCTATGTTTTGTTATTCAGGAGATGACAGAGAGAAGTAGTGCATACCTGCAGGAGGATAATTTTCTGTTTTATAGCCATAGGCATTATGCTGAGAGTAGTACAAAATACCTCTCAGATCTGCATTACTGTTTTGCTGCCAGCAGTCTAGTGACTCTCCTTGAAAGGAAGTTACCTTCAAAAAGTATAGGATTAGTGTAGGAACACTCTAATGATACAGATTCAGCTGTTCTCTTAAGGGTTCTGTCGTTTAGATGATACCTTGATGAAGTAGGTATTCATATTTTTACTTCAAGCAAAATCAAATTCCAGACAGAAGATATCCTGGTCTGTGACTGGCATGTGCATAAAAGCAGATAAATGAAGTGTGCCTTGTCATAGTGGACTGCATAAAAACATCCCATGTAGTGGACCACAGACTGAAAAGTAATACTGAAAAGTTTATAGAGCATTTTACTGTCTGGTATATTTCTGGATTTGTATTTTTTTTGTTTGTTTTATTATGGATTTTTCCTTGACTATTGGTGCGTTTTGTTAATTGTGCAGTGCCTTAGAACTGGACTTTATTGAAATACCAAATTCTGTTGGTTTTACGCTCTTCCTAAGAAGTTTACTTTGCAGCTGGGTAGATACAGTCTAGTCCCATGTAGGTGTAAAGACCTTGAAGATAAAGACCAGCTGTTTACTGCTAGCGCATAGCCCTGGATTCTCCAGATAGCTCCCAAGAGTACATCTGTGGTAAATATTTGAGGCATGCAAGTGCCTCAAAACTCACTCCAGCAAATATTTTTAGAAACAATGTAGCAAAACCTCTGAAAATCCATTTGTTCTATTTCAGCACTTCAGTCATCTTGCTGAAGAAAGTTCCCTTCTCCTCTATAGGGTTGGGCACTCTTAAAATTCAAGTTTTAAAATACTCCAGCTGATGCACCAGTGAAGTTTGCAGTCAGACACTAACTTAACTTGCAACGTTAGATTATGTGGCACTGCAAAACATTGTAGCTCTGCTAGGATTAGGCTTGGAGTAATTCAAATCAGCAGACTTGAATTTTAGGTGCGTTTGGCAGAAAATATATCTTTTTTTTTAGCTTTCATCCCACAGAACATTAAAAAAGACATCTTAAACTTCACTGGTTCTTTAGTATCAGGGCAGTTTTAATTCTTAATCATCTTGTAAATGAAATGCTGTAATGTTGGGATAAATCCCTTATATATGGACTTGCTGAAGTTGCAGGGGGCTCTCCTTGCCAGCTGCGTTGGTGCTCATGGGCTGCAGGCACTCTGTTCCTGTTGGCCTGCCAAGGACTCTGTCCTCCGACACCTCATTTTGACAGATTATTTCACTTGTTTTTGTTTTAGCACTGTCCTTTGCTCTGCTTTGTCCAAATCAGAATACAACAATGTGGTTTTGTTTGTGATGTTTCAAAATCTGTGTTCTCTTGTGGTAATGTTTGAGGACAGGCAAGGAAGAAACAGTAAATCCTATTAATGGTGAAAGATCGGGTTTTCATAGCACTTAGTACTCCCGGCTCTATGGTGAGTGCCTGGCTGTGGAAGAGCTGCTTGATGAGGATTACGGACATTACTTCAGTGTTGCCTGTGTTACTGAAGTTCTGCTAATCACCTGACTTCTGATTGTTCAGATATAATGTAATGAAAGCAGTTTGTAATGGCTGATTGTCTAATTGTTCTCCAAACCACAGCAACATTCTTGAAATAAGTGAGGTTCAAATAAATATCCTTTTCCACTTAGTGTGCTTCTAATAGCACTCACTTGAAAGCTCTTTTAAATAAAAAGGAGGTGCGAAGCTGTGTATTATCATAACTTATATTCATAATTTTCTCCTAGCAACATAATCTTACTAAATGCCTTACAAGTATTCACATAGTTTAGAGGAGGGTTTTTTTCTGCTTTGTTTTGAAGAAAGTGTATTATTGGCTCCATGTGTAGGAAAGCACTTTGTGGGATGAAAACCCCGTCAGTTTGTGGTTTTGATTTGAGAGGGTGCTATTAGAAATCATGAGCAGTAGGAAATACCGTAAAGTTGAACTACGTCTACACTATGTGCTACTTATAGCAGCTTTGACTTCTTTCCTAAAGATTTTCTTTATTATTTTGGGAGTCGTAAAACCTGCTGATCAGGCAACAGTCCTGATGATTTCTACAGTCTGACTTGTGTGGCCTCTAAAAAGACCTTGACAAAAGATTTGCTTAAAAAAAAAATTTAAAAAATTAAGTAGAATTCTCAAACCATGACAAAGTTGAGTACCTGAATCGTGTAGGTATTCTGTTGAGAATTTCCTCTGGTTTTCAGGAGATAAGCTTGTGTCAGAGTTTAGCTAGAGATGCATGCTAGAATTGCAGGGCATATGGTTTTTCCTTGAGGAGGTGCTGTTTATTTTGAGAAGCAGTGAGATCATACTTAAGCCTAAATTTTCCTGCTTTTGCACCTGTCATAAATTTCAATAGATATTGAGCCCGAGGATGTGTGGACTCCCAGGAGTGCTTTCAAGCGTACTCGTAGTTCAGAGAAGTGCATGCTTAGGAGCACAGATATAGAGGAATAACAGTTGGGTTTCTTTCTAACTGACCTTTCCCCAGCCGCTTGGTTACCTGTTTTTGTCCGAGAAGCAGATAAGACAGTTTTGTGTAAGCTGGTGCTTATTTACTTAGGATTGGCCAAGACGTCGAAAGCACAACATCTAGTTTCTCCTGAGTGTGATGGTGACTTCAACTGCCTTTCTTTCACTTTGAGTAATTTGCCTCTGCATTTTCAATTTTAGCATGTGACTTTGTTTTTTAAACACTGCAATGTTTTCAGTTTTTCCCCAAACTTTCATGTGTATTTGGTGAGTACCACTCTTCGGAGGCATCACTCTTTCCATCTTCAGGCATCAGTCTCTCTGGGATAAGTATGACCAGAAACAAAGGCCATTGGGAAATAATGCAACTTATTTTGCCAAAATGTAAAAATGTCGATATTTGGGGGTAAGGGAATAATCTGCCCCACCTTGTCCTTGGGTAGAGCAGCCGAGAACTGTTGGTCCATACGCGATGTAAGTATTGACTTGAATGAGATCAAATTCTTCAAGCAATTTTCTTGAAGAAATTTGTAAATCTCAAAATGGTAGTTTGTTATTACTAAGCTATCTCAGCTCATTTATTTAGTAAGTTATTTTGTGCCTAGTGATATTACTGTATTGAATAATCCATAGCTCAGTCTGAGTGTTCTAGATAGCTCAAACTTGTCACTGTCAGTATTTCAGCTGTAGCGAAGTGTTTCTGTGTGTGTCTCTGTATTAGGCTGACATCATTCTTTCTGAAGTGGAAATTTTCCTATCAAAACTTCTCTGAACTGATTTTGTGAGGTTTTTTGGTGGTTGTTTTTTACCATTGATAGTTTCATTTTAACTTCCTGTCTGGTATACAATTGTGAATGCCGCTGAAAGTGTGCTTGTAAAGATGTTTATAAACACCAGTGGGTTTATGATCTTCATTTTGCTGTAGAAATAAATAACAAATATTAGTGCATCATGTTTCTCCTGTTGCCTCTGTCTAGCCTTGAGATTTGAATACCTGCAAAAATGTAAAAATAAAGCTATTAATGATAACAAACCACCACTGCTTTGCTAGTTTATTTTGTTCTTATATTGCCTGAGTTTTGTTGGTGTTACAGCTGATAAAATTCACCATAATTACTTCCAATAGACTGTAAGAATAGAATGTAAGCTTGCCTGTCTCCACCCCAATATTCTGTCTCCTTTCTATTTTACTTCAATATTTACAGCAGAATGCTGCCTTTTGTAGTTAGGTCATGTGTTTGACAATTGCACCTGAAGTTTTGGTATATACCATGGCTCTACTTACATGTATTTTAAGGCTAGGTTAAAAAAATAGTCTCTTATAGTGACAGCTCCTGAGGTAGATGAAGCATTCAAACTTTCTTTTTCCTTTTGCCTCATCAGGAAGTATTGATGAAGATGTTGTGGTGATTGAAGCATCCTCCACTCCCCAGGTCACTGCTAATGAAGAAATAAATGTTACCTCAACAGATAGCGAGGTGGAGATTGTCACCGTCGGTGAAAGCTACAGGTGAGACTTGCTTCTCTTTTATTAATACAATGTGGCTTGACTCGGTTTGACACAAGGCTCTGTGTCATAAAAAGCCCATAAGGTAATGTCACAGAAATTTTATTTAGAATGTGTAATGTGCTCTTTTCATTTAAAAAAACCCAAACAAACAACCAAATAAAAACAGCAAAAAAAGCGCCCACGACCAAAACCCCAAGATGAAGTAGGAGGTGAAACCTTAGACCTCTCCTTGTATTTCCAATGTGCACTTCTGGTCACCAGACAGTAACACTAAATTATTTTAAGAGGCTTGGGAGGCAAATTTCATTCTGGAGTGTTAGTAGGACATCCACAAAACACACACAAACTAATTTGAACATTATGTAAATACAGACTTTAAAGAAAATGTGCCTTTTTGAACCAATCTGATCTTCAAATAACAGTAACTACTGAAGTGGAATTTAAGTGTAAGCCAGCTGAGCAGACTGCAGCAAGTGTGCTTTTTGCACTGCAGGAAAATACACTGTTGTTTGTGAGTTACACAGATGGGGTGAAGGCAGCACAGGCAGAACAGTAATGTAGGCTGAGCTCTTTGGTGATTTGTGCAGTGGATTTTGTTTGGTTTTAGTGAAGTCATTCTTTTTTCTTCACATTTTCCACTTGAATTTCTGAAGTTCGAGTACGTGGTTTTTCCAAACTGGAAAATAGGAGCTGCTTGATTTATGTAAATACCGAAGAGTCACAGTTTTTTGAGAGTGAACCGTTAAATAAAATACTGTAAGGGAATTCTTCACTTAATTGAAGACAGTATCCTCTCAGCTTAAACTCCAAAGGTGTCATTGACTTGTTTGGATTTGTATGGTTAAATTGAGTAGAGTGAGTGCTGAGTGTTGTCTTTACGACTGTGTCATTCATAGATCTGCTGTTTCTGGTTGCATATGAATAGCATAGGGTTTGGAGACTCTTCATTTACTATTAGCAAGTTAAAACATGACTTCAGATATAATTGCTGGCTGACAGTAGCTGTAGGGTTTCACTGTGAATTTGTTACCTGTGTGTAGGAACATGATTGAAAAACCTTCAGATTCTACCTGTTGCTTATTTGCTGTTATGGTATCTGGTAAAGGCTGCAGTAATGTTTAAGTATATGTCTAGTGAATGCAAAGTCGTGGGGTGTTTCAACATAAATTATTTTCCAATAATAATAAAACTTCAAATAGCTTTGTAAACATTGAGGAGAAAAATTCAATAATGGCAAAATTTCGGTTAATACTTAAGGTGTTCCCTTTTTTAAGGTCTCGTTCAACACTTGGACACACAAGATCGCACTGGGGACAGAGCTCAAGTTCTCATGCTGCACGACCTCAGGAGCAGCGGAACCGCAGTAGGGTCTCCACAGTCATACAGCCACTGAGGCAGAGTACTGCTGAAGTCGTGGACCTTACCGTGGATGAAGATGGTAAGTTGTGCTGGTCAGAGAAATCGCTTCCTTTTTCAGAAGCTAGATGATCGGTGTAAGGGGAGTGGAATTAATTGCATCAGTTGTAATGCACCTTTCTATGAAAAAGTCTCAATTCTAAACAAATGAATTTCCAAGCCTGTCAGAAAATTCTCCTGTGGCGTTCCTCTTAAAATTAAAAGTTTGAGCGTTCCCAGTGAGTCTACTTGATGGGGAATTTCTTTTACATTAGATCAACTCAAATTTTAAGAATTAAAAAAAAAGTATATATTTTTTTCCCCCACAGATGAGTGAAATAGAATTGAGTTTTGTGTTTTGTACCTGTTGGGCTTTTGTGTTCTGAGTTTCCTAGCACCTGGCAAGACCAAAATTGAAGATTTCTTGTAAAATAATTGAAAACCAGCAAGAACAATAATAATAAAAAAGAAAGGCAGCTTTTAAATCCTAAGGAACATAGAAGCCTTTTTTTGTTTCACTAGAGCCGGCAGTTGTGCCAACCACGTCAGCTAGAGCGGAGCCACAGGTCGCGAGTTCTGCTTCTGGTAACAGTTCTAGTACGTCTACCTCAGAGCAGGCCTCTGATGCAGCTCCAAACATCTCCAACAGCCAGCCCTCTGCAGCACCAGAGACGACTTCTAGTCTTCCCAGTGGCAGCACTGCTGGTACTTCAGCTGGAGGTACAGAAAAAGAGACCTTTCGAAACTGTTGTGTAGCCTCCTTGTACAAAGGAGGCAGAGGAAGTTAATTGGCATTCTCTAGGTTAAACAGCATGGGAACATTTAGTACTGAACATAACAGGAATAAGCTGGGGGGACGTAAATCTGAAAAAGATTGTTGATTTTTTTTTTTTTCCCCCCAAATATGAAGGAAGTTGTGCTGGAACCTTCTGCTTTTCCCTATTGGAAAGATATGGTTGTATCTAATAAACCACATCCTTACTTTTTAAGGAGATAGAATGTGGTGCATGGGGAGTTAAGTCTTCCATTGCAGTGTGTTACAGGGGTGGGTTTTTTTTAATGTGTATTGTAAGGAAGTGAAGCATGTACACAAGCTCCTTGAAACCTCCTCCTGTAGGTTACTTCTCTGGAAGCACATTTATAGATCTAAATACATACTGACCTATAATAGCTGTATGTGTTGCTGGCACTTAGTGTCTCCGAAACTTGCACTCTGTCCCTGTTTGCAAGTCAGGTGAGGTACAAAAAAACCTGTGCTGAGCACAGTTGCAGTAGAGTTTGAGGTCTCTGCATGCTAACCACAAGGACAATCTTTCCTCCTTTCCCTACTCGTAACATATCTTAAATTAGTGGAATAAGGCAAGTGTCAGTTCATGTCCTCTAGCAGTTCTCATGACAGTACCTCCACCTGAACCATTCAGGTTTCCTTCATTTGGCACGCATAGCTAAATCTTCATTTCAGTATCCGATTTGTTTTAGTCTAGATCTGTCGTTCAATCTGTTAATTATTTATGAAGTATGTTTTTTTTCTATTTAAAACTCTGTTTTATGATGATCAGCTTTACTCATTTCTTTCACTTTGATATCAAACTTAATTTATCTTCAAGATGATGTAAGAAGAACTGCATCTAATACAACACTGGAATCTGGCCCTCCGGCCATGCCAAGGTTGCCATCGTGCTGCCCTCAGCATTCTCCTTGTGGAGGACCTTCACAGACTCATCATGCATTGGGGCACCCGCATACGAGCTGCTTTCAGCAGCACGGCCACCACTTCCAACATCATCACCACCACCACCACAACCCTCACCCAGCTGTTCCGCTGTCTCCTTCCTTCACCGACTCCAGCTGTCCTGTAGAGAGGCCTCCTCCTGTGCCGGCACCTTGTGGAGCAAGCAGCAGTTCTGGCACCAGTTACCATGACCAGGCACGTTTAATTCTTGTGACACTCCCTTTGCAATTTCAGGTTGTTATAGATGTGAGAGAATAGGTTAGGATGATGCAGAATTGTTGATTGCTCTTTTGTTCTGTGGCAGGCATCATAGAAGGAAACTGAAAGAAAAATTTGACCTATAATGTGTGGACACAAAAATGTAAATTCTACATAAAGTCATAATCAAGCAAGTAACTGTTTAGTGCTGACATCCATTTGATGGCTGTAAGATCATGGTGGCTGTTTAAGCAAACCAAAGACAAATACCTCCAAATAGACTCTGCTGATTGTAGCAGTTTTGCAGTGCAAATAATTGAGCTGCTTTAAGGGAATAAAAGATCCAGTCTAATGTTCTGTTTATAAAAGATATGAAAGAGTTGCTCTTCTAAAGAATTTATTTAAGGCTTTTTAAGTAACTAAAATCACAGCTCTAAACAATAGGGTTATAAGTAAGAGCAATACTGTGCAAACTTAATTTACAACATGCAGAACTGCCAGTATGGTTTCTGTTTTAAATAAATGCATTAGGCACAACTGAAAACACTAAAGATTTGGTTTTGCCTTAAAATATTTAAATGTATGTAGCTCCCATGTACTCCCTGATTATCCATTGCAGGGCTTTGGTTTTTTTACACAAACTGATGTCATGAATTTATTGTCTCTCGACAGATTCAGGAATTTAGGAATAAGAAATGTTAACCATATCTAAAGGATGTTCAAGAGTTGAGCCTTAAAACTTCAAAATTTGGATCCCAATTGCTTGTGATATATTTATTTTTATTTTTTGTCACATTTATGTTTGAGGGTGACTTTGTTTTCAGTGTCTGAAGAATTGCTTGAAAAAAAGATGGTTTGTTTATGCAGCAGGCATTGCCAGTAGACTTAAGCAGCAGTGGTATAAGAAGTCATGGAAGTGGTGCTTTTCATGGAACATCTGCTTTTGACCCCTGCTGTCCCGGTTCTTCATCTCGAACTGCCATTTATGGGCATCAGGCTGGTGCAGGCCCAAGCCAATCAATAACAATAGATGGATATGGATCAAGTATGGTTGCGCAGCCACAGCCCCAACCTCCTCCTCAGGCATCGCTCTCCTCCTGTCGGCATTATATGCATTCTCCTTGTAAGTACAGCATGTGCCAGCACTTAATATCTGCTTGCTTTGCTCTTAGAACTGGCCTACCAAAATGTGTGTTAAGAAATGTATTTAAACTGTTCAGCTTACATAGAGGACTTGAACAGGGTGAAGGCAAAGTTAAAATATTTTCTTTTGAGTGACCTTAGTAACATTCAGACTTCAAAAACTGTATTTGCTATGAAAATATTTTTCATCTCCTATGTATTCTAGCAATGCCTTTTTATTTTTTTCCCCTGGTCTGACCCCCGTCCCATCCTTACAATGAGTTCTGCTTGAACAAGCTCAGAAAGTCAATTCATTTGTTTGATTTTGATTTTTTCTATTTTTGTCTGTACAGTATAGTCAGTGGGGCTGGGGACTGAATTTTTAAAAAATTTAACCTTGAAGTAAAATTTCTCACCTTATCTACCTTTTTCAGCATGCATCTCACAATTCTTTTTTCCTTTTTACCAATGTTGGCAAATGGAAGTAGAAGGCTGTAGAAGGTGTGGGGATTTTGTAGAGTATATTGCTGTAGAAGGTGTGGGGATTTTGTAGAGTATATTGCTGGAATCACTTTATTTAAAAAGTGCGTAAACACATTCCTGTGTTGCCACTGTTTACACTGATGTAATCTTATTGAAGCACCTGTGTGAAGATACTTAAGTCAAAACCTGCTCCTGACCAAATTAAAAGCACCTGGTGTTTTCGTTGCAGATGCTTCTTTGACCAGACCTCTTCACCATCAAGCTTCTGCATGTCCTCACTCTCATGGAAATCCTCCTCCACAGCCACAACCTCCACCTCAAGTAGATTATGTTATCCCCCATCCAGTGCATCCCTTCCATCCTTCAATCTCCTCTCATGCATCTTCTCACCCTGTTCCTCCTCCACCTCCACCACCAACTCATCCTTTAGCCAGTGCAGCTGCTCCGATACCACAGCATCTTCCTGCGACGCACCAGCCTATATCCCATCACATCCCTGCAACAGCACCTCCAGCACAGAGGCTACATCCTCATGAAGTGATCCAGAGGATGGAGGTCCAGAGAAGAAGAATGATGCAACACCCAACGTATGTCACAAATGTACTCAGAACAACATCTAAACATATAATTCATTTCCCTCGGGTTTGTAAAATGTTGCATGTGAATCAAACTGTTAATTACATGGTTAGGAACAGTTAACATTGAACCATGGTAAGAAGTGTCTTTACATACTGTCACAGTCGCGTGAACATTAAGACTGGACCTGTTACGTGACAACTCGCAACAGCGTCTCCAGGTAAGGCAAGAATGGGGCGTGGAAGAGAAGGGAGGCTACGTTTCTCCTGTCCATTACTCATTCTTCTGATAACAGGGAGGAATTCTTTATATAAAATTGACAGTTTATCATCATTAATTAATTATGATTGAACCTTAGATACTTACTTAACTTTACTATGCCTCTGTGTCTTTAGAAAGGGAGGAAAAGACTGAGTGTATGAGAATGTGGCCAATGTTGAGATGTTGTGGTGATACTGTTTAAGAGGTGCTACTGTTGTTGCTAAATTGGATTAGTGACACTAGTGTCAACAGAAAACAGGTCAGTACTGACTTGGTATTCAGTCACAAAGAAACGGAAGTGATTAAAATTCTGGAGATAGTGCTTTTAAATATCCAAGAGGATTTCAAAAATGATCTCTCCCCTAATTGCTTTTGCAATACTTTTAATAGAAATAAAATGCAGCATAGCTGTGAATGACTGAATCTCAACATGACCATCGTGTGGACTCTGCTTTGTTACCTGCTGTTTGAGGTTCAGATAAAACACTTTGTTAGTCCTTCTGTAGTCACAACTGCCAAAGGAAAGGCAGGTGACAGTAGCTGCAACTGGTTTTGTCTTTGAATAAGAATTCTGTGTAATAACTAGGTTTCAACTTATATCTAAAGTTGTGATTGAAATTCTGTATGGGGAGTTCCGTTTTGGTTTTTTTACTTGTAAGCGCATTCCACTAATTCAGTCTGCAATGTTTTGATTATGGATTTTGTTCACTTGATACTAGGAAGTATGTGAAATGAACCGTGGCTTTTTTTATGTTGTTTAGGCGTGCTCACGAACGGCCTCCTCCACATCCTCACAGAATGCATCCCAATTATGGTCATGGGCATCACATTCATGTGCCTCAGACAATGTCTTCCCATCCTCGACAAGCTCCGGAGAGATCTGCCTGGTTAGTAATCAGATACAATTTCAGTTCTTTGGGACTTGGGACAAAAGACCATAATGTGCTGATCACAGTGCTGATGATGCTGGTGGTGCTTTTTAAAAGTGATGCATGCACCTGTAGTTTTAATATTTGTAGGTGTCGATAAGGCTTTGAAATACTATTAGTACTTAATATCTTAAAAAAAAAATATATCTAGGGTTTCTATCCATTGCTTTTAAAATGGAATTGAATGTTACTGACTTGAAGTAGTTATTTCAAAAATTGGTTTTAAAATTGGCAAGTAAAACGTGGCTGAAGACTGTTCGTATATTTATGCTCTTTGTAAAATAGGAGTGGGTGTGATTTACGAACTAATTTATTGTCTCTCCTCTTTGTCTGAGATGATTTAAAATTGCCACAGGCCCATTGAGGGAAGGTTACGTTTAAGTTCTGCAGTATATTTATTACAAAAAAACCCCAAAATTTTTGACCGTTGGGGAGCAGGTGCATGTGTGACAGCCACTGTTCTCAGTGTGAGCTGCAGAGAAGACTCCACACTGATAATATTCCTGGGCATAATAAATGTGGAGTTGTCTCTACTGATTTACTGTGCCAAATCTTTATGGCTGATTGAAAAACAGCTTTTAGTTATGACAGGATTAAGATGATTCTTTAGCAACGTTTAAATAAGTTTTAAAAACATTCTTATGTAAAGCTGCTATGATAGCTGTGTTATGCTATATGCTTGCCAAAGCAGTGGAATTGTATCTAGGGGTCAAGAAGTGCCTTTTCCGTAATACCACTTTTGTTCCTGTGACAGGGAACTGGGAATTGAAGCTGGTGTGACTGCAGCTACTTATCCTCCAGGGCCCTTGCATCCTCACCTGGCTCACTATCATGCACCTCCTCGACTTCATCACTTGCAAATAGGGGCTCTTCCCCTCATGGTAAGGACATAGCTTCTGAAAAATGGTGATCGTGGGTCATTGTAATTGTTTTGTCAGGAAAATTATTTAAAGGGTTACTGGCTTTAATTGGACACATACATTGCTGCACAAGTTGGTGGTTCAAGTGAAGAAGAAAATGCTCCCATGCTTGTGTGTGTTGTTCCCAGAGAGGGAGATAGAACAGCCTGATATCTAGTTAGAGAAAACAGTTTAGCACACTAACATTTCTAACTTCAGCTTTTGTAAAATGCAACATATTTGAATTAAATTGTCACTTGCATTGCAATGCATTGACCCTCTGCATCTGATTTTTAAAGTTAATGAGCTTTGGATTGTTAAAGGTACCAGCTTTCCGCCCAGTGCATGAGGATTAGTACTGGTGCTTTATTTTGAGATGTATATACAGCACAGCTAGAATCTCATTTAGAGGCTTAGTTTGTTTTCAAATAATACTTGGTGTTCATCAGCCTAATTCTCTGTGATAAGTACATGGTTTTGTAGCATGAAGTGTCATAAGCAACAAGTGTGAGGACAACCTAGTCCCTTGTTACACACATCTTTTTAAAATCCGCAGTAGAAAATCAAGGAAAATCAGCATAACTCTGGCTTTAAAGAGTAATACCTATGAAAGATTGTTTCACAGAATCACAGAATAACCAGGTTGGAAGAGACCGGTTTATTTAAAATTGTCTAATTTTCTTTAATGAAAATTGGCAGAGACACAGATATAGTTTAATGGAACATGTTTAGGGTTTTTTTAATGTGGTATTCTGCATGGCTAACCCATACTATTTAACACTTAGAGCTAGATAATCTAATCAAAATTATGGGCTCGTCTGTTAAAAAAAAAAAGATAAAGTTGTAATTAAAAATCAACCTGTAGGTCTTGTCCATCCAAAATTCCTCTGTTAGCCAAAATTTACATCTAGGGATTGAACTGTAAATTCACAGGGAACACTGCCGTAGCTGTCTCTTCATAGTCTGGTCTTAAATTGCTTCCTTCTTGCTATTTAACTAACACAATAATAATCCTCGAGTGGTCCCTGACTTACCAGGGTTGGTAATTTGCTAATGCACAGCTTGCTTACTTCCCACAGACTTTCTGGAGTATTTTGCAGTATTCAGAATTTTAGTGCAGCTAATGAGGTTCTTGCTGCATAACCTTGTCTCCTATGAATCTATCTATTCCAATTAAGACTTTCTGCTTTCTTCTTCAGTCAGGTGTCTGTTTTTTCATGTTGGTGGAAAATGGCTTGCCATTCTTACACTTACTTCAAGTGTTGCACTGTAACTTGTAATATCATTTGTTTTAGATTCTTAAAGAGAAAAACCTCTCTTAATTGTTCAGGGAACTGCAGTGGCATTAGGAGGCGGCAAGTCAAACATACACCTATTCTATGTAGTTTTCTGTCAGGGCTAGGAAGTCAGTTATAGGATTTATTTCCTCTACCGCTGTGAAGTTTCTAGATATTTCAGGGTTCAGCTGATCCTTCTATTACAGTGTGAGAAACTTTAAGATGTATTTTAAATTTTGCAGGGGTATTCCTACAACTGCAGCGTTGCACACGCGCATGGTTGGGACCCTGCTGTTTCCCTTCTTTTTAGGAGCAGAATGGAAGAAATTCTGATAGAGAGTCTTCAGAAATGTTTTCTGAATGTGTGATAAAATAGAACCACAGAATCACTAGGTTGGAAAAGACCTCCAGGATCATAGAGTCCAACTATTCCTATCAGCCACTAAACCATGTCCCTCAGCACGTCATCCACCGTCTTTTAAACCCCTCCAGGGAAGGTGACTCAACCCCCTCCCTGGGCAGCCTCTACCAGTGCCCAGTGATCCTTTCTGTGAATTTTTTTTTCTGGTGTCCGGCCTGAAATACTTCAGGGAGTCTTGCCTTCTCAGTGATGGCTGTTACTAATTGATAAAAGTGTCTGCCAAAATAGAGTTCTTTAACTCTACAGGCACTTGTGCATTTTTTGTGTAGGGATATCTAGTCATAACAGGAATTCATGAATCTCTGGATGAAATGGACTTGAAGCTGTTTGTGTTGACTTTTTGTACACTGTGTACTGGTAGTGTGTGTTACGGTGTGGAGACAGCTGTAAGCAGTACTCCCTCAAATGTTTGGGAGATCTTTGGAACCTTGCTGTGATCAGATCGAGTGTTACAACTTTGAAGCTGTGTTCTGTCTCAGGCTAATTTGAAGTGCATTCAGGCCGCATACCCTAGAAGAGCATAGAGGCAGGTTAGAGCGCTGCTAGAAGCTGCATACACAACGAGTTCAAGGCATTACGAAGCCTCTTGAGAATTCTACCCCGTCAGTGGCAAAACAAAAGCCAAAGTTTTCTTTGTTTGCATTTATGTGAGAGCATTGCAGATCTGTCAGCAAAATTGATTTTTTTTTTTTTTTAATATAGAACTAGTAGTCAGTAAAGCGTTTCACCTAGCAAACTTAACCGGATATTAAACAAAAATCCCATTTTAGTTTTTATTAAGGAGCAACAGATTAATTGCAGCTGTCACCTGGGTTTTTTCCTTGTAACTTAAGGAATAAGGGCAGGAGAGGAGAGGCTGAACTGTGATTAGAGTCCCTCTACTAAGTGCTCAATGATATGAGGAGTGCTTTCTTCTTTCAGTAGGTATGGAGGGTACTCAGTAGTTTGGTTCTTGATGCAGTTGTCATCAAATGTTGTTCTCCCTTGAGAGGTGGAAGCATTTTCAAGTAACTCATGCAGCAGCTCAGCTACAAAACTGATTTGTGTCTAATCCATTCTCTGAAATAATGCTCCCCAATAGGCAGTGTGCATTTTTTCTGTCTTTTCCAGAGTGCTAAAACCCCTTCAGTCTACTGCCAGACCCTAAAGGGCATAATGGATTATTTGGGGTTTAATGGCACCAGTATGCAGATAAAACAATTTCAGATTTTAATTGGATGCAGACAATCATTATCTAGTCAGTGTTGGAATGTAGACTGCAGTTTTAATCCTCAGGGAGACAAAATAACAAAAAAATGTCGGGGGAGATAATTTATTTTTCAGCAGCTTTGACAGATCAAATAGGGGAAGAGGGAAGCAAAACCTCTTGGAGGCTGGTTGAAGCTGTTTAAATGTTACTTCAGGAGGAATCCTAGATTAAAAGCAGTTAAAAAGAGCTTCCTTTATATCTGTGTAGACATGGATTAGGCTGCTTCCCTCATTGATTTAACACAATTAACTTAAGTGTGACCCTGGCTTTAGAGCGATTGGTGTTCTCATCTCTATCGCTTTAATACTGAGTATGTGCTGAGGGAAGATCTGTCAAAGTGATTTTTTTATGATGGGCTCCATTCTGCCAACTTGAACAACACTTTTGGGAAGAATCAACTGAAGATCCGTAGATGGCATAACTAATGAAACATCAGACAAGAAAAACACAAGAGACAGAGGCTTTATCTGGTCCTCTGTTTTCTCTGATGCTGGTGCTTGCTGCTAGATGCCACTTCAGTTTGTTTACTCTGAGTGACTTTGGCTGCTCTTTTGGCACTGCTGATGAAAGGGTTTTTGACTCAGAGTGCCCAACACCAGTTATCACATCTGGGTGGACAGGATAGGATTTTCCATAATTTAATAAGCTGAGATGAATGTTAAAGAGAATATGACTTTTTCATAATTATGAAATTATACCAGCCATAATTCTGACTAGCCAAACCATACTTACGGCTGTAACGCATACCCAAGCAGAATTCCTATTCTTCTCTTGCTCCAGGAAAGAACAAGTATTGTAGTTTGTAGTGAAATCTGGAAAGGGAAAACTTCAAAAAGAAATCTCCAGAACGTGCTTCTAAATTTGGCCTGAGGACACCCTGAATTGGTGCCCTTCTCCATACCACCATCTCTCCTGTGTCTCATATTTTCCAGATGTTTATCCGTTTACCTGCATGACCAGAATGCCACGTTTAACTGTAATTTTTTTTGTGTTTTGAGGTTGGTTTTTTTTTAAATTTGTTTTATAAAATGTATCTTAACTAACAGAGGTTATCTATGTGCCTCTCAAACTGTTTCAGCTACCTGTTAATCAGAGAAGTTGCTGGGATATGCTGTTCCATTCTCTTGACTCTAGCTTCTTCTGCCTTTTTGAACAGTGTCGTGTTGATTGTGAGTTTGGGTTAGCTATGGTGCAATAAACCTATATAGGGATGATGTGAGCTTTGAGAAGGCTCCTTAATTTGTGTCAACCTAGACCACAGCTTGCCAGTCAGAGGAAGATCTCTGGGTCGTAATTTTTAAGAAGTTCCTTATGGTAACTTAACATCTCTCAGGTGTTACACATCCACTTTCATATGCTGCACCCCCTTTTCTTCTATTCCAGAGCCTTACTTTTTACTCTTTTAACTGTTGAATGACTCGGAATGGTTGAGGCCATCTTTACATTTAGTTGTAGAAACTGGGAGTGATTTGGAGGTGTAGGTTGGTAGGTCCCAGTACATTATGGTAGGTGTATGCTGTTCAGAATAATATCCCTCAGAGCGTAGTCCTACAGGTGTCACAGCTTGAAGAAATGCAACTGTTCTCAGTAAAAAATGCTCACAAACTTCCTGTGAAATACCTGAACACTTAGGTTAAGGCTGTAACTTAATGTAGCTGTAGTAGTTTAAGTTTTAAATAGTCTTGATGAGCTGCATCAAATTTAGCTGTGTTTTTCAAATAAGAAAATAGGACTTTCATAATGCAGCTGCTGCATTTTTTTTTTTTTTGGTAGAATAGTGATTGTTGGAAGAGCCCTTATGATCTCCTCAGAAACATGTACAGTTAGAGTTTAGCTATGCAGCATGCATGACTTGTTCCTTTACACAGTGTATCCCTGAAAACTACTTTCAACCTTTTCCTTGTTTTCATTTGGCTTATTAAGGTATCATTTGATCAGCTTTACTTCTTTTCGACTGTTGATGTGGATGTAAGCAGTTAACTAGATAAGCTTTTTGTTTGGATTTGTCTTCACATGTATGAAGATCGTATTTTATGGGAACCATTGAATAAAAAGTTGGGATGGATAAGATTAGTACCATGTAATGGAAGAATCTCTTTAGTGACTGTGGCAAATAAAAGGCAAAAAAACCCTGGAAAAATGGAAGGTGTTTAAAGGAAGGTAGCAAGGAAGAGAATATTCCCTGCAGGTTAGCTGTTTCAGGCTGTTCCAGAATGTTTGTGTTGTGACTGATTCAGACTTAGCCTTGAGGTTTTTTTGCTGCACATTTTTGTGATAGTGGGAAGTGTCAATAAAAAGTGCAAAACCAGAAACAGATTATAATTGGCCTACAGGGAACAAACGGTTCTGGGAAAACTTGTACTGGAATTTGCAGGTCTAGATTATATTAAAGACTTGTTATAGTTTGACTGTATCCAGAAGAACATATACAAGCACTTAGTGCAGACTGGCATTACCTTTAACTCTTTACATTTATGAGCTTTAAGGTTTTACTTTTTTCTGATGTTCAGTATGAAAACTTAATTAAAACCGCACTTCCATTTGTGTGTGAAGCTATTTCAGGAGAGTGGAAATCTTCTCTTTGTGTTTGAAGCTTGATGGTAACTTTGAAAAGGATTTTAGTTAGACTGTTCTTAGTTGGGCATCCGTGATACTTCTGTCTTGCTCATATTTCCTCCAGCTTGTAGTCATGAATGTAATTAGTTAAAATCTTGCTATGTTAGTGGACTACTTATTCTGCAGGTAAAAAAGAGCTGGTTTTTCTTACTGAGATGATTTTCAAAATACAGTGTATACCTGTAAATATGGTCTGCATATTGCATAACAGCTTGGATGTGTAAGTGCATACGCTGTTGGGAGTTTGCAGCAGTCATCCTGCCTTGCTTCTTTCCCATCTCCAGCTCTAATTAGTCTCAGATGAACAGATATTTAGGCTGCTTATGAGAGAGGCACCTCTTGTGTTAGGATTCTGGCAATATTCTGAATGTTTAGTTTCTATTACTCTGGTTTGTAAAATCTAATACTATTATTGTGCCTGTACTTGTGGCTTATATTGGCACTACATGGTCATCATTTAACAGGAACCATATAAAATGCTTTAAAATAATCTGATTCTGGTTTTCTTTTCTGGAAAAAAAATTATTTAGGGTAGAGAAATCTCTTCAGTCCCTGTCAGCTTTTAGTTACCAGAGTGGATTTGAAGAACATTTTCTTCATTAATTCAGTTTTACGTCTTTATATATGTTAAGCTTAGAAGTGTGTGCTGGAAATGAGAAAAGCCATACATGAGTACCTGACTTCATGAGTAGTATCTGGTATGTCTGACTTCTTCACGGGCTCATGAGATGAATTTTGAGGTGTCACATACAGCAACAGAGATGTTACTATCTTCCTTTCAGTGCTATCAGGTATTTCTCAAATACTTAAGGTTATTTCCAAATGATCCTCAGGTGGGTGCACTCTACATGATTAAAGTAAACTGAATCTGCTGATCACCTGGGATTTTTTTCACCTGTTCATTAAAAATTGCTGCTGGTATGTTTCTCACAAAAAGTCAATGCCCTTACTCATCTTGTGGGGTTGAAAATGGAATGCAGAAGCCCTGCTCTGAAGGTGGCATTTGATACTTTAATTACCTTTCTGCTTTCCTGTATGAAAAGCGTTGTTGCTTGAAGTGCCTGCAGAGCATAGCACTGGGCACTAGTGTTATGTTCACTGCTTGTATCCCTTAATATGCAAGGAAGTCGGTGGGTGCTTGGATATAGAGTGTGTGTAGAGTTGCCTGTGACTTTAGACATGAGTTTTCAGTGTTGCTTTTTTTTGTCTGCCTCTAAATTTGAAGTGTGCCTGAATCTGTTGAGTTGTTTGGGGTAAGATAAGGATCCAGACTGAGTGTTAGCCTGGTTTCTTCTGTGGTACCAAAAACTTATATTTGAGAATATGTAGCAAGTCCTTTTTATACCTCCTTGCATAGCTTTTAGGCGTTTGGTTTATAAAAATAGGTAGGTATTTATGGTGGTTTATACGAAGTAGGTTGAGATTTTGAGACTTGGGAAGTGAGACCAAGCAAATGTAATGTGGATGTGGAGCGATTACAATAGAGGATCTAGTCTCACTTCTGTTTTTTCTTCTGGTTATGCTTAGAGAGCCCAGAGTGGTGGTGTGCTATGCCATCAGTTGGATTTGTATGCTCAAGCTGAGGAGTATAAATAATAAGTGATTCAATAAAAGCCACAGGATCTTAAATTTTACAAAGTGAACAGTAAAATACTGAAACTGTTCGGAATAGGTTTAACTTAACGTCTGCTGTTTGAATAGGTACCAGACATGGCGGGCTACCCTCACATCCGTTACATTTCATCGGGATTGGATGGAACATCATTCAGAGGCCCTTTCAGGGGCAATTTTGAGGTTTGTAATAGAATAAAACTAGATATATGTCGAAATGTGTCATGATGGAATATGGGGAGGGTGTATGGTAGAGCTAGTTCTGTATATATAGATGTAAAGTAATCATAAATACCCCTTATTTATAGAACGATTTCACTGTCGTGAACCAGGATAAAAGCATTGAAAAGTCAGTTGATGAAAGGTTCCTGGACAATGTAGGTCTAGGTGGTTATTAACTGACAGTGCACCTTGCTCTGCTCACCACCCAGTTAGTGGGATGTAGTATTCGCATGATATGTTGGTAAAAGGCAGTGGTGTCTCTGACTGCCAGGATCCTCCTAGCGAGGGTGAACCTTGGCGACTTCAACAGTGCCGTCCCGTTTGCTGGATAGTGCAGGAACTGGAACTGAGGGAAGAAGAAATAAAAGGAGACAAGAAAAGGTATCAGATGCAGAGAGTTAATGACCTAGTCCACTGAAAACATGTTCAGTGACATCTCATGGTTCTAATAAACCCATTGCTGGAGAAAAGTTGCTTCAGTTTAAATACGACTGAATCATCTATTTCCTTTAAGTCTTAACGACTGTCAGAAAGCAATCATTTACATGGTGCATTTTAGTTGCATTTTCCTGCTTACATATGCAAATACGTGTGAACATCTTGGCAACCAGTCCTAGCTGACAAACAATTTCTGTGATTTTTAGTAGTAAAATAGCATTTCACTATAACCTAAAATACCAGGCAGTGTTGTTGTGTTGGTTTTTCTACAGAAACCTACCACTTTTCTGACACAACGTACTATTTTTTTTTTTGCTTTGCCTGTGTTTGAATAAGTTGGGACTTGAGTTGTTTGTGCTGCAAATGGGTTAGATTAAATTAATATTTACTCAAGGTAGTTGGAATAACAGTTCTTACACTCTTTATTCCTTGGTAATTTTTTAGGAGCTGATTCACTTGGAGGAACGATTAGGCAACGTTAATCGTGGAGCAACGCAGGGAACGATAGAAAGATGCACATATCCACATAAATACAAAAAGGTGAGGTTTTCT
This sequence comes from Phaenicophaeus curvirostris, assembly GCF_032191515.1. NCBI lineage: Eukaryota > Metazoa > Chordata > Aves > Cuculiformes > Cuculidae > Phaenicophaeus > Phaenicophaeus curvirostris. Next base: position 704,732 of record NC_091403.1, read on the forward strand.
CAAATTGTGGCCTGTCTGTAGTATTTCTTTGAAAATGTACTCACGTTTATAGTTGGCTTAAATCTGCAGAAATGTCAAGTTCAAAGAGTGCATGTTTTCTTTATCTTGCAGTTTCAAGGACTGTAAGCAAAGTTTATAATACTGCTTCCTTCACAAAAAAAAAGTTAATAACTTGGTCCCTAGATAAAGAGCTTCTGTAATGTGATAAACAAAAGTGGTTTGGTATGATTTAATAACTTGTCCAGCAGTTGAACAGCTTTGCGAGCAATGAAATAACTGTTGGTAATAGCTCCATTGTCAACAGATTTCAGTGGCAACTCAGAATTACACTTTATTTTTGCAGTTAGCTGTTCATGATGCTTACCTGCCTGGTTTATTATACTGTAATATAGGATCCCATCCATGTTTACATAGTGTTCTTTCACACTTAGTAAGAAATGCCTTAAGGTATTAGGTGTGGAAGGATAGTTTATTCTGCCTGTTCATGAATTAAGATAATTCATAGACAACAAATAAAAGGACTGGTTGCAACAATATGAAATTAATATATACACGGTCCAGCAGACTTCTGTAGTTAACAGTAGGTAAATAAATCTGAAGTGTCCTGTGATTTTTCTCCAAGTGCTGCTTCTTGATTCATTTTAGTTCAGATACATTGGAAATAAATATTATGAAATGTTTACAAAAAAGTATGTGATGAAGATGTATTAAAAACAGATTTTACTCAGTTTGTCAATAATGTCATCTCTACTAATAAGGTAACAACTGATTGGTTCTCACAGAGGAAACTGCACTGCAAACAAGATGGGGAGGAAGGGACAGAAGAAGACACGGAGGAAAAGTGTACCATCTGTTTGTCTATACTGGAGGAAGGTGAAGATGTCAGGTAAACAGTACTTCTGAAAATCAGAATAAAATGTTCATGTTATGTCTTTGAGACCATACTTGAACACGGTGCCATGCTCCCTAGGTTAACATTACGTTTAAAGGCTGTCTGTTATTCAACCAGTAAAACCAAGTTGCAACTGCAAACAGACGTTGTTCAGTCTGTATTGTCTTTGGGTAGAGTGTAAATTATTATGATCTTCTGTAAGTTGACTGTCTGTCCTACAACATGAGCCTGAGCTGATATTAAGTTAATTGGGACTGTTGATTTTAGTTTTTCTGGAGTAATGCTATGTAAGCTATAACGGGTTTAAACTGGTGTAACAAATTCCTCTTTTCCAGTGGGTATGTCAGTGCGGAAATGCTTTATTAACGCCACTGTTTTTCTGTTCTGACGACAGGCGCCTTCCGTGTATGCACCTCTTCCACCAAGTGTGTGTAGATCAGTGGTTGATTACTAACAAGAAGTGCCCCATTTGCAGAGTGGACATTGAGGCTCAGCTGCCTAGCGAAAGTTGACACCGCTTTCCAGAACTCTCCTCCTTCTCACTCCCTCTCATCCTTCCTGGTACTGCAGTCAACCAAAGATGGCATGACTTACCTGCGCAGATTTGGAAGCATTGAACCTAGAGTGCTGGCTCTGCTATATGGTACAACTAATGCTAGACGTACAGTTTAAGTAAAAGACAGTTGAGTTTCAGTGTATTTATAAAACTTTTTTTTTAGGTTTTACATTTTTTTTTTCTTTTAATTCATTACTGTATTTTTGCATGGTTTCTTGTATTGCATTTGTTTGCACATATTATGGGCTTTGTGACCCCGAACTTGCAGGCAAGATTAGCTGCTTTAGTAAGTAGAATTGTGTGGTCTGTTTTGTTTTTTTTTTTCTTGGTTGTTTTACATAGTATCGAGCTTTGAAAGTATGATTTCACTCATTACTAACCTCGGATTCCTTAATTTAATCGATCCTATATTTTAGTTTAATTGTATAAAGATCATCTAGAAAAGGATAATATTATGTATTGAGACATTCCTTAATTAGGAAAAAATGGCTGCTGTATATTTACAATATCAGTTCTGAGTCAAATAACATCCTTAATACTGGGAACAGGATATGAACTATATTCAGTTTGACTGATACGTATAGCGTACTCATCACCAGAGGTTTCGTCTGATCAGATTTTTGTGTTCGTTTTTAAAATTTCAGCACAATGCAGATATATTTGAATGTCAATATTAAACATTTAGACTGCTGTTCAGATTGTATTTATCATTTTCTTCCTATGTCTAGAAATTTGAATCCCTAACTTAAATATTTGCTGCTGTGAAACAGCTCTAGTGAACACTAAATATTGATTTCGATTAGCTGGATTTGTAGATACTTGCAGATTGAAAATTATTAGGGGAAATGGAAAAAGAGCTTAGAATCTGTTTGGTCTTCTGCTAACTTAAGTTGAAGTATCTGCGCACATTTGAGGGAGTTTGGTTTTTTTTTTGGGGGGGGGGTTGGGGTGGGGCGGGTGGTATTTGTTTTTTAATATAAAACCATTCAATAAGGACTTAGAGCTGCAGAGTTATTGGTTTGGGGGATTTTGTCAGGTTTTTTGGCAGATATACATGCATTCATAGAACTTCTAGGGATTCCAGGCTTGTCTTGGGATTTTTATTAGTTTTAAAGTTAATAAAGTTAGCGAAATCCACTTGTCTCTTGTTTTATTTTTCATTAGTAAATTGAAAGCCTGTAAATTCCTGTAGAAACTGAGATGCCAACTATGTGGTTACCTAGTTTTTGCCTTTATCATAGATTCCCTCTTTATAAATTGCCAACGGTCCATCACTGATTAAAATATTTTCTATAGTTAAGATCTGCTGCATAATATAGTATATAGAATTAAGTTATAATGTACTAACACTTCACCTTGGGAGGAGGTTTTAATCCACGTCAGGATTCAAGTTGCTCATCAACATTCTTTCACATGTAATAGATTCTAGTTTATTTAAATGTGCTCAACGTTGCAAAATGCAAATGTGCAAAAACATTGAGACAGTATTGCTGTCGCTTTGGAAAAGATGTTCCTTGGGGATCGTATATGATCATGTCAATAAGCTTGCATTAAGCCCCACCTGCTTTGTAAGTGGATTGAATAATAAATACCTTCAGTTTCTCCTGTCTTTGTCTTTCATAACCAGATTGTGAAATGGTTTACAGTAAACCTAGAACATGAACTGTTATGCTTACGCAGAAAAAAGTGATCTATTTCTAAATATTACCTTATCTAATTTGATGCCTGGTTTTGTCTGGTTGAAGCTGCTTCTCTTCCATATTTTTTTTAATCTGTTAGGAGTAGCATTTGCTGGTGTGATGTCTGCTGCTGGTAGCAAACTTAACACCTCTGGCACCGAGGCTCTGAGGGGAGAGAGATCTCCTTCCAGCATGCGTTTTCAAGCTTAATTACATTGCTAAAACTGAACTTAAAAACCACTTTGTGCTTGTGCAATGGGTGAAATGGGAGAGAGGCAACATGTGATTTGATTTGCTTCAAACAGGGTTTTATGCAAAAGCTTCTTAAATGTTATGGCTGTAGGAAACAAAGTGAGCACGAAGTTGAAGCAGAAAAATGAATAGAAGTAACTGGAGGGACTGAACACGCTCTGTTTTTCAGTGACTGTTGAAAAGGAGGGAAGTTAATTAATTGAGTGCCGATGCTTGAAGTCTGGATACTCACTTTTAAGTTTCCCAGAAGGCACTTGAGAGACAGGACAAAAAAATTGAGGCCTCTGAAATAACTGAGGCCCTGGGTCTGTGATGGAGTCTGGTTTGGGGCTTCCTTACAGGACAAAGAAGCACAAGTTGGGGGAATTATTATTATTTTAGGAAATCTTTTATGCGCCTGATGTGGGTGCCTGGTACTAGAGGTACTGAGTGGTCCATGAATTGACTTGTTTTACAGCTGCTGCTGACCTGTCTTGCTTTAAATGTATTTATAACGTTGTCCTGTGGGGTTGAACTCTGGGTGAAGCCGCAGCCGCCCTCTGTGCCGGAGTCGTGACTGAACTATGATTTAAGGGAAGGAAAAAAATAGGCTCTCGATGTTAAAACTTTCCACCACTTACTGTGCTTTATACGCTTAGATGCATTTGCCTTAAGTTTTCTGCGGCGTCTTTGACTGTGAAGACGAGATTATCGACAGTACGCATCCGATTACTTTTCGTATGAGATTCCATTGTCAAAAGAAACCCTTTTGTATGCAATAAATAAACTGTGAGACCGGTGTCGTTACAGGCTCGTGCCCCGCCCCGCCCCGCCGCCCAATGGCGCGCGTGCATCCTACGAAGCTGCCCAATGGCCGCGCGCGCGGGGCTTTAACCGCGGCCGCCGCCCGCCGCGCGCAGGCACCGCCGGCCCCGCAGCCGCCGCACGACATGGCGCTGCCCGCCGCCCGCCGAGCCGCCGTGAGGAGACGGGAGAGGGAATGGGGGGCGCGGGGGAGGGGGGAGGAGAGGGGATGAGGCAGAGGGACGCAAAGATGGAGGCGAGGGGCAGGCGAGAGGAGGAGAGGCGAAAGGGGACCGGGTAAGGTGGAAGGGGAGCGGAGATGGAGGCGAGGGGAGAGAGGGAGGGGGAACGTGAGGAGGAGAGGGTTGAGGGGATGGAGGGAGGGGGAACGTGAGGAGGAGAGGGTTGAGGGGATGGAGGGAGGGGGAACGTGAGGAGGAGAGGGTTGAGGGGATGGAGGGAGGGGGAACGTGAGGAGGAGAGGGGGTGAGGCAGAGGGACGCAAAGATGGAGGCGAGGGGAGCGAGGGATTAGCGGGAGCGGAGCGGGCAGGCGAGAGGAGGAGAGGCGAAAGGGGACCGGGTAGGTGGAAGGGGAGCGGAGATGGAGGCGAGGGGAGAGAGGGAGCGGGGAACGTGAGGAGGAGGAGAGGGGGTGAGGGGATGGAGGGAGCGGGAACGTGAGGAGGAGAAGGGGATGAGGCAGAGGGGAGAGGGAGCGGGAACGTGAGGAAGAGGAGAGGGGGTGAGGCAGAGGGACGTGGAGAGGGAGGCGAGGGGATGGATGGAAGGAGCGGAGCGGGCAGGAGAGAGGAGGAGAGGCGCGAGGAGACCGGGCAGGGGCAGGGGGGGAGGGAGCGGGGGGATGAGGAGGAGAGGGAGGGGAAGGGGAGTAAGAAGGAGAGCGGCGTGGCAGAGGGACGCAAAGATGGAGGCGAGGGAATCGCGGGAGCGGAGCGAGCAGGCGAGGGGTTGGAGGAGGGGACGGGGGAGGCAGAGGGACGGGGAGAGGGAAGGGAAGGGGGAGCAGGAGCCGGGAGGGAGGAGGAGGGGCGGGCGGCGCAGGTGGAGGGGCGGGCGGCACGTGGAGGGGAGGAGGGAGGCGGGGCGGTAAGGGAGAGGGGTGGGTGAGGGGGCGAAGGGGAGCGGGGGCGGCTCGGGGCGCGCCGGGAGCCCCGCAGCCCTCAGGCCGCGCTGGGCGTGCGAGAGCGAGGGGCTGGATGCGCCGTGCAGAGCGCGTGAATGCAACCGACAGCCCCGCAGCCCGCGAGCTGCGCTCAGAGCTGCGGGGGGGGCAGAAGGAGCCGGGGCGCAGTCGCCCTGGGCCCCTGCCGGGCGCCCCCGGGGCTGGGGGCGCGACGGGAGCCGCTCTGGGACTCTGACGCCGTGTTTCTGGTGTTTCAGCTCACTAGAGGCGTGGAAAATGGTGTCACCGAAGTTAAAGGCAAAACCAAGCCTCACCTTCCCGGCAGGAGGGCGGCTTTGGAAGAGATTGGGAATAAAGTAACGAGAGGAGTGCGTGCCCCTAAGGTAAAGGGATGCTTGAAACCTATCCCTAAGGGGAAGATCGATTACTGGCTCTGTGCTAATAGTTGTTGTTTCTGCTGCAGAAAACAGAATGCTCCAAAGTGCCCATAAAGCCTGCAAAAGGACCCAGTAAGAAGACAAATGCAACTGTCCTGCCAAAACCTCCCGCTGCTGCGAAACAAGCCGTCAAAGAACCTGACGTTCCAAAGGTAAAAAGTTGATTTGCAACTTAGAGCTCTTAATGACAAAGCCTCTGTACTGAGGTTTTGGTTTAATGCAAGATGTGCATAAAGCCTAATGTTAAAATGGCAGCGCTAGGTGTTAAGTGCTGGATGAAGTTCCTGCTTTAGCTGGCAATTACTAGAAAGTCTTCTGATTCTGTGTGTATGGCTTCTTGGTGAAAGTTGGCCATGCTAGAATGCAAGCTCAGCTTCAGCTTTTTATCTTAAGAAATTGCATTAGTAACTTGAAAAACATGAAAACAAAGAACCTTTCAGCTTGCAGAGTAGATATGTAAGCACTATTATCTGTTCCTTAGGCTCTGTCTCCTGTTCCTATGGACATATCCATGCATGAGGAGGATTTGTGCCAAGCCTTCTCCGATGTGTTGCTCAACAACGTTGAAGACATTGATGCCGAGGACTATGAGAATCCCCAGCTGTGTAGTGACTACGTAAAAGACATCTACCTGTATCTGAGAGAGCTTGAGGTATGACACGCTGAACGTGTGCTTCTGCTGTACAGTGTTAATCTTGTTGCTCACGCGGCTCTTTCTCCTCCAGCTGCAGCAGTCCATCCGCCCGCATTACCTTGATGGGGAGATGCTCAATGGGCGTATGCGTGCGCTTCTAGTTGACTGGCTTATCCAGGTCCACTCAAGATTCCGGCTTCTGCAGGAGACGCTGTATATGTGTGTTGCCGTCATGGATCGGTTCTTGCAAGTAAGAAAGATGTTTTTCAGCTCCTGTTTGGATTAGGAGACTTGTTCAACGGCCACGCTTTTAAAGAAGTTTAGGATTTTTTTCTTTTCTTTATAAATCATAGAAGCTACGATATCTGCTCTTTGTGCAAGAGCACGGTATAACATAACATTTAACTTTGAGGCTGTGGTTCTCTTTGAGCCCGTCATTATATAGACACTTTGAACTCAAAGTGGAAAATGCTATTGACATCATAAGGATGAGTACTATCATACTGGTATTTTAAAATGATAAATGAGAATATGTTTATCTAGAGTTTGACATTTTGGGACGTGTTTCTTAAATTCCTGTATTGCAGAATCATCCAGTATCTCGTAACAAGCTTCAGCTGGTGGGTGTTACAGCGCTGTTTCTAGCTGCAAAATATGAAGAGATGTTAACTCCTGATATAGGAGACTATGCTTACATCACTGACAATGCCTACACCACTGATGATGTTAGAGAAATGGAGATTATGATTCTTCAAGAGTTAAACTTCAGTTTGGGACGACCTCTTCCAATTCACTTCTTACGAAGAGCATCAAAAGCTGGAGAGGTGGGTACTTGTCTTCATTATATGGAACTTTACGACTGCGTACAGTCTCTCAAGGTCACTTTTGGCGTTTTTATCATGTGCTCTTACTTGCTTTCTGCTTGCACGCTGGATCAAGAAATACTGGGGAGTGAAGCTCCACCATGTGGTGTAACGTGGTGACACCACTGTGGCAGCCGTAGCTTCTGCGCGTTCGTATTTACTGGGGCCTGTGCTCAGTCCTGCTGGCGAGAACGTTACAGGCCTAGAGCAGAACCCATGTTACTAGAGTCTGGTGATCAGGGTATTCTGTAGTCAAAGGGGAGCAGTGGTGCAGTTCTTGATAGCTTTTGGATGCAAATACTATATTATTTAAGAATTAAAAGGGAAGCTTTCTCCTTGCCCGCACCTTTTTTTCCCACCTCAGTAGTTTCATGCAAATGAACCGCCCGTGGGCTTCCCTGCCTCAGCAGACCGCGAGAACTCCTGAAGTTCGCTGGCTGCTTCACTAAGGACCTCCTTAAGTCCTTTTACACTTCTCCCCCAGCCCCAGTGTGTCACAGAGGGAGCGCTCCTGTCCCTGGCTGGGCACAGCATGGCCTGATACTGCAGTTTTCTGTTAGAATCCATCACGTGGTTCTCTGTCTAAATAGCAAACGGCTGTGAGACTGGGCTGGTTTGGTCTCAATTTTGAGATGAGTGCCTATTAAGAGTATGGTCCCTTGGCCTTAATATGAGATTTTGTTGACATTTTTTGTTTTTGTCAGTTAATATAATAAATAGTCCTGAATTGTTGTGATAAAGTGGAGTGAAACTTCGTGGATTAACAAGCTTTCGATCTTGTAGGCTGACGCTAAGCAACACACACTAGCAAAATATCTAATGGAGCTGACACTGCTGGACTATGACATGGTTCATCACCGTCCTTCAGAGATCGCAGCTGCTGCATTATGTTTGTCCCAAAAGATCCTGGGGCGTAACAGCTGGGTAAGTATTTTAATGGGAGTCGTTGTTGGGAGTTTTTTCCTTCAGTCAATGGAATTGGACAATTAAAAGAACTACTTTGGAAAACTTTATTTAGGTCTCTAATAATGCTAGTGATCAAATGGCGGTTGGACAGCCTGGTGCGTAGCTGCAGGTTGAAAAAGAATTGTACAACTAAAAATGTAGTGTTCACACAGAAAAGAAAAAATTGTTTCATGCTCTCTAAAAGAATTGATTTATAGAAGGCCATGCTGTAAATAAAGGCAGATATTTAATTCTTATAATACATGTGGAATAAGGAAATCATGGACCATGGGGAGTGAACTGTAATTCCACTAGTGGTCGCTCTTGGGAGGGTTGCTTCTTTTATCCTCTGTGCAGTGTAGAAAGGAGGTTCTTGGCGTTCTGTCCAGGCCTGGTTTATGCTGGAATTCATTCTGGATCTGCCACCTTCAGTGACAGTGCTGCAGCTCCCAGCGCTCCAGGCTGGCGGGTGAAGCTTAGGGCATTTGCTGCGTGAAGCGATCATGCCTTGAGCAGAAATCCTTGCTTCGTAAATCTCAAACCCATTCCTATTGCGCTGCAGGGCACAAAGGAGCAGTACTACACTGGCTACACAGAAGAGAGTCTTATGATGACTATGAAACATATGGCCAAGAATGTGGTCAAAGTAAATGAGAAGCTAACAAAATATGTTGTAAGTATAACTACTTGACTATTTTTGATGTTGTAGAAATACCTTTGCTGCACAGTGTGGCTCCTTATGTAATGATGTTCACACATAACCTTTGTTTGCTTCCTTCTTTTCCAAGCAGCTGGGCTAATTGACCAAAACTATCTGCCTGAATATAAGCACGGTGTGAATCTCTTGTAACCCTGTTCCTCTGTCTCTGCAGGCTACAAAGCAGAAATACGCAAGTTCCAAACTAATGATGATCAGCACAATCCCTCAACTGACCAGCAAGATAGTTAAGGACCTGGCTTCATCGCTCCTATGATCGCCCTAAGCAGCGAGGTCCTGGTGGTACATGATGCACTTTGTCCTTACTTGCCTTTTGAGGCAGATCTTACTACTTTTTGTACATAGCATTCCAGCCTTACCCACAGAATGTTTCAGAGCCGTTCGGAAGGTGACTTTTAAATTTGGCTTGTAATACCACTCTGAAAGTAAATAAATAAAGCTTCTCTCTTTTAAGAAAAAAAGCCTGTATTGTGACAGTGCATCTTCAAGGCGCTATCTAGACGTGGCTGCAATCTTAGGGCCAGGCAAGACATTTGACTTGCAGTGACAATCTCCAGGTTTACAGTCGGTTATATTTAGAAACTTGGGATTTTTTTAATCTCCAGGTAAGAAAGAACAGGTGAGCCAGTTTGTCTTTTCTTTGTGTACCTTAAAGGATACTAAGTATGTACTTTATTTTATTGCCTTGTCCCAAAGCAGCATACAAGAATTTCTTGTTTTGTATAGTTTGTTGCCTTACATTTTGGGTAAGAATCAAGGCTGGCTGTAACGGGTATTAGCCTGGTAAATCTTTGTGTTCAGCTGAGCTAAGACTGTCTTCTGTATCTTTGTGTACCTAAATGAAGGGACCTAAGGTAAGAAAAAAATCTGTCTTCCTTTGCAGGGGCTGTAGGTGTTCAACTGTAGGGGTGAGATGTTTTGAAGCTCTGCTCTTAAAAATCTCTGCTCCACTTGGACAAAAACCCCCAATTAATTTTTCCTTGCCTCTTCGCTCTCCCGCCCCTCCTTCTGCCAGTCAAACCCACCTAAAGCAGATTTTTCCTTACCGCTTAACACCACTTTGTGCCTAATAAACGCCGGCAGCTGTATGCTTGAGGAATAGAAGCATTTAGCATTGCAACTTTTCTGCCTCAATATCTTGTTTAAGCCTATTTGTTTACTTAGTCCTTGATCTGTAATGTTAAGTTATAGACCTTGGCTATTCTCTAAGTTAGACTGTTTCCTCCCGTCTCCCAGTGTCGGAGCGTGCAGATTTTGATGTACAATACTACAAAACTAGCCTAGCTCTCGGTGCTCCCCCTGTGGGAAGGATGTTGAAGCTACTTGGTTTTTTATCTTCTGAAGACTTCTTTCTGAGGGGGTAAGTAGGCCTAGCACTTAGGGGAAACGGTCTTCTGAAAAACAAGTGTGATCCCTTGTGTGTGTGATGCCCCCAGACCGAGGCCCTAGTCTCTGGTTTCCAGAAACTGCTTCTACAACTGCTCATCTCTACTGGAGATGGAGTTTAACTGTGCCTCAAATTGGTTTAGATAGTGAATATAAGAGGGAAGGGATTCAAGACTTAAAGCTGTATCTTAAACCTTATGCAACTTCCTAATATCAACATATGCTCTTACCACAAGCTTTGTGGTACGGAAAATAGTTTGGTTTGGAGCAAAGGAAGGGAATTTTGTCCTCAGAAATCAATGTCTTGTGAAGGGATCTGTTTGTAGACATAACTGAAAACAGACTACATGGAACCGGCTTGTTCAGCTCACTGCTTCTTGTGTTTTATTTTATGGAGGTTCAGAAGGCAAAGCATGAATGCTGATAACTGTACGGCAAGCAGCAGCCGCTCTGGTGTAGGAGGCAGTCAGACTTAAGCAATAACACTTCTGCTTCTGCCATTTAAAAGGAGTAGTGCATATCTGTAAGTACCTGGCATAAAAACTCTAGATGAACTACTTCATGAGTAAGAACAGTGGAGTTCTACATGATACATTCATACATGTTTCTATTGCATTCAGTTTTTATATACAGTATATGATCTGTTTCTATAAATGTACAGCTCTGCATAAAGACACTTCTTATAACAGGTAGAGCATTAAACATATATCCAACATGGGCCAGCCATATTATAATATAAATCTTGAAGAAGGCAACATCGTTTAGTATACAGTACTACGTGGTTTTCTGTTTAACTTCTTACAGTGCCTGTTGGAGTCCCTAAACACATCAGCAAACACAAACCAGTTCCATTACAACTCTGTACAGAATTAAATACACCATCACAGGAGGTTTTTTTTAGATGGCAACATCCCAAATGAGCCTAAACCTTTTTGACGTGTAGCAGCATACTTAACATGTTCCCCAGCATAATCTGCATTACAGGAGACGTGCATTTAGCATTATCTTCAGTAGATGATTCAAAAGGTCACTGATACTTGGCTGAAGGCACTTATTAAATACCCTCCTTTCAAAGTCCCTGGTCCCAGACTGCAAAGCACCTTCCTGTTCCAGGAAGATGGTAGGTTTGACATCCTTCACTTATTAGGTGTCAAAACCAGGTTTTAAATATAATAAATAATTGGTCAGGTTTCCATTGCTGTATGCTTCTGAGACAAAAGATCAGTCTGCAGTGTGGGTAATTTTCTTCCTGCCTATGTATGACTTGTGAAAATGGTGCCGAGAACAGCAGATCTCAGAAGAACAGTGTCCTGAAGGCAAGGGAAAAGCTTCAACCACTGGTAACTTCATGCTAAGTTGTGTCTGACAGTCTTTCATATCTTGGTGACATAGTTGTTGGGAAAAAGACCTTGTTTCCCTCGTAGTCTTCCTGTCCACCAGCCAGAAGGATCTGTGACACAGAAAGAAAGGAGTGAGGTCCTGTAAAACATTCTTGTGTACTTGCTGAGGCAGCTTTGCAAAGCCGTTGGATGCATTGCGAGCTGCCTTGTGAAGGACGGAGGAGAAATGATTTTGAGAACCTGAGCTTGCTCATCATTTGGCCACATCACTGTGCCTTACAAGGTTGCTTTGGAGCCCTAAAGGGCTGGAACTGCTTTGTTGTTATGTTTTTTTGTTCTTATGCTACAGCCGTGGTTTAGGATAATCTTTAGCCACAGCCTCTGACAGAACTACTCTCTTTAGAACCTGTATGTCATTGATCTGCCTTTGACACATCTCTAAGTGAACAGGTTTGGTGTGGGCGCAGAGCCTTCTCTGCTCCCTGAGCCATCACAGGTTTGCAGGCCTCACGAAGGAAGGTAAACGTGGAGTGGCTTAAAAAGTCACGTCGGCTACTTATGACAGTACCTTCAAGATTAGTACTTGAGTAACAAAACCGTAGATCTCTACATACCTTCTTTAATGATATCAATCACGTCGTTGGCATTAAAGCTAAGTTCGTCTGTGTCCTGAGCATCATACGCGTACAGTGCCCTGCACTGTGGTACCTGAGGCTTGGGTTTCGGCTGGGGTTTAGGCCTTCCTCCGGCTGGTGGGGGGCGGCTTGTTGTCTGCCTGCGAACACTAAGGGAAGAAAAAAATATTGATGTTTATGACTCGACCCCATGCTTTATCAACCCTTCTGACCTACTGAAGAGATTCTAAAGACTGTAGCAAGGGAAAAAGGATTCTCTTCAATGACACAACGATTGAACATAGCAATGCGTGACTTCCCCGTGAAAGGGAGAGAGGTGCCTTGTCTTTCCTTATGAAATGGATGAATGGGTGCTTCTAAACAGCAGTTTAAAGGTGTAGAAGACATTTTAGTGCTCAGGCTGGAATGTAAACAAATGTGCGCATGCAGTTCATGCAACCTTGGCAACTACACAGCTAAGGCTGTCTCTCCCCATGCCCCAGTTTCTCCAGGGATTTAGTTTCCAGTATTAAAAACAAAGTTCTAGCTCACAGGCTTTGCTACTTTACCATTCTTGTGACTAAGCTGTAAGAGAGACCGCATCTCTCCTAAGTTGCCTCAGATTCCAGGGCCGTCTATGGACTTGTTGTGTTAGAGTCAACTCTGAAGCAGCAAGGGAGATGCTGCACAAACTCTTTGTCACAGCTATGACCACTCCAAAGATTAGGAAGGGGAAAGAAGGAAGAAATGCATTTTGCCAGCTCATCAGCTAACAAAGGCTGGAAGAGAGAAGAGGTATTAGATGCAATATGTCAGTTTAAAATAATTAATTAATAAATGTGTTGAATGACTAAAAATATTGCAGTGATGTGGAGGAGACAACTGTGATGACGGTGTGTAATGCCATAACAATATGGCTCTTGCAGAACAAGCTGAGTTACTTACCGAAGTCCTAGACTTACTTTGCCAGCATGTCTCTGTGTAGTCATAACCTAAGTTGTTTAGTGAACTGCACCAGAAAATGAGCTTTGAAGTGTGGGTTAACACATCTTCATAGGGAAGTTTGTAGTAACATTAAAATTAGTCCTTGGAAAGTAATAGAACATGCATAAGTTTTTTTGGGAGAACTGATCCCTGTGCCTGTCAGAGGGAATCTCCTGCCCCAGCTCCTGTCTGGCTGCACACGATCAATGGAGATCGCTCCTCGCCTTGCCCAGCCCTGAGGAAGGGTTCTCGCTTTCTAAACCTCCAAGACGAGTCTTGGAGAGGGGATTTGCTGCATTTTTGGTACCATCGGTAGTGCTGCGATGCTCCCTGTTGCGTACGCAGCGCACACAGTTACCAGTGAAAACGGGCAGGCAGTGGCGATGTCATTACATGAGAGGGGAGGGGGACGTTTGTTAGTCTGTTTTTTTTGTTTGTTGTTGTTTTTTATCCTCCCCTTGGACTACATCGATTGTAACCGCAATGTAAAATGGCAGCTATAAATAATAGAAGCTTTAATATGTGCTAATCATTGTTGGTTTGTACCCATCCCATTAGGAACTGTGGTGTGATGCAACTGATCTTTTTAATCCAATACGATACGTCCTACCTCGTTGTGTACTTGATGGCTGCTACATTTCAGAGTACAGTGCATGTCGGTCACAGCTGCGTGACAGAAATCACTCTGGCTTTATCCTACGGCTTATAGAGTTTTGTTGTTTGTGAACTGTAGTGTAAAGACAATGCAAAAATCTATTATTAGCGAAACAGCTTAAACAGAGTAAGCTGGCATGCGATGAGAGAATTTCACCACTTAAAGGCACAGAAATTATTAGTTTACAAAGAGGGAAATGGGTCTGGAAGCATTAGCATGTGCTGACAGTTTCGAAATAGTTAAAATAAGTAGTAGTGGCCACTTGTTTCAGACTTCTTTCTTATTTGAAGACCCATCTTAAACAGAAACACACTCCAAATACACTTAGAGTATCTTATGGCCATCGCTCGGTGCACAGTGGGGAGAAAGGACTGCGGTCAGTACGACAGAAAAGCCAGAGGGCTGACTACCTCTACCCTTTGTGTTTAGGAACTGGAATGCACCTGCTAAGAACCCTGTGCACTTCCTGTGATACTGAAAATCTTATCAAATCTGTGTATGCTTACTTATTATTTGTTTTCTATGAGGCGTCTAATGCTCAGTAGAAGTAACATCCTAAATAATATGCTAACTCAGTACTGCAGCCGGCTGGATCACAGGAAAAAATGCTAAGCACTTAAGCATAAGACCAACAGAATTTAGTGCAGAACATCTGCTAAGCGCTGAGATAAAGTAGAAACTGTTCAGTCAATAAGAAACTTAAAATTTTGTAAGGCTTTTACATTCTGGAACGTTAAGGTCCCACAGATATTTGACAGACCTAAGTCTGGATTTTCAGCCAGGATCTGGAGCTGCAGGTTTCAGAGTTGAGACCAACTTGCCCTGCTCCCTCCACTAAGGCCCCAATTCAATGGTTCTGACCTGCTGCTGCTTCTGGGGGTTTTGGCACTTCTGACTCTTTGGCTATTGGGGAACAGCTGGCTCTGACAACTCGGCCTGCCCACTCTCAAATCTCCTAGGACTGTCACAGTAACACATTCCGGAAGGCTGCAGCTTAAAATTCCAAATGACGCTGAAACAGTCCTGAATGTCACACTGCCAAGTCTTCCTCCTAAAGCGAAGTAGAAGTCTGGCATATGAGTTCAGAGTCAAAGCTGAAACAAAAGGGCTGTTAGCCAGAATTTCTGGGCATGACAGTTGCTATAAAATACTACAAAAAATACTGTTCATGATCTGTAAACAGAAGGGAAAGAAGGCCTAGGTAAACTGCCAAATGTCTTAATATCCTTAAGTAGTAGGTACCATGCACATTTAAGATTATTACACTGGAACTGGTTCATCTTCATTCCCAAAGGCCTATGATGGAACATGTGTTTTGAAATCCTACAGAAGATGATGATACCTTTGAGTACAGCTCAACAGCACAAGCTGTATAAACGCAACACAAGTTTGTCAATCGTGAACAGTTTCAGTGTGCACAAAAATTGACATTTTTTTCTCAGACTTAATGTAAAAATCTTACCCGGCTGCTCCTTGGTCGGGTACTTTGAGGAAATCCAAGCTTTCTGGTTGTTGTGAAATCTTGCCTGATCCTCCTGACAGCTGCCGTGGTAAAGTTGGTCTTGTCATGTTTGTATACAGGTTTTTCTGATTGGCCCGTTGATTTCCCAGGGCAAGGGGAAGCGGTACAGCCTGAGGGGTGTTTATGACTCCATTTTGCTGCTGACCTAGAAGTAAATAAAGTGTGAACAGATCCAGTCTAAACTACAGCTCAACAAAGGCAGCCTCTTCCTTGTGTTGACAGCTCAGCTGTCAGCGAGACTCAGCTCTCAAGGAACTTGGAAACAAAATAGTGTTGAGATCGGAAAGTTTGATTTTTGCAGTTTCATGTCTGCTGGTAATCTATTTTGGGTCCATGTCTTCATGGACTTGTGCTCAAGTTGAGGCGTGTGCCTTGAATGTGTGTGACTAGCAAGGAAAAGGATTAGCCCTGGGCTGAATCCCCTGGTTGCTGTGGGCCAGCACGGGGCCAGCACACCTCGAGTTCAAACACTGCATAAAGTTTTATCCAGATAAGGGTAGATGTAAAGCTGGCTGGAACTGCCAGAGGACTCTTTCTTTCAAAGGTCAAACTCTGTCCAACTCCCTGAACACTGGGTAGATTTTTTTAAAGTTGCTAGAACTATCTATTTTAACAAGCAAGAGGATTTTTCATGTTTGTTGTTGTTGTTGTTTTGGTTGTTTGTGTTTTTTTTAAAACAAAAGCTGTCCTGCTACTTCTATAGCTCAAAAGGAGTTTGAATTTAAAACAAACCCGCCCGTGTCTGAGCCACCTGCAGGTCGGGGCCTCAGGAGCTCGGCTCCACATGCCTTACGCCCCCCAACCCCTCGCTGAACAGAACAGGAGCTGCGCTTATATGGAAAATCAGACTGGTTAATGCTGTGGGTGATATTCCTCTTTTTCCACTGTGATTATGCCTGATGAAAATTAGCAGCATGGAGAGCTGTGCCGAGTGGAGGATTCATAATTGTGGCACTTGGAAAAACCCAACTGCATTTAACAGCTGGTCTTTGCTCTCGATACTGTGGCAGAGCTTAGATAGTCATGAACTCACACATAACTGTCGCCCCGAGACCCAGGCTAGTATGGCACATACATTATGGTTATAGAAATAAAGGTTTGTTTTATTCTAACAGACTTCAGCTACTGGGCCGCTAATTTCCAAACAGATGAGAAAACAGAATGCATTTCAAATTATCAAGGACGATGGCCCACAGTGGTGTTTCCCCACATTGTGAAAGCAGGATGGAGAGACTCGTTTATGACTTGTAAGGACAAATGTGCCTAAATCATGCAGTTGCCTCAGACTCCTCGAAAGTTTGGACAATCTAATTGGAACTCCTGAGTAACAGATCTCTTCAATCCAATTCTTCCAGCTCAAATTGGCTCCTTTACAAAAGAGCCTGTTTTTTTTTTTAAAAAAATAAATTTAAAAGCAAAAACAACAAACTAAAAAAACCCCATGTTACAGGAATTGATTTGAGGTCTGTATGAAAGAATTCTACTCACCTTTTAAACATGAGACCCTGCTGCATAAGGGTCAACGCAGCATCTAACTCCAGTGGCTACACTTGTCCTGCCTGGACACTAGAGTGTGCTGTGGCTGGGCCAGGAACACCTAGTTCAGCTCCACAGCACAGAACACTGTTCTCTGCTCAGAGTTCACGGGCTAAATGAGTTTGTTCTCTCTAGGGCAGACGTGAAACACCCTGATGACATCAATCCACGCCCACAGAGGCAGGTTCTGCTGATCAGCAGCTCTCATGAGCTGTCAGAAGCACTGGGGGACACACAGCAGGAAGGGGCAGTCACTGCTGCCTTAGGTTTGTATCTGAACACTCTTACCTACACGAGGCAAGCTTGGGCTCGGTCTGCCAGCACAAGGCTTCCTCAAACAATGTTAGTGTCTTTTTCATGTAGCTATAAAACCGCTGGAAGAGTTTTAGAGAATATTAAAACATACTTTCCTTTTATTATCTCATCCTGCAGGAGTATTTACTATTTGTGCTTGCAGACAGGTAAACTTCTTTCCCTGTCATCATTTCCCACTTTACTACAAGCAGTTCTTGCAGATCATGAGGTCCTTAGTTTGAGGTTCTAATAGGATTTGGTACTGTGCAGTTAATTTGGTAACCATGACCGCTTGCACACCCAGCTGACTGGAAGAGAGCCTTTTGTTAAAGAAAGTATTCTGAGAGCGTAAGTGAAAAAAACCCACTTGGGAAATGTTGGGTCAATGCAATATTGTTCTTCCCTCTGAGTTCACAGGCTAAATTAATCGTATCTCTCAAGGGCAGAAGTGAAACACCCTAATGACATCAATCCCATGCAGAAAAAGCCACACTGCTTACTGGCAAAGCTGACATGTCTCAGCATTCAGCAGACACGAGTCGTTACGTAACAGGGAAGGACAATGAGACATAAATTGTATTCTATTGTTTATTGGCACTGAAAGCAATTTCACTGCAAAGCATCGGCTATGACTTGATAAGTGTATAGCTTTTACCCTAGAAAGTGGAAAAGGCTGTGGGGTTAGTTTTAGATTCAGTGTCTTACACGAAGTGGCTGAACATGCAAGTGTCCAGGACAACCAGGACATTCCTGGTGGAACACCGGTTTGAGCGTCTGCAGACTCCTACAGCTCATAAAATCATGTATTGTTTTCCAGATGGAACCTTCTAAAGAGGATTTAAAACCTTTACTACTATTTTTTAATGGGTAAAAATTACCCAAGAGTAAAGTGAAAGCCTGAATTTGGGATTAGAGGACTTACCAGGAGGCGGTGGTGCAGCTCTCATAGGGTAAGTCTGACTTTGAGATCTGTTGGAATGCCCTCTGCTTTGGGTAAGGTTCCGTCTAGTAGGACCTAAAGGAAACCAGCAACATTTTGTTACCCTTTAATGACTGCATTAATTAGAGAAATCCTTCTGGCTGCCAGACCCCAGTCCTGTGACCAGAAAGAGCTGATTTCCAGGAATAATGAATCCAATTCCTACAGCGTTGGCCAGGTTGTGCTAAAGCTTTAGGTGCAACGAGGATGACTTAAGCACTATCTCCCTTTTGTGATCCAGTTCAGCCGCAGGGTATCAAGTAAAGCTGCCTCAGTAAATGAGGCCCAAAAGATGCAGCTTTTTGAACGTGTTTATGACCTGTGGACAGCTGGTGCAGTCCAATTTTGACTGTACTGCGTCTGATGAGCCATTACTATGAGAAAAAGGTAGGACACGAAACCTGCAAGGCTGGTACCTTTGCAGCTCCCTCTGGGGTGACATGCAGAGGTTACCCTTCCTCATATCACAGCCCCTCCCGTCCTCATGCAGAACTTTCTTGATCAGCAAGCCTGCAGGAACTGCAGGAGCTCAGAGCAGAGTGAAAGACTTCCTCAAAGTGCTTGGCTAATTGTGTCACATGTCACATGATTAAATGCTCTCGTTTCTTTTGCTACAGGGCAAAGAATTTCAGCCATTTCAGAAATGGTTGTTATGCAGTGAAAGTATCAAATTCCAGTGTGACTGTGAAGCAGCAGGGCATTCTGCTGCATTACTATTAGTATCTATAAGTCAGATCTTCTTTTAAGCCTTACAAAGAAATAATAAAGAACATGCTGAGGTTACAGGCAAGCAAGGAGAGAAAGAGTGAAGCATTCTCTAAACAGTTCACTAATTTTTAAAGGAAAGTCATACTCACGGGAGTTCTTCGGTAGCCCCGGTCCGATGCTGATCTGCAGCACTTTATTGCTTGGTTTGAGAATGGCTATATCGCCCTGGCCTTGCATAAACTGCACTTGTCGAGAACCGCTGCTGCTCCAGGGCCCCCAGCTCTCCTTTTTCAGCTTCACTTCAAGTCTAATATAAGCACAAGAACACATGAGTAAAAAAACCAGAAAGCGTTTCTCTGTCAAATCAGGAAAATATAATTTAGCAGGAGATAACTTAGAAATATAAAAATAAAAAACTTAGACTGAGAATTGGTATTCCCTGAGTGACTGAGCTGACATAAACCATTTAATTAAATTTCTTTTTCATCCTTTTTCAAGTTAATTGATGTTTTTACTTTCCTGGTAGAACTACTTGAAGTTTAAGATGCCCCAGAGAGGATCGGAAGTAAAGTCAGCTTTGAGGAAAAACATGCTAAGGTCTGAGTAAGAGCCGAGTCTGCTATCAGACACGAGCAGCAGCTGATGCTGGCGCGAGCTAGAGTGCTCTGTGCCCGAGTTCTTCTGTACCGAGCACGAGATGGGTATGTGTTAGGTGTATATACATGGATGTACACACTGGGGTGTATGTGCCTACACAGACTTTGGGGGTTGGCCTTCTGCCTGTTCTAGGAGTTAATATTTTTGCATACAAAGACTTCAATCTTCCAATTTAATTTTTTTTCCATGCACACACACATATTCTTTCCTAGCATTCCCAGGCTATCCGTCTGCTCTAACCTGTAACCAGATATGAGCTAAGGAAATTATAGTTTGCTTTTGGGCAAGACCCTAAAAGTATAACACATTACATCTTACATGAACAAAAAATGTACTGCTGGTACTGGCTTTGGATTCCCAGTGTACAGGAGTAAACGCTACAGGAACACTGCAGCCATCAGCTGTCCTCCTCCACCCTTTCCAAACTAAAATAATTATCTGTTACCTTTTATAAATCTTCCACTTTTTCAAAGGAAATAAAAAATAGATACAAATCCAAGGCCTGCTGTTGCTAATCTGCTTAACGAGTAGGAGTATTAACAAAAGCATGTTTGTTGGGATGGTTTTCAGCATGTCCCACAGCCAAAATGCACATCAAACATTCTGTGGTTTGATTCTAAAATCCATTTCAAATCTTCCCCCACCCCACAGCCCTCCCTTCTGTCCCCACAACTGCAGAATTTCAGATTGTTACATCGTGTCTGTGGAATTGTCTTTCCAACTCTTCCACTCCTAGGTCAAGGCTAAGGAGCTGGAGGGGACATTCCCTCTCGTGACCGTAAACGGCAGCCAGCACAGACGGGGAGCTTGGCAAGTTCATCGTGCAGTGCCCGGCGGGGCCCTCGCTTTGGGGCCCCAGCTCTGCTGGCCCCAAGCTGCTCTGAGGCACGAAGCTTCAGGGCCTTCAGCCTGAGCCCACGGTCAGCGCGATGAAAGCAGCTCTCGGTACACACAGACAGTGGAAGTGTCAGTGGCCCAGGTACGATCCTCACCTATCACTCCGATGATTTAATCGGAACGCCTGCTCTCCTCACACATACAGATTTTTACACTGTGCTGCCTCTTACTATTTTGAAACAAAGCAGTGTCGGAAGCTCAACAACTAGCACTCGCTCATTTGCATTTGCCTTGGCAGCAAGAACAAAGATTATTTATTCTTAAAAGCCCATTGAAAAACACATGACTCACGTATTGCTAAATTTCAGAGGTAGTTTTCTTTGTGTCTTCTCTTCGTATCGTTTTGATAAGAGGCTTAAAAACTCAGTTTTGAAGACTGATTCGAGCAAACTATCGTATTCCTGTTCATGTAGAATGAAAATGTCATCCTGCATTGTGCTGAAATCAGAGCATACAGCATTCAGATTAAAATTTCACCAGCAAATACAGCCAGCATTATAATGACATTTGCAGAGTACTCAATGGTTAATTTTTACAAGCATAAAAAGTCCAAGCGCTGCTGATTACAGTCTTGCTTTCTGAGCACAGGTTTGAAGGTTTTTTTTCAGAAGTTGCTAATGGAATACCTGAAAGAACCCTTTTTGAGAGACAGGAATGCCACTGAGTCATTGTCAGTAATTACTGTTATCACAAGAACGTGTGCTACTAAAGATACAATTAAAGCCCATCTCTTCAATAATGGAAAAATTTATGATTAGAAGTGAATTGGAATCTTGAAGGTTACTGAAGCCCAAGCAAGCATATTTGGAATGAAAGCTTTCAGCTTTCCATCGGCTTTAGCTTGGCCTGGTTTAGCACAGAATAAACCCCACCCACGCTGGGTTCCACTGCCACCTCTGGACCCTCCCCTGCTGAAGGGGCTGTGGAACCACTGCAGGCAGGACGCTATCCACAGCGGTAATTTGCAAGGCTGATTTCTGCCCTTCCAGAGTCCCCACAGCATAAACAGTTCTGTTGTGACCTAGCCAGGATAACCATTGTTCAGCACACTTGTAATTTGTTTATATGTGCATCGTTCTTCCTTTTAACAGGGTGTTGGCATAATTCCTAGCTATAGCTACACTGGTGCCTGCCTGCTTCTGCATCCTCTCCACAAAGACCTTTAATCAAAGCTTTCCAAATAAAACTGTAAGACCTGAAAATGGAGGCCACGGGTCTCCCGTTACCTCCTGACTTGACTAGCAGCCACCTGAGTTCTAGTGCAGGAAAACTTGTGGCTGGACCACGAGGCTGCACGGGACTCCTGATGCTGTGCAGAGCTGAGAGTTGCTAAAGCTTCGCACAAAACAATTATCGCATCACCAGCACGACAGTTCACAAAATGGAGAAAGGAGCACTAGATGCTGTCAAGCACTCCTGGCAGAAAATGTGTGGCTCCTTCTCACGTTGTTCAGCCCAACGCAGGAGGCTGAGGCCACGGCTGCTCCGCTCTCTGTCAGTGCTGGTGCCAATCTGCCACTGCTACTACTAATATCAGAAAACACTCTGTTATTATAGCGATTTACTTCAATACATCAGATATCACCTACTAAGTGAAAAAGGCACTCCCAGTTTGCATTTCTCTCTGGAGAAATGCACCTTTCAAATCTTGTTTGATTTAGAATTAACTCATTAGAGTTTCATGTTTCTCTAGAATAACCCAGAAGCGTGAGCATCTGCCGTGCGGAGGCTGGGGCTCTGCAGAGCCAGGCGGGGGCTGTGGCAGCTGCGTGAAGGACAAGCCAAACTTACACACCTGCCACTAAGAACAGCTCGTGTCAGTGGTTTGCACAGCAACACATCACACAAAGGTGCCGATCCCTCCCCTGACTCCATGGATGTTTCAGCCTCTCAGAGTAACTCCAAAAGAACACTTGTTCTAGCACATAAGGAACTCAAAGAACATTCAGATCAGAATCAAAAAGCCTCTACGTTCTATTAGATACAAAAGGAGGTCTATCTGCCCTCATCGCTGTCTTCTGATCCTATTACCTAGCAATCAACTGCTTCCGCCTGAGCACGCTCCTTCCTTCTCTCCCAGCTGCTTTGCCTGATTGCTGACTCTATAAATCTGAGAGGGGGCAGCAAGTCCAGCCTTCTCGTCCTCGTCCTCTCTCTGCTTGCTGAAGGTGGCGACTCCCTCAGCAGACCGTGAGTACCTTTTCACACAATTAAAAGTGGCCTCATAGCACTGCTAGAGGCGCTCAGAGCGACTGTGCCTCTGGAACGCCACAGGCCGACTGCGAGTGCTGGCCTTCAGTCTGTTCTAGGCTTGCACAGCACTCTCCAAACACGGAGCACTGAAATGACAGGTTCCACTCTTACCTTTAACCTAGATCTACTACAGCTGTTTTGCTATAAAGCTGTATGATAAACAAACCACAGGTTTCAAAAGTGGTACTTGAGCAGACTCCTCTTGCAGACCTTGCCCTAACCTTGAAATGTCTGTGAAGAATTCTGCAAAAACGTGGAATCCGCAGGTTTTAAGTACCGGGTAGTATCTGTGATGATTTCAGGCTATGCTAATGGGCACGTTTTATAAGCATAAACTCAAAAACCTTTGCAGGAACTACCAATACAGTTGAGTGTAGACTTGTATTCCTTTAAAACAGTTATTTATTTCAATATTTTAAGTATGCTAGTTGCCTGGATTTGTATTCTTCAGCATTAAACTGCACTCAGCTACCAGCTCTGATAAACTGAAATGCCAAATGCAGAGGTATACGGCGGCTTAGTAGGCAATGATCCACCGGTCTCGTGGGCAGTTCTGTCCTGGTTTTGCTCTCCTAATTGACTTCTCAGTCTGTGCGGACACCTCAGAGATTTCCTGCAATCTGGGATTGGTTGACATTCAGACCACAGAAGTGATGTGAAATCCCACTAGAAATAAAGGTTTTAGTGGCTTAGCAGAGAGCACCTCTTTAGGAAGCAGTGGACATGTATAAGGTTGTATTTCTATAAGTAAGAACTATTTCTGGCATACAAGCTTGCACCCAAACTTCCTAGAAGCTGCCTGTGCATGGGGGAGAGACTGCACAGAACACGTTCCTGGGGACGCACCAGAGAGGTGACACCCAGTGTAAGTAAAACACTTTATCAGAAAATGTTTGTGTTGCCTCTAAACATAATCAGCTATTGCAATAACACACTGCTTGGGGCTGGGAGTGAAAATAAAACCTCAGCTTTCTTGACTTACAAGATTCAATTAATACGGCTTAAGAAATTCACCCTTCACCAATGGATTCATTTCCCCTATCCTACACAAATTTCTCTGTCAACAGAAAGCTATTTTCAGGGCACTGACCTTAGAGAAACAGAAAGAATTCTCTCCACTTCCATCCTTCGCTTTAAGACTTCTTTCACTTGGCCCTTCTCTGGGCCCTGCTTTACCTTTTCACGCCCGATCAGGTATATGCACTTTGGAGTGAGGACAAGATCTCGCTTCACGCTCTGAAACACATAATTGTTTGAAAAATGAATAATAAATTAATCACATGACCTCAGAGTCCAATTGCACAGGACGGGAAGGCAGCTTTGTCCCCCATTTCCTAACATAGCTTTCTGCCCAGCAAGTCCCATAAGGGCTTTGTCCTGGGATAACAGGTTTGACAATGGCAAAGTTGTGATCACAAGGGTGCAGCTGCTTCCCTACGTGTCTTTTAGGTCAAAATAACTTTTTTCAAGCTGCTATCTTAGATGGCACAACACTAACATGGCAGAATTTCTGTTAAAGGATGATGGACATTTGTAACTCCCTAGCAGAACCGATCATTAGTGAGTGTTGCACTCAAACCTACCTTAAACCGTCTGTCATATTTAGTTACGGTGTCTGCAAAATCAATCTTCTCCCGCTTGCCCACGAACTGGCGTAGCTCTGGATGGTCCTCCATGCCTATGTAGTCTCCCACAAAATTCCTGTTAATGCTGTTCCGTCTTCTCTCTTTCTTGTTCAGCAATAGATCCGATGCTTCAATATCAAAAATAAACATCAATTAGTATTATCTACTAAATTTTCTAGACTCACGTGCTTGTGTTTCAAGCACAACCTTTTGGGGAAGGAGTGATAACCAAATTGTTAATTGTGATAACCCAATATGCAAAAAAAGTAGAGATGCTCTGCTACCAAGGATCCACGTGACTATTAAATCCACTCCTAATGAAAGACACCGGCAGCAAGCTCTGCAGTGCTGATGAACTGGGAGAGCTTCTGGAACTAAGGCGTTTCTCACTTATTGCTGGAAATTGAAGATCTTCCAAACCCAGAATGTTGTTCATTCACAGACACAGGGTCACAAGTGCAGCTAAGCATTACAGTCCTTGGACTGATTTGTGTCACCTACAGCCCATCTAGGTAATTTATAATTGTGAGCAGCTTTTCCTTCTTCAATTTCCCTGGAACATCCCTGATCTCTGTCCTACTCAGGCTGGCTTTGTTTTCTTGAACTACACTGGGTAGTTCAGTGTACAGAATACACGCGTGCAGAGCAGCTGACCTCATCGGTGGTACCTCAGGGGTCCAACAACCTGCAGTCCTTCCTAGACAGTCATCGGCAATGGAATGGTTTGGCCTATACAGAGGGAGATGTTTCCTTCATCTCATGCAGCACTCTCTCTCTCTTCCTGGAACCACATGTGAAATACCTCCCATCAGAAGTCACGACCTACCTTCTTCTCTCATCTGTACGTATTTCTTCCTGGCCGCGTATTTCCTCCACGCCTTCTGGATGGCCCTGGCGTAGCCATCGTACTTCCTCTCTCTCATCTCTTCTAACAAAAACAGCTGCACAAAGAGACAGTACGGTGGGTCAAACATTTTACATGAAAAGTTCAGGAAGAAACCATATTTTACTTTCAACAACTTTCCCGTGTGTTTCACTCTAGATCCAAACTGAGATCAGAATGCTAAGATAACCTTCTCTGGAAAAAATCTCTGACACTTGAGTGGTTCTACCCATTAATCTTGATTCCCAGTGATGGAAGAAGAGGAGTATGGATTCTCCCTGAAATATCCTGCTGGTGCAACTCAAGGTTCTCCATTGGGCATCCATCCAGAATGTTGCCAGGCTGACAGGGATCTGTGTGACGTGTAACATAACGTGCAGTATTCACACGCAACTTCCATACCTGATCAAATTTCATGTTCCAGTGTCCATTGGTTCCATTCTTTCCCAGCAGTGCAGCTTGTGCCTGGCTGTGGAATTTACAGCTATGATCTTGCCTTCCATTATGACATAATAAGATTTTTTTGGGTCTAAAATGTTGTCAGAATTCAAGAAATGCTGATTTATCAAAACAAATGGAAGGTGCATCCCCTTTTTTGAGAATTTCCCACGTCCTGCTAATATATATGTAAATTTAAAGCATTAGAACAACTTTGTAATTATTGTAGGATGTAGCGTATTTCACTATAGCCTTTTACATACTTTGAGTTTAGTTAAAATGTTTTCTTTTGTCATCAGAAATGCAAGCATTTAGCTCCCAATTACAGTACTGAATCAGTCCACTGACATAACTCTTGTATTGCCCTCTACTGTGTGTTAAATATTCGTAAGGACTTTTCTTCTAGCTTTCAAAAGAGAAGATCAGTAAAAGCAGGAATATCAAGGAGCAAACTTGGGCTTTAGGATACTCCTTTTAATCTGCTGCCCTAAACCAGGCAAATCTAGAAAAATACCGTTGTTCATATTGATCTCAAAAAAAGAAACTTGATCTAGTGCAAAACACTTCTGCAGAACCTCACTTGCTCATCTACAGCTATTTATTCAGGTGCTTGATGGAAATGTAAATAACGAAGCCTCCTTTCTGCCACCCATAAAACCTTATTTCACAGCTGGCAACTCTCCATCTACAGCAAACCTGTTGAAAAAAAACCTCTTCGTAGAACACCCAGGCACTGGGATAACTTATAACAGACTTAGAACTTACGACAGAAAACTGAAAATAAAAATACTTGAAATTCTTGATTGATTTGTCCATGAAGTAGCACAGTGTTGAGGAAACAGCCATCACGCACACAAAATTGTTTTGGTTTCTTCCCTTAATTGTTTCTCTCTCAAACAGAGGCTGTATTTGGTTTGTAACTAACTGCAATGAACAGCACGGATGCAAAATAATTTCACAATGAAAACAATAAAATCAGTTTTGCTACCGTGTCAAATAATTAAGGTGGGACTAGAAGGTGTTGCTTAAATTACTAACTCTGGTCCTTTGTAATTACAAGCGACTAAGCTGTGTCTATTAATTCAAATAGATACTTGACCAGAACGTGTGCTCACCACCAGTCTGTCGTAAGCTTGAGGTCATCAGTAAAGGACTAATTCATAACGAATGTCACAGGGAGAAATACCCAAGACATCCTCCAGTGGCCAAGGGTATCACACTGACTTTGTAAGACAAACTCCCCAATAATCTTGGGAAATAAATCGGGGCCTGTGCTACAGAGGAAGGCAGGTGAAGCTCTGGCTCCCTCACTGCTGGCTAACTGTGGTTGTGGCTTGCTAGGTGCTGCTTGCAATGACTAAGTGGGACTAATTCTGTAGTGGAATTTCCTGCTCTGCCAACATGCGCCTAAGTATTCTAATACCTTAGATCATGAACACTATATGCTTCGTTACATAAACGCATCTCAGATGGCAGGGATGTAAAGTTCCATTATTTCTGAATAGAGATGGTACCGTCTTAGCCCGTTTCTGGTAGAAGCAACACACTTTTTATTACAACTTGAAGAAGTATTACCTTTTTCCCTTTAACAGAGATCTTACCATGTGATTGGGCACAGCAGTATCATTGCCTGAATTACTGCTGCTCTACAGAGGAAAAAATGTTTGCGGAAAAGAAAATTAGAGCAACAGAAGTGTTCTGCTTTTTCTTTGATACGTAGCCTCAGATAAAGCACCAAGAAACCACCTACCTGGGCTGAAAACTAAGCCAGGCTGCTTCCAAAAAATACGCAATACGTGCTTGTGACATTATAAAAGTGCCTAGAATCCCTATAGAGCCTTGAGGCACCTGCCCCTGTCACACTTACAGACTCCGGAGCTTTTATGAAGACTTTGCACTTCCCAAGCTGGTATTGGTCAGGATCCATGTTGACTGACTGAAGCAGGTGGAGAACTCCTTGTTTCTCTTCTCCTTTCCAGGAAGGCCAGGTCGCTTTGGTCAGAATGGCGTACCTTAATCACCAAGGGGGAGAGAATAAAACCTGACATCAACAGCGGCAGCAGAACGCCACTGGGTCTTAGTCAGTATTACCTCGGGAGGGCTGACAGTTTTGGCAGGACTTACAGAAGCTCGGAGTGTGGGAAGATGCACAGTATTAAGAGGTTAAGTTGTTTAGCAAGACCGAAAACTGCAATGAGAAGGGCAACAGTGTCCAGGAGTCTCCCATTTCCAGATGTTAAGCTACTGTTTCGTAACTGCAGTAATTTATTACAGAAAGCTCTGCTATGATCTCCTTAAGCCCAGGACACAGTGATTTACTAGCAATGACTTACAGTCCAGATTTAAGTACCTACATCCTTAGTATTCTAGATTCAACCCCAAGCACATGGCCGATTTCGTACTCAAGCTTCTCTGCCTTATTCTTACAAAGGCTTTTTGTGTCTCTAAGCAGGTAGCTGGCTGATCCTCCTAACACACCTGTTCAACAGGTGGTCTGCATTTAGCATGGAGCCATTCTTGGCTTTATCCCAGAAAGCCTCTGGTTTGGCCTCTGGTCCAAAATGAAAGCCAGTGATGTTGATGCTACCTGGAGGAACATCGGGAACTGACCACAGAAAGGGCTCGGAAGGAGGCAGGGAAGTGCTATAAAAACATGTCCTCGATAGGAAGAGGTGGGTTGTCTTCTGCGTCTTGGTATTCTTTTAAGCCTTGAAAATGAGGTGGATGCCAGGTTGAAGCCCCTTTTAAACTGCCCACTTTTTCAGGCTTAACTTGGGCTTTTGGCAGTGCCAGGCTGGAGTCCCAAAGCTGCCGTGTTCCGCTGCCCACCGAGGACCAGTAATGGGCTCTAGCTGCTGATCCTCAGCATTCCTATGGATAAGTAACTCCTCTAGTGGCAGCTGTTTGGACTCCTTTGACAATGCGATCAGAGAACAGATAAATATGTTGTGACAAATTTTTCCCCAAAATCTTATGTTCTTTACTTTTAACAATTTTTTTGATGCCTTAAGCGTACTTGATTTCTATGAACTAAACCATGCTTGTTAGTAAAACTAGTCAAGTAACAAAATAAGTGATAAAGTATGGAGTTCAGTTTGTTGTAATTCCTAGTTCTTGGTTGTTAAGGAGATTTAGGCAGCTCCTGTTAAAATGTTCTCAAAAATCATACAAGGAATTATTAGAAAATTAATGAAGGGAATGTTCATTATTCATTCTTGTCACATCTAAAACGTTACCCAGCCAGGAAGCAGAAATAGTGTCATGCAACTTAAATAACAATACCACACAAAGAAAAACAGCAAACAATTAAAAAGGAACCTATCACAAAACCCAAACACGTCTCAATAGCAAGTATATGAAAAGGAAAGCTAACTTGTGAATAATGCAGTAGGATACAAAAGAGTTGGTCTACTGATATTATCTTCAAATCTATTATTAGTTAACAAGTGCTCAGGTACTCTATATGCATTGTGGTGTAACAAAGCAGCTCTTAAATACAGAAGTATATTATGCACAATCTACGTTTACAGACAATATGGACTCACAGACTTATGCAACATCTCAGTATTGAGGGATAACGAGATGCAACTTAGTAAGAAGCTGTAAGTTACGATAACTCCCAGCTTAGTCGATCAGCAGCCTCTCTGGCTGGTTCATCGTGTACAGCCAACAGCAAAGCTGTACAGGTGGGTCAAAGCAAGTCTGAATTTCTAGGGGCTGATCACAGAATCATCAGGTTGGAAAAGACCTGAGATCATTGAGTCCAACCATACCTGTCTGCTACTAACCCATATCCCTAATGATGTTAATAAATGCATTTGAAACTGCTGCCTTCCACACAACAGAATTCACACTACAGTTCAGCATATTACAAATTCTACCCTGCTTTTTCTGAGCTCTAAGGGAGGGCATAGGGAAAACATGACATAAGACCGTTTAATATAAGTAAAGCTCTTCGGTACAAAGTAAGAATGGATTTGAAATCCTCCTTTTTGATAACCCCAATTAACTTCATACATGTTTCTGGTGTGACAAGCTTTCAGGGCAAACAGATTATTCTTTGACACGCACCAATTAAGCATGTCACACTTCTATAACAAGACAATTCTATCATTCTTCACTGCTGTTTAGAAATAGCACTTCAATGTACTTGTGCACGCTTCCCATTAAACTGCTTGTGTTAACATCTACGTATCTTATGTTTTTCAAGCTTGTATAATTTGATCTTACAGGATCTCTGCACAAGCTCTACGTACGTTCTTAAAATGCTTCTGAAAATCTCAAATCAGGACTGCTCCCAAAAAAATCTCTATTATAACTTCACAGAAAGCAGTTAAGTCCTATATCTAGATATGGGAGGATGGGGTTCAGCTTTCAGGTTATGCTTTGGAACACATAGGCCTTTTCAGCGACTGTGGCTTTTTGCATGCAAATGTAAATTTTGTACATAAAAGTCTATTCAGCCTAGAAATCTCCACTTAGATGGAGCTGCCAAGGAACTCCCAATGAAAACAAGTGAACAAGCATGCATTTCCTGTCCATCCCGTGCCTCAGCCCACTTTTACTCACACTGACTCAGGGTGTCAGAACAGAGCTTGTTCTGGATGCTAGAGAACTGTGAATGGAAAAGGTTGCAGGAAGAGTTTTTACTCATAACAAAATGTTAGAATTAACAAGACTAATTTGAAACAAATAAATGGATTCCGTAAAGAATGGGTTCAGTTGCCTGCGGATCTCTACAGATGAACTGAAGTACAGAAATCTATTTGCTTCCTAGAAGTACCATGTATCTCTGCGCAGACCTCTTGGGCAGATTTCTAGGCCTGCACAGCCCTCACAATTGGTGCTCAGGAACTATGGGGGCTTGATTTAATACACATTATTAATGTGTTATTTTGTCTCAGCAACAGCCTGTTTTGAGTAATGCAACCTGCAGCATATTCACACTTACATGCCTGGACTTGAAGATTGTGAGGAAAGGGGGATTTAAAATTGTTCCATGAAAACTGAGTCCATACTTCATGATATTTCAGGTCTGTCTATTGCCAGACGACTAGAACATTCTCTGTATTATCATAAAGTATTATTAGTAGTTTGTTCTGTGCTGTCTGATTAATTATACTCCATTTCTTCCAACAAGGAATTAGGTTTCTTGTTTTATATTCTCAAATGTAACACAAAGACTTCCAAAAAAAGCTGATTTGTCATGTAACACCCCAGTTTGGGCATTTATGAGCTGTACGTCTCAATTTTCTGAAAAACAGAAGCTGAATGTTGTATAAATCTAGAAATCACTCTTATTTAAGAAGATTTCTTTAGCTAGTGGAGGTAGTTAATCATCTTAACAGCTGGTCCTAAGACACTAAAAAAGGATTGGTCTTGCAGAGCTCTGACTCACTTTCATTCAGTGAGCAGCTGCGGCGGTTTGAGCGGAACCATTCCCAGCTGTTCGAACACCACTGGAAGGATGTAACGAGCAATTTAAAGTAAGGCTACTCTTTACACTGAAATGGCTGAATGGTATGCATGTGTTTCTTCACCCATCTCCTTTGTTGGGAAAGAAGAGTTGGGAGAGGTAAGCAGTGAAATTTTAAACGAAGGCTAACAGCTAGGCACTCCAGGCTCTGCAACCCAGAAGTTCCCTTAACTCTCTTTAACTTTCAGGAACCCTTTCACAGCAATACAGAAAGAACCAAGGTCTTAGGCAAGTTCACAGAAAAACAAAGAGACTTTCAAAGACACAAATGCCAATCTTAGGACACTTTCAAATCTGTGTAAGTCCATAAGCAAGGTAAGTGGGTGGGAAAGGAAAGGGTAAGTGGGAAAGGAGAAGCTTTCAGAATTTGTAACATCTTGTTTACCTCCACATCATGTTAATAACTGTACTGTTCGTTCAGAATTAGTATTACCCTACCTCTGCAAAAACTTCTTGAAAACCCGCCTGTAGGCATAGCCAGCTCTTCTGACTCGAATGTTTTCTTTCAGACCCAAGTACTCCACTTGATGTTTTACCCTGTAGACAAAGCAACGCGAGTTTACTATCCATTTTATTTCACTGTACTTGTGGATTGAGGAATTCTCAAAATTTGTACCATGTTTAAAACTATCGACTTCTAAAATTCAGGCACAAGCATACGAATCTATTCTTGCATGTTTCCATGCACAACATGTCGTAGGAAAAATATGCAAGACAGGTAGACTACATTACTAAAATACATATAGCAAGTTTACCTTAGCATTTTTTACCAATTTAACTTCCCATTTCCTAACTAGTTTATGTATACGTTTCTTTATATTATTACCCGTGAAAGGCCAAGTAACTATTACCTCCACAATTATACAGCTGATATACAAAGGACTGGGAAATTGTTTTGTGTTTGTTTACTGCAGGTTTTGCCTAACTCAAACACTAACAGCAGTTAACAGTAGCTCTTTTTCGGTTGTTCTCGAGAAAAAAACAAATCTGATGGCTGGAAGAAGCCCCATATGCCAAACTTTGATTCCACAGAGTCTGAAAGAAGAAAGCCAGGCCAGTATATTCATGAAAAGCTAGTATTCCTCCTTGTTTTGCTGCAATGGAAGGATTTGAGGGTGGGCACACGACTGGCTGGAGCATCCCTGGTAAGCTTGTTCACGTTATACTTTCATTATAAGCAAAAAATGGGCTGGTACCAGCCCCACAGAAAGTGTTAATGGCTGTGGAGGGACTCTGCTGCACATGTGAACTGAAGCATCATTATCCCAATACCATTACAGTTCCCTCATGAAAAACATGTTCATTGAGGGTTCTAAACAGGGAACAAGTATGTCCCCTGGAACCTCAAAGAAGAAAAACAGGAAAAAAAAGAAAAAGTGCTTCCTTTTGGCACCTTCTACTTTCTGGAGCTGCGGTACATTATTTCATGTTCCTCCTTGCATTTCCTGCTATCCACCACTTAACCTAAATTCCTCAAATCTCCAAGCATTATCTTCTCAGTGCACGACTCTTGCTGTTTTCCTTTGCATGTCTTTAATCTTCTCATCTCAGCCATAAGGCTGATGGAGGCAATGTCAGTTTTTAACTCTGAAATGAGCTGTTCAGAGGCTTCTGTTGCTGTTTGCTACAGGGCAAATTACAGAAGCTTTAGCTTTCAGTCAGAAATGTAAGAGTTGTTGAGATTTTAGTCCTGCAGTTTTAACAAACAATATATTAAAGAATGTTTATTTACATGTGATCAAAAAACTGAGTCTGTAAGGAGCCATTTAACTTTGGTTTGCTTACTATTTCTCTGATTTTTATGAAAGATTTTTCAAATCCCAAAAAGCTCTTGGTTAATTCTATGTTATTTCTTTAGCTATTTTGAAGTCTTGAATTTCAGCATGAAGTGTTTGCCCATTGATTGTTTTTTTTCTTTCCCTTTTTTTGGTTGAAACATTCTTTTCACATGACTCATAATATGAAGGGGAAAAGACTTTTGAAATCCCATGCTATGAATGATGAAAAACCCCTTCGCTAATTTCTTCTTTTTAAAGAACACTTATGAGAAGCATCTTACAAAATGATGAGCGATACTGCTCTTTTGGCTTCTTATAAAGAATACCACACTTTTTAATCTTGCTGTGGTCAAGGAATAAAGTATATTTTGTACCAACTCCAAGAATTCTGGTAGAGAGTAGAAAGTTGGTGGACCAAAATACATTTTCCTGTTTATAGCTTTCCCTCCTGTTCACATCTGGAATAATGTACCGGAGCAACAGGATTACTCCCATTTTCTTACTGTCCTGCCAGTATCAGTGTCCAGCAACAGAGAATTTGAGGCATTTTTCTGTTTTTCCTCTTCTTTCTGAGAAAAGGCACACTGAAAATCTCCCTCCAGGCATCAACCTCAAGCAGGTCAGGGTCTGGGAATTCAGCTAATGCAGCACTTTTGAATACAAGTCCAATTGGCTGTGCCAAAACCTGAACATAAACACATTTCAAGAACACTCCAATTTTTGGAATAACTAAGGTATTATACAAGCTTTAGATATTACAAAGTCTACGTTTCAGTGCTAAATATTCTGGAATTATTCAACAGGATAAAGCTTAGTGACATGGCTTCTGTGAGCACGAAGACAGACAGGCTCTAGGAAGGTTTTTTTCCTTTTTCTGTATAATTTTCACTGTCTAGTAACATGCTACTAGGAAGCATATCAGATATGCTACTCCTGTCGCAGTGTGTGTATGATGCAGCATTAGGTGACCACAGAAGAAAAGGAAAAAAACCCTAAACCAATATTCAGCAAAACATCACATAAACTCAAAGATGTTTTCCTTTCCCCTCAACCCAGAACTTTCTCTCACTAAAATCATGAAACAACAGAATAAAGCTTGAATTTGAGTTGTCATATGCACATAAATGTCTTTTGCCTGGACACGTCACTACTTGCTGCCGCGTTTGTATGCTATGTGAGGTCCTAGTATAACATGCAGGAAATCATGGTTTGAAATGGGACAGAACGTTAGGATTTTTAAACAAGGGTGAAAGGTTAACATTATAAGAACTACTTCCCTTCGTGACTGAGTTTGATAGCATGCAATCCTTTGTATTTCATTTGTTATCAGTAGCTGCTGCATTTGCCAAACACCACCCTCATGGTGGGAGATCTTGCCCATTTTTGCTGCAAAGGGGGTGTCCTGAAAGCTGGACTATTCTCAGGAGCAGGTTTTTGTTCGTTTCATTGGTTTCCTAGCAACACCTTCCACAATACTAGACCTGTTTCCCGATATGTAAATAATTGATTTTAAAAGCCCCTCAACTTACATTATAAAGTTTTAGATGTACTTTTCCCAGGATCACTTACTTTCCCTCCCTGGAGTCCCCAGTGTCAGTGGAAAATTAAGTGTCATAGTAGGGTTTTCATGGTTGGAAAAGCTAGAGGAAGAGGCTCTAAGTTTACTGCCAAGACCTAAATGGCACTTTTCAAGTGCAATCCCGATTGTGGCTTCTCTAAGTGCTCTACATCTGCATGTAATTGTGCTAGTGGCGCGCCAAATGGCAGGAAGTGAATTCTGGTACTGTTGATATGGTCAAGAATGCCATTTATCAGACTTCACAAGATGTTTTATCAAGATAAAAATAACCATTTGTTTTATCAGCCCTTTTACAATACCAGAAGTACTCTGTATAGGGTAACAAATGTTATCTGTACCAGGACCTTGCATAGCATACACGCCGTATTGATTACCCACTTCAGTGCAAAAAAGAATATCTTTTTTCAGATAAAATGAAGATGCTATAAAGCATTATGTAGTTAAAAAGGCCTTAACACAAATGCAATAAACCAAACTGCTGATTTATAAATCTATTTCATGTCTATATTCTAGTCACTAGACATTCTAGTGCCTTTTGTTTAAAGAGCTGGCTAATGAAAATGAGACGGTAAGAAGTAAAAGAGGAAGCTTCTATGTTCTTGGCTACGGGGACAATTTTAAGTTTGATATGTAAAAGCAGATAC
Organism: Phaenicophaeus curvirostris; assembly: GCF_032191515.1. Classification (NCBI taxonomy): domain Eukaryota; kingdom Metazoa; phylum Chordata; class Aves; order Cuculiformes; family Cuculidae; genus Phaenicophaeus; species Phaenicophaeus curvirostris. The sequence continues at coordinate 739,885 of NC_091403.1, forward strand.
AGACATCCTGCTGGCTTTTTTGCTACCTAACAGAAGCTGTATTGGAAGCGTAAAGCAAAAGGTACAATTGATGCATAATGTTTGGTGTGCACAATCTATATGGAAAACAGAGTCTTTAATGCACCAACTGCGTTAGTGTTACGCAAACGTTGATTATTCATAACTGATCTGAGAAAAGCTAAGAACTCATACGCTGGCCACTGATTTAGACCAAGCCATCACACCTTATCTTCAAAGTTTAGGAGAGGTCATGCCAGACTTCACATCTGAAAGCTTTAGAGTGTTTATTTCTGTTGGTCTGTATGACTGCGAATTATGAATGTTTGTGGCCGTTTCTGACTATTAGCACTGTTTCTCACCACATACTCAGCTTATCCATACCTGCTCTCTTCCCAGTCTCGAGACTTCTTTGTTTCGTTTGGTTTGATGCAGCGGATGTAATGGGGTGTACACTTCATCAAAGTGCCAACAAGGTCATTTGCTTGTTTCTGTAAAAATTGAAGAAAAATAACAGGATTTGAGCTGAACAGGGCAAGTCCTGTGAGAGAATTCTAAATATTAACAACCATCTGCTGATGATTCAGTTGACTGGATCTAGTCTTTCTCCAGAACTGAAGTGTCTTGGTGTAACGTGCACCTTCTCTAAAATCTACGAGCACCGTTATCACAATGGAGTTATCATATGGAGTGAACTTCACTGTCAGGGTGAAATATGAGGAAAGATGTTGATAAAATATTGATTTCCAGAGTCATGAAGTGTGTAATCCAAGTGTATATTTTACAACAAGTCTCAAAAAGATACTCAGCCTTCTAACACCTGCTGCCTTTTCCAGCACACATCATGGTCAGCAGAAAGACTTCTGCTGACTTCAGGGGGTGTTGGATCAGGCCCTGCTGCATTTCTGCACTATGAAGAGACAGGTTATCTCTAGTTAATTGTAGGACATCAAGTGGCTGAGTGAAGGGGGCTCATTCACTATGCACACGCAAGTACTTTTATTGTTATAATCAACTGCTCGTTTGGAAAATTCACTGCTGCAGACTGCAGCTGAACAAAACATTTCATGAACAGTGATGCAGGGCAGAACAACTGAAACAATGCATCACTTTGCAATCAAGACACTCAGAAAGACTACTTTTTTTTTTTTTTTTTTTACAAATTGATACATAAACACACACTCCTATGTGCACATACTAACACAGCAAAATTAGACATACTTTGATTTTACTCCCTGCAGTGGTAGGACGGCCCTTCTTGTCCACTTGAAGGTTTTCAGGAAACAGAGCCTTTATAAAAGGCCTAGGAAAGAATTAATAAAATAATGTTGGTAGAGAAAGACAATTCAATGCAGGAATGTCAAGGAATATGCTCTAAAAGTTGAATGTTGAGCAAAACATAAATAGCTATTTTCTATTGATCTGGAGTTTTATCAAATCAATGTTAAGATTAGTATTTTCCGTAAGCTTCATTCCTTTTATAGAGATCCTTTGCTTTTTTAGTGAGCCTTGGAAGACAAGATAGTAGACTCTAGACTGCAAGAAACACGTACTTCTATAAAAAGTAAGCATCAACTAATTAAAATACATAACAAAAGGCGTTACTTTGTGTGTTAAAATGGTGCCTGTTGTGAGAGGAGGCCAATCCCTGATGGTCTTGTCTGAGACCAAAACAACTGGCTGTCACTCTGCCATCTGATTATGACACTGCAGCACTTTACTCACTTGGATTTGCAGAAAATGAAGGTCAATCTAACACAGGTGATACTGTTCTACTGCAGTGATGTATTGTTTCCACTTTTATGCCAATGAGTTCACAAGTTACAGAATGTAGAAGTCAGGCCCTCTGCATCCATCTGAACTAACATGTTATTCCTAGCTTTAAGCAAGTTTTGCTTACGTACAAATCACTGCTCTGCATGAGTTCAATCAAGTCCATGAAAAGAACATCCCGATTTCTCTCGCAGAATCCATCCATATCATAAGATACCTGGGCCAAGGTGGAAATTAATTGTTTGTGGTAAGTTGAGAACCCAGTAATTATAGAAAACTTAAATTCTGTCCTTATCAGTAGCTGTTCTGAACTTTTTGGTTAGTCTGGTATAACACTTACTTAAAGATACTACAATCATCACTAAATCCTTGCATCTATTATTAGTTAACTCTTTCACAACAAAGTAATTTCATCCATGTATTTAAATTCAGTCAAAAAGACTGTCATGGACCTAGCCAATGGATTATGACACGAGTGAATTTAATACTGGATTTTACTGAACAGGAATTCATGCATAGTAAGGATTTACCATTATTAACTATAACTGCAGGAAATCATGCATAGTCTGAGAAATACACCCAAAGACGACAGAACTTTATATTCCCAGTTTCATTGGTATATCATAACCTAAGGACCATTTTTATAGCTGAATTATTTAGATTTCCTGCTACTATAACCCGCAATTAAGATTAGAATTAATAAAAGACCTGGGCATTTATTATTACATTTAATACTAAGTTCTAGTCAGTATTCTTGATAGAAGCAAGGCCCAGGCCCATCTCGCCTAAGCAAGGGACGTATGTTAGGCCATATTTGTTCCAAACTCCCTACAGTGTGAAAGGAGAACACTTCCTCCTAAGTTAATTTGACTATTTAAAATCAAACCAGCCCCTGCAGAGCTCCCCCATTCCCTTCATTACTCTTCTTTTTCTTTATAAATACATTACAGAGAATTCAGTGCTGATTTTCCACCCTACCTTTCCAGCGTAATGATGGATGATAAATCCCTGGTTCCAGCTGTTGAAATGTTCATGAGTCCCAATCTGCATCTGGAGTTTTTGAAGCAGTGTTTGGTCAGCTCCTCCCCCTACCGCGTGCATGGTGGCGCACACGTCATCTAAAATGCTCATAATCCCCGGGGGATTCTAATGCATTGGAGAAGAGTAACAAAAACAGCAAAAGAAGCGAGGTAAAAAAATTGTGAAGCCAGTTTCTCCCCCACCCAACCAGAAAACTCTCTTTGCTACAAAACCACTAGAGCAAAGTCACAGCAGGAACAATTCCCTCCAGTCAGTAGAGTTCAAAGGAGAGATTAATGTGCACACAAGCATGCAAATAGTCCAAGATGCCACTATGTGAAATGATGGGGGAAACAATGAGTACTGTTACAAAAAAAAAAAAAGGCAGAACACCACACAAAGCCTGAAAACCAAAAACCCCTAAAACTACAAACTGCCCAATATTTGTTTTAGTTTTTAATTCCTTCACAAAGCAATCACCTTTCTCATCCTATCAAGAAATAAATGCACGTCTGAGGTAAGTGATTAATCTCACATGCTGTAGTTTGATAAATTGGAGCTAAATAGCTAAGACTGTGACTGAAAGCCCATCCTTTTCCTAGTTACCCTGATGAGAGAGCAGATGAGCAACACCTGATGTGCATTTCAGTGCAAGTCATTGTAGTACCTGAACTACTGCTAAAATTATCTGGCTTATGTGAGGATAAAGAACTGGCTGAAAACCAACTACTTCTGTCCTAAAGGACAGTTCAGTATTTGTTGAATCAGAATGTAAAGCATTTACAATGCTGCAGAGCATTCTGTGGAGCAAAGACACAAACCACCTTTTATCTACAATACTTCCTCTTCACCTCATTTTGTGGCAGTAACTCAAAGGAAGCTGGCATTGTAGCTTCCCCAAACTGAACTGTATCTCCCAGGGACACGGAGAGCCTTATCTGAGGAACAGCAGAATATGTCATGTAGTTCACGGTAAATTGAGGTGGATAAAGTTTTAATTTCCATCATTACATTTCTGTTGGTCACACATCAATCGCTGTCCGAAAAGAGAACCATAAAGCAGCATATCTTATATGTTGTTTAAGATGTATGTTCTCTATCTTACAGCTCTTATAAGACCTCTTATGTAAGATTTATATATAGGCTTAGTATGACTCAGTAACCAAACAACAGCATTTGCATTTTTCCTACGAACGTTCTTGACAGCAAAGCAGTTGCTCAAATATTTTGAAGAAAAATCTTGGTTTTTCCATGTTTGTTCTAAATACTTACCACTTTGTTCTCTATGAGGTCACACACTATTTTGTTGTTAAAGTAATCTATTGGTGTCCATCTAATTCCTTCTTGCACGTATTCCTCCTGTTAAGTAAAAAGGAAGATGCAAATATCCCTTTGCACCATGGCTGTAGCGCTAGATTTACAATGCATGACACGCACGAAGTGTGCGTGTTCAGACACACGTCAGATGTTGTTATTGAGGGTTAGGTGGGAGAAATGACCCTAAGAATAGCTACATCCAGCTATCTACTGCCTAAGAGATGAATCTGAGTCCTTCCCTCCTCTCCCCACACATTCTTTTGTCATTCATAGACCTTGAGCAGCTACTGAGAACAGGAATATTTTCAACGCATATATTGTCAGAGCACTTCACAAATAGTAACAAAGTGACTGTGAGGGTATCCTGACAGCGCACCCAGGCATCCACAGGATCTGTCTGAAAAATTAATATTGTGACAGGCCCCCAGAAGAACACATTTAGAAATGCACACGCAAGGGAGACACAGCTCTGCTTTTTATTTCTGTACATAATTACTGGAACCATAAAGACACCTAGAGACTGACTGGGGGAAAGACTCACACTAGAATTTGATTAAGCTGACCCATTCACTCGCACACAAATGAGCTCAGCTAGACACGTAGCAGGTCAACAGTGTGCTCAATCGCAGTGATTGGTGACTTTGATACAAAGGCAATTGTGTCTGCATTCCTGAAAACACCGTCCTGAAGCGGGTGCCAGGCCTGAGCCCATCCGCAGCGCTTCTGTCTCAGCTGCTTTCTGCCTGCCCTCCCATGCAAAAGCTCCATTCACGCAAAATGAAATTCCGCAGTAAGACTGCGAGCAGGGAACTGCAAATAATTTCAGAAATATTTTCTCATTTGTCTCAGTCATCTATTTCATTCATATATATATTTAATTTTTTTTTTTTTAAAGGGTGTGGAGGAAATTAAGAACAGTATTCTCATTTAACTGTGTGTTCTGTCCAACAAAAGCACAGGGATGGAACCAAGCTGCAGTTTTCCACTTCTGTCAGTGAGTCAGACTATGCAGCGAGTCTGGGCAGTCAGCTGACTGCGTCAGTGCACGGCTCGGTGGACTCACTTCTGTACCACCGCGCTGGAGAAGAAATGGCTGTAGCTGATGTGGTTTAGTTTTATAGTCAGCCAGCAAAGGTGGTTTTTTTAGTTGTCTTGCTTAACAAGGCAAATTTTATTGCTAGCGGATGATGAAATCTTAATTTTTCCATCACTTGAAAAAGCAATAACTCTTTTACGAATTCAAAAATAGAATAAATGTCTGCTTACCTGTTCTGCCTTCAGTGTCAGTTCAATAAAAATCTGCTGTAGTTTTTCATTAACAAAGTTGATGCAGAACTGTTCAAACCCATTTTTCTATACAAAAGGAAATGATTTAAAAATTAGTCTCATGTTTTATTAGCAATAATTCTTAGTTCTTATGCTGGCGATAAGCTTCAAAGAAACGCTGTCAGTGATGGATGAGCTGCTGACTTTATAGACATTCTATGTAACCTCAGAGATTTCTTTTAAGATCAATGATCTAGTTTCTTTGAAGTTTCTTCACTACTTCGTGTTTATTAAGTGAGACATTACCAGTGAGAACTCAATGTCCGGAAAGCTGGGTTGGATTTTTTTTTTTTGCTTTTATTCTGGCCACAGGCTTTGGGTTTTTTCTCTCTCTAAATAACCAAAAACTCGCCTGGATCAGATCAGCCCAAACCCTGAGTTTTGCTTTCTCTTACCTGGAATATTTCAAAGCCATAAATATCCAGGACACCAATGTTATACTCTTCATGGTCCTTCTCCATAGCCTTATTAATAGACTAATAAAACAAAGAAAATGTAAAACAAAGTGTAGTTTGTATGGTAAAAAGATTTATTCATAACCTTAAATCTTTATTGTTTTTTCCCAAAAATGGAAATATTCAAAGGAATAGAAATACATGTAATAGGGTATCTTACTTTCACAGTTTTTACTATCAATCAGCTAGGAAAGGCACAGTACACTGCCCTGTTTTCCAGGTCAGACAGCCTTTGCATCTACCGCTGTAAAATGTTTCCCCTTTGGTGTAACTGGCTCAGTTAAAGAAAAGGAGCCAACAAAAAAGAACAGCTTAAAGTGTGATATTTGATGTATTTTGCAGATGGTACTGTGAATCTTCTCCCATATTTCTGTATTCCTCTACTTGGCAGTGTCAGTGCTGGTACAGGCACAGAGAGGGGATGACAGAGCTGTCACAATGAGGGGGATTTCTGAGACATTAGCAGCGCTACCACAGCGGAGACAGCACCTGTGGCCAAAGGTGAGATTTCTACCCCACCAACCCAGCCTAGCCTCTCGTTCTGAACAGCGAGAATGGAATTTGACCCTTTGCTCAACTGCCACAACATCACGGTGCTGATTGGTTCTTTGCAGGAGAGCGGGGTAGGGCAGCAGGGGACCATAACCCACTAACTCTGCTCATCTGAAAACGCTCAACTACGTAAGAGGAAGTAAAACGGAGAAATAGGGGTACTGGCAGGAAGGAGATGTCAGAACAGCATATGGGACCGTTGTGGCAGGAGACCGAGCAAATATAGTGCTGAAAGCACAGCTTATTCACTTCAAAGAAAGCACAGCATTTGTCACACAATCAGTGCCTTGTGTTTGATACCCATAGTCATGCTCCCACTGCACTGCTCAGCACTGCTGCTAAGGTTCAGGCACAGTGTGTCTGGGTGAAAGAAATGACAGACAAGAAAAGGCCTGCAAGGAACACTCCTAGTGCACTTGTCCTCGATATTTCAGTAGAATCGAACAAATCCAACTTACATCCACCAAGTAATCAAATACACGGGCATGAAGGGCCTTGGCCAGTGCATCTCTGGTGTAGCAGGCTTGCTCCACATTTAGTGTTACGTTAATGGACTCGGACTTGCCTCCCCACTTGCTGTCCATCTGTCTGCTGGTCAGTTTTTCCTTTAGGCGGTCCTGGTTAATTCCCAGGAGAAAGGCGGGGAAAGCCAAAACTGCAAGAAAGACAGGAGTTGTTGGATTAGACCTACAGACTAAAACAACGCAGCATGAAGGAAAAAGAAATGTATCTCTAGTAACCATCAGCAGGACTATACAACATGGGGCAGCTTAAAAAGAAAAAGAGGAGGGGAGCTTAGGGAAATTTGAAAGACATAAATCCCAAGGACATTTTCAACTCTTTACTGATGTGGATTTCAATTAAGATAAACTACCTTGAAGTAAAACAGTTAGTTATTTCTGTACCTTCAGTCCTTCAAATATGTAAGGTGGCTTAGGTCACGGTTTTGAACTATGTGAGGTTCAAACAAATCACTCTTGGAGGAGATGGAGATAAAACACAGAGCCCAGACATCGAATAAAATTTACATCATTAAAATTGATTAATTGAAAAGAATGATCTTCAAAGAAAAGTCAGTATTGTTATGTGGAACTGTTTTAAGCACAATCAGTGAAGAAAAGCTGAAAAAGACAAAGTTAATATCATCGTTTTTCAGAAAGTGCAAACCAAACCCTTCAGTACAATGCAAAGCAAACATAAAGAGGGATGACTTAAATTGTTTTCTTCATCCATGAGAGAATAAGTGGTATAAATCATGACAAAAGCACTTAAAACTCAAGATCCATTAATCTTTCAACATCTCGCCGATATGGGCCTGGCTGATATAAAACAGCAGGAAGAGGCGAGGAATGCAAGGACAGCGCATTGTGGGTAAGGAAGTAATAAGGAAGTAGTTACACAGTAGATGTATCTGATAATGAGGTACAGGTTGAGAAATTTGAGACAAGGAACTTAACTGTAGTATTTAACTTCTGCATTCCAATTCAAACCTGCATTTCCATTTCCAAAGCACCTCTTCTGGATGCCTGTGCGAGCGCTGACTGCGCACCTGAGGCTGGGGACACGCCACACGCTGGCAGCTGCTTCCACGTGGCAACAAGGTCAGACAAACCACACAAGAAACAGCTGTTTTTATGAACACATGCTCATGCAGTGAAAGGAGCAGAGTTCAAGTTTGCTTGAGGGCATTTTTCACTATTCCTGTTAATTCTTACTCAGAGCCTGGAAAAGGGTTTCTTAAATTCAAAATGCAAAATTGCAGTCCTATTAATTCAGCAGCTTTGTGCAGGACAACGCAGGGGCTGCAGCACCACTGGTTTTGGAAGAGAACCTACATTAGCAGCCTCACACTGTAAGAGACCTTGCACCACGTCTGGATAAGCAGCTCAACATCGCAGTTCACCTCATGCCATCTGGATTCCAGCCCACTGCTACTTCTATTACAGTTTCCAGAAGTACTTACACTCCTCACTCTCCACTGCCGCATAGTTGCCAACTTCTTTGAAGCTAATGTTGCCTAAATGCAGTATTCCTGCCACTATCTGCAACACCAATGCCTGCTCCTCTGCAAAGATCCCAATCACATTCATTGCATGCTGGGAAGAGAAAGAAAACAAAATTAATCAGTCAAAGAATCTGTTCGATGATTCTTGGCAAAGAAGTCCTTTTAAAATTTCGATATTAAAAGTCTGCGTTTTCCCAAACAGTTCCAATACCTAAGGCAACCAAATGTCACTACAGCCTGCACTGAAGTTATAAAAGGTGCCAGATGCCTTATTTCAGTATTTTTTGTACATTTTCTAATTAAATTCAGAAGCATCTACCACATGTAGAAGATGTGTTAGCAAAACACATGCCAGAAAATTAAAGTTACTAAAAACCAAGCACCTGTTCTTCAGAGTCACACTAAAAGGAGTGACTTCCATTGCAAAATGGGTAATGGTGACTCAAAAGACAATGATTTATTCCTTCTACACAGACAAGTTTATCCACTGGGACGAAGAACTGTGAAGCTGCACTGAACAGTGCTAAAAAGCAGCCCAGTCTGGCTGGATTGGTCCATGAATTTCAGCCACTTACTAGCAAATACTCCCCAACAACACTGGGGTTTGGAGTCCAGAGTACACGGCAACTAACAATACGTCTTCTCAACCGACTGTTTTTCTAAAATACCAAATTAGCTGGTTTTTCTCTTTTTTTTTTGGCCTTTAAATGCGTCACATATAAATAAGAAGATGCGTTAATATGCTTATTTTAAATAGTAAATTTCTAATAACAGGAGACCAGCAAGTTGATATGACTTGCATAAAGGTGACATGATGAATTGGCCACAGCACTGGATAAAGATCCTTGATCTATGCTTTTTAAGTCCCTTTCTTCAGCCTTTCAGTTGTCCTGTTTTGAACAGGCATGGAAGATCAGTCACCACTGACTTCAACTAAAATAGGGCACTCTTTTATATTTTCTTCTAGTGCAAGTTCCTCGCTGTGTTTGCATTTTCACATTTTTCATACAGCAGGTAATTTATACTCGATTTCATTACATTTGCACCTTCTGAAAAAGAATAAACAGAAACCAAAATGCCTTTTGATAAAAAGTATCCACCTGCTCAGGACAGTTGGATTGCACCACAAGACCCTCTTCAGGTTAACATACCTCCTCCTCAGGGGAAAATATAATTTAAATAAGTTATGTCCGCACTTATTTCTCATTCCCACATTAATACATCAATGTCTTTGCTACAAACGGACAGCGAAATGAACATACATCAACCACTATGGAAATCAGAGACTAGAAAACTCACCAGTGTTTCTTGGAAATCTGATTTGTCATCGATGTCATCGACTTTGTAAGACCCAGAGAGACTCAGGTAGTAATAGTAGTCCATACTGGTAATGCCAAGACTGCTTTTTTGTTCCGAGGAGGCCCCTTCAATTAGCTGCAGAATAAAAACCCCCAAATTAGGTCTCATACAGTGATCTTCAGCAGAGGGGCTGAAATATTGAAGCAGTTTTGCTCTGGAGCTGAAACACAGCTAGGCAGGTTGATGGTGTCTTAACATGCTAGCAAGCCTCCCTGTGATCCCAGATCACCTTCTTGAGTGCGCGTTCAGCAGGTATTTTAAATAACTGAAAGGATCTCTACACTTCTGACCTGGTAAAAAATGTGAAAACTCCTCTCTCCAGGATTCCTCATTACAACTCGAGATTTTTCCAGTAGAAAGTTGGAGATTTTCCCACCATCTGGTTCTCCACCTGGACTAAACTGGATTTCAAAGTATTTCCCCTGCAATAAATAATTAAAGCTGTTGAAGGATTAGTACATACAAATTTGAAATCATACACTTGTACTGTACCTCAAGCAGGGTCACTAGGGTATTTAATCTTTATGGATGCAGAGACACAGCTGCCTCAAGGTACAACCCAAACCTCGATAGTCAAACGATCACGTATCTTTCTTTCTGCCATTTACACAGCATAAGACTTGGGATAATACATTATGTGTTAATGCAAATAAAGAGCAGAAGTCAGTGGCTTCTCTTCACTGCCAAGACTCTTGCTTAAAGCTCACCTATACGGGAAGTAAATTTAATAGTTTTATGGCCAGTGGCAAACACAGTGTTCTGCTTAGAAGGAAGAGAAAGCAATTACCTTTTCCTTTCAGGGAGACGTTAATTGCATTAACACCCACATTGGCTGGGGAACAAATCTGAGATTTGTGAAGCCCACTTGTACCTTTTAAAAACAGAACCTAAGGTACGTTATCTAGTGAAGGGTAATTCCACAATAGTATCTTAAGTATTTTATAGTGACAGACTGAAGATAATTCCTGCCTGATTTCTGTATATATTAGCAAAAGCACTTCCCATTAAACAACTCTAAGGATGGTTTCATCTATTTTTAAAAAAGCTATCAATTCTCTTACTTTTTTAAAATAAACACCTATTACCATGTGTATTTTAGCGATCTGGAAAACCAGCCAGTTTGTTGCTGACAAGTTATCTGCTTGCAGACTGAACATTTTACAAAGAAATTGTGACCAGTACATGTTTTGAGAGAAACAAATGTGCAGCATACACAGAATTAAATACAGGCCTCTCAACATATGCTTTGTGTTTTAAAATGCGCCTTGTATTTTCTTTAGATTTTCCTTATTTGCAGTCAATTTATATTATACTCCTAAATACTGTCTCTGTAACAACACAGAAGTCGGAAAAAAAAAAGTCATCTTTAAAGTACAGGGACTTACGAATCTGCTAGAGTTGTTGTTCCGTACAGTTTTTGCGTTCCCGAAGGCCTCCAGTAAAGGGTTGGACTGCAGAATAATATCTTTAACATGCTAAAATTTTAGGAAACAAAAGAGAGAGAGATTCAGAGATACGCATTCTTGAAGTTATTAGAGATATTCCAGACAACCATGTAATCTAAAATGTATATGAATATGAAAAAAGCAAGAAAACTCTCATCTATAAGAACTCTGCTTGATTAGGTAAGGAACAGAATCTAACCATTTTTGTTTTTTCAGAGCTTCTAGTTCCTATTCTTTTAAGAAAATCTTACAATACTGAACCAAATGCCTGAGGCTAAAAGCCGGTCCTTCTGTTTGCTATTCTGCCAAGTAACATCGCCAATAAACTGATCTGGTTTTTTTTCATCATCTTGATTTTAAACAATTTCCTTCTTACACATGAACATTTCTATCTTTTGGGGCGTCTGGAACCACAACCAAGTGAATCAAAGCAGTAGGAAATTTAGGAATCTGCAAGTGTTTCAGAAACAATGATGGTGCTCTCTAGCTGTCTTAGGAAGCAATAAAGTGTGTAACTACTGTCTCTGACCCCAGGAGTCGGAAGCTTGGACAAGATATCAGCTTTGGAACAAATCCAATGAGTACATGTTAGGTTGTGATGATAATATTGGATTTTGTTTCAAAATAAATGCTCAAGGCAACTTAACAGCTTCATCAACTCTGTAATCACTAAGAATATTTCTTAATTTTGTACAAAAAGCTGGAATCTTTTAAATAAAAAAATATTTACTTATAAATTATTATTACATTTATTCCAAAAATAACACAACACATGCTTTCTCTAGATCATTCTCTTAGTTACCGAACTGTTCCCTGCAACGTTCCCAGTATGTCTGTAGCACAAAACTAAGCAGAAAGAACACACTCAACATCAGAGACTGCAATAAAGCAAAAAGGAACAGTAAGCACACAAAAAGAGTGAACTGGTAAAAGTAGCTGCTACCTACCTATCACGGCCTGTCGGTCAGTGAGTGACACTGTAATGTCATTAGTGGAAGTTTTCCGGCTAATGCACTCAATTAGTTTTAGTTAACAGGATTTGATAGAGCAGACATTGATAGTGTAGTTATTAACAAAGGCAACAATTTGCTGTTTCAGTTAGCTTTCAGATACTCTCACTTCGACTCGATAACCTCATAGAATGAGATGATATTCCTGCTGCTGGCTCTCTGACATATGCATACAAATCAGAGATTTAATGGAAGCAATAAAAACCCTTAATGCCAGGTCATTTTTCAGTAGAATGCCAACACACGAGGAAAAAAACCCACACATCTACTAAAATGAGATTAGTTGTTGTTCTTAATACAGTTAATTAATTAATTTACCTTCTATGCCTTAACATTAAAAAAAAATACTTGCAGACATAATTCAGGATGAGAGTTAGTAAACTTTCAGCAGAGATGACTCTGGGTCTGTGGATTTCCCTCCCAGGGCTCCCACCACAAAGGCAGCCAGGGAACCTGCAAGCAAACAGTTCACTGTCCACTCCAGTCGTCTCTCTGCTGCTGAGGCCTTAGGTGTGATTCTAGCTGCTCACCCACAAGCTTCTTCGGCAGAGCCTCTTATCTCCTGGTGTCTGCCGAGACACACCTCGGTCATCCTGCCGCTGAAGCCAACCTTTAGACTCTGCTTATGCTTCAGTGTTACCGTAGATCAACTCACCTGGACTTTAGGGCCGCCTCCTGAAATTTTGGAGATATAACTCATAATATATTTAGCAGCTACAGTCTTTCCAGCACCACTTTCTCCACTATAAAAAAAGGAATATAAAAATGTACCTGTTTGTTAGTTATTAAATAACTCTAGAATGGAGTCATTTGGGGCTTACCTTGTTCAATTAAGACTAGGTATCTTAACAACGAATAATAATAAATACACACCATATTTAGATCAGGTAAGCCAGTAACATATGGACTGTGATAGAGGATTGTTGCATGAGACTTGCATATGTTTGTGCATAGACATTTTTGACTACATCATCCTGTACAGACACCAGAATCTCTATGGGACTTCAGTCAGAAAACTACGCAAATTGAGAAATAAATATTCTTAAACCAAGATGCTCAGAAGGGAAAAAGTGTGTTAAGAACTTAAATCCCATCTAAATTTAGTGGCATTTCAGATTTTAACACAAAAGCTCACTTGAAAATCCAAGATTTGAATGCCACGCCTCCTACCCACTTCATTTCAGGAGTCTTTTGTTTTAGGTGTTCCTGAATAAAATAATGAGACATTATTAATCACATCCTGAATGACGGAAGAACTACCTTCCTGTTCCTATGCCTCTTGACACAGGGTACAAGAAGTCTTAATACTCCATATTAGCCTTCATAATTCCCTCCTTTGTTGTAACATTTCACTTCAATGGTGAATAACGTTTACAACAACAGTGGATTTGCTTTCTCACTACCGGTAAGCTTCTCAAGAAGCTCATTTCAACAGAATTCCTCCAGACTTACATAAATCTTCATGCAAGTCAGCTTTGACCTAAATGAATTTACCGTGACCTGGACAACTTTACTGATACAAAACCCCCAACACACAGATGTTGGGCTCAATATCATGAAGATACCTGAAATACTTCTTTCTTTTGCGAAAATCTGGGATACATTTAAGGTCCTGAATAATTTCAGTGAATATTGTTGACTCTTCCCCGTGCACCTACTTGTTCCTGGATATGGATCAAACACACAACTTTTCCTGCACAAATTTTAGCAACGTTTGCCAGAGAAGCATCAGCATGTCCTGCACAGGAAAAGGACTTGCTGAAAATGTCAACTCACAGCTCCTTATCAGCATGAGTAATGAAGACATTTCCAAAGGTTTAATTCTGAAAAAGCTCTCCAAAATGCAGAGCTACAAATCTAATTTTAAATATTCAAAGCTGCCAAACAGTACAGAAACACTGAAAGGCTATTTCTTTTTTTTTTCTGGCCAGAAACATCTTCCCACTTTTGTCTTCCCCGACTGTAGTTTAACAGCTCAAACGGGAAACCTGAGAAGGTGAAAAAAATACTTCTTGATGTCTCATCTGCGAAGCGCAGACTGTAATTTTTATTATTCCGACTCATCTTTTCCTATGTATCGAGAAGGAAGCCTGTATTACTGGTATCTACCACATTCACAAGGACAGACGCTGTTTGCTGGATGGCAAACTGTATTTAGAAGTTCAAATCAGCAGTAGTTTGGTAATTAAAATAACATTTCTTCAAAATTTGCTTGCAGCAAATTTTCTCATCCTGTTGCAAAACAAGACAGACAAACCAACCTAAACCGAATCACACTCTTGAGCTTATACATGCAGTTTTCTATGGAATACAGAGGATCCAGGGATGAATACTGAATGAATTTGATCAGGCATTATTCATCCTGCAGTAAAAATGCTACACGTTTCTGTAAGACTTTCTTTGATACATAAATTACCCTTCTTGTTCAAAATAAGTGTGAATAATACCTCTCTTACCATAGCGTCTGCCACAGATATTGACCTGAAGGAACACAGTTCCATTTCATCATTAGTCTCTGCTTCAGTCTAAGTGGTTCTTTAAATCAATTTAGCCAAAAGACTGCTTTTCAGAGTTTGCTTTAGATTTAAACACGCATACACTTTTTTCAGTTTTATGCTTTTATTGATCAAAGACCAGTAAATTGCTTCTATTGAATTAGAATAAATAGTTGGATGATGCACTATTTATGAACCAGAGTAACTTTATCTAATGGGATAGTATCTTGCACCCAGTGAAGCTCAGGTAGTCAACCATCACAGGTGAATTGTGGCACTCCTGCTACACGATTCTCACACAGAAGCTTTTGCACATAAAACTTACTACTCTACTGCTGGTAAAACTATTGTAAGAAGATGTAAGGATCATGTTTTAGCTTGGTAGTTTAAAGTATGTTGAAAATATGGAGGTTTTTAAAGGTTGGAAAAATTATCATAATGGCTTAAAGCAAGGGGACTACGGTACTGGCAATTTTCTCAGAGACTTTTCTTACTCATTCACAAAAAAAAAAAGATAATGCTTTGAAAGACATAAACTTTCATGTATTTGCTACTTAGAAAAAGTGACATTTTATTCAGCAAAGTCATTTAACACCTAGCTGAAATGAGACTAAGACTACAAACATAGAGGGACAATTTTTTGCTCCCTTCCTCCTCAGAGGAAATATAATCAGTGATCAGAGTAGTGAAGCAAGAACCAATATGGAGCCTCATCCTTCTCTTTAAAATTAATTTGCTGAGTGGCATTTAATATAGTATCCCTGGTGGCAGAACAACACAAGCAATACTTACATACATTGCCAGGACCACACAGGAATTTTAAGAACAAATATTTATAAAGAACTCTTGGATCTGCATACGTAAAGTACTCTGATGTGTTTAGATAAGTCTTCGCAATTACGTAGAAAATTTACTTTCTCTAATTATGTTCAGAGAAACCTCAGTAGCATATCTTCAGGTAAATATTCTTCCCTTCTGAATTGGAGCTTTTACCTACCTTTCCTTACTGCATTAAACTTATGTTTCTACCACCTCCTTATTAAAACTCAATGATATTTCCAGTTATATTCTGTACCAATGTCAATCGGTAGAACAATCAGTCATTCGAGGCTTGTGGAAAGCTGAGATAGAGAAGCTGAGTAGGAATGTTGTATTAAATTTTGACCTTAGAGTTAAGACAGGCATGAGACGTTCACTATAAACAGGTGGGGTGGCAAAATATCTCTTTTTCATATACGTTTGTAGTATTTAAGACGTATTGTCTTTTCAGGCATGCGGTCATCATACATAGCTTTACTGTACTCAAAGGCTGCCACAGGGATGTGAAATGCAAACTAAAATTACAGAAAAGAAGGACTGAAAAACTGTTTTGAAGCAACTGCAACATCTCCTAGCAGAGATCACAGAAAGGGAAAATAAGGTCCTCAACTTTACACAAAAGTAAAACCTTAAGAACACTCTAAAGAAATACATTTATTGCTACATAATAGAAAAATACTAGTCACAACCTCCTCTTTTTCTTACCTAATAATGACACACTGATTCTCTCTGTCAATAATCATGTTTCTGTACATGCTGTCTGCAAGAGCATAAATATGTGGTGGGTTTTCATATTGTGCCTAGAAGGGGAAATAAGAGAATGATTTTTCAACACAGAAAGAGCAATACAAATCTTTATTTAAATTGGAAGAATTATTTTCCTGGAAAAACAATTCTGAATCCTACTTAATTTTCGCCAGGAATTTTTTTGTTCATTTAACAAAAACAAACCAAAGCCTCTGGGTTTTGTTACTGATCTTTCTCTCATCCACGATTTTCTCCTAAACTATCGTAAACACCCTGTTCTAAAAACGGTCTGTGCTTGAAATGTATTACTGGTCCAAGAGAAACTCCCATAATTTCAGCCTCCTCCACCAGCAGTCATATGCTAACAATAAACTACCCAGACCGCGACGCAGAGCCTGCTGCTGCTGCGTCTCATTTTCATCCACTGGGCCCGTTTAAACCAAATGGCTTCCCAAATCTATTGACAGGCCCAACTCAAGCAGAGCAGGAAACTCAATTCTAAGTCCCTCATGATGCCCATGTGCTAATTTGCTCTTCTTCAAGCTGTATTTTCAAAAAGGGGCATCTCATTTTGGCATCACAACTTTTTTATCCTTCTTGTCCAGTCTGAGATTTCTCAAGTCACGGTGTCCAAATCCACTAATGGCCATTTGGTATCACACACCACACTTTAAACACATAACAGCTTAAAAACTACTTTTGCAGCAAGAGGAACACATCAAGGAAAGAAACCTAATATGGATTAGAGTTAAGCAATACAAGTATTTTCTTGAAATACTAATCCTATGTTCCAGGGAATTCAATTTGAAGACTCAATATATGGTAATGGGTATCAGCCAAGTTCTCCTAGGCTAGTACAACACCACCAAACCCCAGAAACAAAGGGTTCCAAGAGTTTAACCATGTAGAATAATATTTACATGCCCATGAATATCACAGTACATTTTGAACTGCTTTACTTACTGCTCCTTGGTACATTTCAATTTCCTTTTCCCCAAAATATGGCATTTGCTTGAAAGGATTCACAGAGATTAATACAGAGCCAATATATGTCTGTGTTCAAAAGAAGTTAAGGTAACCACAGTTTCATCACGTATTATCTTAGGACTAGTGACTCCCAAATAATACAGCACATCTTCTAGAAAAAAAACCCCACAGCTTACAACAATTGTTAACAAAAATGAAATTAGTGGGCTTACAAGAACATAAATATATCATGCAATGGGACACTTTCACATCATCAAAATACTTATTTTAGGACAAGTAAAGTACAGAAACATGTATTAGAGGCCCAAACATTGCACACCTTGAATAAAAATACAGAAAGGAAACAGCATATTTAAACTGTTCCTTTGTAATTAAGGAGGTCATATTGTCAGTATCGGAAAATATTGATTTGACCTTTCAGAATAAGCTATAGTGACACGTGCTGATCTCGCAGAGATAGCGCTGAGCACACACAGTTGGCTGGAAGCAGCCTCTACTGAGCTAAACGGGACAATTACTCAACAGCCTGTACTGGAGGGGGAGCTGAGTGAATTGGCTAATTCAAGTATGTGGTGTTTTTTCACGGAGTGTTAACTGTTAACAGTCCCTAGGGGTCTCATCCTGCAGGCTGCCCTATAAGATGACACTTGGTTTCAAGCTGTTAGGAGTCCCAGAAAGCTCTTTTTTTCCAATATTTACAAATTCAGTATTTCACCTTTCTGCATTCAACTCCATGTGTATCTACATTTACAGGATAAATAAGAAACCTTTGGAACCAGAGTTGCAATACACACACGTGAAGCAACCGATACCGTTTCACAGGCAGGAAAGGCTCACTGAGCTGGGAGGTAGCAGTACATGCGCGTCAACGACTTCAAAACGTTGTACTGCAGTTTTCATTTGATGATCTGGAATTGTGCAGAAGCACACTTACCATCTAAGCTTCTCACACAAAAGTAGGAAAATTAACAAATTTATCCTGTTGGGTTATCCTACGTACGAGTCTGATTGTGGTGCCACTGCACAAAATGGCAACGCGCTGGAGAAGAAGCATAACTCGGTGAATATAATTTCTGTATTGTCGATTTGCAATGCTTTCTTCATACACTTTTTAATTTAATTTCAAAGAAGAGTGACAACATCTGGGTCTTGGATAGAACAAATCAAGGAATTCATTGTGTCAGTACAAACATCCGAGGCGGCAGTTTTCTGTTGGTAAACAATACCAGCATTTTCTGGGATGATTTGGTAATCTCTATGCAACGTAGCACAGAGAAACTTCATTCATGGGTGGACATACAGACAATTGAAGGATTCAAGAGATGATCTCCATTTTAGAATGAAAAGCCTCCGCAGAACTGCAAAAGGAGTCTTTCTTCCTACATGAAGGAACCATAATGTTTTAAAAGAAGACTCTGATCCTTCATGTGACCACAAGTCCCACCAGAAAACATACTTATTCCTGCAACCATCTCCATGTTAATCTCACCTATTTGTGTAAGAAAAAAAGCACAAAACCGTTTCTTCAGAGCAGTGAAGGCTTTGTCAATGTAGTGTACAGAAGATGCAGTGTTCCACTGGGACAAAAGCGGTTGTGTTACTAGCAGGAAGAGTGCTACAGCTTGTTCCAATACTACAGTTCGACAAATATTGTGCAACTTTATCATGTTTTTATAAGACAAAAATAATAATGGTGTGGTACTTCATTGCACAGAGGATCCAAACCCAAGTGCACACACATTAAAAACCTTTGCAGTTCGGGATGGAAACATCAGCATAACTGCAATGTCAGTCTTCCTCTGTCAGTTCTTGCTAAATTGAACTGCTATTTAGCTCTTAACTATCGGAATATACGGAAATAGCCAGGAGATGTTATATTTCCTTCCCTTTCTACTAAAAAAAAACCCAAACATTTCAAGGAAACTATTCTCCAGATATAACTAGGATGTCCAAAAACTTGGCCACAGCAAAAGAAGAAACAGTATCACTTTCTAGCAGACAATCATATTGATTAGTGTCTACCAAATTCATTATTGCAGTTTATGTTATACATTGTGAAAGCTAAAAATGAAATAGTGGCTATTTTTGTCTTAAGGAATTCCTTTCATATTAAAGTTCAAAATAAAGTAAACCTTTGGTGCTGAAATCTGTTTTTTCCTGTTAATTACATGCTCAGGTATTTAGATCTTTCATGTTTTCAGGAAATAAAATACAAAGTGTAAACATCGCAGATTTACAGATGCTCATCTGTTTCCATCAGCACATGACTCACAGTATTAACAATTCCAGAATAAGCTGTAAATAGCGCTCTATCACAGAATAAACGCTATTTTGAAAGCATTAGAATCTGGGAGGTATAGAAGACAACATGGTATTAAGATATGTATATATACACCTTAAACTTATTCTTGCTTTAAGAAGTAGCATTACTGCAGTTGCGTCAGGGCTCACATGGATATAATACATATGGAGCTTCAAGCCAGTCTTCAACAATGACAAGAACAACTCCAAATATCAAAAAGAGTACCTTAAAATAATTTTTCAGTTCTTCATTTCAGCCCTCATAACTGGCTCAGGTTACAAAGCTTTTTGTCTAATCTCAGGTGAACTGTCACACAAAGTGCTCAACATCTTTGAGTGATCTGCTTAACTAGAATACATACATACAATTAAGTTTCAAATTGGCTCAGCAAGTCCACGGGGCCCCATGAAAAACAGCACCATAAAGGATACAAAAATATAATCATCCATGTAGCGTTTCTTTAGGTTCTCCACTATGGAATCCTCTGTGATTTTGGAAAGAAGGACCATATCGTCCACTCCACTGTGCTTGACATTGTGGCTCTGCCAGTGGTACCTGTAGTGTCCTTTGCTGCCCTGCAGGAAAACACAACAAGCATCAAAAAGGTTACTTATTAGTATTAAAGAACTGAAAACAATCTTTTCAAATTCCGACTCCCTAAATATTTTTCTTTCACTGAATTCTACTCCTTGATCCAGGTATCATGTAAAAGAATATATAATGATGTTAGCTGACTTGCCTCTGAACTATGAAAGAACTGCACTGCCCTCAAAAATTAGAAGCTACTTGCAAGGGCTTTTGTGAATCTCTACACACAGAGGGGATTTTAGATAGCAGACATTTCTAAACCCAGCAGAAAAAACCCAATCATTCCAACTGAGATGCAGTCATTGGAAGCTAAGGATGCAAAAAACTACACGCCTACAGTGCAGCTATTAGTCGTGAGGATAATTACCACCTGAACTATTCAGTTGGGTACAGTGAGTTCTCCAGTGTTTACAGCCTTTTAAGCCAAACCTGCACATATGCTGTAACTCAAATGGAAGCCGGGAGCCTGGTGCAGTCAGTATTCAGTGATGTTCTGCAGACTGCGTTACCCAGCTTGGGGCTGCACGGTTCCTTCTCATCAGTTAGTCACCACGCTTAACTGACATCCACAGCGATGCTCCCTCCCCACACTCGCGTTGCTATTTCAGGATGCGACTGAAAACTCGTGACATTTCAAGCTGTACCACTTCAAATCAAAATCTGTTTTTTTCCAGCTGATTCGAACAGTAGTTAGGTTCTGCAGATACATCCACAAAAACATTTAAATCCAGTCTAGATCAATTCTATTAATTCAGCTAGAAATTTGCTCTCCAAGCCCACAGCTGTTTTCTGTAGCCTGGCAGGTAATGTTGAAGGAGTTCTGCCCACCTGCCTTCTTATACTACAATTTTGTTTACGAAGTACTGAAATTAGTGATGGTCGAATTAAAACATTTTACACTGAGAAGTTATCAAGTGCACCAACAAGGAAAATGTGGCCAACAAAATGGCAATTCTGAGTATTCCCCTCATTTTTTAACACCACAATTTCAAACCACAGGATTTAGCTACACTGCTCCATGTATGTTATGGGATCAAGTCACATTTATCAGAGTATGAGCAATTAATTGTTATCAAGTATCTTGCAGAATAAAATAATGCATCATTTTACAGATCAAATTGGTACCACTGACGAAGCTCCATCGCTGCTAACAACACTGAAAAACAGTTGCAAACTCTGCTGTGCTATATTTAAAAGTGTTTTCACTCAACCCCCTCCCTGGGCAGCCTCTGCCAGTGCCCAGTGACCCTTTCTGTGAAAACTTTTTTTCTGATATTACACTTGGAAAAAGGAACCAGCAGGCTGACAGAGAATACCATTCTACACAGAATGCGGTTCACTATCAGATAACAGAGTAAGCTACAGAAAAAGTGTAAGATACTAGAGTGGCAGAACAATCAAGCCTCCCACTGGAGGCTGTGGCATCAGACCCAGTAAATTCAATGGGAAGACAAAGCTCACAAAGCCACGGGATGTATGGAAAACGCGCCCGCGCGTCACAAACCAGCAGACTTTATAGAAGTCAGTGGCTGTTGCAGACTGTGATTGAGCCACACACAGTACCAGGCCAAAGGGTTTTCTCTCCCCAAAGCCACACAAACGGCACGCAATCAGGAGGGGCCGCGCCAGGGAGGCTCCGTTTGCCCCGAGAGGAGCATTCCCAGTGTTTACACGCTGATTTAACACGCAGCTGCCATCAAATCTCAGTACTACGTGTTCCATTGAGTCAAACGGAAAACGATAAGAGAAATTTAATAAAAAGGCAGTAGCCTAAATATCCAAGAACTCAAGACCATGGAAGACAGCTGAGAGTGGCAGCACTGAGTAGTTCACCTTAATTAGCATCCCATTTTAAATGGCACTTTCTATCCGTAGTTTGGGACCACTTTTTTCCCTTTAAGCACAGCTTTACGAGCAAATACACAGAGAAGCAGTGAATCATCACTGGGTTACTGTCAGACATCTCCCTAGGATCTAGAAATAAGCCTAAGCTTTAGCAGTGCCTAACTGTGTCTGTGGTTAAGTCCTGCCCTCGCTCTCCCTTCTGCAGGAGCCCAACACCAACAGTGGCCACACAGGCCGGCACCTCCTTGGTTTGGGCAACAAAGCAGAAGTGCTGTTTCTACAGGACACCGACCACCCCCCAGGTTCTGGCTCTTCCAAGCGTGAGTGACGACTGCACAGTCCAACATCAGTCACTCCCGACTGGCACTATAACCACGTCCCGCTGACAGTTAACTGGGTTTCATATGGGTCTGAAAAAACTCCACTTCATGGCGGTTGTAAAAGCAACTCTTCATATTTCTCCAGGCTGCGTGTTTCCTAAAGGTCAAGGATATATACTTAAAAAGTACAATGTTTTCCAACTGCCTGCGATGCAAACACTTTGCGATTTGTTCTTACTGCATATTTGTTGAGAATTCAACCTTTACTTTAGCTAGAGCTTTCTACCATCCACAAGAAAACAGAGTAATCCGGAGACAATTTACACCCAAGCTAGTTACCTGGTGTACCTCAACTTGAACCTGCATTTCAGAGAGCACTCTGACAATTCGCTCAGCTGCTAATTGTCCTGTTTCCCTTCACATAACATGCTGCCTCCTCCACCCGCTCCTGTCTGGAGGGTGCAGAGACAGGCTGGGTCTCCTGGGACTGACCAGGTCCAAGGGCCGGTGGAGACGCTCCACATGCCAGTGTCAGCCCCAGCCCCAGCCCCAGCGAGGGCTCAGTAACTCCAACAACCCAGAAGAATAGAGAGGCTCAGGGCTCAGGTCCATCTCTGGGCCCTGGCATGCAGTCTGGATGTCAGCAAACAGCAACGTGGCTCCTCTCAGGTTTTCTCAGTGAAATATGTTATCTAACTGTACAACACATAAGCAAATGAGTCTTTGTGTCAGCACTGACAATGCCTAAGCATCTGACAACGGATGAGGTTGGCAGATTAGGAAAAAAACAAACCAAACCAAAAACCCCAAACCACATCAACAGCCAGCTAAGAGCCAACCAAGTGGAAAGACCAGTGTTGAACCACCTGGCTGTCTCCATGAGCTGCACACCCAGCACGGGGAACGGAGGCTGGGCTGCTGAAGCTGGAATTAAAGGCGTGTACCACACTGCTGTCAGCTGTTATTACTCATTTGGCTGTTGTTTTAGGCTCAGAATCAGATCTGCTTTGCACTGACAAGAATAATATTCATGAGTCACAAGATAACCCTGTGAGCCTGGAGCCTCCTGCTTCCGAGCCGTCCTGCCCGAGGAGCGCACGAGCCCCCTCCTCTCCACGTCAACTGCTTCACCAGCCTCAGTGCTGCAACAGTCGAGACTAAAGAACCCAAAGGCCCCTAATTCTACTCTCACTTTGTGCCATGTCTCTTTACACCCTCTCATTAATACACTAAAACAACTGCTACATTAATACCATGAGAGGGATGTAAAATACTTTCCATGTGCTAAACTCTGTCGAAACTTTCTGTGTGACTTTTGGTATGATATGGTTAAAGTTTTGTTTGGAATGAATAATTAATACTGATGGGATGTTTATTTACAGAACTTTTTTTCTGCTGCCTCCACCTTGCGTTACAATAGCAACTGCTGGTTTCTTACTTTTGCCTTTATTGTTGTTTATATATTTTTACATTATCCTAAGCAACACATACTTCATGTGGCTATAAAAAGATTGAGTCATGCTGTGTCACAACAGGGTTTTCTTCTGACTGGAAAAAAAAAGAAATATTTCTGTATTTCAAGCCATTTAAAAATAGCATGTCTAAAAATAAAGCACTAAAAACAAGGGATCAGAAGAGACTGCGTATTCTGCCCCTGAGAAAAAGCCTCGTTCCTCTCTCTTCATCAGAACTCTAAACTACAATGACCTACATGCCATAAATAATCAATCATTCTTGCTTCCCACAAAGGGAAAAATTGCCATCCTGAATCTCTGCCAGCTTTTTTCAGTAGCAAACATCAATCCTCCACCACAGCGCAAAAGGGACTCTCAGCCTCCACAAAGGAGTAAAAGTGTCAGGATGATCACAGGCACAGCCTTTTCTCTCCCTTTT
The DNA here is from genome assembly GCF_032191515.1 of Phaenicophaeus curvirostris. Taxonomy (NCBI): domain Eukaryota; kingdom Metazoa; phylum Chordata; class Aves; order Cuculiformes; family Cuculidae; genus Phaenicophaeus; species Phaenicophaeus curvirostris. The sequence continues at coordinate 764,140 of NC_091403.1, forward strand.
CAGCTGGGACAGAACACTATTGCAGAAAAGCCCTGTGGTTTTGGAGGCACACGGCTATCTACCCAGCCTGGCATTATGAATACAGTCCGAAATGATCCACAGCTATTATCTTATCAAGAGACATCACAAAACTGAAAAAGCTGCACACGATTTACTCTGCCCTTGGCACCAACACTCCTACCAGCAGAGGCACAGCACTAGGCTCCTGCACGCATCGTCTGTACCAGCTTTTCTATCTAACTAGATAAAACCAAAACAAAACACTGCTTTTTGCAAAGATATCAACGATGAAAATAGTAAACTTTTATAATCCACCTACAGAAATCATTCACATTGTTCTATAAAGCGAAGGAGCTTGCTGTTCTCAGCGGACAATACTGCAGCAAAATTTAACATGAATTTTGATGCTTGACTGGCATAATCAAAAATGAAAAGCCACGGACCAAAGCACTCCAAAATAGCTCCTGTATGTCTAATGTTAAAAAACCCAGAGATATTGGCTGCCATGTTGTGACCGTATTTCAGAAAGGAAATGAAAGGAAGACAGCAGAAGCAGCTAGATGGATGAAGATAAAAGGAGAATTTAAAATTAACATGAGGAAAATATTAAGGGAGACAAAAAGCAGTGCTTTAAGGTTTGAGGAAATACCAAACCAAAAATATTGAGCATCTAGCAGGAGGACAGATGTTTTACACAGAGAACTAAAAATACCAAAAACATCTTAGGGAATGGAAACTACCAGCAGGTTGAAATACTGAGAAAAAGATTTCTGTGGGGAACAGTCTCCAGTTCTCAGTCTGCTCTCCGAGCGGGGTGGCTCAGCCCCCTGTGACAGAAGGAGTGACTCCAGCGCTGGTACCGGCTGCGGGGGATCCCAGCAGCTCCCGCCTGTCCCAGTGTGGGAAGGGAGGCACAGACCTGCAGGCTGCCCACCTGAGCAGCAAGAGCTTGAAACACAAGACGCCTTGTGGGATCACGAGAGGTCTACAGGGTACGTGCGGCACGCTGGTTTTCAGGAGACAGGATAGACATCAGCATTCCTGTACGATAAATAACCAAACGCTACCAAAATAAAAGTTACTTCGGTGTTGGACTGCGAGGATCACATATTGCATCAGTATTAATTTTCACCAGCATCTTTAAAAGGTTATTTTTAAAAAGGCACAGCTACTCGACAGCACAAAATAAGGATGGGAATGAGCTTAAGAGCGGATCACGCCAACATGCACGAGGTTTTGACACAACTTACAGAGACAGTGGAGAGATACCGGAAAGTAGTTAATGAACCATACATTCGTTAACGAACCATAGTTAATGAACCATACATTTGCTTATTTCGCAGCTTTTTGTGTGGCTGTGGCCTAATGTTCCAAGAAATAATCTTCTCAAGGAAATGCCGTACTGTTAACTGCTTAGTATGATGGATTTGCTCTCAGATATTAACTGCCTTACATGACTTCTCCAGCAGTCTCCAGAGCTGTTCTATGTTTTTTACTTGCTCCTCACAGCACGAATAGCAGAATTTCCTGTGACTGTGGTGGATTAAACATAGGGCCTGCAACAGCAACATTTAGTTGAGATATACACACACACCATTCCAGGGACTCCACAGAGCAGGATGTGAATGAATTCTTAAAAATCTTATTATTTTATCAACAGCAAAACTACCAAATATGTAGAGAAGCAATCTTAATAAATGGATAACTTCTGGTTGGCTGAGATTTAATTGGAAGATGAAAACATCCAACATGCCCGTTTCAGTAACTCAAGGACACACGACTGATGGAAAACCTCGGACTTGCCTATCACCCCAAACGTACTTTTTATTCATTTGCTTAGCACACCCTTGTAAATATGGATACAAATCGACTGAATTCCAACGTGACGCACTAACACACTCCAGCAATAATAAGGAATATCATATTCTACATATGAAACTTACTTTTTAATCAATAAATTATTGAACAGCTACAGTTTCATTGGATGTTATTTGTCTTCACCTCATTAATTGCCAACACGTTGAGAGTAAGAACACAACAGGTTGGGCAGATGACAGAAACAGGCATGGACTTTGTTTTATTGCTGTTGTTTTTAGTGAAGAGTATCGGACTAGATGTTTTTATGCCAACAGCTTCATCTAGTTGAGTAAAAGTATGGCACAATCCTACAAAAATGGAAGGATTATTTTATAAAGTAAGCACACCAGCTACATCACCTCCCCAAATCACACTGAATTAAAATTATTTTGAAAAACAACAGTTGACTGTTTGTTAGTTTCTTTTTTTCCCCCCTTCTAGGTATAAATACAGCCGTTTTCTGAACTTATTTACAAACCAAAGGGAATATAAATTGGAGCTTTTTTAAAGTGAAGATTACCATGTAGTCACATGCCTGTGACAGTTCAGGCTAAAGAAAAACACTCTTCATTGTAATAAGCAGAATAAACCAGCAAAAGCTGCAACACAGCAGATAACTGTGGCCAAGCTGGGTTTTTCAACAGCATGTACTAAAAAGCACCTTTGTGCTGACACCACAAAATTTTATTAGTGCGAAGCTCTGCTCAGAGTTACAACCTTTAACTGCTCAGATGCCAAAACAAGATGGGCAGCCAACGACTCATTTCTTAACGGGGGGCACTGGAATGGTCGCTGGTTTCAAATTAACGTGTTTTTGAGAGACTGGTTTCCATCCTGCCAGCCGCTGTGACCGTGACCTGCGCTGCGGTGCGCACCATGCCGTTCCAACTGGGATGAGCAGAGCAGCAGAAGACAATCACTGCCCTGTTGTACCGGGGCGGTGCCCTGCGATAAAGAGCTCATTTGCCCAAACCTTGCTTACAGAATTTCAGGGTATAGTTAGGTTTATCTGGGATTTTCGTGATTAGGTGGGTTCAGGAAAGCCTGTGTTCACATTGGGTTAAAGAGTTGCACAACTCATTCTCAGACTGCTCAGATGTAGCTGTCAGTGACTTGATTTCTATCGAGGTCCCCGCAGTCCCGCAGCGCTGGGAAGCTGTGGAGCGGGCAGCAAGGAGCTAAAAACTGCTGTCACTCACTTGGGGGAGGCAGGAGCGCTCCCCAGACACCAATATCCCCGTTTCATATGGGAAGGGTCAGTGACGGCAGCTGGGGGAGCTTGGCTGGGGGAGCTTGGCTGGGGGAGCTTGGCTGGGGGAGCTTGGCTGGGGGGGCAGGAGGAGCGCCACAGTGGAGGAGGTTCCAATGTAAAAATTGCTTTCTATGTTGATTTTAATTTCACAGAGTGCTGAGTAAACAGAGTGTGAGCCCCAGGACTACAGCAGCTTCCTGTTTACCCCAAGAAGACTGACTCAGAGCAACAGGGGAAAGGCTCGGGAGCGCTCTCTCACCTACCGGGGAGCTGGCACCTGGGTGGTAAGACGCAAGCAGCTCAACCCGCAAATTCCTTTTTATTAGCTTCCATGTTTTGTTGTTCAAGCAAGAAGTTAGGTTCTACTTCAGACACTGTGGTAGACATACTATTTGATACATTGATTAAGCCTTTAACTCTTTAAAACACTCCAACCTTAACATTCATTTCAGTGCGTGCAGATACAAATGCTTCCCTGTTTAATTATTACATAAATACAAACAAGAATTCCTTTGAGCACTCCACCTCAGGAATCAGTTTCACATTTTTCCAATGGACCAATTCTGCAAGTTCACACCAACTCCCCAAAAGCAGCTATTAATTCAAAAAGCAAGATGAAGCAGAATCTTGGAAAAAGCTGTATACAAACCTGACAGATCTCACGCACTGAGGAGACTCAGAGTCTTCTTCACTTTGCCAGCTGTACATTCCTCTTTGGCTTGACCTGCAAAGTCCTCACAATCTGCTTCCAGCATAAGGGTTGAGGATGGCTACAAAACTCCACTGTGGCTTAGGAGCACACGCTTTCCAGAGGTCACAGGAGTCGCATCAGAAAGCGCACTCCCCTGCCAGCTGGACAAGCCAATTCCTCCCCTCATCCCACAGTAAGGGGGGAAAGACCCAGTGCGCAAAACTGGGCAGACCACTCCAGGTTTTCAGTCATGCACGTAAGGACCAAACCTGAACAACCCGAGCAAAGAGAACTTTCTTCTGCAAAGTACAAGGTGACAGCAGGAAAAGCCTAAGCTACTGAAAGTGAAGATAGAAACGCGAGAACTTGGTAAATGGATCATTTCAGTGCTTAAGCCAGGAGACAATTCCAGTCACAGGTCTACTCCTCCTCTGTCAGGGTTTGATTTTAACCAACAATTACACTGTGTAATTTGTTGTTGAGCGCGCAGGTGCCACTGAAGGTCTGTAGCAGAGAAATCCTTCTAACCAGACCATCCTCCACATGTGCATTATGAATAAAGTTAATATTTGCTATTGCATTGATTTTTTAAAAGTTTAGATTATTTAGTCCAGGGCAGCTTTGAGAAGAAACTACTTCAAGAATAAAGTATATAATACTTCGGCTTATTTTCATTTAATGAATATGACAGTTTTACTGGCTTTCACTACAGTATCTGCCTAGTCAATATGACGACAGAGATATTCTTTGAATGGTTTCCTGAATAACCCAGCTTGCTTAAGATTTCACAAGGCTGTCATAGCTTCCTTCCAGACCCCATGTTTCGAATTATTTAGTCCAATTTTTAATTAGCTTGTAACCTGACTCTGTAGACTTCCATATTTCCAAAATAATTCATATGGTATCCAACAAAATAAAACTAACAATTAACATACATTATCTCCACTGCTAAGTAGCTCATTCGGGCAATGAAGTCAATGTCCCCAAAAGGTGGAAGCATAGAAATGCGTTGGGAATAGGAAGAGTTCATTCTACTCTAATGGAACATCACAATTATCAGTTGAATTACACAAAGGTAGTGTCTGTCCCAAGATTTTTTAATATAACCTTCAATCACCAGGATGCAGGGTCTTTATGGTGATTATGTAGGCTGCACCAATGCACGTGCACCCTGCATCTGCACTGTCTTTGGGCGGAATATAACATAACGTGTAGTGATAGTTCCTATTAGCCTACAAAAGGCAGGTTTTAACAAAGAAACAACTATTTTCCTTTCAGTTTTTTCATGATATGTCAGAATGTTTCATGTTAATATCTAGCATTCAAATTAGTACTGAAGCAAGAAAGGTAACTGAAAACTAATTTAGACATCTAGCTCTCTTCTCACTACAGACTTTTATCAGATGTGTGAACAAGCAAGTTCATTTGCAAGCTATCATTCTTCATATATTTGCTATAAGGAACTGATACTATCAGGATACGTATTAGTCACTCACTGATGTTCTATTGGCACAATTGTGCTTTGAGCAGAGATGCCAGCCAAAGAAGCTTTGTATGCATTCCAGTAGGCTTAAACTGCTGCTGTTTCAAAAACCCCATAACTTCATCACCAATCTTTTGGAATTACGCAAAAGATCAAATTTAGATGTCTGTTACACCTTGTAATTCAGCACTGGCATCATACATTTACACAGGTTTCAAACTACTGCTGTTAAAGGGAAACCAAGTCAAAAAACTAAGTTTCAAACTCTGAAGAAAAACTGCTGCATAGCACTGCAGATAAGTTACTCCAGTTTTATTTAAAAGAATCTCTGCAGTGGTGCAGCGTGATGTTGCATTTTCTTTCACCTTTATTTTTCCACCTCTGTGTCTGGCTCTGGCTTCCTGTCAGACATTTATTAACATTTTACTCTCTTAACCTCATTTCACCAAAGGTCTTTTTCATCTGAATACTCAAGTACAGTGAAAAGACGCAAAGCATCCAAAACCTGAAGCCCAGTCCAAATAAGTGTTTCTTCCCTTACCCTCAAATTGCATTGATTCAAATCTGTATTCAACATTCTACCTTAGGTTCCCTTCATCACCTCCATTTGTACCGACTTGTAGATCTCATTTAACTCTTCAAAGAACGTCTCTGTTAGATAGCTTTTAATATGATTCATCCAGCTTATTAACATTCCTTAAAAGGGAAACAGTTTAGCATCTTATCTCCAAAACAGAAAGCTAGCTAGCTTTTACCATCTTAAGCAAAATGCTGAACTTCATAGTGAAAACTTGGAACAGGTGAAATTCAAGCTGAATTACAAGGTTTCAAAATGCGAGAATGGATAGAATTGAGGAAAAAAAACCCCAAAACTTAAAGTCTGAGATATTAAACTGTGGCTTAAGACTTTAGTTTGCAGAGCTTTGACACAAACCCACGTTAAATTTAAATGCTTGCGATGTACCTAATTTTCAATTTCTGGGCTCATTCAGACTCTGAGTTCAGAGTCAAATCCACAAACTACAGGAAAAAAAATGTTTAAAGTATTAACTAAAACCAACTGATAAGCACAGCATTCTGACTCAGAAAGGGCAGCTGATAAGTAAATACTGTTTCTTTCTCTCTAACCCTGAACAAGCTGGACACAAACCCCATGCTCAGATAATTGATATCCTGTAACTTTTACCTGCTGCAATTCATTACATCGTGGAAAGCCCTTTGAGGTCCCCTCTAAGGAACAGGCCAGACTTTCAACCTCCTGCTACTTCAGAAAGATGGGTATCTGTAGCGACGAAACACTGCCCTTATCTGCACACCACAACTACTGCCCTTTTCTGCTGCATATTTTGTTTTCCCTAAATTTGTGACAATAAGATTATGTGAGGATTCTTACACGACCAAGAATTTTTCAACATCACAAGCACTTGGATCACTGACCTATGATATTTGGATACATGTGAAAAGATGCCAAAGTGCTGATGCAGTACACATTTCTACATTTATGAGACTATTTTCATAAAAATCTGTTGTCTTCCTTTGAAAAAAGAGATTTAGATATGAACTTACAGGCAAGTTCTTCCAAGTGATTTCAGGTGAGATTGTTTTCTCTACGTAGTCCCAGACAATTCCCTGTGACCACTGCCAGTAACCAGACTTGGTAATTATTGACAGAGAGCTAAAAGCTATTCCTTGACACTATCACAAACCATCTCTCTAGCATCACTCTGAAGAAGTCAGAGCTCAAAGTTTAACTTCAACCTCTATGAATGAACCTAATAAAACACTCCAGCACTCCTCATTTTGTAATCAAGCTGCTTGTAGCTGGCCCTAGTATCCACACAAACCTGAAAATAAGGAAAAGGGCCTTTACAAAAAGGAAAAAGCCACACTAAGTGTCTTGGAACATTTTTCCATAGAATTAAAAAAAAAAAAAATCTAGGAATGGGAAACACTAGGGCAGATCTCAACACAATCCTGAGTTTCAGCATAGTACTAGTCTTTATGTAAACAGAGCTGAGGTTGTGCCGAGATAGCTGTGTCTAGATGTTGTTAGTACCCAGAGGAAACAGGTGAATAAAGAAACCTGAGGAGTATCTTTTTTCATCAGTTGCTTGAGGTTCTTTGGTGCCATAAACAATGTGTAAACAAAGTTCAGCATGAATAATTCAACATCTAAAATACTGGAACTCACTGAGGCTTTCAAAACCAAAATTTTTTAATTACGTGTTCATAATTAGAAGAACAAAGAAACATGAAATATCCAAGTATTTGTAATAACTTATCAACCTATTCTGCCAGGTTTATTTATGCCTAGGTTAGGCTTTGCTAAAAAGAAAACCATTCTCCTCTTGCTTCTGCGAGAAGTACCTTGGCCAATTACAGACGTTTGTGCCAGGAATGGACAGGAAAGGCCATTCTGAGACAGCCCAAACTTTCTTATAGATAGCATCTTTCTTTTGAATAAAAATAAATGAGAACATAATCCACACATCTTTTCCTCCTTGTCTGCACATTTCAGATTTCAGAGGACTAGCTGAAACCTATCTGCCACGCTGAAACAAAGGACATTTGTTTCACTGCTTATGGAACTGGAGCTTCAAACATCCTCCAAGGTAACCTTTCAAAACTCACACAAAAGAATCAACAAAACTAAGACCAGCAAGACCAAATCCAACAAGACCAGAGTAACTCATTACACTTTTTTTTTTTTAAACGAGCAAGGTCTAAACACTGTCAGCAATTGAGCAAATCTACAAGTTTCTGCTGTTTTGCTATTTAAATACAATTTTTAGTATTTCAGACTCACTCTACTGTTAATACATTCAGACAGCAAAAGCAATCACAATCACCTATCTTAATTAAGCAAAGCCTCAGAGTCTTTCTTTAGGTTTTTCAAAAGAAAAATGAACGCACTGGTAGAAGCTGTTCTTTAGAAAAAAGTGTAAACAGTTTATTATATAAGCAACACAAAATGTCTCTCCTGTAGTTTATACTGCATTTAAATGCAGAAACAGGCATCTGAAAGCCTGTGCACACTAGAACGGTTCACCTAGTCAAGTTTCTATATATGTAGATTAAAAACCCACTTAATAACCCATTTTCCTAATAAATCTTGATGTTTTATATGCAGTACCATCCTATCATTTCAGGTGTCTGTTGATTTCACTGCGATTTAAACTGAATGAAAAACTGTTGGTTTTTACATGCCATTTCCTCACATTACTGCAGGATTTGGAAGTAGCTGGAGACCAGGAGCGAAGTTGGGCCAGAGGGCACAGCTCACAGCCTTCTCCTCTCCTCCTTCTAATTCCACTGGGTAGATTACGGGTCCTCACAAGCGGGGGGCCATCCACCCTCATCGAGGTCACTTCAGGACAGCGCACTGTCCTGTTACAGGACTCAAAGCACATGATGGAAAAGGGGATAAAGGCATAAGGCGTAGAGTACTTGAACCACTTCAGCAAGTGAGGTGGGCTATGAAGCTATAAGGTGGTCGTTTAGCAATGTAGGTTTGGGATTCACGCTCCCACTCTCAAAACCCACGCGGATGCTGTTCTGTGCTTTGGTTTATCTGAAGTACAATAACTGAGAAAAGCATGTTTCCTCCAAGGTTCCTTTAACACGCACAGTTCTATGTATCATCTAGTGAAGCAATAGTGGAAAAACACATCACACATCAGGCATGTGATCTTTAACCATCCCGGTCCCCTGCTTTTCCTTTCCCTACAAAACGTTAATCTGAACAACCACATGAAAAACTATGTTGTGCAGCTAAGTGTGCCTCTTGCAGTTAATGAGAGCACCTTTGAGAATCCATAGGTTAAAGAATGAGATCCCGAGACGCGCAGATGTGCTTCTGCACACTCCTTGTGCAACGCCTGCCTGCCAGAATCATTTCATTTCCACTGACTCACAGTGAGAACGAGCAGGAGGCAGCCTGCAGCTATGTTCTCGCCTTGGAGTTTGCTCCCGACCAACCCCAGCGTTAACAATGGTTGATTTACAGTGTTTGCATGGCAGAGCACCAGGTAAAGCCCAAGCTTCTAAAGAGAGCGAGACAATATAGTGATTGATGAGTCAGTAATGGCCCACTAGTTCAGCAGAAGGGCTACCCAAAAGGGACTAAACTTTCCAGATAAAGTGTCAAAGTTTCAGCTACTTGCAGTGTGTTCTGGTAGAGCTACAGCAGCAAATGGACAGAATGACAGAAAGTACCCCTGCACCTGCCAGCTCTAATACTTACCTGTCCTGAATCTTTAAAAATCTGAGCGGTTTTAGTTTATCATTGAGATATCATCCCAAAAAAGGGAACTGGCTTCATTCAAATTTTGTAGACTTACCCGCCCCAAGAGTTTAAATTGGTCAAGAATAATTGCAAAACAAGCCTTACAAGGACACGTTTAGCTACAGAACATAAAAAACATTCTTCATTGTTCACTGTATCCTGTTACCAGCTTGAACGTAATTTTAGCTACTAGTGTTTTTTTTTGTTCTGGCAATCAGATGATATTAACTTCCCCTTTGTTTTTTCTTTTCCTGTTTGTACACCTGCAGTCTCAAAGACCAAACAGCAAGAGGACTGGTATTTTATAGTTGGCCTACTACTCTACATCTGCGAAGAGCAGAATGACAAAACACTTCCAAAGCCCTGAGAAAAAAAACAATAACCTTGACTTCCAACTTTAAGATCCAACTTTAGTCGTCAGGTTAAGTAATTTTGAAATACAAGTTTTTCTTCTTCCAAAATCCTGCCTGCTTCAGATGTAAAATTCACAACAGGCAGTTAACATCCCAGCTGCTGACTCTCCAGCTACATACTCAGAAGTGCAGACTAGGAAGAACTCCCCGAAGTCTGAAGTGCATTCTAGTACAGTAGAAAGTTCCCACTGGTATCTTTGACTGAAGTTTCTCTTCCCCCATCCTAAGTTATGGGCTGTTTTACTGCTCTTGAGTATCAGCGAGCCAGTACAAGCCACAATAGGCAAGTTACAAACTGATGGGGGCAGTTCAGCTTGCTTTGTCCTTTGCAGTCCCAGGCTGGACTTCAACTACACTCAGCACAAAGAAAAATCCTACCATACTACAGCAGGACAAGCCTGCTAACTGCTTGCTCAAATTTAAATGTATTCTGATCTGACAACAGGCACATTTACAGGACAAGTCAAGTGAAAAAGTTGCCAAACGGCCTCAGGTGCAAAAACGCCTCAGCCTCTATCATTAACAAAATACCCCAACAAAAGAAAACCTGATTTCAGTAGGTGAATACTCTCGAGGCGTGTCAGACTAAATACTTGTTCATGACTAATTCATTAATTGCAGTAACAACATGCTTCTCTATTACCTTCAAACTACTGCCTTCGGAACAGATTTATCAGACCATCCTTAGCGACGGCAAAAAGTTTATGAAACACTTGCCTATACACTAAGGGTACACACTGTACTGCCAGTACAGCCCAAAGACACTTGCTTCAGCACTTGCTCTCTTTCACGCGGTTAAGACTGTTTTCAGAATAAACAGCTCTTAAATTCCTTTCCACAAAAGAAACTCTCAGGACTGGAAAAAAAGTTAAGTCTATATACTTATCCTATATCACTGAAACGGGGATTTATGATTTTGTATTGTGTTCTGCTCTTCTGGGTGGGTTTGAGACGCTCCTTGCTTATCCAGAATTGGAAGGGTTTAGTTCTGTCAAGACTCTATCCATAACGGCTTAATTTTGGCCAGTCTGAGACATGCAGCTGAACTTTATTTAGTCTGAGTTTAAGTACAAAACCAGAAGAGGTCAAGCTCAGGAGTCCTAAACTAAAGATCAAAATCTCCTGTCACAGAACTAATTTGTATTTTTACTGGTGAATTGTGTGGGAGAGGTAAGGCAGCTGGCGGTACCAGCAGGAAGTAGGGAGCACATTTCTAGTGATCACAATGCTTTTCTGAAGTGCACTGCATTTCCTTCTTTCCTCATATGGCTTCATTAGTGACTGATTAAGAAACCAAGCTGAGTGCTTGGAGTTCACCCTTCACCCCCAAATCTGTACTGAGAACACAGAATAAAACATGAACCCACTCAAATACAGATCTCAAGAAATAAAACAAGGACCAAGCTGGGAGGTGCAAGTGACGTGGATGTTCCAGCTACTCTTTCTTCTTCCACTATTGCCAATAATGAATTTAGTGTTCATTTCACTAAAAATACTCCATAACCTCCACTAGTTCCAAATCTTTATAATTTAAAATACACCACTATTCATTTATAGACCAATGGAAGCTCTGCTATACAACAAGGACTTACAACTCTGTAAAGACAAACTTTTAGTATTGTGAAGATGGAGGCTCACTTGTCTTAATCCACCCTACCACCACCTAGTCATTTAACATCACTATTAACTCTATGTAGAAAACCGCACCGTACACAGCTACAAAGAAAACAGGCCTGACGTGACCCCGCCAAGATTAACCTGTGATTTGAGGAAGGTTCGATTGTCCAGAAACACTTCATCACCCCGATTCGCAAAGAAGGATGCTTGCTCTGCCTAGGACAATACCAAATATGGGAGCAAGTAGCCACTACTGCTCTGCTTCCTCTCACGTGTCCCTAGAATGAATCAAGAATAAAAACACAAAGTAAACTACAGGAAGAAACCACTGCTGGCCATGAATTTATTCTGCATATTGAGATCAGGTCTCTGCGGACTGGGTGTGCTGGTATTTCAGGCATTAACAGCCCTGGAACCAGAATTCCTATTTACCACTAGCATTCAAGAGCAGTACTCATGGGAACAGCCTTCAGACCCGTGGAGAAGTCAGCTGGGCAACTGACACTAGGAACCGGAAAGCTAAGTGGTCCTTTCAGTAATAAAACCATCAGTTAACAGTAGTACTATTTACATGGAATAATTAATTTATTCTCTACTACCTTGTGCTACTTCAGTTTAACCACTTCGTAGCCTCACAAGAGGCTTGCTGACATTGTTAAACACATTCCTGCGACAGAGGCCAAGGTCAGTAGAAAGTGCAGTCAGCTCTGTACCGAATACGTTCTGTGTGTTTGAAGGCAGCTTTAAGCTAGAAGTGAACAGTTACCAGTCTGGATGCAGTTCAGGACAGATTTACGCATTTTTACCTCTTCTGCCACAGACATCTCAGCAGGTTTAAGCCGCTGCAGTAGGACTATGTTTCCTCTCCCGACAGGGCCAATCGATTCAAAAAAAGTCACCTTAATTCCAGGCTATTTCAGCCTTGCAGGTTACACAAAGAACAGCCAGGATACCCTCAAAAACTGAAAACTTTCATGTTGCCCTGCCCTGAGAGGTTATTTTGACTTCTCTACTGCAAAGATTTTGTAGGAATCTTTGGTTTGCTGAATACAGCAATTATTGACCAATATAGTAGTTCCCAGCATACAATTAAAGTTGAGGGGAAGCACCAAAAAAGGCTCTGGAGGCTACCAGTACAGCGTTGAGTCCTGGAAACGCGACTGTGCATAGGGCACAGTTTTTAAGTGGAGGAAAAAGAAACAGCTGAAGTAATTCTGTTCTCAGTGGGACTAATGTATTCTAATCGGTAAACTCAAAATATTGATTTTTATAGATTAAAGCAATTCAGAATTCAAGAATTAATCAAGTTTACATGAGAACAGTGTCAGCAGGGTATTTTATGGTATAGAAGCTACATGTAACAAAACCATGCTTTGTAATACATTAATTTCCACAGTATCCACATTTTTAGTTCAAATTATGGTAGGAAGGATATCAGAGGTTTCCTGACAAGAATACTGTGTCAGTCTAATCTGCTTCCATAAAAACTGTACTATCAAAAAAACATCAAAAGTTAAAGAACTAAATATGACACAAGAGACTAAGACAATGATGGAGTCCCATGACTAATTAGAATTCCCTATGTGATTAGCTCCTTCAAAAACCATGATCTGTAATTTAGAAAGCAATTTGCAAGTGTCAATACCAAAACAGCAGAAACAATTATGCAAAATTCATGTTTTACTGCCTTTACCAGGCGATATTATAGTCTGAATCAATAAATAATTCTGTGTAATCAGCTAGTACCTCTGTGCTCAGAAAGCAGGGATGGGTGGTTTTGTAGCTTAATATTCCCTCTCAAATGAATCTCATAAAATTTGAAATTGTCCATTTAATTTACATGTGTCTGTATTTAAAGTCTGACTGTTGTCAATTACAGTTATAAATATTTCTGCACATTCCCCTTTCTTTTCCTATGTAGTGAATATAGTCAGGGATGCAGTAGAGGAAAACAAATTCTTTCATGGTTCATAAACAGACAAATCAAATCCTTCTCAAATACTGGAAGAAAAAACAAATACTCGAACTTGAAAGTATGCACTTGTTCTTGAGAGCATGAAATGGCCTTCAAGATTAGGTTTAATGAAAGTACTCCTTCAATATGCCTCAAGAACGCTGCTTTCACTCAGCAAATGAAGTATTTTCCAGTTCATATACCAAAACATCTGCACTAAGATAGTTTAAAACCCGAGCAATCAAAAAGAACCACAACAGCTGGAAGCCCAACAGCCACCAGCAGGCTAATGCTACCCATACACACGTTCACAATCCCTAGGTGAACTTTTGTCCTTGGAATCTCCCAGCTACCCCCCTAGACCAGTCGTACTTTGACATCAAATGGACTACCAGAGGGTACAGGGGGTGCAACCCAAAGGACTTCCATAAATACACTTTGGACTAGTGTACTTCTTTACAAAGCTGGGAATAACATAGGGTTAAGAGTTCGTGCAAAAGCAAATTTGTAAGCACTCAGGCATTTGTGCAGACTTGTAGCCTGTAAGGCAGGAGAAAAAAAAACAACAACAAACTAAAACAAACCAAATAACAAGATCAGACAAATTCTTGACTATTGCTTGGCACTGCAAGTATATTACTGACAAGAGGTATCCACTTCCATCTTTCTGTATTTCTGCCATTAGCGATATACAGCACAAAGCACAGGAAAAGACATAAATCATTGCAAAAGACAACAGTGAGCACCGGCTAAAATTTAACGCCTCACAAGTGTAGTGGAATGTCAGACTGAAAGAATACTGTCCTAGGTGTAGGATCAAACATCTGGCAGGGTATTATTTCAAAGACACAAGTATGAAAGATTGAAAATCCTGAGTTTTAAGAACATCTGATGTGTTTTATAAAGGAAATCAGGCTGCATTGTTCAGACTTGAATATGACTTCAACACTTAAATTAGAGAAGGCTGACCAAGAACTGGTTTCAGACTCAGGCTCAGCTGATGAAGCTGATTCAGTGAGTGGTTCTGAGCTGGCAAGGAAAAAAAACCCTCACACTTCCTGTACTGGGACAAGTGCAGCTCATCACTACAAGCCTGCCAGTCCTGCTCAAGGATGCCAACCAAAACCTCTCATTTTGACTTCAGACTGCTGAACAAAGCATCAAAATAACTTCCAGAACCACATGCTTTTGCATAAACCATTTATGTTCCTTTTTTTTTTCCTGAAGAAGTAGGCTAAAAAAAAAAAAAATCTATCATCATCCAATCCCAAGAGTATAAAGCCACCACCTTTCACATTGTTCCTCTGACAGACAGAAGTGACAGACACACTTCTGGCAGCTGAAGAATCACCCAGATGACGGGAGAAGAGAGCACTGGAACTGTATCACGGTCCTTTTCTCACTTCAAGAATGGTGTTCGTCTTGAAGCACGCTCGAGATCTGCTCACGCCTGGCTTTACCATTAAGTTCACATTTAGTTGTTGAATATATTAAGTTAGGTCAGTACATCATTCTTCGTACTTAACAGCACCTCTTGAGTATGCTTCCCAATAACCCTGACTCGTACTCCAATGACCAACACAGCCTCCCTTGTCAGCTCTCCCACTGGCATTGTTTATAAAAGTGTTCTCAGTTTCAATTAAAAAGGTTTGATTCAAAATTTCTTTTCAGAAATACACTTTACAGTTTTGTACCCAATCCACCAATGGTTTTAATGCCCATAAAATGCCACTACATCCTTGGAGAAAGATCCTTCACCACACAGCCCTTCCTAGGCTATTTACATAATCTTGAGCTTAGATGTGAAGCGGTTAAACTCCAAAGCCATTTACACATTCGGATGAAGCATATTTAATAAAATAGTCATTAAACACCTTTAAGGTTCAGTGTGTGGAAATGCTTTAGACTAAGAAACCTTTTTCTACCACAGTAATGACTCCATAAGGCAGAGAGAGCAAATCCCATGCGCTGCCAGGAAACAACTGCACACCTGGTCCCCCCAAGGGGTTTTTGCATTTGTAAAGAGGGGAGGGTGGGAGAACGGAGGAAATCAGTAGGTGAAGAATAGGAAAGCTAAATGATGAGGATGAGTCAGGAGATGAGCAACAGCCGTGCTTCCTGGGCAGGACAGCGATTGGCATCTCAGGAACGTGGGGGAAGGGAGCAGGAGATGGGAAAGACTGACCTGAGCCCAGGAAGGACTGTCTAAAACACAGCTCCTCACACCCAAGCTCCCTGAGGGGTGCCACAAGAGGCCAAGATTGCACAAGAGAGTCCCAGTGACTGGGCAAGGTGAATGGCTAAACACCTCGTCAGAGTCAGAGACAGCTCTCAGTTCTGTTCCTAAGACAGGGAGAAGATTTCTGTCTACTTTCTGCCATGTTGCCCTTACATTTGTAAATACAGCCGTGTAGTAGAAAGAGCCAAACACACAACAGCTATCATAGCCTACAGCTCGCTACAGCAGTTTCAAAAATGAGCAAGTAGCCCATACACAAGCAGCGTTAAAAAAAAAAAGAGACACTTCCACAGGAGCATCCGGAATGCTGGTCATTTGCGAGCAACCAGCATCGACCAGAAAAGCTCCTTGGCAGACAACAGGGCAGTGAGGAAGCAAACGACCTCCAACAGATGAGAAACGTGCACAAGAGAACCTTCATATGATTTTCTCCCCAAAGGTTTTGCCTTTTATTTATGCTGATGTGAACCTGTGCTGCTCATATTAAATGTGATGCTTTGGATTAGCACAAAGCGGCTTCATTCAGAAGTTAACAATAATGCAAGCCAACTCTTTCTTGCCAAAGCCTGTGCCTGGTGACTTCTGTGTGTTTGCAGAGAGACTAAACTGCTTTCCAAATCCTTATTTTTTGCAAGGCACACACAGTCTTCCCAGTTCTGAGAACTGCCTCTTGGATTTTACTCCTTCTAGTCTTGCACTGTTAACTTCCAGAACAAAACACGGTTTCATTAGGTGCAAAATCCCTCTCCAAAATAGCCACACACCATCTAGATCAAGAATTCAGCTTCCTTAAAAAAGCAGTCTGAAGTATTACATTACAATTGTGTTTTAGGAAACTGAAAAGCCAAGCAGCTCAATTTGTCATTTATAAGCCATATGTCACAGCAACAACCAGAACCAAAGGGTAACTAAAAACCTGACAATTTACAGGCCAACACCAAAAGCCAGATCCCAGGTTAGTCTCTACCAGAACTCCAATGATCTGTGTCAGAGTAAGTTCACTCCTACGGTTACCCCGGGTTCTTCGCAAAGCAAGCGTGAGAGCTAGGAGCTCAGGAGGAAAGACCACCTCTTACCTTTTTGCTCTCCTCATCTCACACTGCAACTACAACTCTTTAGGTTTTAGTGATATAAAGGATTCTTCAGTAGCTCTGAAGATGTTTATTTACATATTCTCTATACATTAGTGACACATGCATACTGTATTAGAAGGCAAATCCAAACAAGCAGGCACTTCTGATTCCTTATGCTGAAATTGTACAAAATACTTTATTCTTTGATGTAACTTGGACAAAGCAATGCATGACCATTTTGATCGATGCCGCTTACACACTAACTCCTAAAACTGTGAAGAGACTAACCGGTATTTATTGAAGGAAAAGTACTTAAAATTATTAGAAAAGGAGTTGAGAAGACTTCACTGAAGAGATACGTGACCTTAGTGTTTCAAGCGACAAACCACTTCCCATATTAAGATGAGAACATTACTAAGATTTTACTGAGAACTCACTAAAAGCTTGACACACCATTTCACTGGCGAGCTATCACAGAGGCTCTAAAGAACTTGTGTTAACTTCCCCCATTCCTTCCTCAAGCAATGCTTTAAGAAGAGGCAGTAAGACTGGGGGAAGTTAGCCCTTCAAGGTAGGAAAAAGAAGCCACAAATAGTTTAGTTAAACTGATAGCACTGTGACTGCAATTCCTTCATGACAAGCTAGTTATTTTATGCACGGGGAGGGGACAAATTCTGGAAGGCAAAAGAGACTATGAAAAAATGCTGAAGATGTACATACATACACAATCATGCATTCAGCTGCAAAAGCTTACACTCATGTTTTCTCAAGAAGTGCTCTAACTTACACGATATGTCCACAAACCATTCCCAGAGGTCTGAACTAGGAAGAAAGAGTCAAGCATGCCCATAATGTAAACCTAAACGACACATGCCAAGCCTGAATCACTGGCCTTGCTATTGAACATGCTACTGTGTTGCATTAAGTTTTCTATACCCATCAGACAAATACCATCTAGCTACAAGATTTTTCCACTAACGCACCTCTAGACATAATGCAAAGCACATGCTGTTACCCTCTCTACTATCCCACATTTGGCAAAGAGCAGGGTTTGAGCTTATGCTACTGTCTGTAAGATCAGACAGAAAAGCACGTTTTGAATACAGAAACATCAGTATCTTGCTTGTGACTTTCTTGCAGGAGAAAGACTCAAGATAGCATAAGGTCCCAGCTCACATCACACACGAGTTATTTTGGGACCAAATCCTAAAGGCTGGCAGGTCCTCTCAGGCTAACTGAGCAGTTTTTGTTTCTGCAGACTTTCACAGGCACTACACGTAGTCAAGACAATCCCAGCATCGGGCTGGATTGGGCTATAAACATCTGACCTCTACACACATCAAGCTACGCTGAACTGTAACAAAAAGGTTCCCCTTTAAGAATCAACCTCCAGCCTTTGTTGAAGAGGTAGAAACAAGAAGACATCAAACAGGCCCAGATGAAATGCCTACTGACTGCAAAGCTACAGAAAAATGCTTAGCATTGAAATGCTGATGAGAAGCAACAGATTAACATCCTTTCTTTTCTTAACATAATTAGACAACCCTGGCTCGCTCAGCTGTTTGTGAGGTATTCCAGATACTGCTGAACCTGCTTTCTCTTGGAGCCTCCTCTCCTCACTCTCCCCAAAGGGGTAAAACGCTTCAGTAGAACAACCTTGAACAGAGATTATGGAAAAGCAGGCAAAATTGATCACTGATGGGTTGTTGTGGGAGTGGTTATTTAGTCTTGAGTCTTGGGGTGTGTTTTTTTTAATAACTACGATAGCAGCGTATGCCTTAAAAGCAGTATTGTTTGCTGATTCACGTTCAATATCTTATTCTCAAGAGACTCAAGCTGACAGCACTCCAGGGAACAACCTTCCTCTGACGACTACAGAGCTACTCCAAATGAAAGGTTCAAGATCACATCATCACATTAACACCAAAGGATTATTTTTGTAGCATGACACAGATTCTCTATCCAGCTCCGTCCAAGATCCTCCAATGGAACCACACTAATGACACTAAAAAGGCCCAAACTCACAGTACAAAAAGCAAAATTCGCATAAAGTTCACCTGACCTCACATTTCACTTTGAACAAGTTTTAGCTTAGCTTCAGCGAGGCTTCCTGGCCATTAAGGACCCAAGGACCCAGTCCTTCACTGGAGCAGGACTACTTTGCACTTACACATTTTTGAAGACTTACAAGCTCCAGCTGAGCTGTTAAAGGCTCTAATTTCAAAAATTACAACACGAAGTTAAGAGAATTGATGCGTTTCAAGATAAAAGGATTAAAGAGCTGCCACATGTCCTTGAAACTGTCAGCTTTAATGCAGCTTTGCCCCACTGCTGCTCACTCCCACCTCGTCCCGCATCGTACAGCCAGAAACAGCTCATCATAGAATCATAGGATCACCAGGTTGGAAGAGACCCACCGGATCATCGAGTCCAACCATTCCCATCAATCACTAACCCGTGTCCCTCAGCACCTCGTCCACCCGTCCCTTAAACCCCTCCAGGGAAGGGGACTCAACCCCCTCCCTGGGCAGCCTCTGCCAGGGACCAATCACCCTTTCCGTGAAAAATCTTTTTCTGATGTCCAGCCTGAACCTCCCCTGGCGGAGCTTGAGGCCATTCCCTCTCGTCCTGTCCCCTGTCCCTTGGGAGAAGAGCCCAGCTCCCTCCTCTCCACAACCTCCTTTCAGGGAGTTGTAGAGAGCAATGAGGTCTCCCCTCAGCCTCCTCTTCTCCAGGCTAAACACCCCCAGCTCTCTCAGCCGCTCCTCGTAAGACCTGATCTCCAGCCCCTTCCCCAGCTTCGCTGCCCTTCTCTGGACTCGTTCCAGAGCCTCAACATCCTTCTTGTGGTGAGGGGCCCACAACTGACCCCAGGATTCGAGGAGCGGTCTCCCCAGTGCCGAGTACAGAGGGAGAAGAACCTCCCTGGCCCTGCTGGCCACGCCGGGTCTGGTCCAAGCCGAGATTGCCAAGATCCACCCCATGTCAGTACATCTCCTGAAGCCACGCTGCCTACCTGGGGGCAGACACCAGCCTGGATTAAAAGTAAAGCAGCAAGAGGTGCCCAGGTAGGGCAGTGGGCTGCCCAGTCCTGCCGCAGGTACCCGGGCGCCGAGGCCGGGGGGGAGGCACCTGCACAGCCCCCCAGAACCAACCCACAACTGGTGCCGCGGGGAACCCGGCTCCCTGCGCTGCGGGGCCCGGCGAGAGGAAACGTTCGCTCTAAGTCTGATAACTCAGCAGAAAAGACAATTTAGAGAACACAGAGCACTCCTACGACGGGCTTTGCCCCACTCCGCAGAAATCAAAACTGTCAAGACAAAAAATAAGGGAAATAACGTGTATTTTTTTAAGAGAGAACGAGTATAAAGTTTCAGGAGCCTGGCAGCGTGATTCCTGCTCACAGCGGTCACTGCGAGTCCCGCCAGGAAACCCTCCGGCCCGCTCTGCCCGCACCGAACGCCGCCTCTAGCGACCACTGAACAACCGCCTGGGGGCAATTCACAGCAAAAGCAGCGCTTCTAAACAGTCTTTCCTGGGCTTGTCGCAATCCTTGCTTACGGACAACTCGAAAACATTGTTCTGAGCAGCTCGAGATCCCACAGCGAACAAACTAACTCAGGAGCAGCTGAGTACCACACGAAGGGCTGGAAAGGAGCTGCCCCGCGGACACCCGGGGAGGAGACCTCGGGGAAGAAACCACAGTGAAACTCATCGAGGGCGTCACCGACCGCTCACAGCGTCTGGAAGAGTGAGGGACACCCCGACAGCGCGGGGGGGGCGGGCGGACACACGGACACCCCGACAGCGGGGGGGGGGGAGACCGGCACAGACACACAGCGGCGAGGCGGGGGGCCGAGCGGGCAGGACACGCAGCGATCGCGGGTTTGGGGTCACCAGCGCTTCCCCGGGGTCCCCCCCCGTCCCCCCGTCCCCACTCACCATCCCGGCGGCTGCGCTGCCCGCGGCTCCCACGGCCGGGGGGGGGGGGGTGGGGCGGCGCGCGCAGCCGGCGCGGGGCGGGGCTGGCGCGGGGCGGGGCTCGTGCGGGGGCGGCTCCGCGGCGCCGCGACCAAATATGGAGAAGGCGCCAAAGCCGCCGGGGGAGCCCCCGCCCCGCCCCCCGCCCCGAACCCGCCCCCGGCACTACCTGAGGCCGCTCCCTCTCGGGCAGCAGCGCCCGCCCCGCCCCGGCAGCGGGGAGGCCTCCCCTCACCGCCTCCTCTCCGGCCCCGGGTCCCTCAGCCGCTCACCGCCCTGTGCTGCAGCCCCTCGGTGTCCTTGAGGTGAGGGCGCAGCACTGAGCCCAGAGGCCGAGGTGCCCCCCAAACAGGCCACGATCCCTGCCCTGCTCCTGCTGGCCTCGCTGTTCTGGAGCCACGCCGGGTGCTGGTGGCCCTCCCAGCCCGCTGTCCCCCGGCTCCCCCAGGCCCCTCCCTGCCAGGCAGCCCTCCGGCATCTCCCAGCTGCGCCCCTCGCCCCACACGGTGCCCTGGGAGCGCCCTGCTGCCCCGCACGGTCCCAGCTCATCCCTCCGCCCGTGCAAAGCTTCCTGCAGGGCTAGGGTGCTTCTAATCCCTGGAAATACTGGAAAGTACGAAGCAGCCTGGTACCAAGTGGATACGGAAATGACTCGGACGCGTATCCTACAAATGCAAACCCCAGCGGGTGCTCGCCGGGCAGCTGGCACTGCTCTCTGCTGCTTGTCCCTACAAGAACACAATCAGTACACCTTCGGACTGGGGTCTCTACGGGACCAAATAAGTAACCCCCCCGCAGCTGAGCACTGCAGTCCTGCTAACCAAGGCTTCTCAGGCTCGCAGCCCCATCGATGACCCCTGTGGATGTCTAACCACCACTTCCGAGCTAGAATATAAATAAAATGGAACAGGGTAATTAACAATCACAACAACCCCCGACCTTGAGTTAATGCTGCTTCCAAACCACCTTGAAAAGCACTCTCAACAGGTACCATTTCTGGTTTTCATCATTATGTATTACCGGGTTGTTATTTTTTTTAGTTTATCTCTGGCTAAAGAGAAGTGCAGTTACTGGAAAAAAAAATGGGTTCAATTTTTGTTGCTGTTGTTTTCTAAACAAAATAAAGACTTGCTTCCAAGCTAATCTAGAGCTTAGGCACGAGTGGATTCACTTCTAACTTTTCTGAGGCAAGCACTGGTCTGGCTGTGCCGAGGCAGGCGCTGGTTCCAGAGCCAGACGGGCAGTGCCACTCGGCACAGGTTTGTGGCTTTGTCCTCCTGGACCAGGCTGCAGGATCAGCGTGCTGGTGTGCGAACACGAAACGCAGCGGATGAAGCGTTACAGATTGAAACCAACCTGATGCGTTCAATACAGAAATAGAACAAAACTTGAACTCTTCATCTGGCTTCCTCTCAGGTCCCACATACTTTGGTGGTTTGGATGAAATACAACAGCCCCCTGGGCACGTTTCATCCTAGGCTTTGAAGAATACCAAAACACTTCCTCAGCTCACATGGGTTTATGCTGTGTGATTACTGATCATGTAAAGCTTAAGATTTCCACAACGGATTGCTTGGATGTTAACTGGCATCGCTGCGAGGGGAAGGAAATATTTTCATTCAGAAAGTAGTTGGGTGATAAATATGACCTGTGATAGCTACTAAAGCAAAAACATACCTGAAAATGCTGAGAGAGAGCAAAACTTCACAGGAGATGAGTTTCATGCTTTGATTCCCAATGGGAGGTAACAGCAGTTTTACGGAAATAAGACAGGATGTTTGCCTAGTATTTCATTTGAACATGGAGATGTTACATAAATTGATGAGACTGTAATTAAAAAGCAGGGGAAAATCCAGAGAGTGTACACAGGGCCAACAAAACAATCTATATAGGATTTTTAGTTTTATCTGTTTGCTTTGGATATAGGTCTTTTTAAACGTCTAGGTTCCTTTTCTTAAGACATACATCCTTGCAGGTATGTGTGTTTACGTACAAACAAACATCTTTATAACGAGTAATGAAAGAGGTAGAGAAACTAGGTTGTGGAAGAAGAGTAGAAAAAAGTGCATTCACACTGTACAACCAGTACAAGTGAGAAACCAGTCCTGAGTTCACTGCATTTTACATATGCTACTGGGGTTCATCTATGCCTGGTGGACTAGAAGATGACTTTCAACAAAAATTTTAGGGTGAAAGACATCAATGCTCTGAGTCTGCACAAACCTGTGCTAAGCACTGTGTCCCCCAAGCACAATGCGTTCTTTTCATGCTTTTAAATATAGCCATTTAATTCTGCTTATTTTAATGATAAACATCTAATTCCCAAACTGACCATATTAAATGAATGATACTTATTCAACATCCACGCTCAGAAGCAAGGAAAGGCATTTCCCTTTGAAGGTCAGTGGTGGCGTGCCTGGATGGTCTGCGTGCCTGGGCTTCTCCAGCCAGTAACGTATAAACATCATCTCTGAGAAAGGCAGGACCCACATTTTCATCCTGAGGGGCTCCAGCAGAGTAAAAAGGAATCACTGTACTTTTGAATGATGCACAAACTTGGAAGTGGTGACAGGTCACCTTTAAAAGACCTAATGTGAAAAGATCTGAGAAAAATTCCCTGCATCGAGAACTCACCTCAGCTCTTTTCAGTTTGTGTATTGTCTGCCAGGGCTGTGTTTGGTCAGTAACACCTACCGGCTCAGGCACAGAAGTGTGAACAGCAACAATTACTCTGAGGATATTTTCTGGCTGAGATCAGCTGCAGCGCTGGATCCTCCTGGTATTCGTCACTAGGGCTAAGCTGCAGGGAAACACCCAAGGACAAGCTTCACTTCAGTGCCTGATGAGGTTTATTGACTGACCATTCAGGGCTCCCTTCAGCACCGGGAGCGACTACAGCCTCTTTGCCATCACCTGATTTGGAGCCCACACTGCACCGGGCAGTGCTACAAGACAGAAGTTGTTGCCTCCATGGTGCAGCTGGTAATTCTCACGTGTTTCCACCTTCCCACTGCCTGAGAGACACCGTGTGCCAGCACTGACCGGGAACCAGGCTGATGCTGAAATGTGTGAAGACTAAGCTGTATGAAAAAAGAACACGGTCTTCACTTCTGGAAATGCCACAGAATACAATTTACCCTTGCCCTTCATTCTAAAAACATTATTGTGGCTTCAAAAAGAAATAATTCTTACAAGAAGTCAGTGAATTTGGAAAAGATAAGAAATTTTAATGAAATAGGCACTGCTCTGACTGCTTTCTAATTGGCTAAAACTGTCAGCAAAGAAAAAAAAAGGCATTACCCTTTTTCTCTTACTTGCAAAACAGAGTTAGAATAAGTTTTATAAGCCTATTTGTTTTCTGTTGATCAGAATAATTTAATTAATGCCCGAAAGCCACTAAAATAAGGCTTAGCGCCCTTAACGAGACATCATAGTTTTAGTCAGAAAACCACACAATCTGATATTTCTTAAAAAGATGAAGGATCTGTGTCATAGAAAATCAAATGGTATAAAATTAAGGATAATTTGGAAATTCAATGCAATTGTTGCTTTATCTGCTTTCCACAGAATAAACAGACACTTTATAATCTTACCGTTTTCGGTCCAAATGCAGATGGTAACATTCAGCCTTCAGTCACAACCAGCCAATGTAGAATTCTACTTAGAGAAAATAAAAAATGGATTCAGCAATTTCTTGTTGTCAAACGTAGGGAGAAACAAAACGACCCGGATAAAACAAAGGCAGAAGTCTATGGCTTAAAATGTGGACAAAATCACCGCAATGATTATGACAGGTCTCCTGTTGGAAATCAGTGTAATCACTGTAGCTTTCTTTCACTGCCTTCCTCTCTACCCAACACGGCATCTTCCTTCTTCCCTCCTTTTTTTTGGCCTTAAATCGGAGAAGCATACCTGTTCAGAAAACACGCTTACTAACATGAGCAACACGTCCCTCTAAAAGACCACTGGAGTAAAAAGTACAGTAACAAAGTCACCAGCCCTTTTTCACCCACTCTTTTTGGTGTTTGGGTTTTTTTTTTAAGGAAAGCTAGCATGTGGCTCTTTTACTCTGCATCTGATTAAGAGATGCCTCAGATATTAAGAGACACTCAGAATTCATGAAGTTGAATTTTCCTTCAACTGCAAAACAAAATGTATGAATAATGTTGTTGTCTGCAAGGCTGGTATAAATCTGGAAGAAGTCCACAAGGACTTGGTAACCAAGGAGTTTTGCCTCCTGTGTTCCTGTGACCGGCTTCAGTTAAGCTGTGTAGGTTCATATCAACATAAGTACAAGGATTGTTGGTTTTTTTCATTGCTGGGATTTTTTTTTACACATTATGCAAGCTTTTAAGATCAAAACTTCATGCTATGATGAGCAACCTGATCTAACGTCAACATTAGTCCTGCTTTCAGCAGGGAGTTGGACCAGATTCCTTTCCAGGGTCCCTTCCAACCTAAATCGCTCCATCCTGTAATTCTAAAGTTATTTAAAATGGGGCTCCATTCGTGAGTGAGACAGTTGAGCACTCCAGAATAAATTAACATTATTGTTGATGTTGTGCCTCGATAAGGAAAGTCATCAGAATTTGCTTTTAAGAAAAAAAAGCTACGTGTTCATTAATTACACCAAAGATGTTGTTATATAAAATACAACAGTTTAGTACTACTTTAGTTAGAAAGGTGAAGGAAGCGATCTAACTACACAATAACGATCTCTGATAACACGAGATGAAAAGTGTGTCCAGAGAGGCGAGGCAGTCTCTGTCCTTGGAGGTTTTCACTACACGCTGGGTAAAACCCTAAACAACCACATTCACCTTCGCCAGTGAGCTGCCTTGCAGGAGGAGGTTGGCCCAGTGTCATCCTGAAGTTCATCCCCACCTGAATCATCCCACAATCCTGTGACTCCCTGTTAGTTCCTACCCTATTTTGGAAGTGCCTATGGCATGTTTTGTTTCCAGCCTGATCCTTTGATGTGGGAATCACTTTAAAATAAACAGGTCAATGACGGTGTGGATTCAGACCCCGCCTTGCCTTTCACAATGGCAGGTACACACGTTTTTATCCTCTGCGTCTGCCACATCCTCAGCCCAGCACAGGTTTGCCTACACACCAGTATGGGACGTTGTACATGTAGCAACCAAACTCGGAGACAATCTGCTGCTTCAGAGGGAACTGACGCAGTAAGTTCGTCTCCGATTTCACTTACCCTTTGTTTACCCAAGGTGGTTGTGCTGAAGTCCAAAGAATGACACAAGCAGGGCACAAAAGCGAAGGCAGACACACCCTCTCTGGACTTTGTTTTTCCAGTAATACTTTCTCTTAACTCACACGCCTCTGCTGTGCAAATGGACAAGATCGTCTTTTCTGTGACACATGAGCTTTTACTGCAGCTACGTGTTGGATCTTGTTGGAAAACAGAACCTGGAGTCCTACAAACAAAACTATTATTCACCCTTGATTTTAACAATCTTGTGTTCTGCCAGGATTTGTTACGTGCTCCATACTCTGGTGACGATCTCGGCTCTTTTGCACCATTAGAAATGCAGAGTCCCCTGCCGTTCTGCCACTGCTGAACTTTCTCTCTGGAGGCTGATGTTCGTCGCGGGAGCTGCCGCCATGGCCCCCAGCCCATGGCCACCGCTCAGCTCCCGCGGCACCGCGCACGCCGCTGGGGCTGGCGGGGTCTGTGCCGAGGGCGCGGGCCCCTCCGAGACCCCCGCGAGGAAGCAACGGTTAACGGGTTCGTCCTGGCGGCTGGAACAACCCCCCGGCTCCCCCACGCGCTGTTCCCATGGCGACGGCGTCCTGGCAACCGCTCCCGCATCCCGCATCCCGGCCTGCGGCGGCGGCCCCGCTCTCGGACGGACGGACAGACGGACCCAGGCCCCGGCTGCGCACAGGAGCGGGACCCGCCCGGCGCTGGGATGCGGGGCGAGGCCGGGCAGCGCTGCCCTGATCCGGCTCTGGTGAGTGAGCGTCGCCCCACGCCGCGTGGCCGTCGAGCGCTGTCTGTGTGGTGCTGTCCTGTCCCCTCGTCGCGTCCCTGCGTTTCCACAACCACCGCAACCCGTGACCCTCGCGCCCTGTGGTCCCTTCGGGGCGCTGGGCCTGCCCGCGTGGGGTGAGTCGGCGCGTCCGCAGGGCGAGGCACGGATCCCACGGCACGAGCACCGCCGAGCCCCCGCGCCGACCAGCCGGGCCCCGTTACCGCTCTCCCAGCAGGGCGTCTCCTCCCCGCGCTCCACCACACATCCCAGCAGAGCGGGGGGGGCGGCGAGGCTCTGCTCCGTACAACTCACTGATGCAGTCGGGGTTTGACCCAGCTTTTTGCTCTGTTGTGACGGAAGATTTTTTTCCCTATCCCAAAACGTTGTCCGAAGTGGTTCAGAGGAACAGTGGGACCTTGCGGCTCCTGGGGCGCTGCTGTCACATTCCCTGGGCAGCAACCAAAGTGGTTTCTATTTTAGGAAGAAAAGAGTGATTAAAGTGTTTGCCTAGGCAGATATCTCATCTGCTTCGATTCCCGTGTGACTTGTGGCAAGTCATGCAGCACCCCCTCATGCTGCGCTTCCCTACCAGCATATTAAGGAAGACAATATTGTCAGGGATAATGATGCTTTCCTACCCCACAGGCATGTTGTGAGAATGAATGTGAGAAACACTCTGAGATCCACAGACATTACAGCAAGTATTAGACAAGGGTTATAACGAAGATGGAGAACTGAACGCTACAGATCTGCTAATCCTTCAAAACAGGAGAAATGCAGAGCCCTCAGAAAATAAGCAAGGAAGGCAGCCTGCTGAAGTGGGGAAGGGAGGCCACAGCACGCATAGCAAGCAGCGAACTCTGCAGTGCTAAAAGTGTTTCTACAGCACATCACATGTATGATTTTCTTCCGAGCTTACGCAGGTCTGATGCCAGTGACTTAAAGACTTGATAAAGAAGTACCCCACGTTTGTACAGAAAAGCTGCCTTACGTATCACATGAACTGCTGGGTTTGGCAATCAGGCACACTACTTACGACTGTGAAAAAAATCTTTATCTCGTCAATGTGAAAAGTATGTTTAGAGGATTCACTAAGTTACATCAATCAACCAAAACTTATGAGGTTAATATATCATAATTAAAATTGTTGCAGCAGCATCAAGCAGGAGACAATGTCATTGAAAAAAAAAAAGAAGCACTTGAAGCCAGTATTTCAGCTGGTGTCCAAGTGAATCCCAGTTCAGTGCCGTTAAAATTCGAGCTACCTGAAATTATGCTCACCTGAATCTAGGCATCAGAAAATCTTACTTTTCATTTTATTTTACATCTAGTAGTCTAATCTGGTATCACACACTCTCCTAGAGAGAGAATTTGTCATTAGTTCTGACAACTCTCCGTTGTTTACTGAAGATACGCCCCAACTGCAGGAAAGTTTTGTCCAACTGCTGAACCAGCCCATAACATCCTGCCCGAATGCTGGATCAGATCAAGAAATCCAAAAACCGATAAGATATTTCACTATGTACCACGCGATGCTTAAGTTAGCAATGAGGAGTGAATGAGAAGTCCATCTGTGTAGCGTCTGTTTCGTGTGCACAGTTCCTCCAGACGTTTGCACGTGGCCGCGTGTCTCATGGCAGTTTGGCACAGAGCATAAAACTTTGAGCAACCCTATGCTGACTCAGCCGCAGACGTTTGTTTCAATCGATAATAAATAGATACTGACAGCCCTAAGACCAGAACACTTGAGGATATTTTCAGTTGGCTGGTTTTCAAAAGGTATATTTTGCTAGGAAACTGCTAGATATACAGATGTTAATAGCTGTTCTTCCTTTTTCCAGAGAGCTGCCAGGATACACAGAGCTCTCCTTAAATCAGTGGGGTATTCCTGTGGTGATAGTTACATTGCGTTTAAACGCTTCAGTGCATCCAGACCATTGAAATGCGTTATGGCCCAGAGGACTATGAGTAAATCAGCTCAGCTGGATGGAGCGGGGTGCTCGGTTACGGCACAAGCCCACGGTGCAGCGAGGAGGGACGCCCTGCAGAGGGGCAGCGTCGTGTAAAGAAGCCAACTGGGAAACTGCGAGTACGCGGAACAGCTTGCGGGACTGGCCTGTGCAGGATTCTGAATGCATAAGCCGTCTCACACCATGCTTTTTACTTACAGGCATGTAAAAACTTAAACAAGGAGGCAGGTATCACTATCTCCGTGTTCCATATGGGCAGCTGAGTCATTAGACATGGCAACAACTTGCCCAAAGCCATCAGAATCCGAGCCTTAATTCAAGGAATTAGAAGCAGGTCCCCTGAACTCCAGTCTGGTGTCACTGCTGCTCAGCAACCCAGCTTCTCTTAAAAGTATTTTTTTTTCTAATTTGTAGTTTCTGAAGCACTGTGCTATAAATAGAACACACATACTGTGACAGCGTTTGCTCTTTGCTTTTAGGCAAGGCTTTCAGACATTTCTAAAGCACAAACATGCTTTGCATTTTGAAATCTCAGAGTATAGTTCTATCATTTCTTTACAATCAATATTTCACTATTTTGTTTCAATAACCCTATTTTTCTCCTGTTTGCACAGCATATCACATCAGATTCTATTAGCAATTGTAAAATTCTTTTCATACATCAGCCTTCAGTTTCCAGTGAGGATTTTAGGTTCCTGAGGAATCCAGGCTTAGGCCATCCTCATTCTCTTTACGGTTAGAAATGTTTTACGTAAGGTGGAATAGTTGGATTTGATTGTGACTACCATCTTTTTCACGACTTTCTGTCAGTAGTACTGATCTCACAGTAGACCTGTAAAAAGTCTTTCTGAAGCGGTTTAACAGACCTACTCTGCTGCAACATCTGCCACAGTCTGGGTGGCTACATCTAAAAATTAAAAACAGAATCTACATTCTTACCACAGAAGAATTTACTTACAGCATTAAGTGTGGTCATTTAGATTTGAATACAAATTAATAAGACTCTGTTTCGCTAAACTATGCTGATGTCTATCATCATTTTATTTAGGTTTCTGACTGATGATGCTTTTACCTGAAAAACACTTAACCCATAATAACGTGCTGATATGGAATATTTTTATTTCATTGTCTACTCAATGCTTTGTAAGCTCTAAGATAAACCTGTAGACCATACTTTTTTATTCATTGATAGATGATGTCTGAGACCAGCAGACATGTTGGGGACAAGAAGTTTGTTTCTTCTGTCCTGCCAAACCAGTTCTGTGGGTCAACTGCAGATTTCAGTTTCAAGGCTATCAACCTTGCCTTTTCCAAGAGTATTGGTTTTTCTATAAAAAGCTTTTATTAGCTTTTAAGTTTTCAGTCTTTTGTTCTTTTGTATTGATTTTTATTTGCATTTATTCCATAAGCCATATGTGAACTCCAGGATCAGAGCCGTCAGCGTAATCTTAAACTTTACTTAAAGGCTCACTCAAAGTAGAAGCATTAAGTCGTTTCAGTGCCAGATATAAACTGTTAAATAATTCACCATGTGCTTTTTCAACAGACGTTAAGTTATTGACCGGAAAATGGCCCAGCGAAGCCCAATCTTCCCAACTCTTGCCCCTTCTGAAAGGTACAGTCTGCAACGCAAAAAATAAAACCTTCATAGTGCAGAGTATTATGTGTCTCTCAATTCCCTATATCGCAATGCTGTGACCTGCACCTTGGGCATTAGGCAGGCAAGGGAAAGAGAAATCCTCTAGACATTCACATCAGATCACAATTCCCTGCCTGGCTTCTACTTAACCCTTTCCCAAAGAAATTAAATAATTTAAACTGTAACTGAGCAGAAGCCTAATACTATGCTCGAGCCAGTCATGGAGTAAGTGTGAAAACTCAGAGCCAGAAGTGACCTTTGCTGAATTCTCAATACACCTCTATCAATATCATCATGGTGAAAGTTAACTGAATTTCACTCATCAACAAGAAAAAACAGGGAGAGCACACAGTGAACAACAGCTCCAAGATAAAGGTCTCTTTCAAAGCAGGGTTGAGCTTTTATCTTCCACTTATGCATCTGACAATTTTCTTTATTTTTTACAGAGAATACTGGCAGGAAAACATGGCATGCATTAGCAGCCTGGTTTTTTTTTTTACTTTGAGCAGCCATGAGCTCCATTGCTTTCCTCATGCAGGGCAGAGCTCCTGAAAAATCTAGACAATTATTTAAGGTACCCAAATATAAGCTACTTTGGGGGAAGAATTTGATCTCTAAGCCTATGAGAAGACTGTCATAACTGTGGTCTCTCCTCAGTGCCTGTGCCTGCACGGGCTGCTATCGAGTCCACGGGGGACAAGCTTCCCTGTGGTGTTACAGGACAGATATAGAGACCGAAAAAAGGAACGGTCACTACTCCTTTTTACTCTCAGTCTGTTTCCATTTACCTTCTATACGTTACAGGTTGGATTAAGCCTGAAAACTGTAGAGATAAATAGCGGCACTTTGAAACTCAATAAAAGGGTGTTTAATTTGGATTCTTATTCAAATTATAGTTCTGAATTATAACTACTTTTATAAGGCTAATGTCCTTTTTGTTAAGATCCTATGCTTTTGTAAGCTTCCTTAGAGTAGGAAAAAGAGCCTGAACCTGCCTTTGGAACAAAACACATGCAGTAGCAAACACAGCACCCGCTGATTGGTAGCAGCGGGCCCTCTCTCTGAGTATTTTGGTGCTTCTCCCCAGTATTGCAATTCAGATAGTATCAGACCATCTCCATTGGAAAGACTACATTGTAGAGTTTTGTGTAAGAACTTAACATGACCTAGTTATTTTTCTTCTCTAGACGGGTTCGAAACATCCCGCTGCACAGCCAGGCGCTGACAGCGGTCCCACTGGCATCCGCAAGCCTGGTGGATCAGCTAGAAGACAGAATCCTGAGCCATGAGAAAACAACGGCGGCTCTTGTGGAACACGCTTTTCGCATTAAGGAGGACATTGTTTCCACTCTGCACAGAATGCAGAACAAAGGGGGGGGTGACCGGTTGGCTAGGCAACTCCTGGAAGAACATATCCGAAACATAACTGCAATAGTGAGGCAGCTCAATCGGGACATCGAGGTATGTGAAGAATTCTTCACGGGACTAGTGCCATCTCAGCTACTTATTCCTTCTGATTTAATATGAAAGTTTACCGCAGGATAAGTAAAGGTCAGACGAGGTCTCAGGATCCTGTAAGCTTATAAACTGTTTTTATAACTTGAAAAACTGTTTGCAAATTACATAATTCTTTCAGTGGCTGTGAGAATAGCACAGGATATTAGCATATAAACACAGGAACCTTTGTGGCACGAATAAGCTTGCTTTCAAAAGCTGCCCTGGGAAATCTTGAAAAAATGAATTAATGCCACACTAATACCCAGCTCAACTTCAGTCCAAGGGCTGTTCTGGATAAACTCTAGGAAATGCCTTAGCTCTATACTAAACGTTCTTTCAGTTCCGACTTACTGCTGAAACCAAGTAGCCAAACCCAACTGCTCATTTTTATGACCTAATCAAATGCAGATCCATGACTTCACGTCTGACCCCTGCTGCAACAGGGGTGTGGTGGGGAAACCGAAAGGATAAACATTAATATTTAAAGCTCCTTTCATCGTCAAGTTATACTTTATGCATATTATGGCATTTACGTGCAGATTGCACAGGAAGAATAAGAAATAATAAATTCCCTAAAGGGTATCTGCTTCAGTAGGATGCAAGACAAAGCTTTTGATAAAGTAATAATAAAATGGCATTGGACGTTACTGAAACACTGAAAAATAGCGAGTGACATTTGAAGCGTACATTAAATGTAACATACTGAGTTCATATTTGCATATGAATGCTTTGTAGATGCTGCAGGAGCAGATCCGTGTCAGAGACAATCTCAGCTACGGAACAAATTCTACCCTGAAGAGCTTGGAAATGCGGCAGCTTTCTGGTTTAGGAGATCTTCGGGGAAGAGTTGCAAGGTAAAAGCCAACACAGAACTATATTTTGGGGATTAACTAATGATGTTTTAATCTATGAACATCAATGATAATGGGCTGAATTCAACTTTGGCAAAATTCCCAGGATAATTTTGCTCAGTGTTTTCAAGAAAATGAATAATAATCCTTTGCAGTCCAGTATCACATACTAAACGTAACAATATCACCCTTGATTCCCAAATTTAGTTTTTAATAAGTCACCTCAAATTCCCTAGGAATTTGGATTTGGCTCAGCTTTAAAAAGTACTATGTCTTTGAAACAACTGATTTAGTGATGACCTTCATCAGCCTACAAAAAGTAATTAGGGAGGGATTTTCCTCGAACTAAATTTTTCTCATAAATTATTTAATTGTTTCAAGTTTCCACTGTAACTTTCCAGCCCATTTTGTAAAGAATACTTTAGAGAGGTTTTCCATACTCTTTCTAAGTTTTGCACTACACTTTAGTAAACAGGAATGATCTAGATGAGTTTATTTTGTCAAATCAGAAAATTGATGGTGATGTACATAGACAGATATATATATACACACACAAACACACATATATATATCTATCTTACTGAGAAATCCCTGACAAATCTAAAAGCTTAGATCTTCATGCCTCTCTCTATAAAAAGTTGACTTTGAGATGACACATCCTGAGGGAGCAGCACAGCTACCAACAGCCAGTGAAACACCACACAGGGCCTTTGTTTTCACTAGCAGAACTCAAGTGAGCAAACACTCGCACGTGCCAGCGAGAGCTTCACAAGGGCGCCCCAGCCTATCCCGAGCACTTGGTATGGTGGTGGGGGGTGGACAAGCACCGTCTGTGCCAGGGTATCTTCCTTCACTTACTCAGGGCAAGGCCCTCGCACCGTGCCTGGGCTGTAATTTAGCTGATAATTGTTTGAGACTCCACCAGTCTGCCTTGTGTCAGACTGTGCAACATGTGCCAGGTATTTGTATTCGTTACCATAAGAGCATCAGTTTATTGTCTTTAGCTGTTACCTTCTATTCTACGTTACGCTTTCTATCTAAAAATTTTCCCTGAATGCAAAAGAAAAGAAGTTTCAGAAATCAGAAATCAAGTTAAAGAAGCATTCCATGGGAGAAGCTATTTGCCTTTATTTACAGACATATTCTACTCCGAAAACTACTGCTCCTGTGAATAAGGATCACAGCAAATAGCTGGAGCTCCTGGTCAGGACGGCAGCTCGTTACGCTGTTGGCACAACGCAGAGATCTACCAGAAACTGGCTCCTTGAGCCAACATTCCTTATAGAAAATAAGCTGATATAATTTTACTTTTATACTTAGTCGTGCTAGCTTTCAGATGAGTTCAAAGAGCGAAACCTTAGAAACATGCTCGAGTTACTGCAGGTTACCAGCTCACCGTGTCCCGTCTCCCAGGCGCAGTGCGGGGCTCGGGCCGTGCTGACAGCTGGCTCACCTAATGCAGGCACCTCCCGTCTGCTCCAGGATGGAAACCTGCAGAGGGACAATCCGTGTGAACCAGTTCGTACGTGACACGTGATGCTAAACCACTCGAGTCTGAGCCTTTTGGTCCTGTAGCCATTTTAGTGTCAGTCTCAGGATTCTGGCCAAATTTCAGCTCCAGTGATTACACCGAACATCCTATTCAACATCAATATTGGAGAGAGCAGTGTTTATTCCCAACACCAACTGTTCCGTAACATGTTAATACATCGTCGAACAACTGTCTCGTTATTTCTTGCGGGTTGCTGCTTTCAGTGGTGAGAACAGGAATCCCTACATGCAAAGGCAGCTCTCGAGCGCAGCCCCAACACCAACTACCCACAGGTCTGGAGGAGTGAGAGCTGCACAGACCTCAGAGCTGCCCCCTCCTGTGTCACAGCTCAACCAGCACCCCAGCAGGAGGCTGAACACACATCACAGCTCCTGTCTTGGGGCCATTTCTCATGAAGCATAATTTATTGATGAATTTGCAAAGTACGATTACAGCGGTCACCATGAACGATGATGAACATTTTCCTAAGAATCAGCATTATCACAAACTTTAAAAACAATGCTGCTTCCAATTAAATTAAGTGATGCATTCAGCAGAAAATTAGATAGATAACGATAGATCCATTACTCCAGCCTCCTGTCCCCAACGTTGGCAATTTTGCATAACAGATTTATCAGTTCTATTTCTAGCCATATTAGGTCATAAAACTCATGAGTAGTGCCTTATCATTTATTTACAGATAACCTGTGGACTATGATCGTTTGTCTGGAAAGTTTAAATCCAGCATCCTGACCAGAACCACAGCAGCAGGTATCTTTAGAAGGTTCCCGATAGCTGAAACATCCAAAGAAATGGCAACTCTGTATGTTCGAGTTGTGCCTACTTTGCATATAGAGATGATTTTTCTCCTGTACATTATAGCTCTGATTCATTTCAGACACCCTGGACTCAGATAATCTAAGAATGCTGATTTACTTCTGGTCCATCACGCAGTAGAAACCTGAATCAAAAGTGTTAGAAAGTCCACGGTTTTCCATATGTTCATCTTACTCTTGCCTCCCCCCCTCAGGTTGAGAGCCAGTGGAAGCATAGACTGAAGTTATTTATTCTTATAATTTTTTCAACTCAAAATACTCATATAACTAATGCCAGAATCTCATTTTTATCTGCAGCACACTAACGTTTTCTTCCAAATCAAAACTAATCAGGTGTTTGTGACTGTGTACAATAAATTATATAGAGCGGAGACTTCTTTTTGACCACTTCAATATATGGAATATTGTTTTCAAAAGAGCAGAGCAGGATAAATGTCCCATATCAACAGACAATATAATTTAAACTTTATTCCAAGTCTTTCTAAAAGGGTGCCAATTACAGTATCCACTTAGAAAAATGAAATAACCCGATTAATACATACTGGGCTGACATTAACATAGTCAGAACTTTAATGTTTCAGTTATATGTGGCTACATGACCCTTTGATCACGTAACCGAGTTCCATACAGAAGAGAAACGCGCTGTGATTAAACTCCAAACACTAATTTGCCTTCAAAACTATGACAGATGCCCGCTGTTTACACTGGCTACAGGAGTTTCAAAGCTGTTGCTTTTTATATTTTCTGTCATGCTTCAGGGAAACAAACCCAACCATTCTTTCGGAGCCCATTAGGCTTTTGGTGACTAGGTGTAAAATGATTTCATTCCTCTAATTCTCTCTGGTAACAGCAACATGGAGAGATTTGGCTTCCCTCAGTTTTCGAAAGAAACTGCTTGATTATAAATACGGTTCCCTGCTCTGTTAGCCCTAGCTGGTCTTCCTACAGAGTTCTAGTTGGTTTCACAATGCTGAGATGCTAATCTGTAAATTAATTTCCACAAGTTTTAAAATCTCTATGTGCTATTTTGCATTTCCACACTGAAACTGTACTGTAATACTAAGCAGACGCTTCATTTGTCATTTTAGCTGCTACTTTCCCTTCATGTTTAATGATAATGGCAGTTAC
Organism: Phaenicophaeus curvirostris; assembly: GCF_032191515.1. Taxonomy (NCBI): domain Eukaryota; kingdom Metazoa; phylum Chordata; class Aves; order Cuculiformes; family Cuculidae; genus Phaenicophaeus; species Phaenicophaeus curvirostris. The sequence continues at coordinate 800,430 of NC_091403.1, forward strand.
TGTAACCGAGGTGATGAAAATGCATGTTGAAATGAAAGCCTTCAAACTGAAATGTGACTGAAAAGAGGTTAAAATGTGTCACTGGCTTAGGTAATGACTTAATGTGCCTTTTCTCCCCCCAGATAGTAACTGCTTTCTGTTCTCCATCAGTTTCATGGATAAAATTTAGTAACATTACCAATTACATATCTCCCTTAGCAAAAAAACCACACATGACTCATACTTCACAGAGGTCTTACTCCTAAAATCACAGTGCGGATGTTTGTACAGCTCAGTTAATGTCCTTATCCTATTCCTGCAGATGAAATCCACCTTACCAAAGTATGTTTAAAATGTGGTAGAAAAAGCACAGGTTCTATAGAACATTCACCCTGAAAATGTGACAGCATCAAGTAACGTTCTGATGGGAACAAAGGAAACAAGAATTATTGTGTTCTGGGGCTGCATTTCATAGTCTTTTGTGAGATAAAACTGCACTGCTTTTTTAGTTTTACCTAAGGCCTAATAACTGTAAAATCTGCCCCATGTTGTTTACTACACATACCAATTATATACTCCTATTTCACAAAACCAAATAATAATAATAATAATGTGAAACTCAGAGGAGCACAGCTACAGTAACGAAAAAACGGTCCTCAATTGTTTAAGCTTCTAATCAGGCAGGCAGAATCACACACACCTTAGCAGATGTCTCTGTGACAAAGACAGCAGGTAGTGAAAAGCTGCACCTCTGCATTTCTAACAGGACTCCCTGCTGGGTAACGCCGCGCTCTGCACACACCGCCGGTGCCCAGACGATTGGGATGTCCGAGTCACATTATTTGACTTCTAGTCCCATTGGGGAGCAGCTTGCTGAATACTACGGGATATATTACCATTTTACAGACCTGTAAGACATGTTTTTTCTAGACAGACGGCAACTTCTCAGAAATGCCCTAAAATGGATATTTTAAACACCTTGGGCCTGACACTCTATTCAGCTGTTGCTTTGCTATTTTTTCATTCAAACAGGTGTGATGCTGGGTTAGCCAGACTGTCTGCAGAGCATAAAATTACATATGAAAGACTTCAGAGCCTAAGTAAAGACCAACACACCTCCAAACTGATCTTAGAATCTAAAATCAAAGAGGCAGAAATACAGGTATGATATTTAGACCGAAGCGATCCATGTACAGGTAAGAGTTACAGTCATTCACATAGTCTCCACTACCATTAACCATTATCCTGGGAGGTCACAGATTTACAAATGGTGTATCTGCTCACAGTCCTTATTAGACTGAATATTGTACCTTGCTGATTACTGTACCGCCAACCTGAAAAAAAGGCCCTTAATTTGCTGCCTTTAGCGTGCTGTGTGGAAGGGGCTCGGTATTTAGAGGCACCTGAAAGGGCTCCAGGAACGAAGAGAAGTCAGTGATTGCTGGCCTGAGTGGCTTCTTGAGATTGGAATGTGAACATGACACGGATGCTCTACAAAACTACCACAACAATGCAAGCATCAGTGTTTCTCCCTGTATGTTTTGGCCTTCCCAGGATGATTTCATGCATATGAAATTGTATATGATATGTAGATGCATTCATGTGTATGAACACAATTTTCGAAGATCTGCAAAACAAAACCGCTTTGGGTTCTGCAAATCCATTAATCTGTTGGGTCTCTCTTCCGCTGGGTATGAGAATGGAAGTGAGCACTAGATAAGCACGGACTTAGGGCATTAAGGGAAAGGATTCTTCACATCTCCATCTTAAGGCTTTCCCATTTTCTTGAACAACAAAACTATTTTACATCTTCATTTTGCAGCAGGCAAATGTTTAAAATCCACTCTACTTTGCTTGCAAGACTGAGTGTGAGAGCAGGCTAGAAGCATATAGTCATGCCTCTTTGTAAAACTGGGGTGATTGTTTTGGTGAGAACTATTTGCCGTTAGTGACGACTTACCCCCAGTTAAATCCAGCACGTCTCTCACCGCAGTAGCCATTACACATGAAGTGAAGAACAACATCACTCCGTATTGGCCGAGTCACCCGCTCGGCTCATGCGGCAACACGGGATGTACTGATTGTGCCAATCGCCTGTCTCAAAGCGGGGAGCAGGCAGACACTTTCAAGGCAAGACTGTGCAAATTCTTTGTGGCTGAAAATTACAGTTTTCTTAGTGTTGATACTTCCATTTTGCGAGGCAGTATGTTTTTCATGTTGAAGTAAAAAGTGCAAACTCAATGATTTTTGAAATGTCAGCAAAAATGGCCCTTCTTTGAGATCTCCTCTGTTGTTGTGAAAACATCCCAACTGAGATTGTGATTAAACGCTATTGAAAAATAGTAAATGCTGAATTTTCTTTCAGATTTCTCATCTCTTGAGCAGAGTAGAGCAGTCAATAATGCAACAAGAAGCAAAGCTGAAGATTGCCTACAAAGAGAGCAACCAACAGCTCCACCTTCTGGATACGAAGTGAGTGCCCAGAAAAGCTTGTTGCTGCCCTGCAAGACAGGGCCTCAGTTTTCCAGGCAGAATTTGTATTAAGGAACACAATTAAGGATTTCTGTAAGTGTTCTGGTACATTTTTGCAAGAACTGTAGGAAGCAACAAATGCTGGAGATGGCTTTCAAGAGCAGGGCAAAACGTTCAACTCGAGCAACCAGGAAGGCATTCACAAAGCGTTATGGCTTTAAATAAGCTTCAAAGACGAACATATATCTCAAATACCAAAATTATTAATGATAAGCTACTGCGCTACATTATATTGGGATATAATCAACTCGGATATTAACTCCTCTCCAGGTATTACACTCAGTGGCAGCCCTGGCTTAAGCCACTCACGTTCTTACTCCTCACCACCCTCATGCAATCCCATCCATTACGTCAGCTAAACTATTTGCTAACCAGACAAAAGGATAGATCCAGATTTCAAATATTCAGCAGAAAAAACTGTCTAAAGAAAGAGCTTCACTGGCATAATTGGTGGATGGGAACTTGAGCTGGCTACAAGCGATGCCAGCGGGGGTAAGAACCAGCAGTGCCACTAAAATGGTTACCATATATCTGTTCAGATTTAAGACCATAAACTGAACGGGTGACTGACCATATTCCATTTACAATGCTGCAAAGAATTTGCACCTATTACGCCTCATAGAATCATAGAATAACCAGGTTGGAAAAGACCCACCGGATCATCGAGTCCAACCATTCCTATCAAAACATTGTGATGTGTTCTGTATAAATAACTACAATTTTGTTGTGCTCTTTCATCTTTACTCTCTAAATCAATGTTGCCCCATCCAGTTCAGCAGCCTTAAAGTTCCAAGATTCGCCTTAAACGGTGTCAAGAATGTATTAAACTGAATAACGAACACATTCACAAAAAAGTCATTGCTGAATGACCAAAAGTTCTGCTCTTTTCTATCTGCTAATTTCTATTATGCTCTTAGAATAAAAAATGCTACGGAGGAGCTCAGCAGCCAGATTTTGTCTGCACGGAGCTGGCTGGAACAGGAACGTGAAAGGATTGAAAAAGAGCTTGTGCAAAAAATTGACCAGCTCTCACTGACTCTTAAGGAAAACACTGTAAGTTTTGTTAAAATGTCCTAATCGTACTTCTTAGGAAGTAGTTATTAATAATGCTTTTAAATAAGATGATGTAACTGAGATATAATCTGGGTGAGATTTTCAGATCTCCTTTCCATTTGTGCAACTCTCTTCACTAACATCAAGCTTAACATCCCCACAGCCTGAGTGTCCTCAAATAAATCTAATTACTTGTAAAGAGATCAGTATTTTAGCCTACAGTAATCAAGTAAGTTTAATCCGTTTTATAAAAAATTCCTTACGCCTTTGAATTCCACATAAAAGCTGAATAATTACTAACTATTGCACATTTGGGAAAGACCGCTGTAATTTCTGATGCAGTGTAAATAATTAAAACTCTTTTCCCCGGCTGCAGGAAATAAGCGAAAGAGCTCAAGAGATGAAATTCAACCAAATGGCAGAGAAAATCAACAAAATAGAAGAAATACAGAAGATAACCATGGAAGCACAGGAAGCAAAACAGACTGAAGAAAAGATAAATATTCGAATTGGCAAACTTCAAAATGAAATAAATGAAGATATAAAAGAAATGAAGGCCGAAGTCAATACCGGTAGGATCGTAGTCATCAAGTTCTTTGTTCTGAATCGTGGTAACAATGATTGACCTGTAATAATATGCAAAATGCCTTTGTTGTATCAAAGTAGTTTAAAGACTTCTGGGCCAGATGTGAGTGGCTGCATGGGGGGCATTAAAAAGTGACATTCACAGCAACAGAAAGTGACACCTTATCAGCTTAGAAATGCTATCCCAGATAGCTCAGCCACGATCAGAGGTGTTTTTGCCATCAGCGCACAATTCCAGTCCTATTTTTCTTCAGAAATCTGCCATCTCCCAAGCGTAAAGCAGAGCACAAAGCAGTAGAAAGCGTATTCTGACAGTAATTATACACTAGCCTGGCTTTTGATTGTGAACTAATTTTAATTCTCACCCGCAATTAGGATTTGCAGCTATCTATGAGAGCATTGGGTCTCTACGGCAAGTTCTAGAGGCGAAAATGAAGCTGGACAGAGATGAACTACAGAAGCAGATCCACCAAATGAAGCAGGAGGTTCCAACCTGGGGAGAAGCTGGACCGTGACTGCAAGATTTTGTCTGAGAGATTAATGTTTACCTGGCTAAACAGACAGACTATAATCTCGTTTCAGTCTGTAATCCAGACTAAATGCATGTACCAAAGGACGTGCTGCTGTTGCACAGGTCCATACGGTTGCTTGAAGTGGTAAACGCAAGCTCTTCATAGACAACTGACAACCAGGTTTTATGGGCTGAGGTGCTGTTTTGCCACGGCACTACTCTCACTGCTCTCAGGAGAGTTACCACCGTGTAAAACTGGAGTAATATACTGGTAAAGCTGGCACCTTATTTGCTAAAGGCATTTCAGTGCTCCCCAGTTTCGTAGCCTTCAGCAGGCAGGTAAATTCTTCTATTTATATATAAATATGTACATATCGACACACCTGCACACCTCACATCCCCCTGCCTTTAAGAAAAATAAAATCATGAGTTGATTCCATTTCTTTCCTATCAGTTTGACGGAGTTCTCCACCCTGATACAAATTACTGAATTAGAAGTTCACAAACATTTTTACAGTGACTTTTTCTACTGTTGACTTCCTGGGGAGACAGAATTGGCACTAAACAGACCCGTTTTCAAAACCTAGATACCATCAGGAAATCTTTGTTTAGTTTCGCAAAGACCCTTTGTGCGTGTATGTAAACTAAGCGGTGTTTTATAATGTAGCTGTAGACTAAGATGATTCATGAACAATGCAAGAAGCTTAACTCACACAGTCGTAAGTATTGTGACCTTTGCAATCAACAGCCGAGCGGAGCTCTGGGCATGTGTTCCCGCGACCTGCTTCATTCTGCGGATACAAACTTGGAAAGCAAAAGAGGAGGTGACAATCTACCATAGTCTGGAGGACTTAATGGAAAATAAACTGCGGTTTATGATCTGCTTAGAAAGTTTTATTGAAGTAAAACAACTGATTCTTCAAATTTAAGTAGACTTCAGTAGGCTCAAATTACTAATAGCATTCACGGTATTCCCAAGTAATAATGGTACTTACTTCCATTGCCTGAATGGATTGCTTAATGAAAATCAGCACCCATTTGGCATATTAATCTAGACAGGAAAACACACGTATGTCGATTTTATTCATTCATAGTTTGATATTGCTCCTCATGCTTGTAAATCATGCAGGATTAAGCACTCATGAAGAATAAATTACTTAATCCAGCTTCCTATTAAATGTATACTATTAACAGTAATTCATTTGGAAAAACACTACTAATCTACACAAGCATTACTGTTACCATAGATTAACAGGATGTCTCTACACTGTCTTTAATGGCCTTTTTTTGGCTAGTACTGCAAATCCATTATTCCTGTTAGGAAAAGTCACTGACCAGTCTCTCATCACTTCCATGAAAGCAGGTTTGCCCCACAGAATCACCGCATTAAAAAATAAATTAAAAATTCCTTCAAAAACTTTAACTCCTTGACTCCAGCAGGACTGTGTAGTGCATGGAAACAAGAAAACGCATACAACTCTACAGGATCAGAACCTACATTTATATTCACTTCCTGTATAGTCACAAGTTATTTAATGTATCAAGGATACCTGAAGTTTTAAGAACTCTGGCTTCTAATGCTCACTGATAACAAAAACGCCTGTTATTACTGTTCTGTATCATCCATGTGCTGTGAAATACATGTACAATAGCAGCTAAGGGGAAGCCCAGCTCACTGAAGGGAGACAATGAAAAGCTTGCTGATGTTTCTCAAGAACTGTGTTAAAAATTCATTCTTTCTTCATGTCTGTATTCGTATCTATTCTTAAATATTTAGCCATGTGCAGTGGAAAAGGTATCCTGTTGTTTTACAAAAAACACCAAGAAAACAAGAAAATAACAAAGAAGCAAACAGAGACAGAACCAAAACCCGACTATATTTTTGCTTCTGTAACTGGAAATTGGTACCTGAGAGAATCTGAGAATTGGAGAAACAACTTGGCTGGAACTTCAATAAAATGTTTCTCTTGTAAAACTCTCGTGTGACTCATCAGACATAAAACAACACACAAAGCCCCGTCCAGCTTCACTTTTGCTGCTTTGAAAATATTTTTTCCCTAAATCTCAGCTAAGGCAAATACCTAAAAGCCAAAATGAAAGAATATTGAATATCAAGCAGAGCCTTCAGACTATGCGAGGGTGGCACAGGTTATGGGGACGCGCACACTGGGAAGAGACAGACGCAAGGCTGAGATGCACACGGATGCAGCCAAGCGCAGCCTGCCCGACGTCCATCCTTCCGCAGAACGCTCTGACAAGTCACTCGTGGAAGGACGTCACGCGCTCCAGAGCAAGGGGGCTCCACAGAAAAATTGAGGAAAAAGGAAGAATGGAAAAACGTAACATGAGGAAAGACTGAAAAATCTGAAAAGACTGTTACTGAGAAGTAACAGAGTCAGAGTAATGAAATGGTGGCTGTGTGGGCAAAGTGAGGAAGAGTAGCTACCTGCTGATGAAGCACAGATCAAGTTTGAAGGTTTTAGAAAGAGCTGAAAGCAATAATAATGTATTTGAACACATATAACAATATTATATTTGACACAAAACGCAGAACCCACTAGGATGGGCACATTAATTGATTCATCACAAGTCACGTTCCCTGCTTGCCTGCTGCACTTTATTCTGCTCAAACAATTGGAAAAATAAATTATTTTATTTTCCCTTCAGTTCCCTTTATATATATACGGGTTTTTTTAAGTTTTCTGCACAAAATAGGTCAACCACATCTTGTTTGCGTAGGCTGTCAGGGTGTCAGAGTGTGCTCTTCTCTGATAAGGAACAGCTGAATTCAAGGGAGAATTACAGCCCCTGTATCTTTCAATCAGCTTAGAGCTGGATGGCAAAATCCTCTCCTCAGAAACAGCTTGGGAATAAATGTGAAGCCAGGAAGCAAGTGGTATAGACACGACAGTCTATGAAAGCTTTATTTTGCAAAGTGGAAACAGATTCTGAAAACTGACCTGCAGAGATCCTGTACAATCAAACAGCTTGAAAGTGGAGTTGCCCCTTAATTTTTCCTTTCCACACTGCTCTCCAGTGGCACTCCAGCGTGCCAATACGCCAGGGATAGAGAGGGCTTTCGGCGGTGGGAATAATGTACTTTCTTTGTTCGACCCGAGTACTGGTGCTAGGAGTCGCCATCTACACGGCCGGCGCCAAACACAGGTCTGCACAACCCGTAAGTGGGCAAAGGTAGCGAGAAGAGGCAGCGTTTTTGGGGGTGACACTCAAGCAAACAGAACGAGATCTAGTGGTTTTGGGAAAGGATAGTACTGATTAGGCACAAAATACTATTCAAAACACAAAGTACACTGACGTAAATGTAAACTTGCTGAAGGAAGGACAGGAAGGAGCCTTGAGAAGCCACCTGCTCCATCTCTCCACTTCAGGACAGGGTCAACTCTACCCAAAGTATTTGTTACAGAAATATTTTCACCTAATCTGCTTACAAAAACCTCTCAGGAGTAAATAATTGACTAATGCAGTCTGTTCCAATGCTTAAAGAAAACTGCCCCACCATCCGAACACCGAATCTAAATGGACAAGAGGTGACGGGCCTAAATATCAAGCATAGAGGAAACAAAAGTTGATGACATTCCTCAAAGCTCCATTGTTTTTTTTTTTTAAGCAATCTGTTACAGAAGATTCAGATGAAGTTTCACAGGGATCTTTGCCTCATTTCTTCAACATTTTTCTCCTTCCTACATCCCTAAAAAAGAAAAACCCCCAACAACAAAAAACCCAAACAGCAGACAACTTCCTCTTGTGGAGTTTTGAAATCTTCCTTTTGTCAGCTCTTCAGCAAGCAGGAGGCTTAAACTGCTTACAAGCTGCGGGTTGCAGCACGTTGTCAGCTCTGCTGCCTGGATGACAGAGCAAGTGCCAAAGCATAAACTCACTTCCACATCAGCACAGGCAACCAGAGACCTCTGGGACCGCAGCGAAGGACTGAGCTACAAACACAATTACGTCAGTTGTTATGGAGCAATTGAGGTATTTTGACTCAGTAAGCAAATAAAAGTAATGATGCAAGTGAGAAGTTAAAAGGAGGATCCTACCTTCAACACAGAGTTGTTTATGTCATTGTTTTATGTTCTGGATATTTTGTAGTTATGTCCCAATGCAGTTCAGCCAGTTTACACATTACAGGAAATAAATAAATGAACAAACAGCAGGATACTCTTGTCTCATCAATCAAAACTGAAATGTAACCTTTTTGTCTTTTCTCAGTTTCTACGTTTCCTGCTCTACTTTCTCAGGGGTCAGAGAATGTTCTCTGTGCTTTAGAAATAAGGTGCTCATTTGACACACATTCCAACGACAGAAACATTTAATGAAAGACACATAACAAACCGATGAAGCCCTCAGTGCAGAGAGGGATTCCTCCCGTGATACTCCCTGGGGCTTGAGAAAGTCGGAGGAGAATTTGAAAGCAAACACTAAGGAAATTTGGAACAAGTCTCTACCGAATTGGCCACAGGGTGTCACTGCTGCTCCTGGCAACGAAAGGAAGATGCTCAACCTGTCCTTGTGATCTATAAATGCTGCAAAACCACAGAGATGGGGCTGAAGTATTTAGAAATATCATGCATTTTGACCGACAGAACAAGAGAGAGAACATTCTAAAGACATTACTCTGTAAAATCTCAATAAAGCAGGTTAGTTAAGCAAAAGTCTCTCAGGGCAACTGCGAGGGTCCTTCAGATATTGTGTGAGGAATCTTGAATTGGGACTGAAGCTCTTGCTACCTTTTCTGTCAGCAGAGCTTAGGTCAACACAAAAAACCCGACTCACAAACCCAGAAAAAAAATCAGGGTCAATTCTAAAGCACAAGATCGTCAATCAGGCAAAACACAGAGAGCAACATGTATATGAGGAGCAGCTGAGGGACCTGGGGTCATTTAGCCTGGAGAAGAGGAGGCTGAGGGGAGACCTCATTGCTCTCTACAACTACCTGAAAGGAGGTTGTAGAGAGGTGGGTGTTGGTCTTTTCTCCAAAGTGAGAGGTGATAGGACAAGAGGGAAAGGTCTCACGCTGCATCAGGGTAAGTTTAGACTGGACATCACGAAAATCTTCTTCACTGAAAGGGTTCTCAGGAACTAGCAGAGGCTGCGCAGGGAGGTGGTGGAGGCCCCGTCCCTGGAGGGGTTTAAAAGGTGGATAGATAAGGTGCTTCGGGACACAATTTAGTAGCGGACAGGTACGGTTGAGGTTGATGATCTCAAAGGTCTCTTCCAACCTAATGATTCTATGATTTCACATTGATTGTCTCGGGAGCTGTTGCCAACATGCAGAAGAAGTTCCTCTCCCAGCACTGCCTCCTCCTCCAAGGACGTTGGCTGACAGGCCATATGATAATCTGAGCAGTTATTACCAGATGGAGCTCTGGGCCTAGCACAGAAAGCTGCTGTCAATTCATTCAAGGATTATCTCGATAAATAATACAGTGGAATAGCCTCAAACATTGCAAAATGTATGACAGCTGTAACTTTTGCTGGCATAGATCAGTGAAAAAATATTTTGAGCTCTGCAGAGCACCAGTGATGTATATGGAACCAGGCTGTGATTCAAGAACACTGAAGTATTAATGTCGTAATACAAAAAGCCTGAGCTGTATGAGAGGACAAGTAGGAATTGCTCGTGAGATTAGAAAGGAGATTTGCTTCTTGTAGGGTGACAAGAAGGAAAATAACATGCATCATGCACTGCTGCACATCCTCTGAACAGTTGCTCTCATTAAACCCATCTTCAGTGCCTGCAGAGGGTCATTTTCAAATGCCACTGCGGTAAGTAGGCTGCCATCTTATGCAACTGAAGTTGAGAAAGACTATCAATGAAGACAGATTTTACTGACTTTGATGTCTCGTTCTCGTGCTACCATTTCCTGAAGGTATTAGGACTGTGAGGTCAGCAAACACGTTGTTGGGTGGCCTCTGTGATCGTGCTGCCTCCATTCAGAATAACTTAAAGGGTTCAGTAATTGTATATCAGAACGCACGTATGCCTGTGTATAGAAGACTGAATTCCCATGTTGTGCTGGGCTCTTCTTCTGCACTAGCTTGAGAATTGTATTTCAGTACATTGCAAGTATATTAGTTTATATAAACGATGACATTCTAGGAAGGTATAAAAACCCAAAGAAGAGCTTTTAAATGCAAATAACTGAAGACATTAGAAGTTAAAACATATTTTATACTACTGCCATGCTTTGCAAAGATAAATGCTAACCTGTTTACTGCTATAAATAATAAACCTTATTTACCTTACAAAGACCTTATGGGGACTGATCACTTTGTATCTTATACAAGTTTGAGTATGTGAAGCGCTGCATCTCAATTCTACATATGCTTTCCTTTGTGAAATTAATCTCCATAAAATGAAAGTGGCAGCTCATAGCATATAATAAACTGCTTGCTTACCTCTTTGCATGCAGAACGTTTTAAGATGCAAAACAAAAGGGATTGCCGGTCTCTGGTGTGGTCTCCTGGTATCTTGTCACATTAATAGCAAAATCTCGATCATGACTTAACATTTGGGGTTTCTAGTTATCACGGACTATTAAGACAAGAAACAAATAGTGTAATATTATCACTGTGTAGTTGTAGCAGTGTACCTCCCTAATCCAGAGTGAGAGGAGACTAAAATCCAGATAATACTGACAAGACAGAACGCCGTGGTTGGATGCTGGATCTCCTGATTGATTTGGGGCTAACTGGGGCCTGTTATCTATAGACTTGTGCCCTTTGGTCCAGTAAGCTACCTAGGTGAAAATCACTTACTTTCATTCATTAGGTTGTACTGGCAGTAGTAACCCCCAAAACACATTAAAATAAAAAAATGATGAGGAAAAAGTAAGGAAGGAATTGAGTTTTATACTGTTGCCAGCCCTTCTGCCACCCGACGTCACCGTCCTCGTCAGGTAAATCAGGCAGTCAGGCTGCTGCCTGCATGGCCTGACAGCTTTGGAAAGGATTCCATCAGGTAGGAAGCACTTAAGGAAGTTACACAAATTATTTTGTTAAGTCAAGACGAAGCCTTATGGCAGATTTTAAGACAAATCCCTTAACCAAGGCAAAAAACCAAAGACTCAGTTAAGCGTGAGGCTCCTCGTGGTGTGCTGGGGATCAGCTGGGACTGCCTGTGCGCACACAAAGGGGCAGGAACGCTGCCTGGCAAACACCACATGGGCAAAAAGCCCTCCTCCACCTGCACCACCACAGCTTGGTTCCCAATAAAGCATAATAAAGGAGGAGAAGCTTCGTAAAAAGGAGAGTTGTGTGACACACGAGATCTAAGCCCAAGCAGAGACAAGATATACTCATACATTTCATAACTGTGAAAACCTTCCTGCTTGACATTGGCCCTGAGAAGAGTCCTTGTAGAGCTGATGGGGGAACAACTGATGAGTCGAGGCAAGATTTAAACAACAGGGACAAGAATGGAGTCATCTAAACTACAGCAAAGTAACCAGCCGTGTTCACATCTAGCAAGGGCAACGGGATATTACGATTTTAAAAGCAGAACAGCAATATTTTCACTAAGAAGGTATTTTAATCATCATCCAGAAGTTTAAGGACAAATAAATAAAATGCACGGGTATGCTCATTTGAAAGCCTTTTGGTTCATGAGCAATCAGAGAAAAAAGGAAAGGATGTTGTCTTCTCAGCCCAAGGCCACAAGGCATGATTAATTGCGAATGATAAACAAGCTCAATGATTATTCAATACTCTTGCTCACAGAAGCACGTAGTGGTTAATATTGAACTGTATATGCTTATTTCTACAGAGCACCTAAAATATATCTTCAATTTTGCATCTGAACAAATTTGCAGCTTCATGCACGATGAACCTGGTTTTCACATGAGTACAAGACATATTTCAAATGCTTGGCTCATGTGGGATGCATGAGCCACTTTTCCGTGGCTGTGGTTTCAATTATACTATTAGCCCATACCCCACAATCCCAGAGAAGTCTCTACTGACGCTAAGGCTTGTGACAATCTACCATCAGTCAGATCACCGTCTTCTGTTTTCCCGTGAAGTACAAAAAAGCCAGCTGGTACTTGGAGGGGCATTAATACTTGGAGTCGGCGCAAGAGAGAAAGCGTAACCACCACAAGTGATGCAACGGTCTAGTTCGCAAACTGCGACCAATTTGAGCTCCTAGTTTGGTACCGATAGAAAACAAAATCATGGCAGGACAAGTAACGGCCTTTCCTTCAGTGCTGACTTTTTTCCTTCCCTCAAGGCAATTAAATTAATAATCATATATTAACAGAGTCTACTTACCTATAATTTTAATTCACCCACTACTGAGCCTGATGGGTTCAAGTTCCCAGAAGCTGAGGGAGGGTAAACAGATGCTCTTGCCTTGCTGCACATTAGTCATGTCTAAGCACATCAATACTATTTTGTTGCATGAAGTAAGTATTGGTTTTACAATATCCTTGTTAGACAGGGATTAAAACAACTACATTTAATTAAATAAATTAATGGTATACCACCTCCACAAAGTCGTCTCTCATGATTATACAGCAAGTAGGTAACAGTCGTTACTGGTTCCTGCTTACCAGCATTAACCTTCCTCAAACATCAAACTTTCAATTATACCACGACAGCAAATAGATGCTATTTATACAAAGCTTGCAGCTTGAGTGTTTTATAGATGTGTACGTGGGAAACTGATAGTTAATATTTAAATTGCCGATCGTTGACACTTCAGGCAAGTTTCAATGCTGCTATTTGTAAAGCATTTCAAAGCTCAGAAGTCCATGATTCACTTCAAGAATTTTTATAAGTAGCGCTATCTTAAAAAAATAAGAAAAAGATTTATGACAAGGAGCTCTTCTGGCTCCTAAGGGAAAGAATTTACTTTAAAAGACAGTAACTTTTCTTTTCTTTCATTTATCAAAAGAACAGTTTCTTTGGTCTATCTTACAAAACAGAGTATTCAGGAACAGAAATGCTTCTGTTCCAGTTGCCTAAACTTTACAGAAGTCTCAGGAAAATGGTTCTACATAGGATAATCTGCAGACTGGAATAACACAAAAGATATTACTGCCTTAGCAATGGCACCACTTCCTTTAACTAGTGATGGTTTGTGTCACATCTACAAACAAGCCTTGTAGTCGAGACTCAATTCCACCAGTAATACTAGCATCAATTTAAACAATCATACTCATTTTTTCCTAATGAATTTTTAATTCTTTTCTAGAAGTACTCCAGACAATAGTATTTAAGCCCCATATGTACTCCCAGTATTTCTTCACCACGCTGCCCCGGCTGGCCCTCTACCCACATACTGCTCTTCACAGAGCCCACTCCAAGTGTTCCGTGTGTACCAACTAGGAACCTGCACAAAACCAGGCACTTGCAGGTTAGAACTGCCCCTTTGTCTCAATCCGGGTTCCTCTAATTAGCTACTGGTCATTAAAGCAATGAACCTTCAGTTGAACGACGTAGCTCAAGGAAATAATGGAAAGATGCAGTTAAGCCTTGCAGGCCTAAGACAGTGCAGATTCAGAAGCAGAGCTCTGCTGAATATTTTAACGTATTTCATTTTAATCCTATTTTGTTTAAATTTAACAGAGTTTTTCTGAAGAAAGACTCTAGAATCACAGGGCTCTCACGAAACAAAAATTCAAACCTTACCTGGCTGTCATCTTCTTCCAACTTGCTTTGTGTCTCAGCCTCAGCAGTTCAACAATGACGTTCTTCTTTTCTTCACGGTCCATGCGGTCCCTGTTGAAGAAACTGGATGCGTTTAAACATCTCAGTAATCCTCACTCGATTGTGAATTACAGAAGTACATTTCTCAAATAATTAATCTGAATGCATGCTAGCACCAGCAAGCAGATTCTCTATGAATCATTAAAAAGAAAACAACCTGAAACCCAGCAGTTCTACAATTACTTTCTTAACAAAGCAAATATCATATTAAACATGATCCAAACTTCAGTTAATCCTTCCACTAAAGTGAAACCATATTAGTTAAGCAGATACCAGTTCAATTCAAAACAGGATAAATAAAAAATAATAGTAATAAAAAAACAAATTGAGAAAGCTCCCTGCTGTAATAAAGGTGACGGTCTCAAGAGAGCCCCTCTGGCTCCCCTGTTCCTGTTAATCCTAACAGCCAGTCTCCCTCAGGTGGGAGCCCTCTCAGCATCCTGCTCTTTATCACTTGGGCACTTTCATGTTCCTGCCCCTTCCTCCTAAAAACCAGAAAACGATACAGCAAAACCGGAACTTGGGGCTGAACCTAGCAACATAAGGCATGAATCAAACAAACTGCTAGACGGGGATAACAAAGCAGCAGGAAACCCAGAGGAGCTCAGACCCATTAGAGAAACAGAATGATTTACTGGAGTGACTCAACTTCAAACCAGGTCAGCGGTGAGGAAAGACATGCTACTGCCAAGCTGCTGTTCAGTGAACGATCAGGATCGAGCTGGCAAGTTGGTTACCAGCCTTCGGCCACAAAATGCCCTAAAGAGACCGGCAGGAGGGCAGCACTTACTTAAGGCTCAGCTGATCTCAGCTGGGGAAACTGTGTTCTTATCACACCTTTAATTGGGGATTTCTGGGCTTTGACATTCAGAACTTTCAAAATCAACAGTTTAAATGAGTTTGCATTTAAATATTAAAATCAAAACAAAGTATAGGGTAAAATTTTCAAAAACATTCTAGTAATTTATTATTTGTTTTATTCCTAAGAATAAAATGCAGCTGCCTGCTTAGAAAACTCACTCTTAAGCACATAAACTCGTGGGTTCCCGAAAGACTTAAGCTCCCAGGTGATCTGAATCTCTTTAAAATGTAAGACACAGGCTCTAAATCGCTGTGGTGCTTTTGTTAACTGTACTATTATTAACATATTCTATCTTCTGATCGTGATTACGTGAGAACATTGCAACGTTTGGATTATAAAAGTCAGTACCACAGAAAATGCATCAGCAAACTAATAAATTAAATTATTGCCTAAAATATTCAAGCCATCTCAGCCACTTACAAGCTACCCCTGCAGCCTGGCATTAGCAATGTCATTGTTGCCTATGCCCTGCCACATTGCATTATCTTCATAATTAAGCGGGAAGCCAGAATAACAATTTTGACTGTGATAAAAAGATAGCCTTGAATCACAGCCATTAAAGAGACCCACGGCATTTTTATGTAGGCATCCCAGGGGATGTATGAGGGCAATGGCTTCAATTAAAAATTAAGATTCATTTATGTAAATTAGCAAAAGCAAGCGCACTGTTTTAGTTTGGGAGACAGTCTATGTACAGAGCAAAAATAGACGAATCGCTGAAAGTTTGGTTATTTAAAAGAAGTCTGGCTATCCAACACCTCTGGGTAAAAAATCAACTTGAAACATGAAAATAGAAAGCTTTCACTAGGCTCCTGCAAATTTCTTGCTTTATTTCCCTGGCTCAGGTGAACTGACGATTTCCCTCATGCTCTAATAACATACCAAATGGCTCAAAAATGGGGGATTTGGCATCTTCTATCTGTGCTAGCAAAACAAGCAGAAGGAGGTCCCAGAGCTGTGAAGCAGATTATCTGTGAATGTAAGAGCACATTACAAGTATGTTGGTCTAATTGGTAGACAAATTTTAGGTTGGGTTGTTACTTTATTTTTATCATATCTTTTGTTTTATAATTAGTCATTAAAACAACCAGTGGTCTGAAATCCCTCCAGTGAAACAAATGCTAAAGGAAATACCTGGAAGCTTATCCAAGCTTGAAAAATCCTCCAACCTAATTAAAATCACTGAAAAAACACCAGGTATTTCTTCCTCTCTCTATTTTATGGCCCCATTCTCTTTTTTTTTCATCCTCTCTGTCGCACTGAAATGAAGTTTTAGGAAAAAAATGTCCATAATAACTCTACGAATGAACTGTGGTCTTTTAAATCTAGTTCATGAAAACCACATCAAATGCAATTTGCATTCACTCATGACTAACAAAACTCTTCCAACGTTTTAAGGAAAGAGGGAAATTTTATTTTGAGGTCTAACTATCACCAAGATGAAAGGGGTTTGTTACTGGAGCAGGCTTTCCTCCGTGTGTGTCTGTTCTCACTGCTACCACGCAGCTCTCTCATCAGATGGGACCGTGAGTCTGGCACAAACAATAACATCAGAGCTTCAGCTGGAAGAGGACCCACCACTGTCCCGTTGAGGAGCTTCAGCAGGCTTAGGAGTGGCTGGTGCTTGCTGCTGTTTATGTTTGCCACGTCTGGAAAGTCAGCGCATGCTCTGCCCTGCGCTGTGCGGCCCGCGTTCCTCAACACAGCAAAACCACAACCAGCCTTCTTCCACACTTGGGGCACGGTGTACCGAAGTCTGTATTCCTCCATCTGAGGGATCCAAATAAAATAGATCATATTGAGTAGCAAGAATGATTTGCAGCGAACTTTCCATCAAAGCATCTATTTAAATTAGTTTCACCTCCTCCCTCAGGAGGGCCTACAGCTCTTCATTGGTGAAACAATCCGGCAGCTGCTTCAAGAGCTCCTTTGAGTCCAGCAAGGAATCTCATTTTGAAAATCTCCCTGTCTCTGAAGGATCTGTGGCCCCCAAATACAGTGTATTTTGACAACAAGAATTATTCATTTTTGTTTCCATTCTCTGAATGCTGCTGCTGGTGACACTTCCCTTGAAGAAGCTGTCACCAGCCATTTGGAAGCAAATAGCACTTCTCACTGAGCTGTGACTGGCTGCCATTCCAGAGTGGAGTGCAATGAGTTCCTCTCCTGTCTCCAGCGTCTCACCGTGGCATTTGCCCCTTTGTAGCCGCCTGTCGCTATCCGTGCGCTGTGCTAGTATCAAGGATGCTATTACAGAGTAAGGACAAGATCTCATTTAAAATAGAAGATGATACACAATGTTTGTTGTTCTATATGCTTGAAAAATAACAACTTCACCTTCACCCGCGATTAGTTAAAATAAATCATACCTGGATTGGACCGAGCTACTTCAGGAGAAATACTGAGATTCTGCAGGTGAAGCTGGGAGGGAGCGTTAGAGAACGCTGGGTTTATGCAGTGTAAGAAATGCAGCTGTAAATCTGCAACCCGTGCATTCCAAGACAAAATGCAGAGGCCTGGAAAAAACACCAATCTTTCTCCCCTCAGCGATATTAAAAATGTATGTATTTGATGAACTGAAACTTAACCATTCAACTTCTAAAGGACAAAAACCAGTGTTCTCTAGCAGAAGAGTACACTCTGACAACTTTTCTTCTCAGATACCTTCTCTGTGAAATCTGGCTTTGTAAGACTGACCTGCTTAATATCCCCTGCCTCAATTATAACTCTGGAGTTTCAATGAATTTGCTCTCATTGTCAGGCAAAACTTCACGTTTCAAACATTTCTGTCTTTGAAAGGATTAGAGCTTAGCTTTATGATCAGAGGCCTCGCTAGCACAGTCTCTACATATCAAATGACCATGCTTGTGGAATTCATGTTAGTCATTTAAATTGTAGCAGATGGTAATTTTTTTCAATAAACATTTCTGGTGTGTTGCTTTAGGACAAGATAAATAAGGTTGGTCTTCAGATGCTTATAGATGAGGATCTGTTAAAGCTGCAGGCTTAAAATGCAGATTTCTTGTCAACTTTAATTAGCTCCTGTAAACCCTAAATTATGTAGTATTTAAAATTAACCAGGATGAAGAACAGTAGTTTTGCCAGCTTGTTGTTGTTCATACTCACGTGAAAAGATGGCAAAGTGATTCTAAAGCTGTGAATTCTGTGTCAGTGAGAAACGAATGCCAAGCCCTGGAATTACAAAATGACTCAGAAGGAACCGACAGGCTGAAACGAGAGGAACAAGTAACTCCTCACACACAGAAACCGAAGTGGAAATGTGCTAGGCATGACGTCAATGAAAACCCGTAATACTTTTTGACAGAGAAAAGCACCTCCAGGGTAGACAGAAATGTCCGCAGTCCTTTCATTTGAGATATTTCATTCACAATACCACAATCATGTTGCCACTGTTGTTTAGGAACTATGCTCACGCTCCAGCGTGAGTCTCTGCTGGCAGCAATGGACAAGAATGAAAATTGAAAGATGTTGGTGTGACAGTAACAATCATGGGCTCTTCTCGTTAGTCACACAAATTCATTAGGCAGATTTTACAAATCCTCACTCTGCATCCGAGCACTGTAGTTACTTTTTGCAAAGTGGGAGGGCAGCAGCTTTGTTATTTTTAAACAACAGAATAGTTTGTGTTCTTTATCTGTCCCAACAGATGCCCTTTGGGGCACAGGTGATTTTCTGGAAGTCACATACTGGTGTAGGGGCCAAGACTTTGGAAAGAGATTATATTTGTGAACCTCTGTTCAAGACTGGATGTATAGAATATCAAGTTTTATTACAAAAGTAACCAGATCTCAGATCACTAATGCGTCCTCTAACAGAAAACTCAACATCTAAACAACCAGCTACCTTTTGGCAAGGATGAAGCAGCAATAAATTTTTTCAGGACACTGGCAGAAAAATATCAAGGTCGCGGCATATACATTGTCAGTCACTGAGGCTACTAGCTGTGCAAAATAAACAACAGAGAATAACCAGTAACATGAAATGCAACCACTAAGGCTACCTAACTGCTTTTTTTAAAATAGGTAACAATTAAAGAGGCAATTTAATTTATATAACATTCAATTAAATGTGGGCATCTCTTAGAACATACGCTGTGAGTTAACATTTAATATTCTAACCTATTCTACCTTCTTCTCTATAAAGATGGAAAAACAGATTTTTTTTGTGCTATGGAAGTCACAGCTCATCGCCACTGCACAATAATTAGATCAAAGTCAGAAAGTGCTGCAGTTGCTTTAGTGACATATACTGGAAGATGGTCACTTCTTCCCTCTCAAAGCAATCTCAGGGCTACCATCTTCTTCTGGCACGTTAGGAAGGTGCACACTTTTGCTCATCTGTAAATGCATGCAAAGAAAAAGAAGATATTCCTCATGCCCTGGGGTATCATAGCCCCTGAACAACTGCTCCATCTTGTAACAACTGCAGGAGTCATTCTGAATCTTCTTCAGTCCTTGGGTCTTTCAACTGTACAATGTATGAGATTAGACTTACAAATTCAACTAGGGAGATGCTCTTTGGGTATAAACAAACATCTTACAATTACAAAGATCTTTCTAATATATAGACTAATTCAGAATCATGTAGCTGTTTCTCAAAAGAGATGTGAAATAGTACTTCAGTGAGGAATCTGAGGACTACCTAACACTAAAAGCATTAGGTGCAGACTATTACCACAAACATTTTCTTACACCTGACCTTCATGGGAAAATGCGTGAGCTGCGCATGCTGTTATCTCCGTGAATATATTGGGTATTCACAACCAGGCAGACACATAATTAGCCATGTCTAGCGATGTCCAAAGTATATGAGAAACAAACTAATATTAAGGGCTTGTTCATATTCTGGCAAACACCCAAACGTGGGAGGTGGGCTGGGAAACTCACAATAGTTTCTACAACCTGTAATTGTAAAATGAATTTGCATTCATCATAGTGTCTGAGAAGTTACTACCTGAGGAGGGGAAACGGCTCTTCCCAGAGAGGCAACAGGTGATTTACCTGGCTGGAAAGCACACAACAGCAAGAAGGATTAAAACTCGGAGAAGAGGCATCATCTCTGGTAGCCACTGGAGACAAAGGAAGGAGCCTCCGCAGGTCACAAACTGCACAGCTTGTTGTTAAGTTGTAGGAGAATTTTACAAAGATAACTTGTGCCATAAATGAAGGCTTCTAGAGGACTTCAGTATAGTATTTGTTAATCTTTCTTTGCTAGCATCTAGCCCATCAACCCACAGAAATACTTGTAAACTCAACTTTTATTAGCCAGGATGTCTACAGGGAGCAAACATAACCCTTCCTGCTGCTGGTGTACGTTCACACCTGAATCTCTGACTAGAAAGGCAAACCCTTTAGAAGGAATGCACCTGACTGAACATCCTTTTATCAAGGAGCTGGGCTGCTGACTGCTATTAAAGAATACCTAAAGAGATGTATTTCTCAAGTGCCTATAACATTTCATAAACAAAAAATTAAGTCAAGATTTATCAAAGAAATAGTTACAACTTAATCTTTCAGTGGTCACGCTGCTGGAATTTTGGATTTTAGCAGCATCCCCTGCAGGGTTTACCTTTTGAGTCCCATATCTGAGCCCTGAGGACCCTGGGCTCTGCTCGCTTCTGCAGCGCTCGCCCCGCCGACCCTGCCCTCACCACCCAGGGCGAGGCACTTGCCAACAGAGCAAGAAGAAAAGCCAACAGCAGAGGTCAGCCATGAACTGCGGATTTCCTCTCCGGAGTTCTTGCCTGAACGATTTATGCTGTTTACTGTACACCCAGAAAGATCTGGGGCGCCTGTGCCAGAACAGCAGCGGATGACAGGAGCGGGAGGAAAGAAAATTAGTTTCCTTCCCAAAATGAGACAAGGCAAAACTCCAGGCGCTTAGAGCACTGCCAGGGAAGGGCTGAAGTACAAATGGATAATAACACTCGGCTTCTCTGCAAATAACACAGAGCTCCCCTAGCAATTCGCTCCTGCCTGCTAGCTGGTCCAAAAAGGTCAAGATCTCACAGGAAAAAGAACAACTCACCACAAAACAAAAAAGAGAAATAATAAACTCAACCTAGAAGGACCACTAAAAAACACCTGAGCGCTTTGACAGTGTGTTCCCCCACATCAGCCCTGTTTTCTGGAGAGTTCCCATTGCACTTGCTGGTTTCCAGCACCGAGGGGTCAGGCTGTTCCGCGCGGCTCACGCGGGGGATGCCTCGGTGCTCCTGTAGCGCACGGCTGCACCCACGCCGTGTCAACGTGCTACTCGGGTCACCCTCGCTTCCTCTAGGCCTGGGCTCAACATACTGAAATATTTAAGCGGCGGCTACACAAATCGGTCAGTACTTCAGCCAAGACACATTACCTGGATTTTTAAAGTCGAGAATGAACATGGACTAACAAACTGCTGCTTTTCTGGGCTGTTTGAAAAAACACACGTTTAGTTACCCCTCGCAAAGGAGAACGCTCTTCGATACCACTCTGCCTTTGACGCAGCCGCCTAGGACACTCATTTAATGCAGCAACTGGATTTGAAGGGCAGGGGTTTGGACTGAAAGAAACCACCCAGGCATGGTCTGAAGAATGCGCTTAAAGTTGCTAATGGGAATGAGACAATCGAGAAAATGCACGCTAGGCCGGCTTCCCAGCTGCGTGCGTTATCCCCGCACCAGGGAGGACTCGGGCACCGTTTTACTCTCAAGCACTGAACTTAACGTCCCTCAGCCAAGGTTATTTTTCACACATCCAGCCCAAGCCCCCAGCCCTGAGCCCCAGCCCACATCCCTGCAGGGATCTAACACCCTCCTCCGCAAAGCCTGACCAGAGCCAAAGCCCTTTTTCGCTCCAGCGGGATGAGGAGGGAATGGGGGGCTGAGGAGGGGATGGGGGGCTGAGGAGGGGATGGAGGGGCTGAGGAGAGGATGGAGGGGCTGAGGAGGGGATGGGGGGCTGAGGAGGGGATGGAGGGGCTGAGGAGAGGATGGAGGGGCTGAGGAGGGGATGGGGGGCTGAGGAGGGGATGGAGGGGCTGAGGAGAGGATGGAGGGGCTGAGGAGAGGATGGAGGGGCTGAGGAGGGGATGTGGGGCTGAGGAGGGGATGGGGGGCTGAGGAGGGGATGGGGGGCTGAGGAGGGGATGGAGGGGCTGAGGAGGGGATGTGGGGCTGAGGAGGGGATGGGGGGCTGAGGAGGGGATGGGGGGGCTGAGGAGGGGATGGGGGGCTGAGGAGGGGATGGGGGGGCTGAGGAGGGGATGGGGGGCTGAGGAGGGGATGGGGGCTCGGCAGGGCAGGGGTGCGGGGCGGAGGCGGCCGGGGGGCGGTCCGGGCCCCGTCGGGGGCGGTCCTGGGGCGGTCCGGTCCCGGTCCGCATCCCGCCCAGCCGCAGGGCGAGCTCGGCCGCGGGCGGAGGGGCCGGGATGGGCCCGCGGGGGCCGGCGCTGCGGCTGCTGCGGCTGCTGGGGCTGCTGGGGCTGCTGCGCGGTGAGTGGGGGGCGGCGAGGGGACGCGGAGGGCTCCCCCCAGAGCACCCGTGCCTGCCCTGACCCGCAGCGCTTTCATCCGGACCCGCTCCATCCACCCCGGACCTCTCCATCCATCCCCCGAACCCGCTCCATCCATCCCCGGAACCCGCTCCATCCATCCCCCGGACCTCTCTATCCATCCCTTGGACCCGCTCCATCCATCCCGGACCCGCTCCATCCATCCCCCGGACCTCTCCATCCATCCCTTGGACCCGCTCCATCCATCCCTTGGACCCGCTCCATCCATCCCTTGGACCCGCTCCATCCATCCCTTGGACCCGCTCCATCCATCCCGGACCTCTCTATCCATCCCCTGGACCCGCTCCATCCGTCCCGGACTCGCTCCATCCATCCCGGACCCGCTCCATCCATCCCGGACCTCTCTATCCATCCCCTGGACCCGCTCCATCCGTCCCGGACTCGCTCCATCCATCCCGGACCCGCTCCATCCATCCCGGACCCGCTCCATCCATCCCCCCCGGTTCCCGCTCCATCCATCCCCCGGACGGCTCCATCCCCCCCGGACCCGCTCTCTCTCCCTCGCGGCGAACGGCAGAATAACGACCCTCCCTGGCTTCGAGGGGTAAAAGGGACAGAAATCAGAGTATCAGCCCTTAGGCTATCGCCGGGCAGCAGAGCGCAGGGTCCTGGCCCCGAGGAGCTGGGGATCGGGGCAAACCTGGGTCCGTGTTTCACGTCTGGTGCTGCCCCTGTGGTCAGAGCCGCGCCAGGGCAGGGGTGAAATACAGAGAGTGGATTTTCCTCCTCATCGCTTCTTGCTGCCGGCGCGAAGGGTGCGTGTTGACAAAGCATCGCTGGGATCTATCGCGCCCGGCCCGCCAAGAAATGATCAAAGAGGGAATCCCCGTTACAGCCCGGGATGAAAAGAGCCAGTGATACGTTGTGATGACATTTTGATGTAGTAGCTAATGAACTAGAGGAATTACCGCGGTGTTTTTCTGGGCATGCAGCCCGTGAAATAATAGATACGTAATATCTGATAGCAGGAAAAAAGCGCATATCCTAGCTTTACTTTCTGATGTAGAATCCTAATTATTTATCTGTTTATTCCTATGCCCAAAGAGTCCCTGCAAGGAGAGTTCCAAAGGAAGCTTTATAAGGAGCTGCTGAAGAATTACAACCCTCTGGAGCGCCCAGTTGCAAACGATTCCCAGCCGCTCACCGTCTATTTCACTCTCAGCCTCATGCAGATCATGGATGTGGTGAGTCCGTAACCTTCCAGGAAACCACTTCTTTCAAAGGGTGGATTTTTCCTTCCCAGAAGGGAGATTTGTGATAGTGAGGGAAGACTGCAAGGTATTGGAAAGCACAGGTAATTAAAGGCACAATGCCAAGCTTTGACTGCCTTTTTAAAGCAGTAAACTCAAAAGTTTGCCTATTTTTCCATCACATCAGTTTTTTCCCAGGCTTCTTAGCAGTATGAAATATTTTAAGTGAAGCCCAAACTACTTATGTTGCCTTTTCAATCCTTCACTGTACTTGGAGCCAACAAGAAGTGTGGTCCAGGGCAGGGGAGATATATGCAAAACCAAAGCTCTAGACTTCTGGTGGCCACTAATGAACAACAACTTATTTTTGGAGATGGGGAGGAACAGAGAGGAAGGCAGTGTCCTTGCCAAAATCCAAGTTCTGTTACTCCTTATCTTATTTAGACAAGATTGCTATATTCTATAAGCTTAACTTTGAGCTGCTCCATTTGCAGCCACAGCTGATGGGTGTATCAGTAGATACTCCCGTGCAGGGCTTGGCCGCCTTCTCAAGTGCACTGTAGGATGTTTTTGGTTCAGATGAGAGTAGTTTAAGCTTTACCCAGTTACGGCAGCACAGAGATCAAACTCTACATGTAAGTGGGTTTACAGCATTCATTTTTACTGAATTCAACCAGCTATGGCCACTGATAAGGAAGTTAATTATTGAAAACTAGTACTTAACCTCAAAATGCTATTATTTTTCCATCAGATGCTTAAAGTCTGAGGCACAACAAAATCACAAATAAAAAAAAGAAAATAAATGAAGATCAGATTATTCCTGACAAGTGGCTTGCTTTCTGCTCCCTTGCAAGCTGCTGATCACCAGAATCCAGACATTGCTCATTTAGTCTCTAAAGGTCAGTGCACACACAGAGAACTCTGCAGGTTTAAGTGCTCATAGTTCCTACACATATTCTTTCAGATTTTAGATGTATTAGACCTAAGGTGAAAACTAGGATGTGTGTTTCCAGTGTGATGTTTACTATTTGCTAAAGTGAGAGTAAGCAGTCGCAGACAGTTGTTTCAGTGCCACTAAAGCCAACAGGCAAAACATGTCAGTTCTATCCCTGTGTACAGCAGTTGAGTTTTAATATATGTGATATCAACGAGCAGCACAGAACTGCGTGGAGTCACATATTCTTTGAATGACGGCAAGGGACGAATACGTGTGATGCAGAGTGCAACGATTCCAGAAGGCGCTGGCAGCTGGAACTTGGTGAGATTGTGGCTGTGCTGCACGGGCCCCTGAGAGCTGTGAGAGGGCAGCCAGGCACGCGACTAAGCCCTTGGTGTGAGAGAAAATCCTGTCCCAGGGGGCTGCTCTAGCAGATCACAATAACATCCCACTAACTGCGTCTGGGCACGCTTTTGTTATTAATGATGTTTATTATGTGTGGGCTTAGAGAGTCTGGAGAAAAGGGATCTCCTCACGCTGAACGCTGTGCAGACACAGGTAGCAGAATGACTCCTGGCACTAAGAGTCACTCAAGTAGACAAATAAGCAAGGATGCCTTTGGACAAGCAGACACAAACAGGAAAAACATGAAAGTGAGGAACAACGCAAAAGGAATAACTGATACTGTCTTAGTAAGGGTTATATTAATTTCATTATTCATCTTCTAATTGGATTCCTTTAGAATGTGCGAAGGTAATACAAAGAAAGAGGCGTTTGAAGGGCAGTGAGTCGTAAGGACAGGGCAGGTCAGGTGAAGGTAACAGAAGGAAGCGGAAGTGAAGAGAATGAGGCACGGTGTGGAACAGACAGTGCTTCAAAGGTCTGAATGCCTGAAGGTTTCCATCTGGGTTACTGCTGCATCTATTCTCACTGCCTCAAACCTTTATGCACCTCTTGCCATGTACGGCAGGGAACGTGGAGGACTGGGCAGAAATAACCCCTTGGTTCCCTTGGGCCCCCTATCACCTGGGTGATGGAGCTTTGCTCTAGCTCCTCTTGCTGGTGCAACAGGCCCCTTGGTGGTGTCTGCAGCAGTTCCTGCTGGCTGGAGTCTGAAGTTCTGTATATCGCTGGGTTTAGTTAAGATTTTTATCTTTGGTACTAACAGGCTGGTATGTTCAGGGAAGCTTAGCCAGTCTGTTCAAAGCCTGTTTAAACTGAGCACCTGAACAAAACTCCACATTTTAATGTATCGCTGCAGAACTCAGCACAGCACATGCTGCTTCAACTGAATCTTAGAGCAGGCTTCAATAAGACCCCTTCCCAAGCACGGACTTAGTTTACAAGGTCACCTTCTGCAGCTCGCTTTTGGAAGACGACCTCCTGTTGCAGTCCTTACCTCCTCACAGCTACCAGAGGAAATTTTGCTTTGGTGGAGGACAGTGCAGTCTTCTTCAAAGGATTTTTGTACAACCTTTTCTTATAACTGTGTGTTTGGGAGAAATTTCTTTAGTGCTTGGTTTATTTTGATAACCAGGATAAGACACCTCCGATGCTGTGGCATTTCTGTCATTTGTTTGGTTTTGTTACTGTTAGGACTAGACTATAATTTCAGAATTATCTCAGAACAGAAGAGCCGGAGAAATTAATTTGATACAAAATAAAACTAGTCTGAGAACAGATTAATTTTTTTCCCTGGCTTTCAGAAATTGTACTTCGGGTGTCATACTATATAGGCACATTTAGCCTGAATACGTTAACCTAACATCTTCCTAATTATTAACAACCTTGGGAAGGTGCGCTTGTTGTATGGCCAAACTCTCCTAGTGACGACACAGCTTACAAAAACCTTTACATCATCAAAACCATTTCCTGAATAGAACAAGCTGAATCCCCACAAGACTTTTTTTCCGGCTTAAGTTGCATCTCTGCTATAAAGGTTTCCTTCTCATTCCTACCAGTTGATGGTGGGACGCTCTCTTCTCCACATTCCTGACATGGCTATAACCATGTCCTTGACTACCACATGAACATCTGGCTGTTGTCGACCCAAGTGGCTAAAGGCCAGCAGGCAATTAACTTCACAGAGTTAATTTCTTCCAGAGTTGTCAGGTTTAATTAAAAACTGCATAAACTGAAGGGCTAATATCCACAGATCACTGGCCAATCTGGGTACAGTCAGCGACTGGCAGTCTTGGCTAATACGATTCAAAAGGGAGTTTTTGATCCTATGCGCCTTTCAAAAAAATCCCTTCATAATCAGGAAAAAGCCATAGGTTTTGTACTGACAGTTTAGTTACAGCTCATTCTGCTGGCTATAAAACTGACTGCATTTCTTTCCCAGAGATCTGGGATTGACAGGCAAAGAAAGAAACCAACCATGAAGTAAATTAAGCTTCACACTATAAAACAAATGAGTTTTCTTCATTGTCAACAAGAAGCAAATGCTGGTGGGAATGACAGCTATTTGCAATAACAATTACTGGTTTAACAAGCTAGAAACAAAACATGTCACCATCATACTTCCCTGTAGTTTATATATTCACTTAAATGGTTTCTCAGCTGATACAAGCTGTACCAGGACTCAGACCTATCCAGAGCAGATCTGTCAAATCCCTGCCAGAACAGATTGAGGCAGGTTGGGTTCTGGCTGCTGCTTGAAGTCTCTTCCATTCCAGTCTGATTTTACTGGTAGGAAAGGGGAGACAGCGTATGAAATCTTTTCCTAACACAGCAGATGTTTCCTATCTAACATTTTTAATTTCCTTCTAAAACTAGCTATTATTTCTATCTTCTGCTTGCAGTTACATTTATCTTTTTATTGGTGTGCATATTAATATGCATGCTAGTATCAAGAGTGCATCATGAGGGACCTAGAATTGCCGACTGCCCCAACTTGGTCTACTAGAACACAGTAAATGGACTGTCTAATGAGAATACAAGATAGCATAGTAAATGATACAAAGTGCTGCTAAATGGGAAGGGAGAACAGTGGCAGCTTGAAAAAAATGCAGCCTGGGACACACGAACGAAGAGGAGAGATAGGAAACCGGGGAATGCCTAGAGAAGTGGGAATGCGCATGGTAGACCTGAGAGACACCGAAGGGGTTGGAAGAAAGGTGGATTTAGGTGGAAGAGTACAAGGGCGAAATGGAAAGAAAGAAGTTTGAAAAGACTGAATTTTAACAAAAGCTTCTGTGTCAAGTTAGTAAGAACTTTCAAGAGAGATACTGGGTATCTTTCGGTTTGCTTTATTCCTATATTTCTTAATAGAAAAAAAAAATCACCACTCTTAAACCTTTGCAAATAGTCTTGCAATGAAATCAACTTCCAGCACAGGCATTTTTGAGAAACAGACTCCTCTAAGACACTGATTTTATATAATTCCCACACTGGATAAAATGACAGCCACCGCTTTTTACACACTACGTAGAGGCAAACACCTTCTAACGTTCTGATTTTTTCTTGTAACATCCATCTCAATAATAGCCTCAGAGAAGAATAGTCAGGCGCTACCTGTAGGTTTAGGGTGAACGCTCAGAACAGAGACAGCTGCTGTTCCCCCTCTGCCACATCGCATGCAGAACAGGGAATGGCATAGAAACAAACGCGTCATTTTGCGCCTAGCCTGACACTTCTACAATAGACATATTTGTATCTACTGTAAGTTAACACAATGAAGAGAAACGTATCTGTGGGAATACCATCCCCAAAAGTTAGAAGATGAAACCTTAAATTAATGCATAACGATCATCCAAGTACACTGCAAAGTGCCGCTTACAGACACTGATGTGAAGAACTGGAACATTGAGATACACAATGGTAGTTCAAGGTCTTATTTTTGCTGCTATCTAAACGAGTAGAAGAACCCTACAGTATTATTTTAGTTTGGAAAGGGCTTCCAGAGGTTACCTCGTCCACCCTCCCGCTCCAGCTATGTCTAAATGGATCACGTTTCTCAGGACTGTGTCCAGTCCAGTATCGAACGCTTCCAAGGAAAGAGATTCCACAACCTCCCTGGGCAACCTGTTTCAGTATTTTACTCTCATCATGGCCAATTTGTTTTCCTAACATTGAAGCAGAATTTCCCATGTTCCAGCTTGGGAACAACACTAAAAAACACTTCCAGAACCTTGAGGCACCTTTCCTTCTTCAATAAAATTGGGTACATGGCATAAAGATACTTCTTGCCAAGTATGACAGATTTCTTGACTATTTACAGCAAGGCATATTTTTTGACTTGAATAAAGCCTTTCTGAATAACGCTCCTAGCAGAAAACTAGAGAAGAAGGCCTCTGTACACCCACATGGCAGAACCGATTAGAAAATCAGTTGTCAATTGTTCACTGTCAAAGTGTTGAGATGTAGTCACGTGCTAGGATTCCCCAGGAACCTATACTGAGTCACTCCTTTAATTTCATTTCACCTGGAAGGTAGAATAAGTAATATTTTTATTAAATTTGTGTATGACACAAGTTTGGGAGGCGCTTAGAAAATACTGAGGGCAAAACTAGAATTAATATTGTCTTGTTGTAAAAGTAGAGAGGGGCGCTGTTTTCTGAGTGTCCTAAGCTGATCCCTGCACCCTGCTCTGAAAAAGATCATCTCACCAACTTCTGGCCTCACGTTCCTCCCCCTCTGGCACTAAGCAGTTTGCTGTATCAATTCTTTAAATAGACATTATTCTAGATGACCTGCACTTAGTTTGGACTGAGATTAGCTCAAACTGCTCACAAACCTCTACCCATGGTTGTTCTTCGCTTAACATCTGCCATACATTTAGCAAAAATCAAACTAGTTCCATCCCTACCCCATCCATGTTGCTAAACTTGGGGAAATGCAGGATCAGTGCTATCTTAGCTTGTGATCTCTGTAGCAAGACTTATGGTGAGAAGCGCTTTGGTGGGTATGAATGTGTCCATTCTGGTCAAATCTGATCACAAAATACATGATATTCAAGTTCTTACTTTCATTACCTAACACCATTTAGTTAGGAATCTTTCTTGCTTCCTCCAGACATTTACTCGCTAATTAAGTAATTTGCTACACAACAATTTTTGCTTATTTTCCAGTTTCTCCTTCTCTTTTTAAAATTTCCAGTTAGGGATAAGAAAAGTGCTGAGTAGTTGTTTGTATTAGTGAGAAGCAGCAGATTCTCAAGAGAAATCCTGTTCCTTTAGGCTGTTCAACTCACTTATGCAGACCAAAGGAAATATAAAAGCATGCAAACTTTTTAATGTTTATCTGAACTTAGTCAAAGTTTGCTCATCCTACATTGCCCTTGGTTACTTGTATGACTTTAGATTTATATATTCAAGGGCTTTTGTCCTTGTTTCCTTTTACACATTGGAAGGGATACAGTTGATTTTAATGACTCGTACAGTGCTTAGCAAAGTCTCTGCACAAGGATCTGCAGCTCAGTATTTGCAATCAAATATCCCGGACCCACCGGGCAAAACAGTAATGGGAAATATCTTAAAATTAATACTGTCATTCAAAGAAGCAGAATGGCTTCTGTAAAGAGAGAGATATATATAATACAAACATCTCCCTCAAAAAAAAAAGCATTTTAAAACTGGAAAGATGAATAAAACTACCAAACCAAGAGGCTTGTTGATAAATGGTGCTGAAGAAATTTCTAAGCTGTTTATCAGACTTCAGCAGCCTCTTTGCAAACAATGGCTGTGGCAGAAGCTCATCAAATCTGCATTATTTTTTTAATTTATAGCATTCATTTATATACATTTGAAAAAGCCTCTCCAATCTTTATTTCCCTCTCACTTTGCTGCCTGATCTTTATCCCCTCTATGCTAAAGGGAGAAACTTTTCTCACTTCCATCTTGCAGCCATTTCCATTCTACCATGATTTATCCTGAGAGTAGGAAACTGGAACAGTGCTGGCATATGCTTTCTGAGTTCAATACCTATGAAAGTTACTCGATTGTAACAGAGTATTCTGCTTCAAGAACAGATCTATTCAAATAACAGCCTGAAATATTCTGATAATCTATCTGTTTAAACAAGCAGAGGGCATCTCTCCCTCCCCTGCTGTGGTCAGGTACCGATACACTACGAGAAACCACAGCGTTATCGCTGTGATATTTGGCCGTCCATTTTCCTTGTGCTTCTAAGTATCTTCAGGCTTTTTTTTTTTTTATGACTGTTTTTTCCCTCAGCATCTTTCTTTTTACCTTGTCTTCTTAGGCAGTATTAGATCTAGAAAGGTATTCTGAACAGAGTCCATATTCTGTGGGATGGAATGGGAAGCAATGAATTTCAACTAATCTAAGGTAGTTTGCAGGAAGGAAAAAAGGATTGACTAGAGGCTATAAAAACCTCCTGAGAACAGTTAACTGGAGGACATTAGAGATGTTCATTGTATGTGAACATCAGAACTGTTCTGCTCTCTGGTTCCACAGGAGAGGTCTTTGGAATTGTAATACAAACTAGCTGGGGGGTTCTGTTTGTTTGTTTTTAATATGAGTAAAGCAAATCGGTTTCTCTAACATTTTTCTCATCCTTTGTGATGCAGATAATCAGCACTAAATAAAAAAGCTCAGTACTTTAGTTTCTTTGCTTTCTAACTACATCGGTCTGGATGCCCCATTAACTCAAAAAGTCAGTAGATAGCTACTGAATTAATGAATGATTAAGATGCTAGGAAAACAGATGCTCTTGTGACGGGTTGGGCTAGACTGCAGGGGCCAGGACATAAAGCTTTCACACTTCACACAGGATCACATTAGAACAACAGAATGTGCAAAGTCACATCGTCAGTAATTAGCACTAGTCCTCAGTAATCAGCTAATAAAACAAAATTACAGCACAAGTCAATTTCTGGGAGTCAAGTCTGGCTAATTAATATTTGTTCTTATACAAAGCTTTTGATTCATGGAAGTTTGAGGACTGAGATGAATGCGCTCCCTGTAATAGTCAGAATTGTTCCTCCTTTTAAAGACCGTAACACTGTTTAAATGACAATATTTCTGTCATATTCAAGTACTAGACAACACATCGCGTCACTTCTTAACACCCAAGTTCATAACCATTTCTTTTCTGGGAAGGCTTCTGGAAGTGCTGTGGGAAGATGCTGGGGGCTGGAGGAATTATCTGGGGAAAACCGACCCCTCGGTCACCCTCCTGGCCTCTCCCCACTCCTGCACCGCGAGGCGCATGGGTCCGCAGGCTGGGGGCACGCGGAAGGCAGGACGTGGAGCCAAAGCTGTGCCCTAAGCTCTGGCACCGTCCCGGGGAGCACCACGGGAGCGCGGGTCACCAGGCCTGGTTTCACATTGTTAAACGCTGCTCCTGATGGACTGCGGCTTGCGTTGGGGTTGTTCTCGCTCTCACTTCAGGGCTCTATTCCCAGGCCCGGGCAGATACAGGGCCTGCTTTGCTCACAGAAAAGCACAAGCTATGCAAAGTTTTCACCAATTTACAAATCCAATAGTGCTGACAGCAGCCGAACAAAGTATCGCCAGTGGATTGCTCGCAAACACTCTTCTATCTATGAACAGCGTATTAACATAGAAACATTCAAATGCTAATTACTTCAAATTTAGATGATACAGATGTGAATTCTTCAGTTTCTCCTGAACTCCTCACTGTGCACAGACTCCCAAACAATCCAACTGTTCCCATCTAAATATATCTCTGAGTTACAAAAAAGGCAAGAAAGAAATGGAAGATCTCACAATGGGCTGGCAGCAGGGAGCGTGTATGTACAAGCGCTTATACAGAAAAAGAAATCTTTTCAAATTCACTTAGAATTTTAATTACTTAAATAATTAATTGTTAATGTGTTAACTGATTTATTTTGAAATTTTAATTGATTCAAAATTACAATAATTATTTTCCAAGAATAACTGGAAGAAGCAGAAAGTAAACTTATATTCAGATTTAACCTTCACTTACGCTTGCATGTTTGTGCCCGTCAGCCAAAGCTAGAACTGGATTTGTAAAAAGCAAAGGCTGTTAACACTGGTTTCAACAGCAGCTAACTGGGATGTGCTAAGAGCATGGCATGACGCCAGGTTGCTGCTCATTGGCGGCAACATAAGAATATGATATTTATCCAGTTTGTCTCTCCAGAATCCTCTGGAGGTGAAGCCATATTCGCGTGGCCTGTAGTCACATCTCTGCATTGCTGTTATGATCCTCATAATGGAGTGGCTTGAAAGGAAGATGATTGACACTCACATGCAGAGTTGATGGACCCACACACATGTTTAATTATACAGCACTTCATTAGCTTGTTTTCTGTGGCTGCCACCCTCCTAACTACTCCCCGTAACTACCCAGTTGTGTCAGTTAAATGTTTGAGAGGGAAGGAGGCGACTCGTTACCCGCTACCACCAATGCTACTAAATGCAAGAATGAAGACAGGAAGAATAATGAGCGCTGGTAAGTTTGACTGAACCCCTCACCGAGCCCAAGAAATCCAAATATGCATTTTTTATGGATTTTAGAGTGTTCACGCCATCTCTGACCCCGGCAGACAGAAGTGTTCTTTTCACAGGAGAGTTCGCTCTTTTGTGTTGCAGAGAACAGCAGCCTGAAGGACTGTGTAGGTGTCCTGACATTTCAGTCATGACGCTTGTTGTGTTTATGAAGAGACAGAGAGTTGATTTTTATCAATATATCCCTCTCAGCCAAGCTCACGGTTTCTCAGTACCTTTGTCGGTGATACAGGCATTAAAGACAAGGCGGCACCACACGGATTTTTAGGGAAAGATGAAAATGAAGCCCTGTAAAAGAGAACTCTCAAGCCTGTCCCTCAGAGGACGTAGAGTAAGGAATAACTGGTATTCCTGTACTGCTGATTCATCCTCTCTACCCAGGTTTTTAAGGTGTCTTTGTAATACTTCTGTGTCAAGAGCTGCGGAGATGTTCAGCAGGATAAGCAAAGTATTTTGTACCATACCCTTCTCCAGCTATATTTTTAATTGCCGTGGTGATGTCTGTGCTGGATCCTAGATTAAACTGAGACACACAGACCTTGAGGAAAATGGATTGCGTTACATATCATAGGAATTTCGAAGCTACTCCTTTTTTCTTAATTTGCCTACACTTAGATGGAGTTAAGACAGTACAGTTAGAGGGTCTGTCTGGGGTGAGCACTGGCGCTCTGCTCACTGCTCTGACGCTGGCTTTAACCACAGCCATTTGCAGTGGACACAGCTATTCCTCATGCTTGCGTCCTGGTCAGATGTGTCTATCTCTGTGTGTGGCTCTGGTGTTCCTCAAAGGTTCTGCAGTTTCAGCATGTGAACTGATGCTAAAACATGGACAACATACTCTGGTCAGGTGTGGGAACTTCTGTTGCTGTTATTCAAAGAAATAGGAGAATGCCAGCATCAGGCTGGTGCCAGAGCTGTGTGCTACAACTGCACGATGGGAGAGGAAGAGACAGCTTTGTCTTCAGACCCTTGTTCTCCCATAAATTCCCCTTCTCTCCTCGAATAAATCACCTGCTTTCCTTCTACTTTAGTTTGCTAAATATACACGCTACAACATTTCCATATGAGTTTAGAACATTTTGAGGAGAAAGGTTTAATAAAAACTCAAATATAACTTAAAATTCATTAGCAAGAAAAAACCCAGTCAAATCCTCTGATATAATGCTGTCCTGGCATTACGTTTGGGTGTAGCAACCTGGCCATTCAACTTCTATGTTCTGCACCTAACCTCCAAGCAAATAAATCAAGTTCAAAAGCTTTGATTCCCTCTTGTTTTAATGCTGTTTAAGGCATGAGGCTATGGGGGATCTATTACTCCCTCTTAGTCTGTGGAGTGGTTGGTAGTTCCCAGATCTCAGCATGTGTTCGGAGCTGGGATGCCTTTCTGTATCAGACTGACAGGGATAATCAGCACCTAGAGCCAGTATTTAAAACTAAATCAGGGTTCAGTGCTCTCAATGGGAGTACGCCATACAATACAATGAAATCAGGAATTATTTGTAAATAGAACAACAGAACACAGTTATTACTTTGCACGCTTGCAATAAATGTAACTGCCCTTTAGCTCTATGCTATATTTAATAG
This sequence comes from Phaenicophaeus curvirostris, assembly GCF_032191515.1. Taxonomy (NCBI): domain Eukaryota; kingdom Metazoa; phylum Chordata; class Aves; order Cuculiformes; family Cuculidae; genus Phaenicophaeus; species Phaenicophaeus curvirostris. Next base: position 835,423 of record NC_091403.1, read on the forward strand.
CTGAACTGAGTGAAACCTACAGTGAATCATGGGGATTCATCACATAACTTGAAAAAAATGCATCCTCCTCCTCCTGCTCTTGCAGAAAAATAGTTTTTTTCACCCAAGATGTGCTGAATGATGTTATTAGCTGTGCGGTGCTCTGCTCATTTCAAACACCCGATCCCTGCTTGTCTTTGTGGAGATGAATGTGTCCAAATCTAAATACAATCTCTTGTTAACAATGGTGTACTAAAAAAACAGGAAAAGGACTGCTATTACAATTATGTCCCCATGGTAACAGAACTGGTACATCACGAGGCTCTTACACGTATTTATAATCTCCGCTTCTTTTCTGTGGAAGTGGGTGACAGTACATCTCCAGCCAGCTGCCAGGGCAAACCCTCAGTGGGGAGCACGACTGGGGGACCCTGCAGCCTGTTGTGAGGCAGCTCCTCGCACAGACACTGTGCCCAGAGTCGAGATGGCTCTGCTCTTTCTCCAGGAGCTTTTCTGCTGGGGAAGGTTTGTGCCCATCTGGGAAGACTTGTGTACATTTCGAGCAAGCTCCACATTTTTAGCAAACTCTGCCTTTCTTTTAAACAAGATAAAGTATTTGGGGAGAGAGTAACTGCTTCTTCCAGAAGTATGTAAGATTAGTTGGTGTGGAGACACCAATGGAGGTTTTCACAGCATGCCCGGCCCAGTTTAAAAAAAATACACCAACCCCACCCTCTCCATCGGAATTTCACCTGAAGTATGTCAAAAAAGCAATCAGGCTCCTCATCTCATACTCCAAAGTCAATTTTAACCCAGGCAGGATTCAAATTATGTTTTTCTAATTTTTATTTAAAAAAAAAAGTTATTCGAAAGGCCAAAAATGAGCATCTACTCTTGTCAGCAGCACAGAATGCTTTAGTAACATTTTAGCATTTTAACCCTAGAAACTTTAAAACTTTGTCAGCACCTTAGCTATAAGCAGAAGCATAGTTGTCTGCTGTATTCACCTCCTCAGTCTTTTGAACAGTGCACAGGACAGGGGAACTCCACGCTTTAATATCCATGCAGAACACACACCTGAAAATTGCTTTTGTTTTACAGATTTACATGTAGGTCAAGCTCTGCAGTCACTGAGTTTGAATTGTAACTGTGGGTAACCTCCTGGCAAACCTCATATTAAACGTGTCCTGGCCCTAGCATTAAACACAGACCAGAAGCGTAGTGAGCCCAGTGCTCAGGCACCTTTCGCCATTCAGAGCAAGAGATTTTCTTTCCTCCTCTCCCATTCCCTTCCTCCCAGGTCTGGATGCTGGGTCTCACTAAGTGTTGCCTAGTGACTTGCAGACCATCCTACTGCCGATTCTGCTCTGTGAAGCCAGGAGCTCACCTACCCCGTGGCTAAAGCTTGCACCTCTGCATCCCCTGCCCAGAACTCTTCTGTGCCCGCAGCAGATGCTTCTTTCCTTTCTGGTAACGCTCTGAGTTATTTCTGCTCTGTTGCTCAGCCTGTGTCTTCTGCTTGTCCTCGTTACTACATATAAACATCTGGAACCAAAGTCAGCAGATGTGGCAGTTTAAGCTGCTACACATTGAGCTGTGTAACTGCGTGCAAAGACAGCACTGCTTCAGCTATTTATAGCAGTGCTGAAATCTGTAATGCTATGTAATGGTTTTGTAGCAGTGCTGTAAAATATTCATTTGGCACTGTTGCATTGTTATCTGTAGCCAGGCATCATTTTCCTTGTGCTCAATTTGCTGAAAATAATGTGCTTGTAGGTTTGAAGAAAGCTTTACAAATTCATTTTTTAACAAGCATTGTTGATTTTTCTACTCATTTAATCACATTTACGATAGTTCATTAAAAACCCCAAAAGATAATAACTAGTCTGAACAATTTCATGTGTTCCTGATGGAAGGGACACATGAACTTCTGAGACACAAAAATGCTCTACAAATCCCAAGTACTGCATGCCACAAGCCATCCCCAAAAGTCAGAGCCAGCACAGCGTAGCCGGCTGCTTCAGATACTGCTGGCACTGTTTTACTTTCCAGCCCCGTTAATGAAGAAAATGGCATTACACGCAAATACAAACGCCTGCCTAGATACATGCATTTCAAAGGAAGATGGCATAACTAGATACTGCTTTGAAATAAAACTTCCGTACCTCGAACTTTAAACATTACACTCAGATTAAGTAAATATTTATGAAGACAGGGCACATTTTGAAGGTGAGAAGCTGCACAGAATTGCAGTAATAGCAAGGTGAGGTCCTGGCTGTCACAGAGCACTTAAAGAGAGGGAGTTGAGCTGGAATATCTGGTTTATCCGGCACTGTTCCTAGTAAGTGTGGCCCACTCCTTATATAAGAGTGAGTTCTAGTAAATACGGCCAGACAGAGGAATCACTGAAAATAGGTCATGGTTCGAAAACAAAACAAGAACAATCAATGAACAGAATGAGTGTGCACAGTCACGCCTTAATCCCACCTGTCTCTTGTAGGAAGCTTCACTGGATTAGTAGTGACTCTTACCTATTTATCTACACATTTGTTTAGAAAACTGGGCCAAAAAATCTAATGGTCCTTAGCCCAAACCTGGGTTGCTGGTGAGTTGCCTGGGTGAGTCAGTTAGTTGCCTAGTTGCCTGGGTCACCTAGTTGCCTGGGTGAGTCAGCTCTTCCACATTCTCCTTTTCAGCTGTACCTGCGAGCACAGGTTCTCGTTCAGCTCTGCTGCACCGTTCCCATGACGTGAAGAGGCCGATTTGTAAATTCAAACAGGAAACAGGGGAACTGTCACTGCATCTGGGGTTGGTACTGCCACTTTGCCCTTCAAGGTTCTGGGAAGAGCTTAGGACAGCAGGCTGTGTTGGGACTACGCGAAAGCTCCGACCTGCACTGTTCTTGGCTGGAGCTTTAGGGACTTCAATAAACTTTACTTGTTGTACCACAAATCAAAGCGGGGGCTTAGGGAGGAGGGGAGGAGGCGGACTTCCCCTTACGGGCAAGCTCTATTTCCAATATAACTCTAAGTTTTCAGTTAGTCCCAGAATAGCCATTTATTACTTTGTTCTTCTTTGAATTTATGGCCCAAAGTCAGCCTTCTTGAAAAATAAAAACAGATAGTGGCAGTAACCTGTGCCAGTCTGCGTTCTCTCCAGCAACTAAACTCCACTTTCCCCCCGTCAGGAGCAATTCTGCAGAGCCATTTGCTATTTCATAAAGATCTTGAGTGTGTACAGAGTAGGAAGAGCAATTCATACACCATCCATCACAAATATAATATGCCTAAGAGCTCAATAGAAAAGAAGTTCTCTTTTCAAATTTCACTTTAATTAAATCCTCACATTTTGGTTTGCCTTAAGATTTTAATTCTTTGATGAAGAAAAAGCTAGAAGAAATTAAATCAAAGATCAAGAAGCACACAAGGCAAGGAAGGCTTTTTCAGGCTGGATTGCAGAGATTTAACTGCAAGACTCACCTTAATGCTACAGGAGACACTTAGCTAAATAAATTCCTAGCACAGCTGCAATTCCTGGTGCCTAAAGGTCTGAAGGAGCCAGAGAAGAGCCTAACTTGGAAAGTGAGAAAGTCACAGTCAGATATCATCCTAGCAGTGAAGGTGCCTCAGGGCTGAATTTGGCTTTGAAGTGGAATGTGGAAGAGAAGAAAGGGTGATGTCCTGAAGCCTTCAGCGTCCTCTAAGGTCGCAGCAGCACGCAGTGGCTGAGTATAAATAACGAAGACCAACTTCAGGAGGTTTTTAGCACCAAGAGAATCATGGCAAGTTAGCAGCTGACGTAAAGGAGCTGGCCTAAGGCAAGCAGAAGCCCAAGGCCAAGTCATGCAGAAGTGGCACGCTGTGCTGCCTGGGCTGGCCAGGAAAACACATCACCTTAAACTCTGTCTAAACAGCTTTCAACAGTTGCTGTCATTTTGAAGCAGTGTTGCTTCCAGCAGCACTTTGCTGTACCCCTACAGGATTAAGTCACAGATATCAGAACTCTGTTTGTATATAAAAATCTCACTGATACAGCAAAAATCAGAACACCAAATATAAATGGGTGTTTAAGTCTGAAGTGGTAGCAATAAAAATGCAGGGGAATAGCAAAAATTTATATTTTCCACTTGTGGCTTTTTATTGAATCATTTTGCACTCCTTGCATCTATTTTTCAAGAAATCAGAGACTTTCTGTGTCCTGTTTCTAGTGTGGAGCCTCACATGCTGGATCATGGGATGTTATTATGATTTAGGCACTGGAAATGCCTGTTTATACAGCATTTTCTATATAATTGAAAATATGTGCTGTAAGCCAAGTCAAAAACATTTTGCTATGATAAAAAGGTATATTGCTGATCGCTGGAGAAGTGAAGGGAGATTGCACTAACCTATTCCTTTTGTGCTGAAAGGGAGGTCAGGTGGGGAAGAAGCATCAGGAGTTCAAACGTCTTTCTTCTCGCTAATCCCATACGCTGACTTTTTCATGCCTAAAAAGTCTATTTCACTTTGCCAACTCCCCATGTAGCTTTTTATTCCTGTGCATCCCCCCAAATATTCCTAAATTCCATCCAACTTTGCATTTTATTGAATCCTGCCTTTTGACAGGTGCAATGTAGGTGATGCCTTAGGCTTCAGGGGTAGTGAGCACGCACTCATTATGCAGCAGCTCTGCACCCTCTGCCAGATCAAGAGCCGCTGCAGCCACAGCCCCCACGGATGGGTGACAAGAAGTAGTCCTTGGCAAGCAGCTGCAGTTTTCATTTCAGTGTCCTTGCAGAAGCATCAGGCTGGATTTTTTAAGTAACTGATTTTTATCCTCACCCCTGAGACAGCAAAATTCTATTTAGCCCACACCACTAAGAAGCCTTGAGCCATTTTTAATACAAAAGTTTAAGATTAAACTTGGCACATGAGGAGAGGATAACTGCAAGTCCCCCACATTGACTGAGTGTTATAAAGCACGAGGTCAGTGCGGTGTTTTCAGGGGGGCTCCAGGGGGTGGAGCTGGGCCACACGCTGCTCTGGCCACACAGGGTGCTGCTGAGCACCAGCACGATGGGCAGCACCGGAGAAGTCTGGCCCCTTCACTGCTGCCCCAGGTTCTGAGGAGTTCAGATCACTCTGGCTGCCTGAATACTGCCACAGCATCAGTCTGTCACCTGCCCCTTTCATGAGCGCTTCACTCGCCCTCCAGCCTGCTCTCTCAGAACCAATCCTCTAAGAATTAGGCTTTTTCACTTCATGCCATTTAGTGGGCTCAGAGCATGACCCTAAAAAGGAAAAGGAAGAAAACCCCGAGCTGTGTAAAGTGACAATTGAACACAACGGGGTTTTAAATTATGTGGGAAAAAAAATGTCATTGAGTGCTACTAATTTGACACTGGGGACCAGAAGAGGTTGGGAATGTTTAATGAGCAAGTGTTGAGACAATGAGATAAGAGCTAACAAACCGATTAACGTGCTGGTTTCAGTAGGATGACATTCAAGCAAACAAGAGAAAATCTATACAGGGAGTGCAGGCAGTGCCTTATGCGTCCTTCACTGGCTGCCAGCCCATTTTAATTTCAGGTTACAATGATTAACTTCAGTCTTGCTACGAGGTGCCAGTCAGGAGGCCAGCATTATTGCCACGACAAGGGATCTCTTAAAATGTTTCTACAAACTCTTTTATAAAGGTTGAGTGTAATTGAATCATTACGTTTTCTGTAATTTAGGTGAGATTCAACTGTGTAAAAATAAAGAATCTGGATTTGGAGTGCAAGAATTACAGCTAATAGATTTTAGTCAGGACACCACTTTATGCAAGCCTTTTGGGAAGTAGGTGTTTCACACTCAGCATCTGGGCATTTAGGAGCAACATTTAAGTTCAGGAGTGACAGATTTAAGTTCAGAGTTGTAGACATACCAGCAACTCCGAGAAGTGCTGCTGTACAGGTGACTTGCCATGACACTTCCTTAACCGGCAAATCACCCCGTGGCTGGTGCTGGCACAGGGATGGTGCATTCGCTTCGGAGAATGTGTAGCAATGACAGTATATAGAGTGTATTCCAGGAGCTTCACACAGCCCACGTGGATACTGATACGCTGCCTCCGCAGAAACCCGGTCACCAACGTTCTCCTGTGCCCACAGAGTGAAGAATTAAACTCTCTCATTAACTGCAGCATTAAGATGCCTCATGTGTCACCTGAGCTGACAGGAGGCGAGGGGGAAGGCCTTCCATCTGGAACTGTTCCAGGCAGAATAATAATAATCTTCTGCTCTGACCGTGTTTGTTGGGTGAAGCCGATGCTGCACTTCTTGTACAGTCCCACTGATACCCGTGGTGCCGCCTGCTTGTTAAGAAGCTCCTCACCGTGGCTCCAGCGTGCCTCACCTGAGCCTCGTCACGCTATCGGCCTTCAATATCGTTTCTATTACCTGAGTATGCCTGGTGTGTAAGGTTAATTAGTGAGGGGCTGCTCCTAGCAAAGGTCAAACAGGCAATCCCTGCTGTAACCTCCCTTACCTTTTAAGAGACTTCATTAAAGAAGGAGCCCCAGGGAAGGGCCTGGCAGAAGGTTACTCTAAGGAAACAGTTTGATTGACTGTGCTAACAGAAAATACATTTAAAAGTACATGTAAAAACTTCTAAAGTTCGAGACAATGATTTCCTTTGCTTTAACAGGTACCTCAGCACAACCAGCTATTTCATAATACTAAAAAACATTTACTGGTGTTGTTTTAATTGTATGGTACTAAGTTGTGGTTTGTTTTTTTTCATCTTCCTCTCAGGATGAAAAGAATCAAGTATTAACAACAAACATCTGGCTACAAATGGTGAGTTTTGAAACAAAACATGGGTTTTTTTCCCCTTCTTTGATCTCTGAGTTTAATCTGTTGAGGGGGGTGAATTTTAGGAGACTTTCCAGCCTTTGTTCTATATCTTGTTACGCTGTGGAAAAAGCTAAGCTGGATGGAAAACTGTAAAGCTCTTGATGTTGTTTGAGTCACTGCATCTAAGTAAGTTACTGACTCCTTGCAGATGATTTAGTCACGCTAAACTCTTGATGGCCATAAGACACCAGCACACTGAGAGTCCCGTGCAGGGTAACAGTAGGTGCAAGGGCCTTATCATCCATTTCAACAAACCCATTACATGGGGGTAAATCACTTGAGTGTGAAAGAGGCTATACACACAAGAAATGCTTTTCATCTGTGATAGCTGTGCTGACCAGCACTCTAAAAATTGCCAGATGGTTCTTCTGATACAGGGGGGAAAATTGTTCCAAAGAGGCTCATCATCTCCTGAGAGCAGCTGCCACTGTCCTCGTGGAACATCTTCGTCATCCGACTTCCCTTGCTCTTTCTCTTTGTGTAACGGCAAGAGGATTTTAATTAAATTGGCCACGCTATTCCCATGTTGTTCAAAATGTTGTTTCAATAACATCATCGGAAGCTAACTGTGAATGTAAGAGATTTTTCATGTTACTTCTCCAAACGCTGGGTCTCAGTTGCCAGGCTAAAATGAGTATCGGACCATCAGTTCAGTTCCCTAATGTTCACCTGGGAACACTATACTTTTTCCTGGTTTCCTAGTTTGTTTTGCCCACATAGGGGTCCATTTTTTTTTAACAGATGGAACAGGTAAGTAAATATTTAAGAACTTTATAAGAACATTTTTAATTTCTTTTCTCTCTAAGGTTAACTTGTGAGAGAGCTGCTACTAGCAAAAGAGCCTGCACAGATTTATTCTGATTTGATAGGAGTTTGTTGTTTGTGCCTTGCAAGGACGGGGTGATGAGGGGAGCTTTCTTCATGCTGTAGTAACTAGGATGTGAATTTGCCATTGGTTCAATTCCCATTTGTATTACAGAAACTGAACTGCTTGGATTAAATAAAGGTTTACAGAAGAGTTTCCTTACCCAAGATAAGCTGCTTTCACAGAAACTTTACGTCTTTCAGTTTCTTTAACCAGCTCATTAAGTTTAAATGTATTCCTTTTCCTTTTACTACAACAGTTACTTTTACAGAGCACCTCTCTTGCACAGTCCTAGGCCTTACGAAACAAATGAAAGACTATTTTGATGACCTACAAAGGATAACATGGCTATCCCACTTATTCCTAAAGAAACGTTGACATGGAAGAAGCATTCCGCCCATGTTATTGTACAGCCTTGTACCTTAAGATTAAAACCATCAAATATAATAAGGTTTTGGCTTTGAGCTACAATGACAAAAGTTGCTATGATTAAGAAATCATATGAAGAAGTCAATTACCAGGAAAACACATGACAATTTACACTCAAGAATGAGTTATGACTTATTTTCTTTTTCTTTTATCCAACATCGCGGTTATCCTTTTTAAGGCTGTTTTTTTCCCTTAAGGAAATACCTGATTCTTTTATATATTCCGTATTTCTTTTGATTTATTCACCTTAGCACATGCAGTAAATGGAGCATGTCAAGGCTGCAAGAAGCAGGTCACTTGCTGACTAAATAAACGTACCCAAGCTTCATGGCCCATGTACACATTAAAAAAAACAAAGAAATGTGTTCGCGTATTAACTGACTATTAATGGTACACTAGACAGATTCAAAGCATGCTGAAGGCAAACATATGTCATTTCACTATGCTAAACAGTCTGAAGTTAGTTTCTCCCTGAATCACCCTCTCCACTGCCTTTATTGATATATATGTGTGTATAATCAGAGATGTAGCTTAAAAATACTTCATTTAATCTTCTCCAAAATACCTAAATACAAAAACTAACCGAGGAGAAAGGGGAATATAAATCTAGTGTTCATATGTGCAGACTCTTTGACTCTGACCACTGTCTCCATGGCAAGACTGCTCAGTATCAGGATCTTAGTCTCGGTTCTGGGAGAAGCCTTGCCTCGTTGCACAGACTAACACTAGCCCAAGTACCCTGAGCTGTTTGCTATTTTCATCCCCACCAAATGTACTTCAGCTACAGTGGAAATTGTAGCTCTAAAGTTAAAACAAAATGAGACAGCTTGTGTCCAGCTGGATGGGTAAGCACTTTGCACACATGGCTAAGCAGAGCTAAACAATCTGCTTAACATTATCTCTGTACAGACTTTAAGTTTTCTGTCACCACTTGACGGTCTTTGCATCATTCGGTGTCACCCCATGCTACATCTTATAAGCCACAATAACTCTTAAAAAAAGTTAGAATAAGAATTGTTGGGTATATGGATATAAATTACTCTAATGAAGTGCAGATTGAGAGGAACAGGAGAGCCCGCAGACACGACCAAGCTGGTGGGCAGTGAGCTTTGCAGCAGCTCGGGTGGCTGCACTTGGGGTAGCGCGTTTGTTCATGGCTGCACACAACCATTTTCACTGACAGCGTCTGGGGCGCAGCAACGCTGAACGCAGCTCAAACCCCGACTGGTTTGACTGGGAGAGACTCCCTGCACTGGCAGTCAAGCACCGGTTGGAAGGAGCAGGGGTGGCCCTGGGGAGGATGCTCCCAGCACAGGGCCAGCCGGGAAGGAAGGGGCTGCCTTGCTTTAGGCCGCAGGAGCCGCTGAGACCTGCTAAGCCACTAGTAACCTTTCTGCCATCCTAGCTGGTTTTGCCTCGTGTCTATGATCTGACAACTGAAAACAAAGTTGTCTATGAAGATAAACATAACTGGTTAATGTATGAAATAGAAAGGAAAATCTGTTCTATCCTGAACTGGCACCTGAGACAGCATGAACAAAAAAATACAAGCAACCCAAATCTCCTTTTATAGGCTGTTACCTGCACCGCAGTGTGAATTGAAAATGAGATTTTTATGCTTTCCTCTGAGCTCTAAGTGGCTCAATTCACCCTTTCCAAACATGTCGCTCCCTGAAGCTAAATAGCATCTCTTGAGCAAGAGAACACCTCTTGTTTCAGGCTATCCGGTCCTTAGAGAACTACAGGAAACCAGAGCATGGAATAATCTAACTTACTTTTTGTGTGTTTGTCTTAGTACTGGACAGATCATTATCTACAGTGGAATGTGTCTGAATACCCTGGAGTGAAGAACGTCCGCTTTCCTGATGGACTGATTTGGAAGCCAGATATTCTTCTCTATAACAGGTAGACACACTGTTTTCATTCATGTGGAGAAGGAGAGAAGATCAAAGAATTGTAGAATCACCCAATAGCCCAGGTTGGAAAAGACCTCAACAGATCGACTGGTCAAGCCTTTTACGGGAAAAGGGGCCCAGATGACATTATCGTCACACTGTCCAGTTGCAGAGATTAGGCAAGGCAAATGACATAATCATCTCATCAAAATGCATAGGTTTTGAAATGCTTTTTCAAAACTCTCTAGGTTTTTTGAATACTGGAAAAACACCAGTTGTATAAACAGTGTCCTGTTTATACAACAGAAGGTCGTATTTGGAAATAAATCATAAATGATGACATCCTCCCTGCCACCAGTTCCTGCTAGGTTTTGTGAGACAATTAAAAAACTAAACTTTTCCGGCTGTCCTTAGTGGCACAGGTAGTGATAATTCCCTCTTAAATTATTTGTTTGGTTCAAATGTTTACTGATTAATTCAAATTTGACTCTTGACTTGTCTAGTTTTTGTTTGGATTTCACTAGAGGGAGGACAGGTAAATGCCAAGTAAGTATGTTTGCATTTTCCCATTTTCATTTTTGGTGTCACTTTTTCTTCCTCCTACAAAAGCAGCCAGAATATTTGCTGCTCTCCTCTTCAAACTATCTGTTCCAAGTTGGGCTTATTTCAGGGATAGACAGATTGCCATCAATCCACTGCAGATCCTTTGGCTGACATTGATAAATTCTTTGGCTGCGCCATTATATGGTAGCTCCCGTTGTGGAATTTATTTAGTTTTAAAAGACAAAGCACTGGGAGCTGGCTGCTCATTAACAACTTGCCTTTTTCTGCAGTTGTTGCAGCCTCCACACAGTTCCAGGTACTGGAAAGACTTCACATCTGCTTTGTGTGTGCTGCAATACACACACACTGCTTTTTTGTGGTAGCCAGTGTGCACTGTTATTTTTTTTCACCTGTGCAGATGACATGAACCTTTTGTCTTCCTAATGTCTTTTTTCCTCTTTTTCTCTGCCAAGAAGACAACCCTGCTGTGTTTATCAACCTGATTCCCCTTCCCCACTTCAGGAGGCGCTTTTGTTGCAACAAGACCTAGAACACAGCCTCAACAAGTATTTTTGTGACGTGAATCTTGCTTAATGTTATTTTTCAATGCAAATTTGTTCTCTTGAACATTAGTTCCTAGCTACCTTGATTCCATAAATGACAGTATTCTTCATAAAATCACACATTCTTTTCTCTTCTTCTCCTAAACAGCCATAAAACTGGTCCTCTACAACAGCAGTTTAGAGTTTCCAAAAAATGAATTATGGCAGTATTCTTCCTCACGTATATCTGATGCCTGAGAGAGACTTTCAGTGTGTCTGAGGATTTATGCTTAAATATTTAAGTATTTATATCCAAAATGGAAGGGTAATTTGTTTAGAAATTAGCAATATTAATATGCCAACTGTAGCTGAAGCACATTATAGAATGAGAAACATTAGTTTTCAATTAACATAGGTTTTTGAATCTTGAGATTGTTAACTATGGCACAGCCATGAAGTAATTATTCTACAGCGTTTCCATTCGGAATATTATTTAGTCAAAAATCTTACTCAGAGTTTAGTCAGAGAACAAAGCTATTTCAAACAAATTCTTATTCCTGTACGAAATTGCATTGGGAATGTTATGATGTTCGCTCATAGTGACACGGTATTTTGAGATAGATGCTTTTAATTTCTACACACTTCACTAGGGACATGCATCTGCAGTTGCAAATAAATTACCAAAGTGTAAATTAATTTTTCATTTTAATGAGTGCATGTTTTATAAAGCTGAGGTTCTCCAGATAGGTCCCAGTGGGATGATACCTGCTAGGTACAGCTCTGTCATCTCAATAAGCTGCAGTCAATATCTGCTTTCAAGTGACTTTACTGTGAAGAAAAAATGTAGCAGAAATGGGTTTCTATCATTACTTTTGAGCGCAACGTCTCAACAAGCAAAGGCTTAGCTTGGTGCGTTCCCCAACTGAAGCACTGCATTTCAAAAACGATTAGAAGCATGGTGCAGAAAACATATACGCTCCTCTTTTAGAGAAAAGAATTTCATATTCGATTATCAGTAACTTGATATTCTTTTAACATGTCTTACAAAAGGCAATTAAAGCATTGAAACACGGCAGAGAAACCCAAGTCCCTTGATCGCCCACATCCTTTGAAAGTTTTATTGTCAATTAGCAGAAACAGCAGCCAGGTCTTAGAAGCAGCCCCCTGGCACCTACCTGCCCTCTGCTCAAGGGGGAGATGGCAGAACCTAGCCTAGGAGGCTAAGAATTTTATTTTTAGTCATTCCTTTCCACTTTATGAATAATTGGAGTGGCATGGATATTTTTACATCCTACATCTAACTACTTGTTTGAGTTTCACCACGTAGCCATTATTAATTACTTGTTTATGTCTAATAGAAAAACCTGTTGCAGGCCTTTCAGCCTGGTTTCCTAAGGAAATAAGGTTTCTTCACGTGTGCCTGCCCACCCGTGCGAGTGTATGTGTTCGGGTATGATCTTTCTTGCTGCCTCTTCCCAAATACCCTCTGACTCCATCTCTGCCACGTGCCCCCGTGCCGGCAGCAGAGGTCTCGGCAGTGCAGCCTCTTACAAATGCCCTGAAAACAGGCAGCCAGGACGAGGGGGGAGAACGATTCGTGCTGCAACACGAACTCAGAGGATCCAGCCAGGAGCTGTGAAGCTGAAGGAGAGTGGCCTGCGTTAGTTCAGCTGCCATAGAACTGATTTGCCTTTTCCCCTCAAAGCGCGAGAATCCATTCTTGCTGCATACACAACATTTAGACTTTCCTGCTTCTCTTCAAAGTTCTAATTAAATACTTGCAAAAATTTTCAACACTGTGAGCCTTCTGCTTAGCACAGGAAAATGAGCAACTCCAGATGGGCAAGTAATTATTTGGATTTATTTTTTTCCTGTCTGCATATTTCACAGACCAATCCAGATATTTTTCCAATGTAATTTCTTCAAATACAAAAGGGGAAAATAAAATGCAAAGTAATAATGACTAAAAAATTGATTGCTTTATTTTAGCTTCTGAGATACAAGATTTGCATCAGAATAGATAAAATATTAAAGTCCTATTTTTTAAAAGACTATTTCAACATGGGTTTTGCTGCTGGAAAAAGATACCATTTAATAGATTTTATTTTCTGCTAGAATTGTGAGTATTTCCCTTTCTTCTCATCTCAGATTCTTACTGTATTTTTCCACTAGAAATCTAATCACTTAGAAAGTGATTAGAAAATTATGAGATACTAAACCACTAACAGGCAAAGAGACATCAGAGACTTGTCATGTTCAAGCTATCCTAGAGACAACTAAGTTCTACAGATCAGGGAAAGCAGAGATTGCAGCAAGCAGGCAGACCCCGAGGCTCGTGAAACCTCCTGTCCCACCCCAGAGCAGCCAGTGCTGCACTTGCCTTGCGTGCCAGCCCGTCCCCACCAGGTGACTGTTTGGAAACTGCAAACAATACAACAAAGTACACCAGCCTGTCTCTCATTTTGTTTACTCCCTGCTCAAATGAAAGCCAGAGAAAGGAACTTATGTTCACAATCATGGCCAACAGCTATTGGACGTGACTCAACACAGCAGTTTCTGACATAATTTTGAGATGCAAAACCCCTTCATTGTGAGCACCTTCCCAATACGGCCTGTGCAATTTAATCGAGGCACCCGTTTCAATACCCGACAATTTCCTGAATACCCAGGCCCCAAACTTTAAAGGGCATATAGATCAGAATCTGTAATACCTTACCATGAAAACCTGCAGCAGTAAATGCGAAGGCTCAAGTAGGGCACAATACTATGAGTATATATCCATTCCAATGCTAAGTACTCTAAACATATCTCAGAGTCATTTAAGTCAGCAAACTTGCTATGCTTTTCATAGGAAAGAGGCTTTATTTCATAGTCTAAATATTTAAAAATAGGTTGCTTTCCATCTAGAAGTTCTTAAAATGTTAATGCCTAGTAAATTCCTGGGTCACAGTCTCAGTTGTAGTTGAGATATTCCTTGGCAATAGCTGCCAATTCATAATATGAAGCATTCTCCAAGTTAACATGACAATTCCTTTCTAGAGACTTGCAGGAACAGCACATCAGGGCAGTCCTGGCCAGCGCCTCTTCACTGACACCTCTAACCGTTTCTGTTCTTTCGCTGAACCCAGTCTGTGGGTCCTGAAGTAGACAATGAAGGCTGGAGCTCCATTAAACAGCCATCACGGAGAAATAACATTCACCCACGCAAAGGGGTCGGATGAGACACCAGAGTATCCACTCCAGTATTCCCTTGAACCATTAATGTAGACAGCGAGAGAACAGATTTCCATGTGCAGTTGCTCGAGAAGTTCTTTCCAAGTGCTTCCTTTCCAAACGAAAATCAACAGAGCCAAGGCACCCTAACGAGGCAGTGGGACAAGGGGAGCAGCAAGAATGGGGCAGCTCGCCCTCCCGTACGGCCAATGAGCAGCCACAGCCCCAGTAGCACCAGGCCAGTTACAACGAGGCCACAGGAGAAAAGCTGACAAGTTTTTTTGAGTAATAATCCTGTTACAAAGAACAGATTTCTCTCAGATATTCTTCACGCAGTCAAGAAGCATATAACCCATTTTGTTTCTTCCCTGTTCTAGTGCTGATGAAAGATTTGATGCTACATTTCACACTAACGTCTTGGTCAATTCTTCAGGACATTGCCAATATCTGCCACCAGGTAGGCTATTTTCACATCATAAATTTTGATAACTTGGACTACTTATGTATGGTGTGGTCTGAAATTTTACATCAATTCTCTGGTATTTTATTTCGCTGGCATCATCTGACAGATTTAAGCCTCAATGCATCATGAGCTGCATGGCTAACACTTTTGTGTGAAAACCACTATACGTTTTTATTGCAATTATGTAAGTTTTTCTGTTGTAATGCATTATTTCAGAAGTGCAGAAGCATTAAAAAAGCATAAAAAATAAAAGCTCTTAGCATATGAAAATACTGTATATTAAAGGCAGAGTTGTGCCTCTTAAAAAAAATTATTTCATTAATTTAGATCTTTCTTTTATTAATATGCTAACCTTACAATAAGATGCTTAGTAACGTCTTGGATATATCTGCTCTTTGAAATGATTCACTGGATGCTTCATCAAACCAGGTTTTAGTCTGAAAGAAAAGTAGTCTATGTTTGATATTTACTTGATATCAGAAATTTATCATGGACTCTGGATGTGTAGCAGCGGAGCACTGGTTCTGTTCCCAAACTCAATTAGCATAATTATTAGAATTAACTCTTCCTAGAATCTAAATTTTAGAAACCATAGCAGCAGAGCCAAGTACCTTCCAGACAAATTAGGTTTTCCGTCTTAAGATCCCCTGAGGATTTCAGAGGTTTGGCTGTTGTGCTTTTGATTTAAGATGTTCCATTCAGTGAGGGTTTTTCAATTCAATTTTGAATCCAGCTAAATGACAGGGCCTGGCTCAACAAGTGAAAAATAAGAGGCTAGCTTTCCTGAATAAGCGAAGGTCACGTAAATCTAATAAGGCAGTGAACAATCCTTCAGTATTTCTCATTTTATTCAGTAAAAGAAATAGGAGAAACAGGTCACATATTCTGCTTCATTTCTTTCTGAAGCACAGTATGCAGAAATCTGAGCTCTTCTCTAAATATTCTCCCACTATGTGCCAAAATGGAAATGTAGTTCAAAAAATAGTTGCTAACAGCAGTACATTAATGGTGCAGTTCTCCCCCTTTCCTATGACTGACTCGTGCCATTTACACGTCAAGGCACAACTGAGCTTAAATAAGCTTTACAAGTGAAAAAGAGAGGGTGCAATGTAGAACGAGGTCAGGTTATGAAACGTAAATGAAATTATGTGGAACAAGCATTTAAATTCAGTGTTCTTGTTTAAAATCCAATCTAGGCATATTTAAAAGCTCATGCTACATAGATGTGCGCTGGTTTCCATTTGATGTTCAGAAATGTAACCTGAAGTTTGGATCCTGGACTTATGGAGGCTGGTCCTTGGACTTACAAATGCAAGAGGCAGATATATCTGGCTATATTTCAAATGGAGAGTGGGATTTAGTAGGTAAGCTCTGGATTCCTTATTTACACTCTGAACTTGCATCCTTGTCTCCACTGCTGAAATGGACGGAATAATGATTGGGAAACAAAGACAGAAATTAAATTACTAAGTGACATAACTAGTGGCATTTGAAACTCTGAGAGCAGATGCAAGACAGAAATCAACATTTAAAAGTAAATAACAAAATTCCTGCTTGAACTTGAATGCACTAAGTATCTTTTACCTGATTTTTCTTTATTATCTGACAAAAATTACTTACTTGAGAATTAAGCTTAAAGAAGTAGCTTTATCTATAGTAAAACTTGGAAAGCTACATATATCCTTTTGTCAAATAATCACTACACAATATGCAGTTTATTCACATTAATTTCCTGTTTTCTTTATTTTCTCTCCTACACAGGAGTTCCCGGGAAGAGAACAGAGAGTTTTTATGAATGTTGTAAAGAACCTTACCCAGATGTAACATTCACAGTAACTATGAGACGTCGGACTCTCTATTACGGACTCAATCTTCTTATTCCTTGTGTACTGATATCAGCACTTGCTTTGTTAGTTTTTCTGCTTCCAGCAGACTCGGGAGAGAAGATCTCACTAGGTAAATTCTTAATAGGATACTGTAAATACGACCAAACCAAAAGAAGTTGCCCTTTTTAAAGTTTTTTAAACAATCTTAGTAGGCAAGGAGAATGGCTTGGGAGCCTTGTTCTGGCCCGTGAGCTGTTTTTATTGTTTGATACTGAAGCTGTGTGACATTTCACCCCTGCTCTCAGGTTAGGGCACGCTAAAGCTGTGAAACGGAGACGTTCCAGAATCGTGACAATCCCTGGCTACCTCCCCGAAGGGGCAGGGTTTCAGCAAATTGTATTAAGAGTCTGAGGTGTCTTCTCAGGAAGATTGATTCTAACTACTACTATTCTGATTTCTATAGTAAATTTTAACTGAAGTAGTGGTTTATGAAGCACATCAGATTACTTTAATTAGCTGATCTTTAAGATGGAGTTTAAATATATAATGACACTTTTTGCCCCGTACAAAACTGCAAGCACGCTGGCTTTTGCTAAGCCAGCTGTTAATAGATAGAAACAGAACTGACATTTCTTCAGAACATGGTTTAGTTGAATAGTAGCCTCCCTAATCAAGAAGTCCCTCTTCACATTTTAAGGTGAATTCTTTGTTACTAAATACTTTTCCACCTGACAATGGCACCTTATTTTTTAAGATTAGTCCTGAGAGAATAACTAAGCCTCGTTCCAGAAAGATGGGAACTTCTCACTGAGCAACAGAAATCAAACTCCAAGAACCAACAGTCAAGACTGCTCGGGCATAGCCCCGTGCAGAACCCAACAGCTAATACCAAAAGATATCAAAGTCTCTCCAATTATCCAAGACAGCAAATCTGTTTTTTTCAGGAATATGCCTTACACCACCTGTAGCTTCTACACTAATTATTCAAACATCACATGTTCAGATACTCAAAATCACACCATGCTTCTAAGGCAAACAAGCAGAAAGAATTACTTAGCTAATTAGCAAATGGCAATAAAAGTTGAACAGTTACAAGGCTCTAAAAATATCCACAATGGTGCAAGCATTAGCACTATTTTTGGCAGCAATGCTGCCCCGAGCCCAAGGCAGTACAAGGAAGGGCAGGAGCGCCTCTAATGTGCTGGTGCGAGGGTAATAGTGTGAATGCATCTTGCAAGGAGCACTTCCTCAGATTAATTTTCTGCTTCGTTCTGCCTTGTAATTACAAGCTACTGACATAATTTCATACTTCATGTTTATCTTTCAGGTATAACAGTTTTATTGTCTCTCACTGTCTTCATGTTACTCGTGGCTGAAATTATGCCAGCAACATCCGATTCCGTGCCCTTAATAGGTAAGCTACAGCTTTTCTCCGCTTTTATTTTTAGTCAAACGAGGTGCAGTGACTTTGTGTGAAGGTCAGCAGGAAAGCCAGTTACCACCTACACAATGGCCAACTGGAAAAATCTTGCCAGTTGATGAGACTCTGCTAGGTGGATCCCTGATATAACTTCCATGCTCTCTGATCTGAACAGAACAGAGAACCTACGTGTATTTGAGGAAAGCGTAAGATAGTTTTCCATGGAAGCTGTTGCAGATTAGAGAGAGTTGGCCAGAAATTAGAAATACAGTGCTAAACATGATTAAATCTTCCCATTGTAATTGCTCAAATAGAAACTTGTCAAAAGTAAATACTTGCCAGGCTTTACAAGAGCAGTGAGAGAATTACAGGACAATTCTTTTCAAGGTTCCTTAGAAAAGGCAGTGCTGAGTTCCACAAGGAATTACTGAAGGCTGGCTGTCCTCTCGAAACAAAGGAAGCTCTCCGCTTTCGAGAAATTGTTCTCAAGTACCTAAAGTAGCATACGTATCACTGCACAGGGAAACAGGACTTAACACTGTGTGTGCACCTATATAAACACCCCTCAGAATAGCTACAAAGCAGTAACAGCAAAAGTATATTGCTGTAATTATCTCTTTACTTTGCAGCTCAATATTTTGCCAGCACTATGATTATTGTTGGTCTTTCTGTGGTTGTCACTGTTATTGTTCTGCAATACCATCATCATGATCCAGACGGGGGGAAAATGCCTAAATGGGTAAGGTTTGATTTTCATTTGTTATCCATTGCATGAACGTCCACATCAGGGATGTGATAGAGTAGCTAGTGACCCATGTTTACTTCTTACTGTTAAAAACGTATAAATCCTTCCTAAATATTTTATTTTGAGAAACGGTTTCACCAGGAACGACATGTCCAGATACCTTTTGTGTGGTTGGCTGCTTAAAGAGCAAGAGAGAGGACAAATACACCACAACTTGCTTCTATACCCAGAGCATCTTCCACAACAACTAGCAGCACATCAGGATTTGGCTTAATACCTAAATATATAAGTGAAGGTTATTTTCAAATAAGCTGCAGGTGTCAGAAGCACAATAGGCAGAAAGAAAGAGTAAGGTGCTGATAGAGATTATAAATGCATGGAATGCACTAGCCTCAAGGTGCAGCTGTGGAGCTGCTGCACATCTAGCTGCTGTGCATACAGAAACATCAACACCTAAAAAAGCACTTGTTAAAGACGGCTGTTAAGGTGGAAGCAAAACTTGCTCTGAAAACCCTCATCTTTACATCTCCCATCAAGAACAGCTGTAAATTACAAAGAAAAATTAAAGTCTTTTCCCAAGCGTGTAAGACTTTTGTTATAACATACTGTTATGAGTGGTTGTTTTCACAGAGAGCATTACGCTGATACTGATGAGGATCATCAGCGAAATGTCCTCTGAGCCTTGCTGCACCCAGCTCATGGCAACATCAGGCACTACTGAAGGTGGAAAGGCCTTTCTCTTTTTTTCCTCTCTAGAACAATGAGGTATTATTATCCTTATAGGCAGAAAGAATGTGCATACAGCAGTGCCCTGCAGCCATGAGATAATGAGATATTCCCTGGCCTATTCTGGAGTAGTGACTTCAAAATAAATTTGAGTGAAGAATAAAGATATATATCTTTAGACACACGGTTGATGACTTAAAAGGGACAAACCTTTAGTACTGAGCCAAGTCCCCTGAGAAAACAAGAGTACTTGAGATTAAGGAGTGAGCTTTAGTGCTGAGAAGCTGAAATCCATCAAACTTTATTTGGAGGCTGGTGGCTTTTGGATCAGGCTCTCAGTTAACAGGATATTATCCTTCTTTGTGAAGCCGGATAGCGTAAATGGAGTTAACGGGGCAAGATCTGTGTCTGGTTGGGATATTTGCCTGCATACACCACCTACTCCGAGCAGTAATCCACAGTCAGAATAAATGGAGCAAATCTAATATTAATTACAGTCTGATATTTGCATATTATATGAGAATATTTCATTAGTGCTCTGGAAAAGAAATACTGGAATGAGCTCTTAGAGTCTAATTGAAATATACTATAGAAGCTTGCACCTCAACTGGAACAGTCTTGGGCTTGCCTGCAATTTCCCTAAGGCTGGATTAAGGCAATGGGGAAAACAATAAAATTATACACACTGCTTAAATTTGCAAAATATTTTTTTAAATCAAGGTAATTTTTCCATCTTTTCTCCAAGCTGTATCCAGATCCATTTTCTACAATCTGTAATCAAATGTAATGTGAGCAGTGTGAGAACAGAGCCAAAGCACTGTAAAGCCAGTCGAGTCCAGCGGCCCCCTCCAAGAATTAATGTCATGTGAATTTAATATCAGAGAGCTATGAGTGAAATAATCGTAATTTATTGTCTACAGTCAAAAGCAGCAGTCTCATAAGGCTATGAGAAAGTAACTCTTCTTCAGCAAGTGGTTTGTTTTTTTTTTAATTCATGGTTTCTAGTAAAGGTAGAAAAGGTTGCCATATCGCTGTGCAAGGGCAAGGAAAAATTGGGCAAGGAAAAAATCAATACTACAAATTTCCCATCAGCAGAGGGGGGACTCCCAGTAGCAATAGTTAACCTGAGGCAATCAACAGCACTGTTAGAATAAGAAAGCAGCCTCGGTGACTGGCAAATTAATCAGCTAGAAAAACACTAGCAGTATTTTCTAGAACCCCTGTGCAGTCTAAGCAGAGACCACGCCGCAAAAATACCAACAGCACCCGAAGGCAGTGGCTGGGTGAAGAGATGCTTAGTCTCAGAAATTTTCTTTCAGACAAGAATCATCCTTCTCAACTGGTGTGCTTGGTTTCTGAGGATGAAAAGACCAGGAGAAGATAAAGTGCGTCCTGCCTGCCAACATAAGCAGCGTCGATGTAGCCTGGCGAGTGTGGAGATGAACACTATGAGCGGACAGCAATCCAGTAATGGGAATATGCTCTACATTGGGTTTAGGGGGCTGGAGGGGGTTCACTGCACACCTACCACCGATTCAGGGGTGATCTGCGGGAGGATGACCTGCTCACCAACAGACGAAGAAAACCTGCTGCACAGTGGCCACCCCTCTGAAGGAGACCCAGATTTGGCTAAGATCTTGGAAGAGGTAAGGTACATTGCAAACCGATTCAGAGACCAGGATGAAGAAGCAGCCGTTTGTAACGAATGGAAGTTTGCAGCCTCTGTGGTGGATCGGCTCTGCTTGATGGCTTTTTCAGTTTTCACAATCATTTGTACAATTGGTATTTTAATGTCGGCACCAAACTTTGTAGAAGCTGTATCTAAAGATTTTGCTTAACTCCCAAGTACGATCTGGTTCTCTCAAGTCTGATATGTAGCAAATAAGAGCATGGGTTTTGTTCGATCACCTTTTTCTACTCAGTATACTGCTTCTCATTGTCTGCTTTCTTTCGCCCCCCCTCTCTGGTCTCAAGTTCCTTTCAGAAGAGTGACACCATGTCAGAAGGAAAGCCAAGGATTTCTCCCTGGGCTGCCTGCATAGCCTCCTCTGAGCACTCCTCTGTGGGAGGTTGGAAGTGGCTGCGAGGCCCTTCAGAATAGCAGAGCATTGCACCGCCATCTCTTAAATGTTTTTGAACTTTAAAAAAAAACAGGTAGGCAATGCCAGAAATGTCACTTCTTTAGACTTTGTTCTAAAAGATTTCTTACTGAGTTGCGGTATGTAGCTCTCCAGCTTACTCATAACCAGTCAGACCCTTAACTCCCTCCAGGCATTTCACATAAAGCATATGTGACTTTACACCGTTCTGAATTTTATCCGAGACACCAGAAAGTTAGAGATGATACTGCCCATAACTTGTCCTTCTATATCTTTCTGAATTTGACCTAGACGTTTGACCTAATTTTTGCAGTGTTTACTACTTCTTCCTTCTCCCTAGAAAGTCATTCTTTCAACTGATGGCCTTTTTAACTATCAAAAAGAAAATGAAGAATTTATGATCCCTTTACTCTCACTTGTTTAAAAAAAAAAAGAAAAAAAAACCCGCACGTGTATCTCTAGTATCTCTAGTAATCAGATTCCAATGGGGAAAAAGTAACTCAAGGTCTAACACAGCCTTAGGCATAAATGAGGAGTCTAAGGCAAAAAGAAGAATCCAAAGCAAAAAGAAGCCATTAAATCCTGAGATCACGGTTTTCATTTAAAGACTAAATATTTGATCTGTGGTACACTTAGCCTATTATAGACCTCCTTCTCCTGAGTCACCATAACATGCCTTTACAAGAAAACATTACCTTTTCTGCTCAGTTTATCATCTGAAGAGCACTAATGAACACTAAATATTTATTGGGTCTGATACAAACTATGAGCTGAATAAATATGTATTTATATATACACACTGCATATACATCCAAGGAAAGGTTAAGACTTACGTACCAATTCTCTAAGGCTAGACAGACATTTGCAAAGGCAAAACTAATAGTTCATAATTTTCTGTTATTTCTGATTTTGAAATTCTCCTGTCAAAATATGCTTAGCATCGACATGGCCGATGTCTTAATGGAAGAGGCTAAGCTGAGAATACCACCAGAACCTGGAACTCTGTGTGCACTAACCAGCCGAGAATCAGCCTCTTGCTGGCACACCAGTATTCCTGATCAGTGATCACTGGTAAAAGATGTGGAGGAAGATTGCTTTAGCACCAACTGCAGAATCGCAACATTTTGGCTGAGGTTTCCAGAGACACAAATGGAGGCCTGTTGTTGTGCCATGTTTTTACTGTGAAATAAACTCAAGGCCTCAGTTTCTCTCTTAAACTGGACTAAAATAAAGTACTGGAATGTTTATTCTGCCCAGGTAACAATTGGCTTTTCAGAGTCTGCTCTGCTGAAAGCAGGAGAATCAAATTTCATGTAAACCATGCCCAGAGTGAACACCTTGCTCAAGCACTCTCATTTCCGAGAAAAGGGCAGGGGGAGTGAAAGGAGGGCAGGATATTTCTCACAGTCTGAGAGTTGTGTCTTCCTGAGGGTTCATTAAGAATATCACTCTGCAGACATGAGCAAACCATTCAAATCCTTCTTGAAAGTTAATGTTGAAACTGTGTCTCAGAATTATCTGTGAAGAAGTTGCATTTTGAGGAACAATTCCTAAGAAACAGCCACACAATAATTCCTGCAAATAGTTTCTAGTTTGTAGATTGCATATGAATTAGAAAACCAGGAGTCCAGAATCTGAAATATGAGTTTTGTTCATTTGTGAATAATTACACACATCACGTGGCATGTACTGGTCTTCTGAGTAATGTTTCTAGACTAGGCTTCCTGATGAAAACGTCGATTTGCATTGGTATTTTTCCCTTTGGCAAGTATCCCTAAGTAGTTACATAGAATGTTCCATTTAATCTTTGTAAAGTTCTGGGTTTTCTCTTGGAGAAGAATTTTTCAAGAAGATGTGGTGACCTCTTGGGACTATCTTGTACAATGGGACACAGCTATTGCATTCATACTATGTGATGCATGTAATATAGGAAGCATGAGAGTACCCCTCTTTCCTCCAGAACCTATTTACAGTATCTGTAGAAATCATCTTGCTAAATAGAGGAGTTCTTTACAGAAGGATGGACAGAGCAACTTACAATTTGACGTTAAACTTCATCAAATGACAGATGTCTACGCTTAAAAAACTGGAGACTGGTATTTGGCCTTGAGTGAAGTCCTGCCGCAGCGTGACACTGAGCTTGTAATCCTGTCGGCTAATAGCAGGTGTTACACCAAGTAGCTCTAAGACACCAGCATCATGCCTACACTACTGCCTTTATCCTTGGCAGGATTAATGAAAATGCACCAAGGGAACAAGCAAATCCTAATTTTCCTGCTGTGAACGCAACCTGTAGACGCTGGTAATAAGATTATTATAAATTTTAAATCCAACAGTGATAACCTCTCGGTTATGTTATTTTGCATCTATGAGTTAAAATTTCTACGACTGAGCTGAGCAAAATCCGTCTGTTTCTTGTTAAACTGTGTGCGTCAAATACATCTGTGTATGTGTCAAACAATATTTTGATCTAAATGCTGGGAAAAATATTTATTTACAATCCTGGGCATAGAGGCAGAAATGAAATACTGTGTGCAGTATGTGTATATAACATTAAAGACTACACAGTGACGGTGAGGATCTGCTACAGTGGTAAGAGCGAGGGTAAGCAAGTGGTTCACTGTAACTAAGCTATGACTTGTCTGACAAACTCAAACGCTAACTCAGAGCTCAGCTGTCATGTACAATACCATGTGTGAGCAATGTATACTACTTTTTCTGGTTTTATATTGAATTGTATTGAATATTTGAAAGACTTTTTAATATTTAAAAGATTTTATTTAAGTGTCAATGCCAAAAAAGTTCCAAACATAAAACTGTAAAAGGTTAATTTTAAATACAGATAAATTATTTGAATAGTATTTAAAATATTATATTATTTTATATAGGAATTGATAATACTACACAAATTTTTAAAGGTTTCTTTAAATTCTCTTTACATTCTCTTTAGCTGCAGGATATGATCTCAGTTCATCTGCAACAATTCAACTTTTCACCTTTTTTAACAAGAAAAGAAGGTAAACCAAAGTCCCTGATTTTCTTTCCTTTTGTTAAAGACTATTTTTTACATTAAGAATCATTGCATAAAGGGCATTAGAAAGAGATGCTACATCTGTCAGGTGCTGACTGTCATATAAGCAATTCAATACATTTTCAGTCCAGTACAAATAAAACATTTAGATCAAGAGACTTTTGACTCTCATTTTGCTGAGATGGAAATAAACTCGAGCAGCAGAAAACATGAACCGCCATAAAAAAGAAAAATGTCTTTGGATCCATCAATCAGGAAGGACAAAGGTCTTTGATAATTAAAATGCATCCATATCCTCCTAGCAAACCAGTCCCACACCAAAACCCCATTCTTACAGAAATGATCAAAGTTAAACAAGTAGGACTGAAATACCATGGAAGTTTTGAACTGCTCTCAATGCCAGTATTAATTTACTTCTTTTGGTTCATACAGAAGAGAGAAACAAGAGAAAAAACAAATTCACACCAGCTGAATAAACTGTTGCTTTTGCCAGCAGCAAATTTTGGGTTTTGGCTACTGGTGACAAAATATCTACTCAGCAGAGCAGCCCCCAGATGGGGAAAAAAACCATGTCAGCGTACACACTGAAACAGCTTCTTGAGAAACCTTCTGTCTTTACAACATCCTGCTGAGCACGTACCAGTAGCAAAAATCTAGGGTTGTTGAACTCAAGACTTTAGTCTCTTATTGCTTCCACAAGCTTGTAAGAAACGAAGACCAGTTTGGTCAAGGTCAACACACTGGGACTATAAGATGGTATCAATCATCCAGTTTTAATCCTGTAAGGACAATCAGAATACATTTCCTCTCCAACAAAACTGATTTGTTAGCCTAACCTCACAAAACTAAAATGTCAGTAAATCTGAGAACAGAATCTGTGCATTACAGCAAATCTAACCTGGTAATCAAACAGGATCTTAACTGCACTACAACCACAAATGAATTCCCTATTATCTTTTTTTCGCATTGCTTTTGCTGTTTAAGATAAAACCTTAATGTTTATGTAACAATTACTTGTGCTATTAAGCAGATGATGGCATAGGGAGAGAATAAACGACAAAAAGAACATGAAAATATTTGAGTCTGAAACTCAGCATCAGTGTCTCATCTATACCCTCACTGTAAAGACCTCACTGGGTTTTCAGAGCTGCAGTGACTTATCCCTCTAATAAAGCTATACAGGAACAGCAGTTTATGGTCCAAAATAATTTGAACCATCTGCAAAACCCAACAAAAACTAACAACCATGACATGAGCTAATGCTGCTTTGGAATATGTGTACACGAGAATAACATCCACACAGAGGTTTTCCTCTTAACTAAACAATTCAGGATGTACCACTGCCTCAATCCCTGTAAAATACAAAGAAATCTTTCCACTGAGTCTGGAAGTCTGGGATAAGGAGCAGATTCAGTTCCACACACATCACTGTTATCATTTATGTGTTAGTCTGGTTCATGGTAGGCATGCAAATAAATTAAGAATAAGCCAAATATTAAATATTTACACTAAATCGGCTTTAGGCTTAGAAACCAAAAATCTGCATCCCAGAGCAAGATATATGCATGGGATCCCTCAGACAATATTAACTTACCCCTCTGCATGCCCGGGGTGCTGTGAAACATCTCCATCATAACTTTGCTACTATACAAGAAATCCCATTTCAGATGCTTTTGCTGACACAGCACACTGCTGGCACAATCAAACCTAAGCAGCACTATTTTGATCAGAAGAAATGTTACAGGACGTATGTGCAGGAGGAGTAAGTTTAACCTTTGACTCAAGAGAGACTGTAGTCACAAAATCAGACGTTATCGTGCCAAGCTGCACACTAGAAAGAAGACGCTCCCCTGGGACGCTCTGGCCAGCACTGCAGAGCCCGCGCGCTGCCCCAGGGGAGGCAGCCTGCACAGGCAGCAGCACAGCTCGCACGGCGGAGCAGGCTCGCCAGTCCCACTGCACGGCATGAAAAGAGTCAGTTTTCCTGTTTCTTCCACTTTGCTAAATAGTGGGTACAATCACAGAATCGTTTTGGTTGGATAAGGCCTCCAAGATCATCAAGTCCAACTGCCAGCCTAACAACACCAAGCTCACCAGTAAACCCTGGCCCTAAGCACCACATCTGCATGTCTTTTAAATACCTCCAGGGATGGTAGAGAATATGTTGTCTTACCTGGCTAGAACTTAGCTCAGCTTGCAAGATGTGCCTTTCTTTTGACGAGGTAATAATATAAGAGATTTGGAAGTAATGGGCTGCAATATGTAGCCCAAGCTGTCTTGTCTTCAGTCTCTTAAAAACTGGCTTAAACTGAAAGGTTAACGATATGCACAGTGGTTGTCATTCCTTCTTCACTAAACCAGTTTTAAAACCTATTGAAGTTAAACTGCTGCATCTTTCTCTGCAGTGGAGGTTAACATTCATTATCCTGTCTGCAGTCAGCAAAGGTCTGTTGTAACACTGCTTGCTGGTACTTTACACACAGCCCTTGTTGAATATAATTGAAACTACCCTGCAGTGAAGAGACTAGAAACAAGGACAAGCTGCCCAAGTGTCCTATTGTTTAAAACAGGCTGCAAAAAGTAAAAAAGGCACGTGAAAGACTGGCCGTGAATGAGGGGAGGCAGACTGGGCGTGTCGTCAGAGAGCTGTGACAGCGCCAGTCCCAGGCTCGTACACCAGAGCCCCGACAGCCACCTCTCTGCCCACCGGCAGCCACACGACGCCCTGTGCCGTTCGTGTGAAATAGGGGCTGAGAGACGGCAGATCCCCTCTAACTGGGGACAGAGCAGTAGCAGACGGCCACACTGCACTTTGGGTGCATAGCACAGATGTGTGGAGCCCCATCTGTGACAACTGATCTGAACTGCACCTCATTTTATGACCTACATATGCAAAGGTCTAGAGCTGGTCGTAGCTTAAAGCCCTCTTGTCTCTTTTATCTAACTCTGAGAACATCACACCACCCTCCTCCTACTTCTACATGCAGATATACAGTCTGCTGCTTCAGGGAGACAGAGTTGAAGCAAAACATACTCAAAGATGTAAATAACCATTTGCAAAATATTCTGAAAAAAGCAAGCAGAGAAAATGTATATGTTAACTCAAACCCAGGATGGTTTCTGTTGCTAAAAATATACTGGACTTCATAGCCTTCCAGTACTTTTTCAGTTGCAGTAGTAGGCTAGGACTTCTAATACACCAGCTGATAAATGAGATAGGGGTAACAACCTTCTTGCTGAAATTTTGAAGCAATCTGTGTGGATTGAATGGGGTTTAAGTGGAAACTCCCACAGCCAGCACAGCTTTTTGCCCTAGCACACAATAACCTGTCTCCTCAGAAAGCTCACTGTTCATTCGCAATCATTTAATGGATTGTCCTGTGCGCCCATCGGAAGCCAACCCATAATGAATGGAACTGCAGAGATCTAAAGCATCTAACTTCCACGCTGAAAGACTGGATTCATGCCCACATAATACAGTACTAAAAG
The DNA here is from genome assembly GCF_032191515.1 of Phaenicophaeus curvirostris. Classification (NCBI taxonomy): domain Eukaryota; kingdom Metazoa; phylum Chordata; class Aves; order Cuculiformes; family Cuculidae; genus Phaenicophaeus; species Phaenicophaeus curvirostris. The sequence continues at coordinate 863,562 of NC_091403.1, forward strand.
CCCATTTATTTTTTCATGCACTTCCCCTAGTGTGCTGGAAAAGGTCCTATCTACTTGCAGCAATATAAAACCTGCACAATGTGGATTCAGAGATTTGCGTCTCAAGACACTGGCGTTATCGTATTTTAATAGTAACCCTATGTCAGTGTAAATAACAGGGGATTTATCCCAATATTATATACAAAACAGACCTTCATTTTGCAGCTTCTGCAAATTCAGACTCTTCTGCCCCTTGCTCCAAAGGCCCCAGGAACGGCTGGATCACATCTTTGCACAGCAGGCAGATTTATAACAGCAACAGAAAGATGTTTTCTTGGAGCTAAACAATGTCAGAACTTTCTGCATAAAGCCAGAGCACTTTCTGAACTGCAGTGTTTGTCACCTTTGATATATACACCTGCTTTAGACATCTGAGTTCAAAAATAACTTAATTTATTCTCCAGTTCTTTGAGATGAGACACAACATTTTTCATGTCTCAATTTTCTCATTAGTATTCAGTGTGCTGGTCAAAGAGCTTTCATTACTGACAAATTTCATAAGGGCCATCACCTCCAGTGAGGATGGCAAATGCTGTCCCTGGAACAGAGTTAGTGTGGAAACTTCAATACTCTTTCCGTAATGCCAGGAGTTGCATAATTGATTTGGAAAAAATGATCTGTGTTAGGGAGCATCACGAGGTTACAGGTACTCCACACTACTTTTCTCCAGGCAGGAGCAGCATTGATTTTCCCATTCACATGACAGAAAAATAAAACACTTCAAGAAAGAAACCCCTCCTTCATGTTACCTGACACACAGGTCTATGCCCCAAACATATTTTCTTTGCTTATCTTTGGTAGCATGACTGAATGCAATAGGTTAGAGCCCAAAGGGTAACTATTATTACAGGATTTTTTATTTTTAAACTCTCCTCCAGCCCAAATGATGAAATCACAGAGTCACTAGAACCTGACGTATGTGACAGCAGACTGAAGCTAGGAAAGAAAATGTACATAAAGAAGCTGGTGAAGCGAGATGCATTTTTTATCACAGGAGTACTTCAAAAGAAACTGTAAGGCAGCAAATTTTCAGTTCTCACACTGCAGAGGACTCAGTCTGCTATGTGAGCAGAGCGTGAGCTCCTGCTGAGTCAGAGAGCGGCTGAAGATGTGAGAGCGTGGAAATGCTGGTGTGCAGGCAGCGCGAGTCACATTGCCGTTTGGTACACGCCAATGATCCGCAAGGAAGAAAAGACTAGGCAGAACTACAGCAAAAGCAAAATCCTACAAGAAGTTCAAGGCTTACTCTCACAGTTGTTCCTCTTTGCCTATCCAGCTAACAAGACTGACAACACAGATACAATTTTTCAGGACGTTACATATCTGCAAAAGTGTTCAGCTGACACTCTGTATGTTCTCAGCTTGCTGAAGAGGTACAGTCGAGCTTGGGAATAAGATGACAAGACTGCCCCATGAAAACAAGCCCAGCATTTTGGGGAAAAAAAATCCTTGAAAATATCAGAAGGGTTTTTTTGTTGTTTTTTTTGTTTGTTTGTTTTATTCACAACATTTGTTTCAATTATCATCCATACAAATTTGCCTAAAACTCATTAAGTTAGTTAATTTTTCTTAATTTACTGAAACGCTCGTCTCGCTTGTAAGGCAAACTGACAGACTGTACATCAAAAAATGATGCATTGTACCATTTCTGTGTGGAACACCACACACTGCACACAAAGGAAATATCACACGGGTGCAACAGCACAAGTACAGCCTTACTAACCTGAATATGTCTGTGAGCTATATGAAACATCAGCATCAAGAAGACACTTAAAACATACAGAATAGGGGTTTTATCAACATATGAATTATTTACAGCATAGAACTTGTTCTTATTATGCATATACACACCTTATTTGGACATTAAGTAATTACTTGTCTACTCAAAAATTCTGCCCGCACCTACAGCCGCATGATCCACTTTTATAATTCACAGCTGGAAGCAGTGCTCGCTGGAGTTCCAAAGCCACTGAGATGGCAGATTCAGCTCTCGGAAAAGAGTTGCACAACCAGATAGACAGCACATAACAAGACACGCCTGGAGTTAAAGTTATGAAGGAAGTTAAAAAGAATGGCTGAGAAAGTACCTGTATTTCCAATTAAACAACAGACTAAACATTACAGTATGACCCAATCTGCTCCCATAATACTCTTTTTCCTTATTTTATCATTATAGGAATTTTCTTAAGACTTAGCAGAGTCCCATAATTATATCTAGCCTTGTGCCTTCCATGAAAACATGAGGGTCCACCACTAAAATTAACGGCAAAACTTCAGCTGTAAACCAACTGTGGAGCAGGATTATGGTGTCAGTATAAATCTCTGATGAAAAATCAACCACAGGATCTCAAGAATTAAGACTAAGAGATACCAGGCAAGGAAACAATCTTCTTCAGTAGGTTGACAGGCTTACTGTGAAACCCCTCGCCCTCAACCCACCCCATTAATCACCTCAAATTAGCAAGACAGTGATAAATAATTGAGTTTGCAAAGTTGACCGGTCTTCGAAAGAGCCACTCCTATTCTGTCTACAGTCCTGTTTGTTTCATTAACTGTCTTAGTGGCAGTTTTCTGTTCTGGCAACATAACAGCTGGCTACACAGTACCTATGTGACTTGGCAACTGAAAATCTACCATCCTTATTATTTTCCTTATGTAAGAAATTTGAACTGAACATTTCTGAGGTACAGATCTATTTGGGTAATTCTACAGCTCCCAGAAGATGTTTCCGTGACCCTGAACAAGCTTGGTATGTTTTGTAAAGTCCTAACATACTCCTCCTGTATACATGCCTGTAGAACTCGCCCCACAGTAATATCTGCATTTCAATAACTCTGAAGTGTGAAAACATATCGTACACTGTGCCACCCCTCTCACATATTCAAGGGCACTTCTAAAAAGAGCAATCCAAAATCCTGTCAGACAAGCTCAATTCAGCTGCTTTGAGTGTGGTTTAGACACTCTGGATTACATGCTTGATTTAAAGTAAGGGAAGTGGAACCAGGGCTGGGTAAGAGTACAGTGCTGTTCTAATAAGGCTCTTAAGCCTCATTTTCAGAACTAGAAAACCCTGGAAGTGTGTCAGACCATCACAGGCGGCACATGCTGTGACAGTGGCTGCTGCCAACTGAGTAAGTGATAAATTCAGACACATTTTTACAACTGAACTGTAAATACGGTCACCTATACGTGCAAATCCTTCAGAAACATGAAATCTGCAATAAATTTACTTGCATCCTGTCATTACTCTCATGTACCAACATCTCCTCCGAGCATTCTCCAGCCCTCAAAGTCAGAAGTGACTTTATCATTTAGGTATTATTCTTTCTTGTAAGATTTTAATAAAGTTATCTGAGCACATTCTCTATTCCCTCTTTTAAAAACCAAAACCAAATTGTAGTCTCTTTCCCCAGGACTTTCAAAGGATACAGACTACAACAGCAACTTGTTTTGTGCCATCTAGCAACACTATACCTGAAAAAAGACTTCACCATCTCTTAATTTCTATTACCATCTTAACCCTCTCTCCAACTGCACCAATTCCGTCTCTCTCGAGACTAATAACCTGTATTAATTTGAAAGTCAAAAAGTTCAATCAATATTTTTAAGGTATCCTTAACAATGGAATATTGCAAACTCACGAGAATCGTTACCATCAGGCTGCCCAGAGAAGTGGTGATGGCCCATCCCTGGAGGGGTTCAGGGCCAGGTTGGATGAGGCTTTGAGCAACCCAATACATCATGCTGGAGTCCCTGCCCACGGCAGGAGGATTAGAATTAGATAAGCTTTAAATCCCTTCCAACCCAAATCATTCCATGATAATGACAGCCAAATTCTGCTTCTGAAACTTTCCAGGCAATTGGAAAATAAGTGATAAATAGTTATATGGAATATGTCAGCTGAAAATTGCCATAATGGCAAATGTCTTCAGCTTGGAAATGGTCTACGCTTAAGAACAGCAAGAAGCAAGGTAACAGTTCAGGTTTTTAATTTCTTTAAAACATTATTATTGTGGGAATGAGAAAAAAATTAGAAAGACTGTGGTAACAAGTTCACTTTTTCAAGAATCAATATTATGTGCTGCCCCGTAGATTTGTAAATACAGTTCTGAAAATGCATTCAATTTACTTTAAAGCTGATGTATTGACTGACTCCAGCTACTGTCATGCATATTTTTCCACTAAAAAGGCAACCTTTTATCACATGTTCAGTATCACAGCATCATCACAGGAACTTTCCAAACAGTCATTGCCTTCTTTCAAACCCATGCTAGGTACTGCCAGGAGTATAGAAGTCCCATTATCTCGAGACTTTTCTGAAATGTAATGTTTTGCAAATGTTCTCTAAACCCAGTATGAAGCTTGTATCGCTAACCTCATTCTGTCTTCCAAAAGGGTATTTCCCTGGAAAATTGCATAATCTTAAAGAACAGATGAAATAAGCAAGCCAAGTCAAAATCTTTGGAGGGATTCAGTTCTTATACTACTCCAATTAAAAATATTGCAAGCAGCTTAAAATGTATAGTGACTCTCAACTGACAGACCCACTTTGAAGAAGGAAGTTAGTTCAAAGATGAGGAATAAGACTGTTAAAAGGATTAGAGGGCATGAGACAAAACTTAACAGCAGTAGGGTTATAAAACTGACTACAGGCTTGAGATTAAATTTGCAAAAGCCATTAATGCTGAAGACTCCCACTGGGTCTAATGAAATTTGTACTGATCTCTATTTAAGAAAAGACAGCTTCTTGCACAACTCCATTTTGAGTACGTGCAATGGTGCAAACTCTTGGAGCCTTTTGAAAGAAGACAAAAGTTGGCTCACAATATCTGTTTATGCAGCAACTGCACAGAGAACATCAACAAGAAAGTGTGCAGTCCGATCAGATCTTTGTTTGGTAGACAGAAAAAAAAAATCTAATTCAATTGCACATCTACCGTGGAGATTGTACAAATGACTGAAGATAGACTTAATGCCTTTTGCTGTCATCTTCCCATCAGGGACATGCGTCAGACCTTGGGTGACACCTTCCCTTTCCTCACTGCTTGTCTTTCTGTCAGTCTTCCAAGCAGGCTCGATGATCCCAATAACATTCCTGAGAAGAGGTCTTATCAAGGAGTACTGCATTTAGACTTGATTTCCACACTAAGGGACTGGTAGAAGGAAACGTGAGCAAAAAAAGAGAAAAGGAAAGAACACACGGGAGCAGCATCCTACTGAAACCCCAGGATCTGAATTCTGCAGATCTACAGCAATCTGAATCAGGCAAAACAGGAACTATTGAAAGAAAAAAAAGTAAAAGGTGAATTTGTGTGTTAACTTTGCTGAGACATCTGTACCTGTCACGCCTTCAGGAAAATAACCTCTGAATATATGTTCAAGATGGCACTTAATAGTATACTTGAAACAGGACAAAACCACCACCATGGCTGTAAATAATAATAATAAAAATTACAAAGACCGTCTAAATGGTGATACGCAATTCTCATCTAGTATGAAGCTCATGCCATAATTATCAGACAGTCAATGAAGTCACCATCTGCAGATAGAGATTTTCATGATTAGGGAAATATAAATTAACTATAATGTAATACCACCTTCATTTTATAGTTATTCCATGACTCCTGAAAGCTTAAGAAGATTAATTGTTTATGGAAGAATTATCTGAAGTTTTATACCCATGTATGGGACTTGGGTTTTTTGTCAGACAGCTTCCTATGAAGGTATTTCCTTAGGCAGAAACAGATAAGCAGCCTGCTGCTTTCCTACTGCTGTATTTACTGGCTTGCTAATCTAAACACATAAATGGAGCATGGGAAACCAGCCAACAGTTACCACAGGAGACTTGGCATCACACTGTATGCTACTGGGTCACGTTCGTTTTCTTCTTATTGTACCTGCAATACGAACAGTTTGTGAAGACCCAGACTCCACTCAAACGTGGAGAAAAGACCTTGCCGGTTTTTTTTCGGAATTTTTTTTTTTTTTGATACTAAACAGAATGTTTTAGAGACTCATGCTTAAGTACATTTATTAAGTGTATTCAAAAGACCGAGAAAGTCCTATTGAGAATAATCATATGCTTTAAATTACAGCATCCTTTTTTCTGCAACAACAAAACAAAATGAGGGATAATCAAAAAGACACTGCAGTAACAGACTCTGCTCCCCTCTTTGTATACCTGTTGATCATAGAAAATATCTTACAGCTCCCAAGTTCCAGATCCAGCCTGTCTGTATCTGTCCTGAGCAGAAGCAAAAGGAGTCAATGCTTTAAAGTTCCTACTTGTACACGGAAGATGGAGACCTGCTACGAAATCTATTTTGAGGACACAGCACAAGGTGAAGGCCAGCTATATTAATGCAGACGCACTGATGTAGCAATCTCCTTAAGTGCAAATATGCTGCAGTTATGGTTAAGACAGAAAACTAAAGCCCCATCCTATGTACTCTCTTGACCTTTCTTCCACTGCAATTGTTTCTTTCCTACAGGACTGACATATCAGCATCAGGGGAGCAAACAATCACAAGAGTTTCAAGAGTCAAGTGGACATTGAGCCTCTCGGCACCTCCCTGGAACAGCACAGGCTGTGCTCAGGGCACAACGTGGGAACGCTTTTCCACGCTCTATCACTGTAGAGCTGGGTTACTGATATTTTTAAATATGCGATGCTATCTTTCTTAAACTCTCAAGTGCCTGCAGTAAAAAATGAGAGGAGTCTATCACTGACTACTTCTTACTGTGGAAAATTAAAAAGGATGTATTTCATAGCCATGGAATCATTTTCAGCAAAAGATTCTTTTCAGGTACTTAAAACCTGAACAGACTCCAGCTCCTCTTCACAGCAGTTACTCAGTAAGCTGCGATTTTCTTGTACTTGGGAAGATACAGGTATGGCGGAAACAAATGGATTTTTAGCGTTACGAATAAATTGGCTCGCATTTTACTTTTAGAGCTAGATATGGGAACTGTATTTAGTAAGATTTGTTAGTGTTTTGTTCTTTTAAACACACATGATTCCTACCAAGTATGCCAGAAACACAACTCAGGATTATAATGGCAGTATTACAGCTCCAAGTCACAGTGTTTAAGGCCATAAGGTCCCTCCACTACGCAGCCTCACCTTCTGTACATCACAGTCCATTCATATTCTGTCCAGGAACCTTTGCATTTAAGACAGTAACTTGAGTTTGGGTATTTAGCATCTCAAACTCTTACAGTAACCTCCAGGATTAGTTTTTGGGAGACTCAGCAAGGAATGACAAATGGATTAAAATCAAGACTAGTTTATTATAACAACATGCAAAGACCAAACTGTTGGTATTTCTGCCTCCCTAATAACCCTTAGGAGAAAGAAAAAAAGAAAGAAAGAAAAAAAAATCAGACCTGTCTGCCTTGTATGTACCAACTGTTTTCAATCAGCAAAGTCAGATTGCAGCTCCGGAAGGGATGAATATGAAAAAAAACCAGAAAAATGAGAGTTGATAGATTACATCTTACTTCAGGAGGTAAAAATCCCAGATAAAACTAATAAAACAATGCCTTCACAATGCAGCTCCTACTCACAGCATCAACTTGTCATTTGTTTCTTTATGGTAACACTGAAATTGGTTGAAAGCGAGTATAGGATGCACTCACGAGAGGAAAATATTTGTAAACAAAAGATTTTTATTTCATTATAGAGCTGTTAGGCCTGGAACACTGGACAAATGCCAATCTGTGTAATCACATTCCATCTACCTAAATTCTCTCTGCAGCCTTAATTGGAAATGATGTTTTTCTTCATTTCCTCTCCTACACTATGGTTCCACCAGGGAAGTGTTTGCACTTGAATGAAATTACTTTCTACCATCAGCATAAAGGACAATCTGGGATGCAAGGATAGAAGAGTTGTTACAAATGTAAGTGACAGAAAACTTTCCAAGTGGTTATTATAAGGACCTTTTAGACTCCTTTCTAGTGAGGAGAAACAGGAAAACACAGTCTCCTCCTGCTGTCTCTGAAACTAGTTAAGATTTCTTCCCGATTTTCTAAATAAATCAAGATTTATCTCAAAAAATCTTACTCCTTCCCTTGTTGAGTACTACAGCAACTACTGTTAGCCAGCCGTACTAACATGGAAGAATTCATGCTTATTCCTTATGATCTCTGTATTTTTTGTGATGATTAATTGTATTAAAGTTAAAAGTTACACTCGCACCCTAATGAATTTCATTCTAAATAAGTAATATACGACTTAATAAATACTTCAGTAAAACTAGCAATAAAACAATCTTACTTTGAAATATCTAAGTGTCCTCCCCTTCCCACTGACCTCAATTTGAAACAGATGACCGAGGCACTGGTTTACTTGGCAGAACTTACACAAGAAGACCGAAACTACTACAGATTTTCAATAACTGTTTTGCACCTGTTGAAAAGAAACTATGGAAAAGTGAGGTGTTCCCCATTTCCTGGTGAGACGTTGCAGTTTACTTGCACGTACAATCCCTCAGACTCCTCCTAAGACTAAAGCTCAGGAAGAAAAAGTGCTGGATCAGTTGCGGTAGCATAATGCATCTCTCTGTAAGCCTTACAGCACACAGCAGCATCAAGTATAAACAGTTTACTCATATATTACAAAGCTGCCAACAGAGAAGCAACAGATTCTTCACAAATCATAAAGCTGAATGTTTTAACGGTCTTATGTTTTTGATATATACGCCTGCCTCTGTGTGTATATACAAAAGAATATGTGGATGCATAAAAAAAATTGTCATCATTAAGAAGTTATCTGAACAGGAATATATATAAATGAAAAGTGAAACGTAAGTACAGGACATTTAAAATTTGGCTAATTCAACCTCCATACTACAATGTAAACAAAAAGCAAAAAGATTGACCTTTTCTTCACGCTGCATTCAAGTCTCTTAATAGAACATTATGATGCAGTTTCTTCCTTTTTAATTATGTTAATGAGCTGATCTGTGAGCAAGGACCGGCTTTTCATCTTGCAATGGTACTTAAATCTTACATAATTACGGCTAAGATGAAACAAGCAATGTGTGTGCAAGGACTTCTCTGTTTAGAATGAAGCAACCCAATCTGCAGGCTACTGCAAAATCTGTCAACAGAAGAAAGAAAAGCAGCTTTGGAAAACAATACAGAAAAGAAAAAGCTAAAGTAAACAGTACATTTCAGCCTCAAACGGATTTGTTGCCTTTAAAACCCACAAAATTCAAATGCAAGAGGCTCAGCAAATGCACAAGTTCAAGAGTAACTTTATCGCATCTTAAACACAACAGAACCCAAACATTTCCTCCAGTGACTTATGACCACAGGTGTCCCAACATATCCCTAGATTTCCGTAAACACATCAGTATATGAAGTCTAAATAATAACACTATAAATACCAATGTTTAATTTGACTCAACATGGTTTCTGGCACCACAAGATGGTAACGCTTCACAAACGTGAGCACATACATACTCACAACATCCCCAAAATGTTTTCATATCCCCATCTCCAGACTTCTGGGAATCTCACCATATCACTGAAACATGATTAAATGCAGCCAACCTCCAAGTCATTCCTTACTCAAAACGCCTGCCATCAGTCATCGCCACTGAGGGGGCGGCAGCAAGGTCATTCTTTTTGGCCAACATTTACGAGGATAAGGCTGGCCTCAATCAAGGTTAACAACTCTTTGAAATAGTAGGGAAAGCCAGAAAACACTCCACAAGGGTCTCTTCAGTCTTTCTGGCTAGAAAGTGGTGAGGACAGTTGAACAGCTTTGCAGCGTGAGAATACAGGTGGAAGAAAGCCTAAGAATATTCAGGATCCAGGGGAAAAGGCAGGAAACAGTTGGCTGCACACAGCAGCTCTTCATCCCAGTCTAACAGGACGGATGAGCCAGGTAACCAGTGTAAATAGAGTATCAAAGAAATTCAGAGAGAAAATTAAATTCCCCTGCAGCTGGAAGCAGGTTTACAGAAAACTAGTGTGAAGGTCAGAGAGGCAGTGAAAGGAATGGCTCTCAAAGGAGAAAAACAACCTTTGCTGCAGTAAGCTATTCAGCAGTTCAACCCAGCTTTGTTCTGTTTTCCATCTCCTCCAAATCTCCAACTCTTTGGCGTTCCTCCTGTATGTGGGGTGGCCTCCTACTTACCCCACTAAATTTAAAAAGCTGATAAAGAATAAATAACACAAAGTGCCAGAAAATATATGCTGCATTTTTAAATGACAGTGAAGGTATAAGCTTCAAGTATAAATTATGCAGCGTAGTGAACCAATTCAGATCAGTACTGACTTTGTTAGTAACAAAATGAACATACTGGTACTTTATACATTGCAAGCACATTAAAAGTATCCATGTCTGTTGCCACAGTCCTCTTCTCAGAATGGCTACACTTCCCAAAATACAAACCCAATACATCCAAAGAGAACAGTACTACTCTTCGGGTGGAATTCTGTAACAGAATAGAGAGCACTGAGATAAAAGCTCCTTTGCTTTCAAATATCAAGTGGCCATTACAGTCTTTAGAGGATGCTAGAAGTCAGTGTTATCATGGAGACCTCCAAATCACTCCAAATTATGGTAAAAGTCTTGTAACTATCGTGTAACTATAACACCAGTCATTTCACTCAAAGTCCCTGCTTCTCACATGAAGCTGAAGATTCAGCTCTCCATAATTTTTGTATTTTATTTCCCTATCTTTGATCTATCACTGTCTAAAGAAAAAGATGACAATTAATGCAATCCTACATTTATAATACAGCTTCATCAGAACATGCAGCTGAAGCACAAGCAGTAGTGACAATTCTATAACTTGTAATTACTATTTCTGACCTTAACCAGAAATGTTGTTCTGACATAGTGGTCAGTGTAATAACATTGACAATTAATAAAACTAACAGGGATTATAACTCCCAAGAGAGGTAACTCTGATTTCAGATGTCCGAACCTACATTGTGAGACGTCCTGCCCGTCAGCTGATGATGGTTAGCCTTGTGGCACTACCTTAGGTGCAGCAGAAAACGGATCCATGAAAAGATGTGACGATGTTCACACTTCTGTTAATGACTTACTAAGAATTTTAAACACTAGAAAGTTATTAAATTCACAGAAGTTTGGCAATTTCCAAAATTTGCTCTTTAGTGAGTTAAAATTTAGCAATTATTATTACATAAAAAGTCTTTTACATACTTATATGCATTTGGTTGGTCTCCACAGCATCCCCATGAAATGAGTGATAGTATTACAAAGGGCTTTTATTCACCATTCTCCAAATTCATTACACTAGTTCAGACTCTTTTCTGAAAAAATCACAGTTCAGATCATTTTTCACATTACAGAATGGGTCCACCCATCTATCATTTAATGTAAAACTTGAATACCATAAAGATTTCAAAATGCCAACAGAGAAGATATATTCCTATTAGTCTGGAAAGCAAGCATCTCGTCTGAATTTCTGCCAGATAATTCTAAAATTGGTTGTTTGTGAACAGCAGATAATTTTTAATTAACTCCCAATACTACATGAACCTGAATTCTTCACTACTTACGCATTTCTAAATAGGTCTGCATTACAGCCTCAAAAAAAAGAAGTGTGATCAGAAACCTGATATCAACTCCTTAAAGAGCAGAACAACCTACTTAATATTCTGGTGCTCCTGCAGTTTGATCTAACCCTCAATGAGCTGTACAAATTACAGAATATTAATTATAGACTTAGTTTGCCTCATTATTTATGCCTCAATCGAAAGATAATGTTTAAGAAACAAACCTCTTATGCTTATTTCTCTATCATCTTTTTGCCAATTATCACGGCAGGAAGGAGTCAAATCAGTTGACTCCTACTGTCTGCAGCCTCTCAAACAGGCATTCTGCTTGTGACCTGTACTTAAAACAGATATAAAGGTCATATTTGCCTAAACTCACACTCCTGTCATGGAAATGTTTATTATTTTTAATGACAATCTCTCGCACCTGGATTTAACTGCATTATAAAGGAAGCCTGCACCTCCTCTAAAGGAAGAAATCTTTCTAAAATCCTTCTCTGCAAAAATATGTAACCAGGGTATCTTTTTCCGCACAGAACCAGTGAATACATAGACACTGTTCAGGGAGATGCAAGATTGTTCATCAGCTAGTACAGTTACTTAGAAAATGCAATGGAAGGCTGAGCTTTGCCAGGGAAAGCTCAATACAGGAGACTGACTCATCGGGCTGCCTGGAAATGTCATTCGGAGGAGTCTCCACTGGTTCTACGGGATGCAGCAGAGACCAACACAGACCAGTAAAACATCCTTGATCTACTACCACTTCCACGCATTCCTCTACCCGCAGAGTGCCTACACCTGGGGAAAAGGACTGGGCACTGACAGAACTATGCATCAAGTGAACGTAACTATCGATTTAGACCCCAGGGATATTAAATCTGACTAGAAATGGATACAAATGTTCATAGAGAAACTGATGATGTACACACAGATGGAGTCCTTTTTCCTAGCAATTATCCTTATGCTACTCATAGCCATTTTTTCCCTTCTTTTTTGAGGGCCAAAGTAACAGGCCACAATTTTACAGATAAACAAAGGCACACACAGTGTGGCATAATTCATCCCATAACTCAGTTCTTTAGGAACAAGAAAACAAGAAAGCACCAAAACAATGAACTAGCAATATGCCACAAACATGAGTAGAATCACATGTTTTTAACAGAACCACGGTACCTCTTAATTGGTCATTAATTCACAGGCAAAAAGTATTACTGCTTTTGTTCCCCACTGCTGCAAAATGTAGTAAAAAGGATTGTTTCTTTTTTTCTTCCCTCTTATAAATATTCTCTCTACTTTTTGAGTCAAAAAATGGATCTAACCCTATCTTTGCATTTTAAGAAATAAGTCTGCTTCATTTATCTGAAAAGGCAAAGAAGGAACAAAGGTTTAATCCCTCCCCAGTCAATTTACAATAATCATTGGTGTAACTTTGAACAGCACTGTAGCTTTTTATGTTAAAGTGCTTGCAAACAGCTGGCAGAGATCTGTCCAAATAATGCACTTGGTTACTAATTTATACTCTTTGACTGCAACAACTACATATAACACAAAGAGCTTTAGTTCCACAAGCAGCAGCTATCCTGCCTCTGCACCACTTCCAAGGAAGCAGCAGACAGAATTCCTGGCTGATGCATTCAAGAAACTTCTACGATGGGCTACCTCAGAGCCCAAGACAAAGTTAATGACGTGCATTCCCCAAGTACAGTGAAAGAGTTAAACAGAAAACCCGTTGAGGTTTTATCTCTGGCCAATGCTGATGAATACATGAGTGTAATTTATAAATTGCCCTTGAAAATCCAGGAGAATTCCAGTAGTTGTTTAAGGAATACACTCTGGAGCTCCACATTTTACACTTGGACAGCAAAGAACAAATTTGTATGCTCACAAGTATATGTGAGTACATATACTTACACATGCAAGTTTGTACGTATATTCTCTCTATACATGCATCTAAAATAACATATAAACATATACACACTGGACAGTACCTTTAACTGTCCTTTTTTGGCTGTCTCCATTTAAATGTATTTCTTTTGAAGCTTGCATCCAAGCCTCTTGTTGTCAGCATTCATTTCAGAAAGAAACCACAGACATACAAGGATATATTCATATGAATGAGCCCCTCAAGCTGCGGCTGTTCAGAAGCAACCAGTACAAACGGGCACACGGAACATTTCATAATTCTGCTACAGTCGTGCATTAGGGGAACGCAAGAAAAGTGAAAAGCATTATTTTCTTTTCGTACTACACAAATTATCACTGTCTCCCAACATTCTATAAGTTTATACTAAAACCAGGTTGTGCCAAGTAGTCATTTGCCCCAGTTACTCATTCACAACTCTGAAAACATCAGCAACATTACCAGCAGCGTTAGTATTAATTATGTCTAGAGAAAAAATAATTAATATGTATTTATTCTAATTCAATCCTTTATTTATATTCAAATCTCTCCATCTGAACACAATCCAACCACTTTCTAAAGAATATCTAGTTAAGACACATAATTTAATCAACGAGACAAAGCAACTGGGCGAACCCCAGCATTTTTGTTGTTCACATCACAGTGGCTGATGCTCTCGAATACGCACACAGGCAAAACATCACAAATTTTTGCCCTATTCTTCCTAAAGGTCACATGCTGTATGCATGCAAAATCAGGCAAACTCCCCTTTTGGGGTTACAGCTGGGCAGTGTTGCTTTGCGCATCTCCTGTACTCACTTTGGAAACAAACTCAGCTCAAGCCTACCTGGCTTGGAAACCAAAGCAAGCTAGAAGCGTATTCTGGGCTGCTCTGGATGGTTACCACAGAGACAAGATTCACAACAATAAAAGACACAGCATTTAGAGGCTGTTAAAAATGCCTGCTGTTGCTGGAGCACGATAAGATCCACATCTCCAGATACTTTCGTTGGCACAGTTGCCACTGCGTGGAAATACTGCTGCGGGTGGTACAGCTTTGTTCCACTTCACTAGTTCAGCTGCAGGAGTTCCACAGTGGTTTAAAATTATCCAGTCTTTGAGTGTGGAACTTACAGAAACACGGAATTTTGGTATCAAGAGTCTCACCGTTAGCAGACGACATAAGCTATGCCACAAGATCTTAATCCGACTTGGTGAGATATTTGGAACGGTGCTGACAGCTCTGGATTAGAAAGTACAAACAAATCCCAAGAGTGACCTTTGGAGGGTGGGGCTATGAGGCACTGGGGTTCAAAAAGGGGGAAAGAAGTGAAATTGCTATATCACAAATACCAGCCTATCCTCATTAAATTGGACTACATGGTCACCCTACTCATGTCATCTGTGTCTACTCCCATCTGGAACCTTACAGAAGGCGAGTCACTGGGTTATTTCCTTCTCAGCCAGATCAGGAGGAAGAAGAAAAGCTCTGGAGACTACTCCCTTCACTTTTAAGACTCGAGCACACGACTTTCTAGGGAGTTTCACTGAGTAAAATAAGCTTCCGAACACTCTATAGGTATTTTATGTAAAAGGTTCCCACTCAACACAATTTCCGCCTATTCCGTACCACTGCTCTGCATGCATAATCATAAAGCACACACCTGCAACATAGGTTCCATTTCTTCCTCTGAAGAACACGGTTATAAAGGTTATATAAACATGCTTGTATGCTGTTAAATATGGTTATAGAAATAGGTTATAATTATCCATTATAAATAAATGGACAGTACTGCATGGAGGGAAAACATTAAACTATCACAGGGGATGCACGCTTATTTTGCTTTTGAATAATTACTGCCATTTAAGGCATGAATAACATAAGCAAAAGCTGTTAAGTGAAAGCTGGAAATGGGTTTTACAACTCAGTGGGAAAGAGAATAACATTTCAGGCAAACAGAAGAGTGGTCCTTGTGTCTTGTACAGGGTTTTATAGTGCAAAAAAAGTTTCAGGAAACTCTACGCTGGTAATAAGATTTAAATAATTGCCATATTCTAACACATTGGAAAGTGCTGAAGTACCCAAGCTAGTACAAAAAAAAAAAAAAAAAAAGCTAGCAGAAGTCTTTCATTGGAGGTGATGATTCCATCATTATCATTACTCAAAGCCTTATTTACCCAGATACCCAGAGCCAGAATCAAAGTGAGCCAAGGAAAGCAATAAGAGATGCAGTATTTATTAAAAGTGCATCATAAAAGTGACGGATGCTACAAACGAAAGCAAGCTTTAATTTTTTTCATTCCATTTTAATGCAGTAATTGTCTCAAGCTATGTCTTTTTGACCAGTCAAAGGAAATTGCAGATCTTGGCAAAGTGAAACTAGCACATGAATTCTTGTGTGTTTACTGGGACAAAATGTAAATCTCCTTCCATTACTAACAGAGCAAAATCAGCAACAAAAATGCATTTTAGCAACATTATGGTCATGTTAATTACTTATCCAGTAAACACTAACTGATCAATACTATGAAAAAGCTGATGCATTGCTAAAGCCCCCTCTGATCTTCTACTTTAGCCACTTACTTTAACTGAATCAGCAGGCAGATCCGATGGGCAGCAAGTGTCTGGGAGAGAGAGGAGGGGACCAACACCGCAGCACGGATACATTTACATTCCTGATCAGCAAAACTTTGGCTATTTACCTGACCACCTGGTTTTCCTCAAGAGTGGCAGACTAACACACAATAATTAACAGAAATGTTTGCAACTGCACCAAAATGGATTGCTTCAAACACTGAAAATACAACCATCCTTTCTTCAGGCTCTGGGGAGTTTTTAGAGGGTAAAATGCAAATGAAGGGCCTGGTATTGATCTCCTTTATCTATCAGGACTACAAGCACCTTGACATGAACAGAATGGTACAATTTATTTTAATATATAGAAGAAAAAATCCAGTTCCTACAAGATACTGAGCATACACAGAGTGCAAATACATCCAGAGTAGCTGGATACAAAGGATGTCACCCTCAAGGAGGCCTGATAACAATTAGATATAGACTGTGCCTAAAATTAGCAATTCTTTATGTGCATGAGATAATATTACCAGCTGAATATAGCCTAATTGCAGTATACTGCATTTTAATTAAAGATACAAAAATGCAAATTATAAATGAAATTAACAATTATAGAATAATGACTATGCATCAGGAACATTTACTATTCTATTTCACTTGTTATCTGAGAAGTATTAAAAATGAAAAGCTACTGAGCCTTGCAGGGTAGAAATACCACAACTGCATTTTTAACTAATTCAGAGTTCCCCTCCCTTAATTCTCTCAAAGAAATTCAAACACTTTTTATAGCTTAATAAACAATCTATTTTTCTAATTAAAAGGTCTTACTACAAATTTATTAGTTAGATCCCAAGGTTCTGTGCAACATATTCATCTAAAATGAAGGACCTGCACAGACTGCAAGGTCATCACAGAAATACTTCCATGGTCTTGTGAACTATTTATTCTCTCCCATAAAAGATCCACTCTTTTTTCCCAACGCCAAACAACCTATACAAGGTATGGTCAGAAAAAAATATTGAAATCGGTATTGGGCCTTTTTTGTTAAGTTGTAAATAGTTGTATGTTTATTTTAATTCAAGACAAGAGAATCCCTTTTCATAAGCTACCACAGAGAGAATAAATATGGGGCAGTTTCAGACTGGAATCACCAGTGAAAACCTAAAGACAGCTAAATGGAATTAACCTGGATGTGTATCAGTGGCAATTAAGTCAGATTGTAGCCTGCTGGTAAGCAGACATTCATTGTCACTGCAGTAATCTACAACAGAAGCTCTTCAGCTTATTGCTTCTTGTCTTCGATCTCACCAAGAGCGGAGTCATACTCTATGCTTGGATGCCTAGGCCAGTCAGGCTACTCAGCTGCTTAAATATGAGCGTGTCAAATCCTGTTTGTTGCTTAAGGTCATGCACATGGCTTTCCCAGTTACCAACAGACGTACGTTACTAAAATTGTAACACTAGATCTTTACCACTAGAACAACTTCTGGCAGGTAGACATTGATACACAGCTATTTAACACCGGTTCATCTACAGACGGTGCTGATACGTAAAGAGAGATTGCTGCTACAGTCTGTAGATCACTAATACAGGGACACAAAATGCACTGTTGTAAGACCCGACTACAAGTAATATTATCCTTAGACCTGGTAAATACAGTAAAACCACACTAACTTAATTGGAACGCTTGGGGGTAATTACTTTCCATTCTTATTTGTTATTCAGAAAATGGTAAGTGCCTGTGCATTGGGCTGCATGCTTAAGGGGCACCCAAAGTATTTTGCTTTCAAAATCTGCAGCAGCTTATGACAATCTATTGTGACCTGCTGCTTCCACTTGAAGGATGCTTAACATCATTTATTCAAATCCTTATAAATGGTATGATTAGTACAGGGCATTTTAAGTGAAACCACTGTCTCATCTCATTTATATTGTCTCCTGATTCCAGTGAGGAGACTGTGCATGAAGATAAGATATGGCCTTTAACACACATCCCAACAGCAACAAAATCCTCTGATCATGAAATACATAGCTCTGTCTTGCATCCCTGGACTTTCTCAAATATACTTTAGTGAACAGCTAATGGATTTTTCACATACTTGAGGAAAATAATACATG
Organism: Phaenicophaeus curvirostris; assembly: GCF_032191515.1. Classification (NCBI taxonomy): domain Eukaryota; kingdom Metazoa; phylum Chordata; class Aves; order Cuculiformes; family Cuculidae; genus Phaenicophaeus; species Phaenicophaeus curvirostris. Next base: position 881,735 of record NC_091403.1, read on the forward strand.
ATCTTAACCATGGAAGTCTCACATGGGGAGTGTATAGTGTTTGCTCCTATGCAACAGAAATGGGAGGAGGGTGTGGGGGGGAAAAAATATATATATATCAGTGTGCAGTTTTGAGCTTTCTAACCTTTCCTACTATCCACTTAAAAGACAGAAGCATGTCTTTGGCACATGTTATAGTCAGAAGAGCAGTGGAGAAAACATAACAGCACATAACTGGCACAAATTCTCACTCTGTTGTGGTAGTCCTAACATGGATTATGATCTGAAAGGACAGCTGGATAAGTCATATACCATTTCTTCTCTAAACCAGAACGTGATTAAAAGATTTTTAGGAAGTTAAATCATAACACCTAGCCTTAGTTGTACTTGAGAGAGCAAACAGTTAAAGGTTTTGTCTGCACTGGTTATTTAAAACATGAATACCATGGAGACATACAGAAAGCCTACCTGCAATCAAGAAGCAAGTTAGGCATTAAAACACAGTATTCACCCTAACTCAAAATAACACCCAGGATATGTGGTTTGTCTAGGAGCCCAAAGAAAGCTATTTCTGAAACATTACCCATCACAGATCATTATGAGCAACACACTAAAACATTACGGAAAAGATGTAGTGGCCAAACATTTTCTAACACTCTATGTAGAGTCACTACTGTCACGTTCCTACTATTTAAATTAATCAAGCATTCACCAATTTATCCAAAACCAACGCTTGCCCTTGTACTCACGCTTCTAAATCTTCATAACATATTCTATGTTAAGTTCCACTGAAAGTTCGGATCTTTGTTTGGAAAAAAATCAAACCGATGCAAATTAAAATGCAAGTAAATATTACTTTTTTTGTATTCATTTGTAATTCTCTCGACCATAGCGACTATCACTCAGTCCACGCAACAATCAGCTCACAACTTCACTATCAAGTATTAGACTGAACTGGTCAGACTCATTTCAACTCTTGGGACAGTAAATGAAACCAGCAACAGTTAGACAGTAGGAGAATGTGCACAAGAGCAATCACACAGCTGCAGCTACAGGGTAACTAAACATTCCATCCCACATTACTGAGGGTGGCGGGGTGTGTTTGTGTGCATATTAAAAAAAAAGAAAAAGAAAAAGAAAAAAAACCTTCCACCTACCTCCGTCTTCGCTGGGACATGGGTTCTTATGTTCCTCAAGAACTGGTCCTTGTCGCTGTGCAATAACACATGCTGAGAAAAGGTCATGTTCTCACGAGCTCAGGGCACCTGGAACAACATGAATAAAACAGTCCAAGGTAAGACTTATAGGTGCCAAATTTCAAACTGCTGCTCTGCATGTAGCAACCAGCTTTGGAGTTAAAGGTATTTCAGTCAGGGGATCTTTAAATTTGCCTACTTTTAAAGCAAAAATAAAAAAGGCTTTTTCATTAATCCCACATAAGACATCCATTAAAAATTATTTTTGTTGTTTTTAAATCTGCATAACGCTAGAGTAACTGTATTCTTCTGAAATAACTGCTGGCTTCTGGACTATTCAAACAGCTTTTTCTGCAGCTTCATTACATTAATATTTTCAAAGAAGGCCTTAATATTAAAGGGTGGATGATTATCAGTATTAAAAGTAATCAATCCTCTAGTTGAGCTGTTCAAGGCCCCAAACCCACTGTGTATATCTGGAAATACATCTTCACAGCAGCTTCCATTAGCATACTAATTAACATCTCACCCTCAGAGCTGACTATGTTCAGACATTCACAGACCAACTTCTACTGAGTGCAGTTGTAGCAAGATTCAACCTTTACCTTTCTAAATTCAAAACACAGCATTTTACATTGCATATTAAAGCTTACATTGCCTATTAAAGTCTTTGTATTATCAAGTACAAGAAACGACAAAGCCCAAATATGATATAAAAGGGAAAACACGGTTTTCAAAAGTAGAGAAGTAGTTCTGTATTTTCACAGACAGATGAGGAGCTGTGTCTAAGACACCATTTCAGTCCTTCAGTACAACGTGCTCACACCTGCGCCATTAAAGAGATCCAAGGCCAGGGGACACAGTGCAGCCTGGAGCATTCAAGGCCTTCAGGAAAATGTGGTAAGATTTATTAAATTATAAAAGGACAGGCTGCACTGGGTGATGAAATGTAAAGAACAAGAGAAGATAATGAGCAGGTTTTGCTTGTTTCAGCAGAGCCATATTGATGTGTCCAAGTAAAATCGATGAGTGACCGTACAGCCTAGCTTTTCTTGTCAGAAAAAGACTACCTATGTACCTGCTGGGATAAAATGTTTTAAGCTAAATAATACATCAAACGTTTAATTTGACATAGCTTCTCTTATGATTCTTCAGTGTTGGTCAACAGTGATTTCCAGAAAAATGTCAGCCCTTTCTCCTCTGCTGCCACGTTAGAACATAATAAGCTACATTTCACTTATTAAAATGTATTTTCTTCTCAGCACTAAAAATGTTGAGCAGCCCAAGGACTCAAACAGAATACACTGGGGAAAACAGCTTATTTAGCACAAGGGAAGTGTACTTCTATAAATTCATAGTTCCAGGATATTTTAGTTCTCAAGAAAAAGCATCTGTCTAAAAAAGTAACCGTCACCAATTTCAACAATTCTTCAACAAGCATTCTAGAAAATATATTTTAAAACAGTATTAACATCTGATTTTAATAAAAGGGTATTTGCCTGCATATCAAAAGGAAAGATTATAATACTTTTAACTTATCTGGTATCATGCAAGGGCAGCTAATAAGAGATCTGATACCACATTTATAACACAGTTATGATTGAGACCAGTGGTTCATTCACCAGGGTTCTGTAGCTCAAGGTAAACAAGCTAGCCTACTGCAACAACATTGATTAATTAAGAAATACCTAGCTAAAATGTGCAGATCATAGCTTTCATTTTAATAATCCACAGGGACACTGCCATGACAATCATTGCTATTGGATCAGTAAGAAATAATGACTGCACTTTGTGTGTTAGTTTTTGAATAGGCAGTTGTACCAATTCAGTGCTGATGCACACCTCAAGAGGCAAAACCAAACAGAAAGGAAAAAACCAAGCCTCCAGAAAAGGCAAAGTCACCCTACTTATTGTTAAGAGAACCAACTTCCACTTGCTAAGGGTGTCTCCTGTATTTCTTATGGATGCAACATTGCCAACGCACTCTTTGTAGTGAATCACTCCTGATGATTCCTAAACCATCTTAACACGGGCAACTTCTGCTGTTTAACAAACACTCGGTGCCTGCTTTTCTTGTCTTTTGGAAGCCTCCACGTCTACATTCTTGAGTGGCTGGTACTGCCTCCTTTGCACAGCTCCACAACCCAGTACAGCAGAAATGCTATTTATATCCCAGACTGGGATCAAGTGCAGGGATCCCACTTATTCCTCAGACGACTGCTAACCTGACAAAGACTGATGCATCTGGTAATGACGGAGGAAGACAGGCAACATTGAACTCATCTTTTATATTCTTTCTTCAATTAGGTGACACAGAAAACTCATTACTTAGCTAGAAATGTTCCCACTCATTCAGCCTGATTTTTGCTATAAAGGGTTGACAGTGCAAAACCGCATTTTGAATGATGAATTTGAACAAGATAAAAGAAAGTTAGCTAACGTTCAGATTTGCATGGAGTTTGTATATATGTGAAAGGTAAGACCGATCACTGGTAGGAGACACTGATGGAGCCCTTAAGACCTTCTGTGGAACACAAGTCTTGACAGTGAAGTAACTGGACCATTTTTATAACAATGGATGCAATGTCATGTAACATTATGAACCACCCTGTTGAAGTTCATTTACTCCAAGGAGTGCAGACAGCAGCTGAAAACCAGGGCACGTCAGTACAGAATACACTAAGTCTTTCTACTTTTGTTTTATTGGACAACGATTACATTATATAACAAGAGATTAAATATGTCAACAAAAGATTTGATAAATGGAAAATGCTACCATATTTGCTGATGCTTTAAAACATTTCAGATTATTGTTTCATACTTAAATTTCAAAGCACTGAATGTAGAGCCAGATACAAGGAAAGACATTTTTCTTTCCATTACATTTCAATACACAGAAGAGTCAAGTCTTAGATTTAATTTGAAGGTTCCTATATTTTCTCAGCATAAGCATCCTATTATATTTTGATACTCCCAATTTTGCAGGACTGCAAGACAGCAGTTTGTAGCTGGGTATTACCAGAAATGGCTAAAACATTGAAAAAGAGAGAAGTTACTTGAGGCTGCAGTAAATACGACTGTAACGTAGCTGCCGAGTGATAATCTGCTCTGGACAGTGTATTGAGTGCTATGGATCCATCTACTGATGCATTTCTGGCTTATGAAATATCTCTTCTGCTCACTCAGCAATGAAGTGAAGATTCCCAACACAGCAGGAAGGGAGCGCACTGGGAAATAATGTATCAAAATCATCAGCCTCTGATGAATTGAAGAGTCACGGTTTGGCTGCAGGCAGCCAGGTCTATTTAATTTGGGAACAAGAGGAATACTACACATCAAAAAAACCCAAACACATCAGACCACAATAATCTAGGATATGAATTTCTTTCAAATAATGAAAACTGATGTGCCTTAAACCCTCAAAGAATGTCTGTTTAGGGGCATCAGTATTATGATTGTATTCTACTTACTATTCAGGCTGCCAAAAGATGAATCCAACCAGCAGAAATTCAGTTTAATGAGAACATTTGTGAACTAACTTTAAATTCTTCAACTCTCATTAGAGGTTTCTCAGGTTGACAAATATGACTCTATACATTGTTGTTCCTACAGGTTCACAAAGGTGAGTTGACATCTTGAGATTAAAATCAGAAGACAATTCTAAAGATAGCTAACATCTCGAGCAGCATCAGAATCAAGCAATGAAAAGGACATGGAATTAAATCGTCTCAAACAACAAGATGAGTTCATGCTCCTCAGCAGCCCTTGGACTGAGAGGTCTCGTGTTAAGTACTGTGGGATTTTTTTCCCCTCTGTCAGTTCTTTACAGTACAGGTACGAAGTCTCATGGTGGGGGAGAAACTGATGAGAACACGATATACACATGCACACATACAGATCACAGACACACGGTCCTATCAGGCTAGTCTTCTAAACATTTGCCAAGAACATTATATAATATGCTAAGGAGGTTCTACTATACCAGTGATTAAAATTCATGCACCTATTAAAGGCCACTGAACATGGCACAACTTTGAATAAATTTACTCTCAGACTATGTTCTATTCCTCACTTTTAATAAATTGAAACCTGCAGTACACAAGAAGCCTGCAGGAGAGATTTGGTCCTCAATTTAAGAAGTTTAAGGTAACCCCTGCTATATACATTTTCTCTATTAAGGTACTCAAGAGATTTAAGACACGCAGAAAACTTGAATCCATTTTAGCGCAGGCAGTCCAAATAGCCATTTTTTTGAAGTCTGACTACTAAATGTATTCAAACACATATTTGTTGCATTTATTATATGCTTAACAGTGATGAACCACTGCATCCAGAAGTAGGTTTTAACTACTGCATTAGGATTTTATTTAATTACATCAAAAATTGTTCCATTTATTTCTCTTTATTTATCTTCATATACACATACACTCGAATGCAGCACACATCAATAGACAAAATGTGCAAAGCCTCAAAATGTAACAAAGGGAGTCATGTAAATGTTCAGTGGAGTTTTTCTCCTTCTGTCAGTTCTCACCCCTTGCCCCAGGTGAGCAGCAGGTCAAAGACATTTTGGATTTGGGTTGATAAAGGAAGTTAAGCACTACAGAACTACTTAAATGTCTCTGCTATGCTTTCTATGGGAGACACCTCTAGTAAAGGCAAACAGTTTCCTGGAGCGCACCAGTATAAGACTACAAAACAGTGAGTTGGGCAGACATTTAAGTCTGTTTCTTGTTAGCTGCTGCAGGAGCTTGTGAAGCCAACATAAATCATCAGATGCTCAGCTGTACTTCGACTGTGAAAATGGCAAACAAAATCAGTTACAGCAGAACATACTTTCTTAGCAAAATTACAGTGCTAAATTGGGAATGACTGATTAGTCAGATTGTACTCTGCTTGGTGAGGCTTGTTTTGCAGAACTACACAGAAAGCAATTATACAAATCTCATAACAGCTCCTACTCTGAAATAAAACCAGCTACAATTAAAATGTTAGTTTGTATCTTTCTGGCACAGCAACACGGCAACCCATCTTTGCTGAAGACAGAATGCTACATGTGCCATCTGCCAGTAACTCTCCGGAGACCTCTCATTGATTTCTAAAACTTCAAGCTATATATCTGACTTGTTAACTAAAATGAGGGATTCAATAAAACCAGCAGCGAAACATCTGCCTTTAATATGGCCTGACTGGAAACCAACTGATGAACTTCAATGTTTAAGTCTTAATAGGTTTTCCCATATTAAAGCTCCAGAGTGTTAAGGTGTAATTATGAAAATACTCAAGATCTAAAAATTTGTTTTACTCATCTATGTAAAAAATCTTCCAGAATTTTTTCATCTTTTATGGACTTTCAGTCCATAACATTTAAAGAGAATTCCCATTCCCATGAGCTTTAGTGAATTACAACTCTTCTTGCATTACTGGAACTCTCTGGAAAGGAGATCAAAACTCATAGTGCTAACCTCTAGACAGCCATGGCAAACATCCATTTCCCTAAATGTAAATAAACCCCAGAGTTTTTATTTTTTTAATTTTATATAAGAAGTTATATTCATATGAACAGTTCCAAAGTTACAGAAATTTATAAATGCAAAGACAGAAAATTAAAATCTCAGTTTTGTTTCTGCAAACACACATTTTGAGCAGCTCCAGGACAACACCTCTTATAAAAACAGCATCACACAGCAAATCATCTGTAAATCTACAGGCAGAACAGGGCAGCAGTTGTACCATCGCCACAAGACAAAGTCCTGACACAGGAGCTCCAAGCTTGCCTGTCAGCAGAAAGGCTGTAGTGTTAGTAGTTACAGCATGATACAAACATTATAGATGTGGCAGTGTGAGGTATCACACTGCTGAAAGGTACCTATTCTGAAATACCAAAATATTTAATCAATAACTTTCCAAATAAATTTTCCTCGAGACCTGCAAATGAACTTTACTCTGAGCAGGAACAATCATTTTTTAACTATTTTCTCAACTTCAATTTGTATTACTAAGTCTAAGCATATTCCCCGCCCCCCGTCCCATCCTCAAACCCCCTAAAAATAGCAAGAAGCCTAAAGGAAAACAAACAAATAAGAAAAAAAATTTAAAAAATTTAATCTGATTTGGAACCTGTAAGATTTTGTGGACACTAGCAGCTAACAATATAAGTTTGGAGAATTTTTAAACATCCTGCTATGTTTCTAAAGGATGGTTTCCAAAATACAACATTTTAACTAATCATATTATGAAAAGGAAGACTCCAAGAGCCACGTTAACACCTGGAAGCACTTCTTGTTGAAGCTAACAGACAAGAGGTCCAGGCTTGGACACAGATAGCAACTTATACCACTAATAACTGGCATTATTAGATTTGTTTGTTTACCTGCAATTTTGGTGTTAATTTAAAACACAGAGGGCTCTTACCTGAATACTTCAAAAGACAAAGTCACTATATTAAGGAAGAAGAGTCCCTCATTCAAGATAATTGTACTGTAACAGCTCTTTGGCAGTTTTCATTCCCTGGGCAAATTGCCTTCCTTTCATGGCACTGTAGAACCCATCTGCTATTATTGCTCATTTGCGTTTTAATTTCATGAGGAATGCCTTCCCCAAAGTCAAACACCAGAGTTTCTCTTCTTTCAAGAGGAACTGAACGTCTTAATGTCAGAAGACAAACGACACTGATGTCATTTATATAAACTACAGCAAACTCGGCAGAAGAGCTGAGCAGCACTGTGCATTAGGATGATGGATGCAACGATACAGAGGAGAACGGATTCTCAGGTATATTTCCATTGTGGCTGCAATAGTGAAGGAACTGCATCATGTTTGTGGTCAGTAACAACAAGATGGTTAAGTAGCAATGAGCAAAACAAGAACAACTCCTATTGGAGTGACTTAGGCGTAGCTAGAGACCTGCCCTCAAAAGGACTGTGACCTACCACATCACGTGGATACCCACACAGAAGCACTAACTGCACAGGGGTAATCCTAGCATCACAGAATGCAGCACTGCGAGAGCCCAGCCACACGCCTCTCTCCTATCCAGGCACTTCTTGATCACTGCCACATCTCCTCCTAGCTCTGCATTCAAAAAGACTCCTATTCCATAGCCGTGAAACTCCAAATCTCCTGCCTGTCAGCAAAATCAGATGCAGAAGTTGCCCCACTAACTGGGAGTTTGGGGTTTGTTGTTGCCATTTGATTTTTGTTTATTTGGTCGGTTGTTTTAAACCCATTACTCTCTAAAAATGCCCTGAAACGACATTTTTATATAGTGACGGGCAAAGGAAAATGTTTTCCAAACTACTTTACTTACAAACACAAATGATTATTCAGGAAGGGGGAGGGTGCAAAGAGTAAGAAAAAGTGACGACAGCCAGAGTAATGTTTTTTCTGCCTAACCAGCTTCACACCTGATACTGTCTTTATTCTTCCTCTACGTTACACATAAAGTAGCATAATTCATTTTGTTTTTCTGTGCTTACAAAGATAAATGCCTCCTTTTTGTACTTAGTGGCTACTGGATATACTTAGGAAATAAAATTGTTCCAGAGACAGGACTGACATGGAGGTCTGATTCCAGATGAGTCCTATGACCTACCATATGATGCCAATAATTTAAGTTCTGCCCAACAGTTTCCTGTCTTGATGGAAATGAGGACACACATTACACTTATCAAAACATTAAGATTTACGGTATTAGAACTGACTGCCTATCCTAGCATATATTTCCTATGTCTAGCAATTCTGACCTCACGAATATTCTAATCTCATCCTGTATTTAGAAACACATACAATACCCTCCTCCTCTGCTCATCTGCTCAGGCCCCAGATTCTCTTATTCCATGCTCTCCAGTATTCAGTGCCATGCTTATGCCAAAGAGCAGCAGCAGCTGATGTTCCCTAGCACCAAGCTCCTTTTTGAGACTCCACCAATCCGCTTTACCCTTGTGCCCAGCACTGCACTGTGCCATTTGTTGTATATCCTGAGCAATATACAACTACTTATAAACACATTCTAGGAAATTGCTACTGGCACACAAGGAGCCAAGCTAGAGGTTTGCCATCTCTGCCTGCATGATGAGGTCTGAGTAAATACACTAATAAAAAAAGTTCTGAAAAAATACATCTTCAACTCTTGTTCTTCTCTCCCCCTTTTTTTTAAACTGTTCTCCCAGGCAACCGATTATAATTTCTTCTGAAATCGCTACGAAGAACAATTGAATTTCTACTCAAAAAGAAGTAGGAGAGTTGCTTTGAAAGTCTATATAACTGTGCAGCTTCTAATCCAGTAATAATTCCTTCAAGGCAAAACAAACTCTCTTGGTAATGAATGCCACAAATAAGTATTCTTTAACCTCTTCCAAACATATGAACAGCAAGAAGAGCGCATTCATCTCTTCGATAATTTAAATTCATCAGCTGTATCTCAGGAAACCATTTGCAAAAATAATTTATGTGCAACTGTTTAATCCAGATTGATTACATTGCCAAGTAATCTGTCAATTATTTGAGACATCTAATTTACAGTCTCATAATAGATACTTTACTAAATTTTGCATTCATCTGTAACAGCTGTGTTCAATGGTGTGACCCTGCTTAAAATTCAGACAGTTCCTTTCTGTGGCAATTCCATTTGATATCCCATTCATCTTTACATTTTCAATAAAATTGGGAATAAAAGAGGAACATTCTAGACTCTATTTACTGGATATATTACTAGTTATCTGCAGACCCTTGCTAGAACAGTACAGCACAAGGGGTTAACCGTGTAAGATCCTCTCCCTCTTCTGAGTCTTTCAGGAATGAGACAAAAAACTCAGCAATATCCCCCTCTTCCACTTGCAAGGCCACATGGGGAGTTACAGGCAAAAGAAATCAAAAGCTTTAAAACCCTACGGCATGGGAAGTAATCTTCTAATCAATACTGTGAGCCAAGACTGCGGAATCGTTACTGATAAAGTAATCCAGAACAACTAGAAAGTTGATTCCAAAATCTGTGAAAGCAGTGAAATTCCTACTGAATTACGGAATTTATCACAGCAGCAGAGAAGAGAACAGGAATCTAAGAATGCACAGTGGTATCATTTAATGACATGCTGTGGATGCCCAACTGTCATCTGCATGATTTATCTTTTGTTTGTTTGCTCGGGGAAAAAAATGATCCTTCCAATTTCGACCGCATAAGACATTAAAGTGGGAAGAAGATTGAACCAATCTCTCCTCTCGCATGAGAGGTTATAGCATACGTTAAATAGCTGCAACAGCTTATTTCAGTGACCTGATTGTATTTGAGAGAAATGCAGAGACTCAAGAAGAAAGGTTTTAGCAATTGGCAGACCGCACAGAAATCTACTGGCTAAAGCTGTCAACTAAAAGATAAAAAAATGATTTTGTATATCAACAGTTGAGTACGGAAAAACAGATGAATAAAGGATCACCTCTGAAAAAAAAAACAAGAGCAACCAGAAACTAGCCTTGAGAACTGGTACTTGACTGACTCCTACTGCCAAAACTCTAAACCATTAGGCACAGGTGCTTCCCAATGTAAGAAACAAACACAGCCTGGATTCTGCAGCAAGAAGACAAGACAGCAAAGACACCTTTTCTCGATAAGACATGTTTTATGTTGAAAAAGAAAACTTAATACAAAAAGCAGCATTTCACCAAAATTCCTCCCCATCAAGGTATTAATATGCCTTCATTTGCTGTTACTATAGCAAACTGAAAGCATGACAATAATTCAGTGGTGACAAATAAAAGCCACAAGAGTGAAGGCTAGAAGGCCTCAGGAATTTTTCAAGTGCAATGGAATAAATGAACAGCGGTTTAAGAATTTCCATGTCACTAAATGCCCTTCCAGACTCTTAAGCAGAGAATATGACAGACATCCTCAAACAGAACAATTTTGTTTTAATTTAACAAGATTCTTGGTTACTGCATTTTCCCATCCACAGCAGAAAAATTAGCGCAGCCCAAAGCTACGGAACAGCGGTACCAAGAAAACACTAACATATGCTAATGTTTGGATGAAAAATCCAGCTACCCTGAGACATGGTGTTTGCAACATCACCTCATTTGAAGCTGTCATGCTGGCCAAGAGAGAAAATGAGAATTACTTAATGCTGCAATACAGCTGGTACCTCTAAGTAGCCTGACAAAGATAAACACAGATGTAAGAAACTAGAAGCCTGCCTGGCAGGAAGCTGGGCTGTGGTACAAAGTAGGATATTACTGGCAATAACTGCCCTCAACCTTCAAGGCAAAGGCACAGCTTTATTGTACTGAGCTGAGACATGGCCCTGCTTGCCAGTGAAGAGAAGGTAGGAGCTATTCCACACGTACAGGTTGGATCTAGTCATAAAAACAGTACTAAAACATACATACACATACCCAATTCCATCCCAATAACCCGTGTTTCTAGCATTTACTCTCTCTATACAAGCATGTTTTTGAAGAATCCATAGCAATGCAGCTGGCTAATACTTCATCAAAGGAAGCAGCAACAGGTGCCTGCAGACCAACTTCGTGTTTCTTGAGGTTCTGCTCCCAGGTTCAGTCATTCTACCATGACATACACATAAGAAGGAATGGGAAGACAGGGCAGCAGGGCTTGCCTCACCTTGAGAAAACAACACTGGGCTAGATGCCATTGGCAGGGAACACCGTATAACCCGTGTGCCATCTTCAGCTACCCAACAGTGGTCACAGGAAGGATTCTTGGGGATGTGCAGCACAAAAGATTGTAAGGCCATAGTCGCAAGCTGCAGCTTTTTTACTTTATCAAATTAAAAACAGGCAGGAAGACAGATGGAACAAGCTAATAAGACTTTTTTCCCCTCCATAATTTATCTATAAAATAGCAGTAATGATAGAAAGTATGAAAAGGGAACAACACTGTGACCACAAAGCTAATAAAAGCATTAATCTAATTAAAGCGAACAAATGCACAGTCCAAGTATCATTATTTGTTGTACAATGATGCTTTTTCATTTGATAACTGGATTATTTTCATTCTAGCGTAGCATCAGTAACAGAAACATCATCAACAAAGCCTTTGATGAACAGATCTGGTCTGTATCCTTAGAACAAATGCAAAATACGGTATTTCAAAAGACAAGAAACAGTCATTTGTCCAGTCAATATCTAAACCAAAATTATTTTATTTGACTGCACTCTGAGAAAAACCAGTTCTTTGGCTGACCAAAGACTTGTTTCTATCCTTTAAACTTGCCAACTGAAAAGTCCTTTCATAGGATTCCCTCTCCCACCCTTGTACTTGTAGCATTTCAGTAGAAGGCTAGAGATTTCACTTACTTTAATTGATTTATCTATGAATTTACTAAACTTCGGCTGTAGGCCTCTCCAGACAATGCACAGGACAGAATGACAAAACACACTTTGATAAGCCCCATCCAGTTGTTAACAGCCATTTCCATCAACAGCCACTACCAAAACAGGGGAAAACAAGTCATTAGTAAATGACTTCCATCAAAAATGTCCATTTCAGCAGGTGCTAAGATTGACCACACACCTTTGCCTTTGGCTGCACAGATCTCAAAAGAAAAATGTAACACCTTTTAACGTCTCTGCTGACAAGAGAATCTCAGTGCTACCTGGATCTCCCACTTTATGTTAAATCAAAGCAGAAATCAGTTCTGAACCACTGATCACATCCTTTAATGATGTTGAGAGAAGTCTAGCGCAGACTAACCACGCTCGCCCTCCCAAATTCACAAGCAGGAAATGTGTTCTGAGGAGCTAGCATTTTGAAGACATTCTTCTAAATTTTTGAATTCTGAGAGAGCTGCAACCACTGCAGAAAACAACGTAAGAAGTTTAAAAAGTACTGTATTTCTAATTTGATGCTACCTTTTCTAATTGTTTCAGAGTATCATTTATCCATAAGGTTTTTACAGAAAAATTATTTCACAGACAAACTGTGGAACTTTAGACCTACTCTACAGCCACTGATGCCACATATTTTATGTATTTCATTTACTGACATGGGAAGCAGACACGTACCTATTCTCCATTTGCCATCCTCCCTGATTCTTGACATCAGACTGTTTACGCTTTTTAAAAAATATGCTAGACAGCTATTCATTATTAGAAATCATTTCAGCTAATTTCTATTAATAACATGGTTGGCTAACAAGCTCTGGAACTGCAGCTGTCAAAAAGTAAACATGTGAAACCTGAGAAAGGTACCTTGCTCCCAGCTGCAACTATCACATCACATCACTGCCCCGACCACAGTCACATTTTCAGCAGAAGAACACCCAGCTCCCTAGCTCGCACCATGCTCTGCCACACCTACCAGACTAACAGATCAGAACCAAGCTTCATGGTTTGAAAAACCTTCTTGCACTTCGAGTGGAAAAGATGAAAAAAAACCTGACAGCACAAGAATGCTTTTTTCCCCAAAATGCTACTTCAACCTTTCCATCATGCACTTCCATCGAGACTTTCTAGATGAACTCACAAATATAAAGTTTCTACATATAGATGAATTCTATCATCTTATTTCACATCTTTTGGGTTCTTCTAGAATATTATACTCTCCTTTAAAGTAGATTGGGTTTTTTTATCAATAAAATATGAAAACTTTTTAGTAATTTATCAAGTTTTCTTTCAATTTTTTTATTCTCCTTGACTGTACCAAAACAGCAGTAGCACAAGCTCTCTCACTTGTGCACAGCCAGCCATATGGTACACATACATACTTCAAAATAGAAAATCATGTCTTTGCTGCTAAGATTTGTCACGTTTTTTAAAAATGCTGTATATAATGCTAAATGCGCTAAATGCTATACAAACTGTGTGGGGCAACCAAAAAGTACAGTACAGCTCACAGGCAATAGCCAACTCATCTGCCAGCTGTTCCTTGAAGTTAAAATGCATTCACGTCATCTTAAAGCTGTTTTGCAACTTAAACAAGTCCAAGATTCTATGAATCTGAGTCTAGCAGATATGACTTACTGGTAAAAGCACAGTTGTCATTCACTAGGAACTTGTTTTTGTTTTAAAATATAATGTGTCTCTTCAAAATAAAAATTTTTCAGTAAAAGACTTCCTTTCTAAATTCTACTCAGGGTCTGTTAAAAGACAGGTTAACAATAGTAACTCAAACAAAAAGGCTGGACCTACAGCAGTAGTCATGCAATTATTAATCACTTTTGACTTTGTTCCAGGATTTGAATTCAGGTTAATTAACTTCAAGGGATAACTGAAGAACAAACTATAGAAGGCAGCTAAAATGAAATTTGCCACCACCAGAAGGAATGTTAAAAAAAAGTAATGAGCAGAGGTAGTTTGCTTTAGTCTAACAGTACCCCCAGATAAATCAATAGGCCAAAAAAAGGTTCTTCCTGCAACACATCTTCAGTTTCCCTAGTTTCTTTGTCTCCATCAACACTAAGCCTATTTAGGGTGTCCAGCCTTTCTATTCTACAATGTTTCTAGGGATTTTATCCAGAGATGGTGGACTCAATACAAACAGGTTCAAAAGAGCCTTTTTAGGCTAGTTCTATGTCACAGATAATCTTTGTCTGAACTGCTTGGCTTAAGCTTCAGAGCTGCCTTGTTTTGCTTTCCAGTTATCCCTCCTTTAGCAATACTAAATCCACTGCTGCAATCTTTTGAGTCAGCTCATATTCAGGCATTAAAATAATCTTTGTCATTTTCTGTAAGATCATACTTTGGACATCCCTCTTATCTCATTCTCTAGAATAAGCACAGTCTTTCCAAGAGGCTTAAAAGTTATTTCCTGTTTGTACAAGTCTACAGTGTACGCATTTCATTTTATAGCTATTCTATTTATAACTATAAACTACAGCAACTTATCTATGGACAGGCCAAAATTAAATATACTTTCCAAATCCATTAGCATTGAGGAGCAAAACATTTCAAGCTCCTGTTGTTTTCCTTTACTAAGCTGGTATTCTAAATCACTGGAGCTGCTGGTCTCTGCAGCAATTCCAGAGCACCGAAGACATTTGCAATGTAGGTCTAACAACTGCAGACTTGCTACAGCACTGTAAGGAAGATTTGATCATTTGGCTATTTATACTCTTCCAAGCTTACATAATTTTCACTGTTTGAGCCCTCTACATCCTCTCTTGTTGCAGACAAAGTACACAACTTTTAGTCTTTGGTTTTACTCAAGAGATTTGAACACATAAAATGCAAGGTGCATTTCCCTAACAGTTATAATAGCATGGACTGTATAGCATGCAGCTCTATCAACAGCTTTCAGATGAGATGTTACTGACCATTCCAGAGAAGTGTAGCTGTATGGACAGAGAGTGAACCTGGACCAACAACTAGAGATATTATAAGCAATGAAGATTCAGTTCCGTAGGCAAAAAGTGTCTGCTTCACGTCTCATCACCACTCTCCACCATAAGTCAGGCTGCGCTGTAACTTCCAGCATTTTAAAAGCCAAGGGACTTTCTTCCAAAACATCCTCATGAATCAGACATACCCCACTTGTGCAAGCCTGCTTTGACCTGATTAATAAGCTAACGTTACCACTGTTCACTCTTTGCCTTTTACACTTCCTCAGCGAGGACGTATCATTGTCACAACCTGCCTCTCAGTGGAGTCCAGTAATATTAATTTCAAGACAGGTAACTACCCGTTGCCATCAAAAGAATCCATTAGGTGAGAGTTTGACACATCCTGCAAATTCTGCTGCTGAAGACAGCAATTTCCTTTCTTGTTACTAACCATAATGGCTGGCAGGCAAATGGGCGGGGATAATCTAAAAGATAAGTATCTTTACTGTGAGAGAGGTTTAGCAAAGTTGAATGATTTTTATGTCATAGTCAGTGCTGGAAAACTATTTTCTGGATAATAACATTCATCAGCATGTGAATTGGTTTTAAAATACAAGATAAGAGGGGATTTGCTCTATTTTAATGCTACCTACAGGTTTAAAATATGCACAATATCTGCAAGAACAAAAACATGGAGAAAAAAAGAAAAGGTCAGAAAGAGTTGGACAAAAAAATACTGAAGCTTTCATCTTGTGAATAATCTGTAGGGGAAAGCTACATCTAATTAAACTGCAAAACTGAAACCCAAAAATTCTTGGTTTTAAATACGAGATGAAGTTAGAAACAGTCTAGAGAAAAAAAAAATGGAAATTTTGGCTGTGTCCCTTAGTTACTCGTAATTCTTGCCTGACACTTGTTAACTTAATTCAGCAGGTACATTACTCATGGAGTAATTTTCAGAGAAGGAAAAATCTCTGGTACCTGCCCCTTCTTTTGTGCTCTTTCTTCTGAACAGGTGAAAGCCAGGTGAAGAATCACACTGCCACCTTCAAGAGCTGTTTCTGAAGCCAAACCCCCATCACACCAGGAAGCTCAGCTCAGAAGCTCTACATGGCAACTTAATTTCCACCAGAATTTCAGACAGGAAAATACTTTCTCCTTCACTTTCTGATTACAAAATTTCTCTGAAACAGCTGAGCAGGACCACTGCTTAAAGCAGCAGATATTTTTTCTTGTAGGAATGCAACAGAAAGACAACACAAAAATCTCCCATATATTACCTTGGTCCTCAACCAAGGCACTCTGGAATCTAACATCTAGACAGCACAGGAATCTGAGCAAAGAATGCAAGTCTCTGCAAATAAAACAAGCACACCCTACCAAAGACATTAACAAACAACTAGCTTCTTGTGATGATACTTGCAAATACCTTCTGGGAAGCAGATTTAAAAGACAGAAATGTCACCTCAACGTGTGATTCACTCTGATAAAGCGCAGATCTTAAAGGAGACACAAAATCATTGTGTTAGGTGGCTACATCATAGCTGTGAACGTAGACATCTCGTTAAGTAGCAGGCTTCAGCTTCTCACAGACTCCTAATAGAAATTAGGAATCAAGAGACTCCCTTACATTTATGCTCCTATTTGTGGGCTAAAGCAAAGTAAACACCCTATTAAATATTTCTCTTCAAAGGGTCAGTGATCTGTAACAGGAACTCAGGCAGCCTTAAAAGACTATGAGGTCTTTTCTCAAATAGCCTTATAAGAAATACTCAAAGCAGTAAGATTTATAGATAAGAATAAAGCATGCTTAACCCTTCCTTCTTGTACCAGAGGCAGTCCTGATATACCATTTGCTTTTGCTATTTATGAACCACTTGTATGAACCACGGAGGAATAAATGAGATTACACCATTGTTAATTCTGTTGACTCATCCAGAACAGGAAGGTTATTACATTACATCAACTAATACCAGTTTTACCCCAGCCCACTTGCATCAGTAAACCAAATGATAATGACTGGTTTTAAACAATCAGGCAGACGAATACACTCTATTTCCAGTTTAATTCTATTATACTGAAACTAATGGCAGTAGTAGGTCTGAGCTTACTCTCATTTGAGGTTTTCTATAGTTTGTCAAGCTCCGATTAGATTTTGGCAAAAGACAGAGCTACCTGGCATTCACAGTGGTAAATCATTATCATCAACATCCTCCTCTGCACAACATATGTCTCCTTATTTGTGTCCCTACTCCCACTAACAAACAGTAAAACATAATTGCTCTCAGAATTTGATTCACAGAGAGAAAAATCACTTTCTCAGCAACAGTTCTATTAGCTATACTTGTACAAACAGGACTAAGCAACTAAGTCATGGGGTTTGTTATTAAAGCAAGACAACATTCACAGAAAGTATTCTCTATGGGCACAGCATTGTCTTACATAAACTTGCCCAGGGCTTAGGGCAGCATGCCTGGCATGCTCAGCCTGCAAAGCTTATGGTAGCCTATTAAGTGCCACTTTTTAACTGGTCAAGTGAAAAAGCCCCAAACCTGGTAGCATATTTCAGCTAAATGCTTTAAAATACTAAGCCTCTAGATTTAAGGAATCGGTACAAGTCTAATAAAGACTTTATATACATGTACACACACACACATACACAAATCCCCACCCACACAAAATAAGTAGATATTCCTGGATAGACATCCTGCTGCAAGCAGCTTTGAGGCTAACAGCTCCTTTATTGATCAGAGCCTCTGACATGATTTGACATACAGCCAAAAGGCTGATGCATTTTGCTGAAGGATTTTGTTATGTAGATACTTAATGTGCATATCATGGGCTTTGCAACCCTAATGGATGGTTGATTTTTAAATTACTTCTCCCTCTTTTTGCATATTAGCCTTCGCTTCCAGCAAGGCAGGAATTAACAACCCTTTTAAAATAAGGGAATAGTTTAAAGAACTGTGTTTATCACTTTCATGATTTCTCTGAGCATTCAGTTGTGAGGTTCCATAATGACTGCTTCTCAATACTTGTAGTTCTGCTTGGTTAGTCTACAGTTGCTAGCCAAGCCACACTGCTGCCTTATCATGCAGCACCAAATTAAGGTTTACTGGTCAAATTACGACTTCGGTAGCATCTCAACAGCCGATCACCAATGACAAACTTGCACCAGCACAACAGAGCAGGAATGTAAAAACTATCACATTGATAAAGCCATAGGAAAAGACCTGCATTTCACTCACACTCAGCTGTACTGGCTCCCCAGTGTTTGATCAAAAAGAATATGAAGATAGATCAGGAAAAAATAATTAATCTTTAAAGTGCCCAAGGAACTGCATTCCCAACAAAGAAGGTCACAGGAGGGATTACTCAGAACTGGCCACAGAAGAAAGAGCTGGACATGAACGCGTCATTGGAAAGACAATTCGGGCTAAGGGCAGCACAGCAAAGGCTCAGAACATGAAAATGGGTGAAGTCAAAACAAGAGACAGCTGATACTCCTGCGAGCCGGTATATTAGCCCCTCTTGTTTTCCAGTCTTTCCAGCCATAACTGCCCCTGCAACTTCAGCAGGGATGCAGGTTTTATGCTGCCTCCTCGCACAGTGTTCACCCACACCCTTGGAGGGATTAATAGCCATCTTTGCATACGACAGCACTATCTTAGATCTACAAATATTACACACCACACACCATCCTCACCCACCCCCAATGGCCAAGAAGTGTATCTTACTATGATTCTAAACAAACTGATGAAGCTGATAGCATTCAACCTTTTCTATACTTGGAAACTTGTACGGTAGATTAGGAGTTTTTGAGGATCACCTGGAATGGTCACCTTAGTTTAAAGGCTGTTTATTTCACTTATTCTTAATTATCTTTTATTTACAAACTATTAAGCACAAGATGTTTGGGAAAAGTTCTGTAGATGTTAGGGACTGGGACTGATTAACATGCAACTGCTGTAACCAACTTATTGATCCAAGCATTAAGTATAGGGGTATTTAATTGGTTTTCTTTACAGCTGCTGTTCAATCTGTTCAACTGCTTAGCAATGTTAAATGACAGCAATTGACTTGTGTGGAAAAGATAATTTACAAAGGTCCCAAGAGAGACATCAAGGGTTTCTACATGCAGAAAAACTCCAATTTAAAAAAAGTCTGAAAATGGCTCAGAGATATTATATTGGTGATATCTACTCAGAACGGCTCTCTGATTCTATTTATGTCACTGCGCTTCTATTGGTACCACATTTTTCTTTTGCTTATTCAGGCAATGAAAAGTGAAAAGCAAATCTATTGCATCAAAAACCTGTTATTACAGAAAACGTTATTCGTCCAAGGTACAATAAAGGTGCAAAGGCATCATGCTCTGTACACGCAGATGCAGCTGACAGATCATTAAGGCCCTCTTTCCTGGCAAGGCACAAATTGCATATTCACAAAAAAACCCAAACCCTCATAAATGTACAGTTCACTCCTTTCATGGCATTACAGGGATCTCATTATCAGTAACGTTACATAAAACTTTCTATGCTTAATTCCATCCTCCTTTAAATCAACACACCTTAAACTAACTCTGTTGTGTGCCTCGTGCATCATGTGAGCAAAGAAAAATTGATCAGGAAAATGCCTTGCCAGCTAACTAGGACCCGAGTAATAGCACCACCTAGGGGCATCAGTTTCTGAGTAACATTTAACCATATATATTTGTATAGAACTACCTTTAAAAGCTTTACCTTCATTACATTATCACGAAGCAGATGTTCTCAGCTCGTCTTGCTATCCTATTCAGAGCGTTGAAGGGTTGGGGGTTGGTTTGTTTGTTTAAATTTTCATTTCTCTGTTCTAGTATAAAACCCACAAGACTGTAAACCAACAAATTGACAGTATGATTTTATAACCACAACCAGCCAATCATAGCCACATTGGAGACTTGTTATTGCGGTATTATGTAACCATGCTAATACTTTTTAAGTTAGTTACTTCTGACATTTAAGTGGTGCAATAAATAGAATCGGACTGAGTATTTGAGAGGTTTCCAGTGAAATCACTGCACCTCTTCCCTTCACTTATGGCAATGCAATACTCCATACCAAAGGCCACACCAGACTTAATCTGCTGCTTAAAATTTTCAAGCTCAAAAAGCTATCACCTACTGTGAAGACGTAATGTTCATGTAAAAAAGCAACAGCTAAATTATTATTTGCATCTTTCAAACCTCATGAAGTATCCTAGATCATATTTTATTATCCTACAAATTTCTGTAGCAAAATATATATTGAGCTACCTTAATTATCACAACCTTGCTGAATATGGGAAAGCCACAGCTCTCCATGATTGTATGCCTTGAAGGGTCCTTTACAGACAGCTCTCAGCTGACACATCAGGACTCCATCTGTGGACGCAAGACTAATTTCAAGTCCGTTGCTGGTTTTTTTACATAGTCTGTGACATTTAGAGGCACATTTGCACAATGATTTCTTTTCTGGCTGATGGTACATGACCTTTCCTAATGGTACGTTTGAGGTGGAGGCACAATACATAATAAAAGACTATTGTGTTTGTCATTTAACTGTTAAAGACCATTAAATGAACAGCAGTTTGATCTACAAGCAACATTTTGCTTTTTAATTTCTATTCCATCTAATTATATTAAACATTTTTAATTGTTATTCCAGAAAGACAGCAGTATCTTAAATGGTGTAGAACTTGATACAAAAAGCCAAAATACTGGCAAGCCAAAGCTTTTGTAAACACATGCCTAAGTCTGTTACCATTTGAAACACCAGCCCAGAGCTGTGTAACTGGATAAAGGAAGTGTACCAGCAACAAGCAAAGGAACAGACAGAAAATATTGTGTACTACTATCACCAGAAGGCAGTGTCCTCACACTGTGAATTCTGACTATAGGTCAAACAGGCTGTCAGACTTAGTCTGCATGAGCAGGAAATACCGATAGGTAAGACTGCTCCAAGTTCTAGGTATATTAAGCATTTTTTAATTATTTAATTCCCTAGAAGCATTCTTTTTTACTAAGGGAGGAAATTCATTATCACCACAGTGACTAGTTATAGCTGTACTAATTTTTAGAAGATTACTAACAGCTGTTTGTAATTTCAAACTAAAACAGCCCCCCCCATTAATTTATATTTTTAGTAAGTGGGACAATTGTTTTATTCCCAAGAATTTGTTTTTGTTTTAACTCATTCCTTTCCTTTGAAGGATGCTGTCTCCAACGTCCTTTAAAATGACTACCGTGCGGGCACAGTTCTGCAGCACCCCTTTACACTACTTAGTGTGAGTCTTTCCTCAATGCAAGACCAAGACAACTGACGACAGAACACTAGAGGCCAATCCGTATGCAACTCCCTTTTCTTCAGCAGTTGTCTACCACAAATGCCCCACTTCTCTTCCATGGCATGAACAATTATCACTTACATGTGAATAAAGCTTTTACTGTAGTCACCACAATATCAAACTTTTACCCAGAGCACACAGTTGTAATTGTGCTCTTCTCCCATTTCAGGAATGAACTCTCACAAAGCCTCAGTAGTCATCTGCTGCATGAACTATTATACACATTAATATCAAACATATTTACTAGATACGTTTGTAAATGTTTTCCTTTACTGTCAGGAATAGAAGACCCATTAGGAAAAGCAAGCAAGCCCTGCAGCTAGAATCCTTTTTGCCCTTCATGATGAAAATGGCAACTTTCAATTTTCACACTGATCGTGTTTATGGCCAACAGCCAGAGGACAAAAAACCATCTCCAATACTATCTATCTAGTGAGGCTCTCCAGTTTTGGTCTGGGAAACATGTGATGCCCATTGCCACTGTAACTGACTGCTGCCACCTAGCGCATTCCAACTCTGGCAGCCTCTGCTTGTGTTGCAGAGCTCTTTCCCTTGACTCTTAGTAGGCAATACTAGCTGGACTAGCCTAGACAATACTTTGAATCATTGTCTTTGACACATTATGATTACATAAAGGGCTTGTATAAGATTGCCTGTAGTTCTCTGTTCCTCAGGATATTATTTTCCCATTTTCTTTTTGGAAAAGCACCTTTATCTTCAAAACTACGCATAGCCACAAGGAATGATTATTATGAACACCACCAGTCTGGATCCAGACTTACGGGCCGATTTCCCATCTGGATGTTGACTCAGCCTCATCATTGTGGAGCTGCCCAGTAGCAACTGAGCTGTGTCACTCTGATTACCAACACTGGGTGTGATCTGACGCCAATCCACTTTCTAGTTTGACCTTGGACATGACCCATCACCACAGACTTTCCTGGTGATGAGGACTTCTATTAGAATGCGGCCACTATCCCCAGTCCTTTCCACTCACCTTAGCTGGCAAAGCCTCCCACCCCTGAGGAAGCACTCCGACATCCCCGGCTGCAACCTGACAGTGACAACTCCATAATTCCTTAACAGATTTTTCCTTTCTAGAGGAAACTGCGAATGCCACTGATGTATCTTTCACGACCTTGTGAGAGGGCCTCAATTCTTTTTTATAGTGGAAAACAACTAAAATGCTGCCAGGTTAAGATATTTCTCCATGGCTGTATGTTGTCTGCCACTGCCAAAGTCGACTTACAGCACAGCACTCCTGAATCCCAGGGCTATCTTAACGGTCTAAGAGAAGCAACTTAAGCAAAGACACAGGCTCTAGTGGCATCAAAAAAACCTGAAACCCTCGAGGACGATGTAAAATTACAAAGTCATAGCTAAAATACTTCTGAGGTCTACATACGAAAAATGAGAACCACACACTTGCTAATATTTGTAAATGCTTTGATGGAAGTCAAAATTACCTAATTAATTGCTGTTCTAAAGAACTGTGAAGTATATGACTTGACTTCATCATAATAACACGAAGTCATTATTGTATAATTTCACTGATCATCTGATTTTCTGTTTCATTGGGTCATGTTCCCCAAGTATTTATAATAATAGTAAGAATTAATAAGTGCCTTCAACAGAAACTAATTAATTCCAATTTCAAGCCATATCACTGCTACTGAGATTCTTAATGAGAAAACAGTCCTACATTGCAGCCGATATGAAATACTTTCCTTCTAATGTTCACGGCCGATTCAATGTGGGCAAAAGATTTTAATGCTGAACCTAACTTTTTTTAAAGTTTCCTGTATATCTAGATAAATACTCAAACAGAAAACAGGCTGCCAAAGGAGAGCTGATGATTCACACTGATGCTGAGTCAATATACTCTGATGCCGAGTATCTGCCTTCAGAATAAAAAAGGGCTGCTTTTCTACATGCACTCCAGACACTGAATAAGATACAAACCAGTTTGAAAAGATGCATCACAGAAAAATAATGTTCACTGAAGGATACTCACAATTTAAATGAGACGGGCATGTTCTTCCATTGCAATTTTTGTTAGCAAGAAGGGCATATATTCTATCTGAAACACGAGAAATAGCCATCTTGTATAATTTCTTTCTGAACGTGAACCATCTTTCTAATTTAGTCACATTCTGCAGAGCCATTAAATGGCATCCATCATTACTTGCTCGCTGAGGCATTATGCACAGGAGAGAGGAATATTGAATAGAATTGGGTTGACTTTTTCTAGTTGAGAACTCTGGGCTACTGCTCTTGTTGACAATATTCTGATGTTACTTTCTGTTCAAGGGTTAAGCACTGAAGGTAATTATAAGCACAGGCCTGTTCACAAGTCTGAACAGAATTAAGAAAAAAAAAAAAGCATATTCTTCTTCCAGACTAATATAAGTGACTTACCCCAATTTGCACCATTAATCCCTACAAATGAATGGGATTTGTCAGCTGCTGGGGTAGATTCCTGCCAAAGGAAATCACCTACAGCACAACCAGAAATGCTTTCCTCAGAAGCTTTGAGAAGCTTTGTGCTTCATCTGCACAAACATAGCTTAAAGGCAACATGTGATCTAAGATTTATGCAAATGTTAATTTAATTTAGGATAGAATATCCAATGTAATGTTTTCCAATCCTCACCTACTTCAGAAGGTGCTGCAGTTGCCTAATTTACTCTTCCATCCCTGGAGACTGAGTCGTTAGCATTCTAGTCTTAACACTTCCCAAGTGGAAGACTGCTACTCACTTTGGTATGCAAATTTTAGGAGTCAGGAGACAAAAATACCCAAATTAAGTAAAAGGAGGTGGCTAATTATGTTCCTTATTTACACATATCAAAAGAAAAAACATCGGTTTTTTTTCAATTAAGTGTTTCTGCAATTGCTAAAGCAAGGGGGTTTCATTCCACAGATAAAATCCGGTTTATTACAACTTCAGTTTTCTTGCAAAGCTGACCACTGCCCCCATAAATAACTTCAGAAATGCCATTTCAAATTCTTTTAAAAGGAAAACATTCATGTTAAGTGGTTCTCAGATTGATTCCATTCAGGTAGGTTAAACCCCTGTAGTATGTAGATTAAATTATAGCTCTTTGAACACTTACTTATATTGATGTGATGGAAAAAATAGGTCATCCTTTCACACTCAAGCCCTTCATTCTTAGGACTAAATTTTCATTGTTCATTCACCTCAGTCAACAGGCTTTTATTGCTAGGATTCCTGCAACAGACATCTAGGCAGTAAGACAAAAGAAAAAAAGCCACTGAATTTGCTGAAAAAGATGAATTTGTAATAGCCATGAAACAACATGCTCAGATTCAGCCAAACTATGAGTTATGGGGATTGCAGATAGAGATGTGTGACTATACTACTACTGGCACGAAGGCGGTGATGTAACAGTTATCTGGAATAAGGTAAAGAACCCTTGTAAACCACATTAAAAACCAACCCACCCTGGTCTGCTGTGTCATCATCCCAAGACTTACTACAGCTTGCCTTATCACTGAAGCCTGCACAGAATACCCACCCACACCCTGCTACAAATACAATGAAAGCTTGCACCAGGATTTCTCAAAATCGAGAATTTTAAGTAGTGTAGAATATACACTTAAAAGACTAATCGTACATACATTAAATACGCAATTGAAAGCTTATACTGCTTTTAGCATTTTGATTCATTTTTCTTCCCCTCCAGGGTCACCATTCTTAGAAATATTTATTTCACATAAGACATTTGCTGGTTTCCTGTAATTTCTGATGAATAATCTATAACAATTTTTATTTTGATACTGTTTATTCTGCATGTCACAAGAACCTCTGGATAAATAAGTTTGTCACTATAATGCATTTCTCAGCCTCTAAAGCTTTTGTTTATTTTCTTAAATGACAAGAGATTTTCTTCAAAGGGGATTTGATGGCAAAATATGAGGAAATCAAGTATAGCAAATAAGCTAGAACTGTACAAACACAATTCTGCCATTTACCATGCATTAAAAATACAACTACATACCAAGAAAAAAAATATTTAAATTTGCACATTGCAGGCAACCTGACTGAACAGAAACAAGGAAAATTATCCAGGGGAACATACAGAACCTGTTTCTTTAGATCCCAGAAATATGGTCTAATGCTTCCCTAACATCTATATGGCTGCTAACAGTTTAATTTAATTGCAGAAGCTCAGATTACAGTATGAATGCATATCATCCTCCAGAGAAATGAAACCTAACTGTCACGTTTGGCAGGACTAGGTAGCACGTGGCAAACTATACTCTTCTTTGCATCCTGAAAAAGCGATTTAGAATTATCACTGGCACGTCACCTTTGGCAAATTCCCATCTCTCCTCTGCCACGACGCAGTTTCAAAAACTATCTGTGCTCAGTAGGTCTAAGCACAGAAACGCATCTTGCATCTCGGATTACACTCTTACACATCGGAATAAGAGTAAAGAAGCTTTCATCAACTGCTGATTGCTTCCTTAGACACCCAAGTCTAAACATTTTCAAACTTTCCCTATCTGCCAAAATCAGCTAATGCTGTATTGGTACAAGAGGCAAATATAAGATCAGAACTTAGTCCATCATTAAAAATACCTGCCTTCCACAGCTCAGGACTAGACATCCCAGTACTTTCAATCCAGATAATCAGTTCCAGAAAAGCATACCTCAGGCTCATAAATTACTTATATAGGCATTATCATGCTACTTAGAATAATGAAATTCTTTTTCTCCTTGCAAATTTGCCAGAGGCAAAGATGAGCCAAATCTTCATCTCAAGTGTTCATCTGCATTAACTGCATCTGTACAGCTTTTTGCTGTGACTTTACTCTTCCCTCACTTTTCATTTCTAGAACAGTCATTTGAAAGAAATTTTCATTACCTGCTCACACAACCAGTCCCCCAAAACGTGCATTCTGACTTCTTGTTTTTAAAGACTTTCTGTTACGGAGGGATCACTTTGTATTTGATTCTTGGAAAGCAAGTGCATGCACCTGCTCAGCAAATTGACTAGAGATTATTTCACTACATATTGACATAACCTCAGATTTAAGGAATGTAATAATTTTAAATACATAACTGAACACTTAAAAGCTCCCCCCAACAAAAAGGGGAGATTTATTTTACAAGGCTCTTTAGACAGCTGCAACTGGAGTCTACCACTCAATACATCTTCTATCACCATCACCTGTTACAAATTCCTGAGGAAACGCAGGATAACAAGGCTTAAGAATGCAAAAGTCTGTCATTAGGATTACTACAATATTGCTGTTTCTGATTATGAGCTCTAAAAAAGCTAATTAGAACTTCTACTTTAAAGCAATATGTTTATTAGCATAAATGTCATTAGAAAAGAGGAGATATGTCAGACTGTTCCATTATTCATATTATAATCCTGATCCTGCTTTTTTTGGGGGGGGGGGGGGGGGGGGAGGGGAGGAGAGGAGACAGTCGTGAATTTTAAAAATAACATACAAGACCATGGTGGCTTGGCTCCAGTCAGCAGCCAAACACCCACAGCCCCTCACTCCCACTCTTCCACTAACAGCACACAGGAGAAAATAGGAAGAACAGGAGAAAATTCAAGGGTCAAAACAATGACAGGAAAGATCACTTACCAATTACTTTTGCAAACAAACAGACTTGGAGGAATTTAACTTAGTGTCAGTTTACATTTTAATTATGGATTGAGGTATTCAGAAATAAAGAAAACAAACAATTAAACAAACTCATACAGAAAACATTTTCCTCCCCCTGTCCCAGGCACAACTGCACTCCAGACATGTCTTTATCCCCTCACCCCGCTCCGGTCTCCACTCCCAAGCCAACCCTGCAGGCTGCACCGGGCCCTGCAGTGGCAGCACCTGCCCCAGTCCCTTCCAGCACATAATCAGCTCCATTGTGGAGCACCTCCTATGCTCTGGCCCAATTATTCCCCTTTCTAGGCAGTTTATGCTCTTTCTTAAATACATTCTGGCAGAGGCTCACCCAGCTCTGCTGATGGGCTCAGAGGTGTCCTGTAGTGCATCCACTGTGGAGCCAACCACATGCGGCACAGGGCAGCACAGGGACTCACACAGAAGCCACCTCTGCAGATCCCTCCCCTCTCCCCATCACTACCAAAACCTTGCCATTTATGCCTAGTAGAAAATAAACTATTGAGAGAAAAAAAAAATTCTTGAACTCTTCCTTCTTGCATTTGCAATGGTTAATCTATATGATTATTGGTTGGAATCTTGGAAGAGGACCTTGCATGCAGAGCCAGCCCCATTTACTCTCCTGGCTCTCCCCACTTACATCCAAGCATCCTTCACTGATATAAGCCATGTACTCTGACTCGGTTCC
This sequence comes from Phaenicophaeus curvirostris, assembly GCF_032191515.1. Taxonomy (NCBI): domain Eukaryota; kingdom Metazoa; phylum Chordata; class Aves; order Cuculiformes; family Cuculidae; genus Phaenicophaeus; species Phaenicophaeus curvirostris. Next base: position 909,901 of record NC_091403.1, read on the forward strand.
AGCCCATCTGCCCTGCCAAGGACAGCAATGCCTAAAATCCCACTGAGAAAAGAATGAAGCATGCCTCTACATACAGGAATCTCCATTCCTTAATTCCAAATTCTAATTTCAAACAGGTCTGTTAAAGGAATGTACCACATAAACACTCAACCCCTCCCCCTTCCCTTTGCAATAAGCTCCTGGATTCACCGATGAGTTACTACACACATTTTATATTGATTCTCTCCTGCCCACCATTTTCTGAACCAGCAGCCGACAAAGGGAAGGAGCCTTTTCAACAGCTATTTAATACAGGTAGAAAGGACTCTTCTGACTGTTAGGGCTTCCGAGTGCTAGGCAAAGAGCAGCTCTTCCCCCAGCATCTGTATTCCAGCAGGCCGTAGACCTAGGAAACATCCTCACAAACTGGAGCTCATTTCCTGACCCACTCACACTCTCTAAGTTGCCTCTACTCGCCCCACACACAACCATGTAAATAGCAAAATTATCTCACTCCTAATTAGTTTCCCATAGATATAAAAGAGGCTTTTCCTTTATGTAGCGGTTTGGATTTTGTTATATGCTCACTGCACCAGTGCTTCCACCTAGCCGACCACAGAAGCTATTCCATTATGTATGTGAAATTAATTAGTTTTATAGTAATCCACAATTCCACAGTGCAAGAAAAGAAAGCAGAAGAAAAAGATCACATGCACTGGTAGTACTCTACTTGAACATAACACTTTTCACCTCTCCTTTGACACTGCCGCTGTCAAAGCTTCCTAAGCACACAGCCCTTTACGAATTGGGAGAACGGAAATGAAGTAAAACTTGTGCCTTGAGATAAAGGCAGTTTAATAGAAAAAGCAAAAGCCACACACAGAAGCAAGGCAAACCAAGGGATTCATGCATTACTTCCCATCAGCAGGCAGCTGCTCAGCTACCCCTAGGAAAGTACAGATCCATTGGTTACTAAGAAAGACAAATGCCATCCCTCTAAATGTTCCTTCCTTTCTTCTTCTTCCACCAGCTTTATATACTGAGCATGATACAATATGGTATGGAAAATCCCTTTGGTCATTGGCATCAGCTATCCTGGCTGTGTCCCCTCCCAGCTTCTTGTGCACCCCCAGCCTACTCCCTGGTGGGGTGGGGGGAGAACCAGAAAGACTCTGTGTAACCACTGTTCAGCAAGAACTAAAACATCCTTGTGTTACCAACTATGTCTCCAGCACAAATCCAAAGCACAGCCTCATACTAGTTACTATGAAGAAAATTACCTCCATCCCAGACAAACCCAGCACACTTCTAAATTGATTTTTATTACTTATTATTTCTATTAAGGTGTTTTCTGTTTGGTACACCAAGATCTACCCTGTGTGAAAATGTCGTGTGTTTATAAGACTGTACTGCACAGTTTGGATAGTCTAAAATATTTGCAGCATGGAAAACAATATTGTCTATATAAACACTAGGCAACTGCATTTCAGTTTGTCATGCTCTGCATTCTTTTTTATATGACTTTGCCAAACATCAAGTGTAAATTTTCAAAGAGTCCATTTCAGTTAATTCAGCACTCAAAGCCAAGCCTTTTATGAAAGTACAGAACACCAGAAAGGCAATTACAGCTTCAGCCTCCAATTGATGTATTCATAGAGCTTGTAGAGCAGAAAGTAGACCAATGCAGGTTTGGGGACAAAAACCTTATTTGAAGCATATATAATTTTTTTCAAGCATTTCATAATGCATTTTTATTTACAATAGAATATTCATGCTGTTTTGATGAAGGAATCAGAAGTCAGAATGGTTAGTGGACATATAAAAGCTAAAGGAGAAGGCATAAAGAAGAAAGCAAATAATCTGCTTACTCTTCCTCCTCCTCAGGCACTCAACAGTACAAATCCATTTTCTTGTCCTTCTCACACAACAACATAATTTTCTTTCCTTGCTTTCTGCTTTTAGGCAAGCTCAAGTGCACTTTGTTCTCTTGAAGCAAGAGACTCAAACATAAATTTTTTGCTGGCAACTTTCTGTCCCAGCTCTATCCAGCTAAACTCCAGTGGAGTGTTTATGCTTAAATCTCTGCAACAGAACCAAACCCTGAGTCCTATCCAGCAGCTGGCATTAAATGCTTAGTTAATCAAGCTTAACTGCAACTCTCAATCTATCAGCTGTTTGATGCAACTATAATCGATTTCCGCTTTCCATAGCACATAAGGGATTAGACTTTATTATGGATGACTTACAGACGCTAAACCCCTTGCACAAAAAGTTGCAAGCCTTTTAAGGCAAAGTATACAATGGACATATGTATTTCAGTAGTTTAAAGTCCTGAAGGTATTACTTCAAATCCAACCATGAATGCAGTACCAACACGCCTACTAAACCATGTCCTGGGAAGCATTACATTCTCTTCATTATTATTGTATTGGGAGAAAACAGAAATCAACAACCTGATCCAAATCCCTGCTTAGAACCTTCCTCCAGCAAAAATTACATTGACTGGTGGCAGAGAGGGCTTTCTTGGGAGATTCAGTTATCCCACAGATCTTTGACAGAACTATTGCAGGTCTCTTCCACCAGCTCAAAAGAACTTGTGAAGCCCCTTCATTATGAAATGCGCAAGGTACTGTTGAACATTTGTGCTCCCAATGTTCCAGTTTTTGGAAAGCACACGGCAATGTTCTGAAAATGAACGTCTCTGCAGAAGGAGGACTCACGCTGCTCCACAAGCACAGCTAAATGCTGACTTACGTTGAAAAATAAAACAAAACCAAAGAAGAGTGTTACAAGAAAAAGCACAACAAAACAAGCCAAAATGGACTGTTCACACTGACATTAGCTGTGATCACTACTCATTGCCACTTGGCCTTCTCTGTCATGACGAACCTTCAATCTCAATTGCAGTTAGTATTTTCTAACTTAAAAGCTACAAAACATAGGCTGCTAGAAATCTGAAGTAGCAAGTCGCAGAGGAAACATAATTCCTACATAGAAACACAATTTCCACTCTTTCTGCTCTATAACAAACAGAATTCCAGTCACGAAAAGACTGTTGTTCTTAACGTATTAACTCAAATGAAAACTAATGGATCAAGTTTCATTTCAAAACTCTCTTAGCTCTCGCTTCAAGTGCCTGCAGGCTACACGCTGCCTCAGACTAAATGCATCTACGCCAAGTAAATGGGAAGTGAACTTCTCGCGCAGATGCTCTGTATGAGCACAGAGTCTGAAAGCAAAAGGATACAAGCTATATAATTAAATTCCTATCCAAGTTTTCTGTTGTTGGGATAAAAAAAAAGGTTGCACCTAGAGAGCAGGCAGAGCTTGGGATGTATTCAGTTCAAAGCATATTTAAATATTACTGTGCAGATTATTAAAGCACATCAAACCACAAACCATGGGTATGAAACTAAACTACGTGTGTTTACATACGAGGTCCCGTGATACTAAGTTTATCTAGATTAAAATACTGAGAATACTTACCAAGACTCTTCAAGCCGTTTTCAAAGAGTGGCAGACTGTAGTCTGTAATAAATATTAATGAAATTAAACTGGAAAAATAAATCTCTTCTCCTTTAGTAAACAGCGACTTTGCATCTCCTGCAGAACACTAAGAGGCTACGGAGGCAAACTGAAAGAAGCAAACTGGCTGACATCCACTTTCCAGTATTTTATTGCAATCTTATTCTGAGTGGCAAAGAACAAAAGGAAGATGCAAATGCTGTAGCACATACTGGCATTATTATCGAAGAACCCAATAAGACTTCTGCTGAATTATACAATGTCTTTCCAACATGGGACTGAAAATGTGCCAAATATACCGATACTGTGTTAATGCAGAGAAACTACAACTTTACAGCTGAAAGCAGGGGAGGAAGGCAGGCATTCCCTCCACACTTCTAAAACAAAAATCACCAGTTTTCAGCAGCGGAAGCAGAAAAGGAATGGCAAGTGGCAACTGAGTTTTATAGCACTCTTGGTCTGAGCAGTAATTGCTCGCGTAGACAGCCAAGTGCACCAGCCTTTCTGCTCAAACCATTCACAACCACAGTGGATTTACTGTTCAATTTGAATATGTATTGAAGCACTTCTAGGAAAAGTGAGAATTCGGGAACCATAGGGCCATGCTAACATGTTTAAGGTTCTGATACTGCAGAAATCCCACAACAGAAAATAAAGTCTGTATTTTCATAGAAAGACTGTAGAAATTCACACCTAAAGAACAGCATAGCGTAGCAATTTGTGAAGACGTGCTATTTAAGCAAAACAGCTTTGGATTTTATTTCTCTTGCTGTTCAAGAGGAAGTGTCGGTGGACTGAAAATTCAGCCCACAGAAGATAGAAAATGCATGCCAGGAATTAGGAAACCGGTATGCAGGAAAGATGATAGAAAGAATAAGTGGAGACGAGTGGCTTTTATTGGAAAAATAAATACACTGAAAAATAAAACTTCAGCCTATGGTTTCCCAGGCCAGACATGTGAGCTCAACTCCAGCACGACAAGAACAACATAAGAAGGAACAGAGGTCTCCAGAAAACATAGGACTGGAGGATCCGCTTTTCATAACCAGGGAATGCATGAAAGAACGTGCTTCCTGTGCACACATATTTTAAAATACATATTCATTAAAGAAAAATCCCTAAACAAACAAAACCCCCCTCACCAAACAAAAACATATCCCTGAAGTGAGATATGAATCTACATGAACGACAATTAAACTGTTGTCCTGTAGCGCAGAAACAAGCACTAATTAAAATCAAAAGAAACTGGATGCTCTCAGCAAGGGGAGTTGTATATAAATTTAATTTACTTACCCTCTCCTGCCAGATCCCCAGTGAACACTAGTCTTTTCTGCCAGCATGCCCCCACAAATATGCCTATTTCTCAAAATTAAGCACAGCTTATCCCTTATTCCACAGCATACAGAACACCCAAGACAAACAGAATCACTTTATTATTCTTATCATTATTACTGTACTGTACAGTCAAGAACAGAAGTTTCAAATGGCTACTTAGTCCATCTTCCTGTCCTGAGGCAAGATTCAAAAACAGACATCTGTCTAAACTATCTTCATCCTACAACAGTTTGACCATATCCCCCTAGTCAGAAAGTAATTGTTACTTATACATGGTAAATACAATCTTACTTTGTGAAAATTAAATTGCTCTTTTCCCCCTATCCTTGCAAGTCTGTCTTATTGACCACTACCCTTCTAATGAACAAAATTACATGGAAAAAAAAAAAAATTCACACTGTGGACTGTTAAACCCATTTCCAGGCTTCCTCTTCCAGAATAAACAAACCTAATTCATTTAAAAATTGCTCACAGTGGATAGGTGCATACATATTTATTTCGATTCTCCTTTTCCAAACTCCTCTCAATTCACCAGTAATACTTTCTGTGTCAGCATAGAGCTTGTCAATACTAGTGAGAAAGTAATGAATAATAATTAATTAATATTAATTTCTTTTGCGCAAAGATTGGTCAAAAGAAGTCACTGCCAGAAGTGCTACCTATAGTTATTCGATCAGTGCTATTATTTGTAAGGCAGCTATTCTCCAGTTTGCATTTGATCTTTTAATTTTACACTATTTTATAATTTTATATTTGTTTTATTTAATTGATTTCTACTTACAATTCACAATTTGGCTTTCTAATCTTGCCCTTAAAAGTGCTTGCACAAAACACATAGACAGCACATGTATTCTTGTAAGTATTCATCAGCAAGAACTGAGACGTTAAGAAGCTGACCCACTGCCTGCACGTCTTCCACACACAGCCATTGCCTTCATTCTTATTTTAATAACATAAGTATTTCATGCTCTGCATCCAAGTCCCACAGGTTGTACTCACTGGCCCCATACAACAGCATAACTTCTCAATTTACATCAAGAAAATGATTAAAAATGGACACAGTGTTCTAAGCGTTAGAATGTGAAGTATGCACAGAATTCCTCTCCTTTTTCTGGAATGAACCTTTCAAATACACACCGCTTCCCAAGGTCATCCACTAACAGCTACAAAAAAGTACGCAGAACATTTGTATGTGTTTTTCCTTGTTCTCTCCCTCACTGCTTTGTTGTTAAAGTAGTATAAAGGTTTAACGCTGCTATAGGTGCCCAACTCTTCAGATTTTTGAGTCAAAATCCATCAGAGAAGTCTGAATAGATACTCGTGCATTAATACAGCTGAGCGCACCACTGGCCAGACTCTAGGAGGGAACTATGAAACATTACTACATTTTATTCTCCAGTCTCTTGATGAACAAGTTGGTTCAGTTAACAAGTGAAAGTAATTTTTCAGGCAGGTGCTTCACTGTAATTAAACTGGACTGGATTTTGCAAACTCCCATTTCCCCTCGTTCTGCAGCAGCCAAACAGCATTCACTCATACTTAAAAGCCGACTTAACGTAGTGAATTTATAACTCTCTTTAATCAAGCCACATTCCTGCTACTTCTTCAGCCTGTATCCTTAGCATGCTCTGTTTGTAGGGCAATAGCAACCATTTCAAAAGTTAACCTTTACTTTTACAGATAAAACCCCAAAAAGTAAGCATTCTTTCCAGAAAGCAAACATGAAAGTCAAGAGACTGTGACTCTATGACTTTTTCAGACAACTGGAAATCTGGTTCAAAGAAAACATCCTAGTGGTGAAAATAAGCATGTGATGATTTTAGCCCTTTTACTCACCTCTACTGCTTGTAAAAACCAATAACCCCATAGTGGGAGAAGCATGTTGGATGCTTCTCAGAGAAACAGTAACATGCTACTTTTTTTTGTGTTACCTGTTTTTTGATTTCGAGAAAGCGAGTCTTTTGAGTTGTCTGTCTGAAGCACCTTCTGCAGTCTGACACCACCCGACCGTAAATTATAACTGGCAGCAGCTATTTCAGCGTTGCTGAGACCAGCAGCGATGGCTCTGTCACAAACGGTAGGCAAAGAGCTTCCACAGGGGTGAACACTGCCTGGAAATCATAAAATAGTTTGGGTTGGAAGGGATCTTAAAGATCATCCAGTTCCAACCTCCCTGCTATGGGCAGGGATGTGTCCCAGTAGATCAGGCTGCCCAAGGCCCATCCAGCCAGGCCTTGAACCCCTCCAGGGATGAGGCAGCCACAGCTTCCTGGGCAAACTGTGGCAGTGTCTCACCACTCTCATGGTGAAGAAATTCTTCCTAGTGTCTAGTCTAAATCTGCCCTTCTCCAGTCTATACTCATCGCCCCTTTGTCCTGTCACCACAAGCCTTTGTAAACAGCCCCTCACACCTTTCCCGGAGCCCCTTCAGCACTGGAAGCTGCTCTAAGGTCTCCCTTCTCTTCTCCAGGCCGTATAACCCCAACTCTCCAGCCCTCACATCACCCTTGCAGTCTCCTCTGGGCCTGCTCCAACAGTTCCATCTCCTTCTTTCGCTGAGGATTCCAGCACTGGACACAGCGCTCTGGACGAGGTCTCCCAGAGGCACCGAGGGGCAGAATCCCCTCCCTCCCTGCTGCCCACGCTGCAGCCCAGGACACGGGTGGTTTCTGGGCTGCGAGCACCGATTAAGTACTGGAGTTTTAATAAAGTGAAGAGTCTTTCCAAGGAAACAACAGAGGATACCTCAGAGGAGCTCGGAAGCGGCACCTTCAGCTCCAGAGCCGCTTTCTTCCTCCACAGCCGCCCTGCGGGGACAGAGGAACCTTTAGGTGCGAGGGTGCGGCGGCCCCGCCCCGGCCGCCTCACGCTGCCTCCCCCCGCCCCCCTCCCCCCGCGTGAGGCGGGAACGGCGCGAGGCGCGTCACGTGACCGGGCAGGCGGGTGGGGCCTGGCGGGAGCGCTGCCTCAGGGAGAGGGGCGGGGGATGAGCCCTCACAGAAAGCTGATCGTGGTCTGTTCCTCTCCAGAGTCATTCTGACGTTCCTATGAGCTCCCCAGCAGCCCGAGCCCTCGCTAACGGGGAGCTGGCCCCGGCCCTGCCCTCGCCTCGGGGATGGGGAGAGGCTGCAGGCAGAGGGGGAGCAGAGAGACCCCTGCCCGGCACAGACCAGGCTGGACACGAGCCCCGTCTGGAAGAAACCACGCTGCCAGAGGGACATTTAACGTCCAAAGAACACAATTACTTAGATGAAACTTAGCTCTGCTTCAGCTTAAATCACAATATGCCCCTTTAGCTACAGCTTGTATCAGCACTGTGCTGCGTTTCTCCTCACAGCAAAGCTGAAAGGTCCCATAGCACCCCTCTCTCTGAAAAGCGCTAGGAATTGGTTTTCTCCCTTGGAATTTCACCGATTTGCAGTAAAATTATAATGAAATTTGTAATGAGCGGCTGGCGGGGCTGAGCTAGTTGTGGCAGAGCAGGAAAAAAAAAAAAAGGAGTACGATCGGTCACCATCTACCAACAGCAATCCTACCTCGGGCCCGCGTGCTCCCTCAGCACCTGGGATCCTCCTCCCACCACGCGGGCACCGTTTGATGGTGTGAACGCACTTCAGCCGCAGCCACCCTTGGATTATTTTGCAGTTACATCGCGCATTTTCCTCTGGTAGAGCCTTAACTGAAAAATGGACGCAATACAAAGAACTGCAAGATTGAAACGGCTGCCGCTCCCCTGTGCGATACGCACCGTCTCGGGGCAGCCAGTCCGCGTGTCGCTCTGTGAGGCAGTTACACAGCTCACGCAGATTTCTGCAACACCATTATATCTTTGCCCTCTGTTAAGTTTTAGTAAGGATTTCCCTTAGGGGGTTGATACTTGTACTCGATTTGCAAGAAACTCTGGAAGAACAAAAATCAGCCAAATAGGAAATAAATCGTGTCTCATACATTCATCTTGAATTACTTTATTTTTCACAATAATAAAAAATAAATTAGTCATAAACAAAAATAGTTAACATTTTTTCATCAGAGAAAATGTATACAATATGAAAAAGATGCTGTACAGTTCTGGTTCAGGTGCATTGCCACGGATACATATTCCTGAACGAGTCAGAAAGCAATTTGCCTATACTCTTCCCCCTTTAATTCACTCAAGGAACTGGCTAATCAGAAAGTGTAGAAAATTGTATTATGGATTTACAGTATGACACATATACAAAAATATATATGTAATACCTGTGCTACAAAATTCCCTAAAAAGCTGGGTTAGTATAATGAAAGAGCTGGACAAAATTTGAGTGGTATATGTAAATAAATACATATTAGGTCCCTTTTGATAAAAAAGAATCTGCCTATTCTAAATATTTGAAATATTTTGGTGCAGTGGCTTGTTCCATAGACACAGCTCAGAATTACATATTTCCCATAGACATCTTGTATTTACAAATAACAAAATAAGTTATAATAAAGTATATCCTTCTGCCAAAATCAATTATGAGGGTCAAGTAGACAATTTTATACATATTAAAAAAGTTAGGCATTCTTTTGTCTCCTATAGTGTCAGGTTTCATGATCCATACAGTTAAGGCTCCAGTCCTTCCTGATCCTCTATGTAGATCCTGAGTGACTGTGATGGGGCTTTGTGAGCTTGTATGTACCCAAGCCCTGCCAGGGCCACTGGTCTCCAGAGAGAGACACAAACAGAGCATGGATAAAACAGTTCAGGGCAAGCAGCAATTGCAGACTTTTACTGGGAGGCCAGTGACTTCTCAAAATTAAGCTCTCCTCCTCTCCAGGTATAGCTGTAGTGATCTATAAGCCATTCGAGTAAATGGGAATATAGAAGATCGGGAATTCCAATTCTGGTTGCTAAAATCTGAGAAGCAAAGAGCTGAGCTCTGCGAGTTCTTTTAAATGGAATCTGCTCCTTTTCACCAGGTCTGAATTTCACCCACATACTTGAGATATTATAATGATGACATGTTTGTTTTAAAATATACTGAAAATGCTTAGTGGATGATTTTTCATTTCTGATAGAGAAATCATTATTTTACTCCATTTTCTAAACAACAGCTAATGTATCCCCCCCCCCAACATATTCTGTAAGCTTAGGAATAAAGGAAGCTTACTTTCAGTGTTCAAAATTTCATGTTTTGCATTCCAACTAGAGACGTGCACATAAATTATCCGCCCAATACACAGAACTGCTCTTAAAGAAGTCACACACTAAGTGTATTTAAGTTCTCTCCAACACTGTGAGGTTTTTTCTGTGTAACAGGACTGAACTGTGACCTGCACCATATTGTCGTAAAAGTGGGATCTAACCGACAACATTGCTTTATCCATACTGAAAGGTCTCTGTAAGTATTGGGGGAAAAAAGAAAACGGATTAATCATGTAAAGAGGAAGACGCTAGTTCCCTGTTCAGGGATCCTTAGGTAGCCCTGTGTCGAGTCAGTGAGCATAGACTACAGCTGGGCTGCAAGGCTTGCAAGAACACCTGTGTCTCCTTCATTGCACTCCCCTGCCTGCTAACAAGCCCTTCCCTGATTCAGAGCTCTGGGGACTGAAGGTCAGACACACTAAAGCAAGTATAACTGTGTCTCATTGCTGGCCGAGTCAGGCACAGGGTTATTCCCACAGGAGGAACCCTCATGCTCCCACAGCACCTTCTTCAGTTCCTCAGCTCGCGAAAGGAAGGGAGAACTCCATGAGTTCAGTGCTGCTAGGAAGTGTTCTTAAACTTGCATGCAACTGCTATATACAAGCAGTTCTACCTACCTATGCTTGGATCTGACATCATGCAGGAGCTAGTAAATACTGGGGGACCATTCATAACTTTAGAGACCAACTGCACTAGCAGCCCTCATCTCCAGAAGAAAACTGCTCAGAGACACAGAGCCCACTCTAGACACAGCCAATTCTGGCCAGCTGCGTGTCTGCAAGACATGAAAGCTCTAGGCTGATTTTACCCCTAGAGGCAGCTGTACTGCTTAGACTCCTTAAATGAACAATCTACAGCAGTCTTCTACACTTACTCTGGTCTTTATGGACTGTGTAAGGTGAAAATCTTTAAGGCAAGGAAGTTTTTTTTCTACCATCCTGCAGGATTTTGACCAATGTTAAAATATCAGAAAAAAGCAATTAAAGCAATCAGTCTCAGAGCCTGCATAATTTCTTACTTAGAGTGGTTGAACTTTACTGTGTTCATTAAGGCCACCTCTGAATTACAGTTAAGAGTAAAATCAGGCCCTCTGCCTGCGTCATCCTGAATTGGTGCATTGCTTTATTGAAGCAAAGAGTTGCTTCAGTCACAATTTCAAAAGTGCACTTTGTGTGATGGTGAAATCTTAGTGTAGCTCTTACTTTGTGTAGATAATATTAGTCAAATATAATATAATCAAATATCAAATGATAATATAATCAAAGTGCTGAAAAGAAGGGTTCATTAGTTCATTTTGCAGGAACAACTATTTTGATTATGCTGACCCACAAAAAAATTGATAAATTATTAAGTTCAGCAACATTCTGGCAGCCTCCTTATCATTAGATGTTTAATGAGGTGAAACAATCTTTTTTTGTTTTATCTGGTACACCTGAAAACTGTCATTTTACTAAAAAATAAAAACAGAAGTAGTACAATTTGTATAACCATAACTCATTGCATTCAGCTCACAAAGCTGCATACCTTAGGAATAATACAAGGTTATAAAGCTATGTGTATGTACACGTTCTTTGATATTTAGCTCCCATAAACTCTTTACTTCAGTGGCAGCTCAATGGAGCCTACAAGACGGTAATCTTTGTAAAATTACCCAATGGCAATATATTTCACAGCAAAATAACATATTTTATAAAAGACCAGGATCACCTGTCTATGTGCTGACTTGCTGACTGTCTCAGAGCCAAAAGTGTGTGCAAGCAGATTATTTCCTGTGAACTGACTGCAAACCTGATTACCTCTCTGTATTTCATTCGCCTTGTGGTTTTCAGAAAGCCTTTCTATGGAACAGGTATTTGCCTCAAGCTGACAGGATACACTTCCTTGGGAGAAAAGAGACAACAGCAAAAATTATATACTGTGTGTCAAGTTTTGCTGCAAAGAGATATCCAGATGAAAATCTGTATTTACCAATACTGGATTCCAGAGCTACTTATGCTGCACTTCTTCCATATCGTTCTTTGGTCAAGAATATAAGGCATACAATATCATCACAAATCTGTAAGCCACCTGCATGGGTAAATCTTCATAATACAAGGGAATAGGACTGCAAAAGATTCACAAACTCAAATGAAAGCTTTTCTCATTAGCGTTTGTGTTTCTAACAGCTTCATATCGATTGATTACATTGAAAAAGCCCATATCAAAATGTACAGAAACAGCCAAGGACATTATTGGTTTATAGTCAGGAAGAGTAACTTTCTGTTTTAGGGGAGTTACTCAGACAACGGGCATCTTAGAAGTAGAAACAGAGCTGGGTATCACTGATTTACAAGCAATGTGCCATAATAAACAGCTGAATAAACAGAGATGTTTATTTTTTCCCTCAGCCTTATTTACACATTTGAAAGAACTCTCAGGCAAAGGCTAGAGAATGTGCAGATAATGCAAAAACTTTCATCTGCACTGCCTAGCACATTCTCTGTGCCTTTAGTAAGTCCCAAGACTGAGCACAGTGACTTCAGAAATGAAAAATCACCAACTAAATTCAGCTTTAAGTCTGGAGCCATCCTTGAGCAGTAGAAAAGGAGTGATATGAATAGATCTGCTGGATGAAACATTGACTGAAAAAAGACAAGGATGTTGTAATATCTGATCAAACCCTGAAGAATGTCAACAGCTAAGATGTCCTTTTTGCAGATCCTCAGCTACTGCACTCATCCTGCTGCCCGATAGTGTAAAGCGCAGTGGCCTGCGTCCTTTGGTGGCTATTTCAGAAACTGGTGACTAGGTCTGGACAAAGTACTTTGGTATGGTAGTTGTTAGGCAATAGTGCAGAGACGAGGCATTAGGCAAGACACCAGTTCACTGAAATAACTGCCTTCCAGAAGAGAGACCTTGCCACTGCAAACGGTCTCTTTTTTCATACCAGCAAAGGCTTTTCACCTTTCTGGTAAACCTGTCTCACTGACAGTTGCAGTTGTTAAAGGCTTACAGGGTAGACACTAGTGGCACTCTGGTAGGTAATGTATTTTAAAATCCATACAAAGTTAGGAAAGTGTAAATTCAAGAGTTTATAAATTAAATATAAAGGCACTTTTTGGCAGTCAAGTGTATATATGTATTTGCTGCCTGAGGACAGGAAGTTAGTTAAAAGAACAACTGAGAGAGCTTAACGATGACTCTAATTTATTATGAACGGACTGAAGTATTTAGAAATATGTGTTACGAGTGCTAAGCAACTGATGATAAATCAGTCTTCAAGGGTCTGGTTTTTTGTGAAGTAATTTTTCTTATGTGCATGTTTCATTGATTTGGTTGTCTAAGGCAGTCCAAAATACCAAGTAAGTGTAAGCACTCAGAAAATAATGCAGCAGTTGCATCCATACCGGTCAAATATCTCTAGTAATTGCCTGTGATTGATTTAATTTTCATTCATTTCACAATACTAAAGCTGGTATGCTCTTTAAATAATTATCCGATGAGCAGGTGCAAAGAATAGTATCGTTAAAAATTAATGTTTTAAAAAGATCACAGTTTTACAACAAACATTTTAAAAAAGATAACTGCAAAATAACGGTAACTGAAAGGGCGTGAGATTTAACCATGGTCTTGATGTAGTCAGCAATACAGAAGATCCGTTTCTAAGAGGCTAAAACCTGCTGCAGTCAAACCAGTAACACTGCTCAAGCTCCATCTGAAGACTGACATTGCTGCTTTGAGGAGGGTCTGTGTTATCTGCGTCCTAGAAACCCCGACTGTCTGTTTGCCACACGCGTACAGGACGCGCAACAGGCTGTTTTGTAATAGGTGTAGACACAGAGCCGAGCCTGAACCACCACATTGCAATTGTAGTATTTATCTTTGCAGTTCTCATCTGTGGAGAAAAAGGAAGAGAGAAGAAACTGAAGAAAACAAATAACTAATCTGCTTCCTTTTATCATGTAAAATCCCTTGGACCTGTATTTAAATGTTTGTTCCCAGGTTAAAATAAGCTCCCTAAATAAGTTTGATGGTTCAAGATTTTCTACATTTAAGATAAACAAAACTGTGGAAGAAATGTACCTATGTTGCGGAGCTTTTTGGAAGGGTTACATTGCTTTTTTAAATACCAAATTTGTCTTGAATCAAGATGATAAGAAGATTTCTATCACAAAACACTAACAGCAGATGTAAAAATGAGCAATTAGGTAAAATACTGTTTTAAATAAAGAAATTGTAATAACACAAATACAATAATTTTTAATGTTTTCATTTTTTATATAGTAATCTTAAATCACGTTGAATAATTCTCAGCTGAAAACTGTTATTTTAGTTTAAACTCAAAGCATCTGCATCTTCCATTCCCCAGTCATCCTCGTAACTATTCAAGTCAAGTCTGTATGAGATGAATGACCAATTCAAATACCAAAGTATGCGTATATGTATATTCACTATATATAAAATAAAATTGATGAACTGCCCTTAATGTCTTAGTTTAATGTTTGTGGTTCTTCTAGAACCAGATACCAAGTAGAGTATATCATATGTGGTCCTTTTTTTAGTTTTGGAGACTCTACCTAGAGGAACAATTGAGAATGCAAGGAAGCTGCATAAAATCCCTCTTCATGTACCATTTTCACAGAAGAAGATTTCTCACATTCTCAGCGACTTCAAAAGTAAGCCAGTTTCTTACATGTTACAAGGAAAATGTTTTCAATCAGAAATGAAAACCTACTTTTACACAATAGAAAAGAGCTGTATTTTGTGTAAAAAGACACCCTTAAGCGTGATAAAGAAAATATACTCTAAAACCTCTGAAAGATCATGAAATATTTCCTCCACTAGATGGAGTTCCCTAGTTAAAACACAAGCTTCCCCATCCGTACCTATTTCAGGAATACAATCTTGTGTGTTACACGGTTCTTTTTCTTCAGGTTTGAGCTGTGGATCACACTGAGCACTGGCTGTCATGTCATCTGATAGACATCGTACCTCTCGAACCCGAAATCCGCCTTCACAGGACTTGGAACACTGAAACACAAAAGCTGAGGTTCGTGAAGACCATAGGAGAAATGCAGAAAGAAAAAAATGGGAACCTTGAAGCCGGACCCAGGTATCACTGTAGCCTTTCATTAAACTTCACCACGTCTGTTGGGGTGTTTTTCTTCTCTAACTACAAGGTCCTTAACATACAGGTGGAATTTCCTTAAAGGTTCAAGAACATTTTTGACCACAAGAACTGGACACCTAAACACAGTAGACACTATGCAACTGAAACCTAGTACAGGGGCTTTGAATCAGCTACTCTGCTCCCAGCTAACTCCATAATCCTTTCTGTTTAGGTCTAACAGTCAGAAATACCACTTAGTCCGTTGATAACAGTAACAATTTCTTCACAGAAAGGGTCATTGGGAACTGGAACAGGCTGCCCAGGGAGGTGGTTGATTCACCTTCCCTGGAGGGGTTTAAGGCACGGGTGGACGAGGTGCTAAGGGGAATGGTTTAGTGTTTGATAGGAATGGTTGGACTCGATGATCCGGTGGGTCTCTTCCAACCTGGTTGTTCTATGATTCTATGATAATACTAGAAGGAGAATTGAAAAAAGCTTCAAATATGATCTTGTAAACCTCAGCTGGCATACGGATTTGCTCCTACAGTGAAGATGGCCACAAAGGCTTAGCCCTTCAAAAATTTTTAAGCATCACTTCTTAGCAAGTAAGCACTTAAACAGTAACTAGGGATCTCTAAATACCTATCAGATTCCGAGTCTTAACGCCTTCTTTCTTCTGTGCCTCCCAAAGACAGCATGTATTTTCACTTTCAGAAGGCATCTAGCTGCTGCATTCTAGACATGCAGACAGCTGTATCTCTTGTGGCTACACACTGGCATGTTCACATTAAAAAATGAGTTTGCTTATGGGTTTTCTACAGGGAGGCTCTTCATTCTAAACTAAAAGCTCAGTAAAGAATCTGTAGAATTTCCATCAACATCTGCACAGTGACATGAACCAACGCCGTAAAACAGGACGATCTGCAGAAGTAGAGATCAGTGATGAAAAGACAACTAGGCAGGGCTTCCTCCTGGTCAAGATACTTCCTAAGCTACCTAAGCTCCACTGGGTACTAAAGAGCATGTTTCTTTGTAGTATCGCTCCCGTGCAAGATGAAGTCAATTTCACGATCAATGGAAAAAGATTTATTATATCAAAGAAAACTAGAAATAGAAAAGCGTAATAGACTTACTGTGCTCCATTCTGTATGAAACCACTTAGATCCACAGGGTTTGAGGTAGCAGGATTGCTGGCTGGGAGGTTTTTCCAAATATGAGCATTCATAGGGGTTCAGAACATCAAAATTACCTTCTGTTTTCCTAACACAAATAACTTCTCTCTGTTGAGTTCCACTGCCACATTCACTCGAGCACTGTTTCAGAAAACAGGAGAAAAAACAAAGGTGGAATTTGTTATTCTACTTATGTTCTTCAACTTGTTTCCAAAGTAACGTCTTTCTCCCCATTATTTCTTTCTGAAATAAAAACAATACACACACACTTGCATGTTAAATTAATAATATACAGTGTTTTGCTTATTCACTGTTCTTGGATGTATACCTAAACACTAACATCCAAACTCCATTTCCTTAATTCTATACATTCTTTCCTCAGTAAAATGAACTTAACGGCATCCTTCCTTCCATCACTGACATATGTATGACTCAAAGAGAAAGGAAAAGGGTAAAGTATTCCTTAAGTTCCCGTGGTAGGGTTTTATCACTCAGAACCAGAACAGCAGCCTAGATAAACCTTGGGTTATTATTGTTATTTGTTTGCAGTACTAACACAGAATCCAGCAGTCCCAGGTAGGAACCAAGACTAGAAAATGCTAAAGGATACAGTAACTACTTAATTCATCAAGTGAGTACTGACTATAAGCATCAGGTATTACTTATTTAATATTTCATCTTAAAAACGGTTACAGCAGTTAAAACTATACTTCTGTGAATTTTTATTCCACGTGGTACCACAGGCTGAAAACACATTTCTCATTATTTTTATGAGGAAAAAGACATATGACTTGAGTGTGCTTTCAGAGAAGCCTAGAAGTGTAGTTTTACCTGTAGCTACGAAAGAACCTGGTATTTATTTTTGTAATAAAAAGAGAAGCATAACTTGCTTTCTCCATAAACAGTGTTAGTGCTTCTTGCTGAAGCAGGATTGTATGCCCCGCGCTGAACCTTTGAGGGTTAGAAGGTTAGAGCACAGCTTTGCAGCTTTACAATTCCCCACATTCTGTGTGGTTTTTAGAAAATGCCTTTTTCTGCCAGGGTGTTCTTTTCATGTTTGCATGTATCTATGCGTTGCAGTGTTGGTTCCAGTTCTGAAAAGCAAATTTGACTCTCGTGGACTCTTACCGCCTGCTTAAAGGTTAAATACACACACAAAACTGTTCCTGGCACTTGTAAAAAGGTTTTCAGATGATGATTCCAGCAACATATTAGTTTCTACTTTGTGTAAAGGACTATGGTTTTCAAAGGCTTTTTCTAGTCTAAACCAATCAAACGTTATTAAAAGTGGGGATTTTGTTTATATTTTGGGTGGAACTTCTGATCCCTTTACCAGATACCCACAAAACCCTTGAGCTGAATGAAGAACCATGAGATGAATGCACCCAAGTAAATTCCACAGGCTGTAACTTTACTGCCCTTTCTTTAACACTGAACATCTCTCTTTTAATGGTTTCTCCAAAAGATTATATCTTCACATTCAGCTGTAGGTCTAGCGGAGGGTAATGTGGAAGGTCATACATGAATGTTCCTCCTGCCTGGCTGCCTGTTTTCATTTTGGTGTTTAGAAGCCAGGATTTGGCTGGTACAATTGATGTCAAACACTTCTTTCAGGTAACATACAGCAAAGACCTTGTGCCCTTGGTACACGTCAACAAATTCTCTCTCATGCAAAGGAAGAAGGTGAATTAGCTTAAAAGAACAAGAAATTGTAGAAACTTTCTTATTTACAACAGAATGGGGTGAGTTAGGATGACCTTAGTGAAGACCTCTCTGTGCTAGCAAGAGTGGATACAGAGCTCCTATTCACCTCCCTGGTGTGGGGCAAGTAACAAGGCCCTGTTATAAAAACTGCAGCTAGGGTAAGTTTTAAATCTGAATTTGTTATTGCTCTATACAGTGCAAATAATTGCCACTTACACTTCAAAGCATTAGCATAGAAGTAGCCCTGTAATCTCCATCACAGCTGTACCAGTTTAATATCCAACTCCTTATCACCTGGAAGGATCTTGGAATCTGAAATGCAGTGAGTTAACAGCACAGCCAAGAGTCTTTTCCCTAAAAACTCGATGAAGTGCTGGTGTCAGCTGTCTGAAAAACTCTCTAGGCTATGTGAGAGCCTGCACCAAGGGACAAACGTCTGGGCACCAGCTGACAGCTGCCGAAATGCCTTTGTTCCTGACAGCAGAAATGCTCACTTAGAATGAGAACTGCTGAAATGTGCATCAAGGGAAGAATTTACCTTGAGGAAAGAGCATCAGGATGCAGACCGCTAACTAAACTCTGTTCTTTTCAGCACAATACTGAAGCTAACTTTTGGGTTTAGCTATCTGTTTTTTTATTTTATTTATCTTCTGGACATTTCTTTTAGATATACAGGTGTATATATATAGATATATAAATATATATCCCTGTGGGTATGCATGATCACAAAGGCTCTACTCTAGAACGCTTTAGCATTCACCTGAATATACTAAGCAGCCTTCTGTTTATAAATACATTTTCATTTTACAAATACACTGGGTCAGTAGATGAGAAATAGAAACTAATGTACATCGGAAGAGAAGAACAAAGTCTTACTTTTATCAAAGTGAAAACACAGCAGGTGCTGAAAAGTATTGAACATCGACTCGGCAAAATACAGAAAATAATTCCAAATATTCCACAGAGATGTAGAAATACCTTAGGTCACACATGGTCATTGCAGAAAACTACACTTTTTAATTAAAATACCAGCAGAAAACAAATAGGTATGTTAGCTGTAGAGCTCACCTGTGTCCAGCCCCCGGCAAACCATTCCACTTTACCAGCACAGGGCCCGTTATTACAGGCAGTTGTCTCAGAGGGTCTGTTGTTGCCACAGCCTTCCAGCGGCAAACTGCTGACGTGGTTGGTCATACAAACCACCGATCGCGTCCGGACTCCGTCGCCACACTCGGCAGAACACTGGGGAGCAGAAGACAGAGAACGTTCACTCACCCGCCCTCCGGACAGCCCAACGGAATGAGGAGAAGCAACAATCACAAAAAAGAAACTAATTGACACAAAGTCGATTATTTTTACTTGTAAAATAGGAACTAAACCCATTTCAAACAGGGCACTGCTAGGTAAGCTGACTAGTTAGCATAGCCCCGGTTAAAGTTGCCTTTCAAACCCACTGTACAGAACTGTATTTTGTAGCTGTTAATATTTTATCCTCGGCAAGTATGTTCAACTACACTATGCATGGAGAACTATGCTTATACTCTGCAAACACTTTCTTATTTCTAAGTAATTTTCATTTGACAATCTAATTTGCTTTTCTGCTTTGCAAACCAGAGCTGGGAACAAGTTTAGTCTATAAAGTCATCTGGAAAACCTCCATAGTCTTATGTTTTAAATAATTATACATGAACATATCAAATAACAAAGGAAATACCGAATGGGAAGGCACAGGGTTGTCCCGCCCTCTACTCTTAAGATTTTACTACAGATTAACTACCCTCAAAGGATTTACAAAGCAAACTTAAACTTGAATGTTTCTGCGTTAAGTATTTGGTTTTTCATGTTTTTTTGTTCCTTTCATTAAAAATCTTCCGTGTAAAAAGGCATGATTTCCAAAGCCCAAGGCAGGGAGTAGTAAGCATTTGGATAATGCATCTTCTTCCTTTGGTTTTCACAACTCACACACCCACCACTTTCAATTCTGTGCCATTGATTTGTTGCATTAATACCTAGTAACTTCCATAACCTAACGCCGTACGACACAAGGAACTTCCACAAGTTGCAGTTTCTCTGTTCTGGTCCTATTATTAAAGATATTTTGTTTCACTGTCTTGTTTTAGTTGGCAGAAATTCCCCTGAAACCTTAGTCTGTGGAACACCCTCCCTAGTTTTACAGAGTCTGCCATTTCTCCTCTTCCTGAGGTCTTTTCCTCAAGAATTCAGTTTCAGAAGCTTTCCATTCCCATTAAAAAACTAAAAATAAACCCCCCATATCCCGTGCTCTGATAGTTGTCAGAAAACAACTCTAACAGCAGCCCAGGACACTAGGGCTGGCTCTCGCCAACTTGGACGGCCGCAAGTGGAAGTTTGAGCTCTCGTCAGAGCCACGGGGCACGCAGAGCCAAGAAGCCCTTCACAGCGCCAGTTCCCCTCCAGTACCGTGCTCCGTGCCCTCCCGGGGGGCAACAGACCCCAGGGAAGAGGCAGCAGATCTGCCCGAACCGGCGAGTCCTTTCACCCAGGTCTGGGCAGCATCGCTCACCTTAGTTACATTTTCACGTTTTTAACTGACAACCAATTGAGTTTTCCGTCCCCATTTGTGTGGGATTTCTGTCTACCACACTTGTCACCTTAATCGTTCCCCACAAGATAATAAAAATTTTTATGAATCAACCTCCTGATGTTACACCACTGTGAAAAATAAAGATCTATGCTTGAAATACGTGTATGAAACTCCTTAATGTTATTTGACCTACTCTGAGAAAATCCTTTACAGAAGGGATTTTAGAAGGATTATGTAACCTTTGTTTTCCCAATAATAAACTAAGAATTGTATTTCAAAAGCTCGTTCCCGCTGCTGTTCCAAGACTGGAGGCAGATTTTCAAAGCACATAAAACTGTTGAGAGCAGCCTTGATTTCTTTAAAACAAACCAAAGCAAAAAAAGTAAAGAAAGGGGTGGGTAGTTAGAAATATCCTTACGTATCGCCAAGACACTCTCTAATATCTGGATTTAAATGATTTCCCTTTCGAGTGCGCGTATGCATAGGGTAGGTGCTGTATCACAAGTCAAACTGTCCCTGTATTTAGTTTAGCAGATTTATGGTATTGTTCCAAGGTAACAACAGTTTTGAAATAGCTCTGGATGGATCAGGGTTGCTTCTACATTCGCACCGTTATTTTCTTTCTATGTAGTTGGTAACACCGTGGGTGCTAAGACATTACTAATGCTCTCGTAAGTCAGTAACATCAGGGAAACGATTTCTGCGCTTCTCTGGCTCATTGAGCATCACTTGCCCTGTGAGCTGGACGACCTCCCCCTGCCTCGTTAACGGAGCTGCCCTAGGAGCGGCTGGCTGTACCGACCCCGGCTACTGGCCCTAGACCTGAGCTGTGGGTTGATTTCCCACCTTGACCTTGGACCCGCCTCACCAGCATCCGACCTTGCCTGAAACCCTGGACTCTGGTTTGCCCTGCTGCCACCTCCCAGCCGAGCTCGCCCTGCTGACCCAACCGCGATACCTGGCCCCTAGCTGGCAAGACTTATATATGCTGATTTTCATCTAAAACAGCTGAAGTGCGGCAAAGAGGGGTCAACTCCAGAGAAGAAAACAGAAATCTCTGTAGGTCTTGGCCACCCTTCGATCGACGTCTCCTTCCAAACTCTCCTGGCCATATGTTTCATTGCAAATCATGAAGTGAGTTACAAATCCATTCATAAGGAATGCAAAACTTGTATTTCTATATGATTCCCACAAGAAATCAGTGGAAAGAGGTATTCTATCTTGTTTTCATTATATACTGAAAACAAATAAACAGCGGTAATAAAAAATAGCAAAATGCCTGCACAAGCTCCATGGTGGTTTCTTTTCCTTTGTTATTTCCCAGGATCCAGGAGATTTTACCTGAGCTATCCAGATTTAAATAAAAAACAGTGAAAGGAGTGTGACCTACAATATTGACTGGTGGTTCTACATCTGACGGGTCAACAAACTCACTTGCACCTGTTAGGTAATGCTTTAGGATTGTGAGGAATAAAGGGCTGATTTTTATGAAGCTACTCCAGTTCTCTAATGGAAGATATTACAGAAGCATCGCTGTTACACCTTTTTATCAAGAGTGAAAGCCAGAGCATGTATTTGATCTGTTTGGATTTTGTTCCCTGATGTGCAGCATTTTTCCTTTCTTCCCAAGATTTTATTTTGGCTTCAGAACCTCATTAACATCTAAGAACTGTTTGTATTTTGGCTTCTTTTCTAAGTATGCTCTAAACAAAATGAGAAACAAATGAACAGAGGGGGTGGCAATGAGGAATAAACAAAAATGCAAGAGGGGAATGCTCCGGTTAACTGGAAGGAAACACTGGTGAGTCCCCCATTGCTGTAAATCAGGAGAATGCAGTTTCCCACTTCTGACCCACAGGAGAAGTAAACTTGCCAGCAATTAGAGCCGTCAAAGAATCAGTCATGTGGAATGTTTGCAAGAATCTCATCTGCTCCCATCAATCCAACTTTGTTGCTAAGTTCAGAACGGTTCAGCAGCTTCACTCTGCTGATTAATGGATGCAGTTTGGTGGAACTCTCCCGCTATAACACCGTGAGACATCTTAAGGAAATTCTGCGACAGGAAAGCTTCTTCCTACAAAACCCCTAAAAATACCACAAGGGTCTGACTTTGCAAAGCTACCGACTCCTCCAATATCCCACTGCCTCCCACGGAGTCGTTGCCACTACACGTCTCTGAGCATCCACATTATAAGTTACATGTCAGCCTTAGAAGATTCTGCATTTCTCTTTGTGAATCAAAGAGATTCTGCTGGCAGAAGTGTTAGTGAATAACACCAACTACAGCAGCGAGCGTTTGGAAGAAATTAATTTGTACACTTATATAAGCTGAGAAGGTAAAAAATCCATTCTTTACTCCCTGACCCTGAAATGCTTGCGGTAAGAAAAAACGTCGCTTTCCACATTACCTGCTTCACTTTCATGTCTCATTTAATACATTTAAATAGGCATAATAACATTCTACGGTCATAACCATCAGCTACAGAAGCTACTTTTAATTCCGCAGAGAACAAGATATCAATGTAGAATAATGTAGAAAACTTCAATACTCAAGCCTCCACTGGAACGTACGTGCTTTATGTGGTGGAACTGCAGCAGCTGGGCCAGCTATTTCGAGGAAGATGTCTTTGAGGGTAGAATGCGTTTTTCTCTGTTACTTGTAAAATATTACTTTAATAGCACTGTACAAAGAACTGCTCTACAAGCTAAAAAAAGGCAATGCAATTTTCCCTACAGCACAAAGTCTGCCATTTGCACTAACACCTCTGCTCTGCCTGGTAGCTTTCGGCCCAGGCTATGCAAGAGCTGCTGAACTCACTCAAGGAATAACAACTGGGAAAAAAGTTCCAATGACAACAATAAAGATTTATTAGCGTGTAATTTTTGTTTCTTTATACAAATCTATTTGAGTTGTCTGGAGGCTGAAAATTTTGCAGGCCTTTAATTGTAGCAAGAGCCTGATCAGCCTTTTTAAAATTATGTGACACACCGTGTACCTGTCCTCCTGTCCCACTTGTGAAGTTCCTCCTCCTCTGCATCTAAAATATGTTGAAAATCTTCCAAGCATCAGAACTCATGCATAACCCATGAGCCAGACATTCCTACCTTTCATAGATACTGCCACAAAATGATCTAAATAATGGATCTGTGAAGTTATGAATAAATTATGTTATTTCCCTGCCAAAACAACCAGTCAAAGACAAGGGGTTTTTACATACTGAAGGCTCAACTTCTCTACAGATGGAATTGCTATTCAAGCATCCACAAGAGGGACCAAAATACCAGGATTTTCTTAGCCCATGTTGTTAAGTCTTCTAACAGAAACATTTAAATATTACTGCTGAACAACAACTCTGAGCCCAATCATGAAACAAGGTAAATCCCTATTGTTTTTTCTTGTTTTCACCTGGAGAATCTCACTCACTGGAATAAAAAGAAAAATACAATCATGTTCACAAAGTACAAAAGCCTGAATCATAGAATGGTTCGGGTTGGAAGGCACCTTAACGATCATCCAGTTCCACCTGCCATGGGCAGAGACACCTCCCACTAGACTTTGCTTGAGTTTATGAAGTTGCTCCCCACTTTTCACAGCTATAGGATAATTGGTTTATGGCTTGAACTTAAATCCAGACAAACTTCCATCCCTCAAAGAAACAGTAGCGAATCCATTACAGTCTAAATCTTGAGAGTCAGGGCTAAGCAAGGCAGAATAATAAATCTCAGCACACTTAATATTTTGGGAAGTTCAGACAGAGAGCCAATTCTCAATCCAGATGTTTGGCCGTGTACCCACATGCTTGCCCTTTCTTATGCATTGTTGTATCTAACACAAACTCCTCTGGGATCATATTTTTTGTTTGTTTGCTCTTGACTGTTTAAGAGACCAAGGATAAACACGGAAAATAGGATCACTCCTCTTATGGGTGCACAGATGCATATTTTTCATTCTGACGCATCTAAGCTGTTTTAGAAGATTTGGCAGCACAAAGATGATGAGAAGCCTTACCCTGTCACTCCACTCTGTAAGGAACCAGCTCTTTGCACAGGGACCCATGTCACAATTCTCAATATCATTTGGCCGCAGCTTCATGTTACATTCCTCATCATCAACAACGTCCCCAAGATTGCTGACACATTTCACATCTCTGGTCCTCTGCCCCACTCCACAAGGCACCGAACACTGTAAGAAAAGGGAGGTTGCATCAGGACTGTATGTAAGAACCGCAGTGGTTTATAAGGGAGCTGGGAATGTACAATTAATTCACTCCTGCCAAGACATCCACAGAAGCTATAGAGCTACTCTAGATTGCTAGGAATAAGGAATAAAAATACATCAATAGTTTTAAAACATGATCTTGGTCTGTAGTATTCTACAGTATAATATGCAGATAGATTTGGAAAATGTAAAATTAAACCCTATCTTCAATGGGCTGCTGCACCTTATCAAAATGATCTGCTGCTATCTGAACAGCAGCCTGACATATCCTGCTTAATTTTGATCTTGCCCTAGGCAGGCATGAAGCAAAACAAACGTAAAGAAACATTTCTGAACCCTTTTTATAAGTAAAGGCTGTCTTCTCCTGCTCAGAGAATGCTGGTAGCTATTGTTACTTTGCCTGAAGATGTAAAGCATCCAGAGCCAGAAGTAAGATGAGAACGTAATTTTTCACCATTAGACGTGAAATGTTTTTATCAGGACTCTCCAAATTCTACTTCACATGGTATTAAAAAAAGCACTGCTCAGAAATCTTGCATACTTCTGTACCCACATGTGTGGGTTTTGTACTATTCAGTCACTGGTTTTCAGCTTCTTTCTGATTACGAATAGTAATCTTTATTGAGCAGGGTTTTCTTGAACTAAGACTGATATATTTCCCACGATTTTCACATTCCACTTCCCTGTTTTAGACAAAACCGAATTTTTTGTTTGATTAATGATACTTGGAAGAAAACTCTTATTTTTTTCTGAGGTCTGCACCAAATGAATCAGTCAGACTTACTGAAGTCCACTCCGTCCTAATCTGCCATTCGCTGCAGATCTTCAGCTGGCAGGTGCTGGTGGTGTCTGGCTTCTCCAGGTGCTGACACCGATACTGCTGAACCGTCAGCGTGCGGTTGGCGTACATCTGCCGGCACAGGATCTGCCGATGCTGCATCCCAAGGCCACACGTTTTGCTGCACTCGGACCACTCCCCTATGTCCCAGCTAAGGAAAAAACAGGACACATTCGTTTTCAGTAAAGATTTCTCTAATACTAATCTTAACAGAACTTGGATGACCCGATTCTGATGCGGGTACAGAATCTTATAAAACAACACTTAAGCCTCTCCCTGCATAACTTAATCCTTTATGAAGACAACATTATATACACACTTGTAACTAATCTACTTGCGGCGGTTGATAATAATGAGCAAGTATACAGGTTGCACATTTCATGGTTTCCAGACATGTTACAAATATTAATTAAGCCAAGAATAGCTGTTTGGGCTTTTTTAAAAGAATGCGTCTATAATATACGTTATTGTTCTAATGACAATTCCCCAAAATTTAAGGTATGCTGCGGGAAATTTTTCCACAGCAAAGGCTCTAAAAAAGGACAATACCACAGAAATCACATCTGGGCATTCATTCACCCCTCAGTAAAGCTGAAATAGCAAATGATAAGCAATGCATAAATAAACTTAATTCTGAAATGAAAACATCCCTAGATATATTTTTCTCATCCAAATTTGACTGTATTTATTTAATCACTTTTGTATGAACACCATTTTCCCCTTTCAGCTTTCATTTCAAGCATGAAGACATACACAAATAAGGGGAGAATCTGAACTGATCACACATTTTATTTCAGAATTCTTGTGGAGATAAAGTGAAATCTCTGTACTCTTTTTAACAAATATTTACATATTGTTGTTTATATTCTTGATATTATCCAGCATAAAGAAATGAAGCTGAATTAATATGACATGTTAGGGGGAAAAAAAGGTGAGAAAGATGCTTGGTGAAAGAAGACATCTCCAAGTAAACAGATTCAGAAGTTCCTGAGTATCTAATATGCACTTTTCCATGGGAAAAGGAGTGGTTACTTGCTGCTCAGAAGAGAACTGAAGAATGTAACTACAAGAGAGATGGAAAATACAGCTGCTGACCTGAAATAAAGTTGCTACAACAGCAATCAGGTTTAAGCCTCTTCTGTTCTTGGTATACATCACAGTGAACTGAACTTTTCTTTTTTTTCTGACCATCTAAAAGAAGCTGCTTACCCAACTGCCACAAGCTCCTGAGGGCAAGTGTCTTTTCAGAAGGAAATCACGCCTGAGCTGGTAGTGTTACTGTGCTGGAAACAAGGACTTCTGAACCCAGTTTCGAGTTAAAGAACTACTAGAACTACTGATTCCAGGAAAGGGAGATGATGTTTATAATACTATCAGCGTAATCTCATCTCAAACACAACACCATGGAATGAAAAGGTGGGCACTGCCCCAAAGCAGGTGATAGAGCCTACGGAGCCTCTTCTCTGGACAGGTGCATGCACGAGCCTGTCACTTGAAAAAAATGTCCCCACAGAGACACCGCATACAGGGTGCATGACTGAAAAATAACAGCAATTTTGATAAATTACCGCACTCGTGACCAACTTCCCTTCTATCTCCTCTGAATGCTCTTGCTCCCCGTGACAGGGAAGAAGGCCATCAGCAACTCAGCAAAAAAAATCCACTACGCTTTGTGACACGAATGCACAGTCCTTAGGGGTTCAAACTAATTTCCTACTTAGAACAGCCTGTCACGTGCAAAACTTCAACGACATTGGCTTATTTCACTTGATTTAAATTGCAATATCTTACAAAGCTGGACATGGGAAGAGGTTGCAGGCCTCCTCTTCTGGAATGGGTTTGGTGCTGCTGTCGCAGTGACTCTCAGATACCTCCTCGTGAGTGATTCTGTTGACACAGTGGAAAACTGGGTACTGTGACCCTGAAATGAAGAAAAAATTAGGTGATGCATTGCAAAGGACTCTGCAGTATAAGCCATAATGACAGCATCCAACACCAATGTGGAAAGGAAAAGGGTAATTAACAACAGGAAATATAGTCTAAGACCTTCCCAATAAGATCAGAAAACTCTTGACAAAAAGCCAAAAAGCACCAAGGGTGTATCTGACAAAGCTGGAGAGGCCAAATGGAACAATAAAGACTGCGAGGGAATGCTGAGAAAGCAGCTGATACGAAAGCTATCAAGGGTGTGAGAAAGAGCAGCTTGACTTTAAATTCAGAAATATTTCCTTTCAGAGACAAATACCATTTATTTCCCTTCTCATTTACATACTTTGTATTTCATACTTTTAATTTTGTTATTTCTACTGATTTAAATATAAGCACATAATAGTACACGCCTTTTGCTTGTAAAATAACAGAAAACATCAGGTCTAGCGATGCTTTATGCATACAAGAGCTGCTGAGCAGTCAAAGTGCTTTCTCCCTTCACGCTTCTCCTCTCCCATGCCAGAACCTTCCCATGCATCATCTATTTTCTGCGCAGGGTGTGTGAAGCGCTCACCTTTTCCACATGTAGCACTGCACTCAGTTTTTCCAATCTGTTTCCAGTTGTATTCTCTGTTTTGTCTGGGTGGCTGCATGGCGGGCACGTGGTTTTCTGGCTGATGAGGAGGAAATCTTCCTGGCTGAATAACTGGGAAAGTTACAGCTGGCTGTCCAGTGAGAGCATCTGTCTCCCTTCGCAAATCCTCATTCTCGTGGTTTGTACTTTCTGGCATTCCTAACTGACCATTCAAGGGCTCCCCTGATGATGGACAATAACAAAAATGTAAAAGAATGAGCCTCACTTGCAAATATCAGTCCGTTTTCATCCACTCATAATCACAACAGGAGCATCAGTAAACTTAAAATGGCTTTAATCTGTTATGCAGAGACCTCCTAATAGCAACCTGCAAAGATTGTGATTTTTTTGAACCAAGATAACCAAGACTCAGCCAGCAAACACGTTAAAACTTGAAGAATCTCCAAACACACTGTAGAGTTAGTGCACCCGCTGTCAGAACTTCCCAAAGCACTTTTTGTACCGTGCTCTGTCCTCTGTGCCGCCCCATGTCCCAGTGCAGCTGCTCCTTGTTACGAACAGACTGCAAACGCACTTAGACATTTGTCAAGGCAAGTCACAAACATCAGAAGTATAATGAGACCAAACTTGCTTGCAGACTCCCTACTGCCTGCCAGAACTTCACGCCAGCACACAGAGCACAGAGCCACAGCTCAGGCAGGAGCACGAGCTGTCCACGTTCTAGCTTGGGAAAGCAACAGATTAGTGTTCGAGCCTCTCCAGCTGGGAGAGTAACGAGAAGCTGCAAAGGGTTGTTCCAAAGTATTTCAAACTCTGAAGAGAAAAATCATGTCCCATTTCATTTCTGAGACATGCAGCAAAGCCGTGATTAACATTTTAACAACAAAATTGTTATTGAAAGTAGAAATATGTGACCTGATTCCCTGTTCCAGTATAAATGACCCCTGCTAGTATTAATTCACTGAAGTTATCAAATCTATGCAGACTTTTCTTTCAACACATAGGGTGAAATTCTGGGGTTTGCCCATATCAATGGCAGCATTTACATTTCATTTAATGGCATGAATTTCTCCATTAGCTATTGGGTAATAAAATGTGTTTAATAATAGTAAACAGCAGGATTTTACCTGGCCTCCTGTGAGCGAGCAACTGAGGACTAATGACATTGTCTCCTGGGATGATGTACTCATAATGTATGCCTGGGTTAGGCTGCTGATGTATCATCTAAAAAGAGAAACAGCCATACATTCACTTCTTCCACTTGCTATATTGCTAATGCTTAAATATGTACTGGAACTTATCAACTACATAACATTATTTAACAATGGTCAGGATAGAAACAATGGCCAATGACTGGCTCATAAAATGCAACAAAGGGGTATTTGTTTCTGTAAAACATGAGAAAATACAGGTGACTATGCTGGCAAAGGGAGCCAGCCTGTGAAAGCAGAGAAAATCTTTATTGAAACCTTTGAAAATTTACAATCTGACATGCTGGGAGCCAAGATGGGGCTGGGGGCAGATAGCACATACATTTTATTTTGCGTGGACCATCTCACCCATCAGACCGTTCCTTGCAATCCCCTCTGCACCACGCGAGGGAGACTCAGTGATCAACGAGCTAACGTTACTGCCGTTGTGCCATCCTCACCATACGCACCGCTCAATAAAGATGAAGTGAACAGATTCCAAAGGCCTAGATAACACTTGTTAAAGCAGCTGAAGAGCGCCCATGCAACCCTCCTGCATCCTTCCACGTTAATTCTCGACTGAATGAAGTAATGCAAGCGCAGACAGACTCCTGCTGCTTTACAGCCAGCCACAACAACTCTATCAAACTGTTCTTCATGAAACACAGGCAGGAACCACACGCTTTTCTCCTTAAATGTGAAAATGAAGCCAAGCAGTTTCAGAACACTGCTGCACAGGCCCACAGGGGCACAGCTCTGCGAGTCAGTGTCACTCCTGGTGCGCTCAGTTAAGCAGTGAGGCATAATGAGGCCTGAGCAAGAGATGACTTTATGAAAGATTTTAACATCCTAGCAGCACCCTCCATGCCCAGCTGGCTTGTGTTATGTCCCTGCCGAGAGCCTGCGCGTACTCACACTAGAAATGCAGGGAAGCCATCGGCTGCCGATTTCGCTAGTTTTGCTTGGAGTACTTGGTACGGCTTCTACCGAGACTGCTGCTGTAGGAGTCCCAGCTCCAGCAGAAGCCTCAGATTGCACTTTAAGTTAAAGAACCTCTTTTAAAAGAACAAACCAAAAGCAAACAAGCTCAGAGCTTGCACGAGCTCTTTAGTTCTGACAAGCCACGGGCCATAAAGAAAAGCATCACGCTATGCCCACAGCTTTATGGCCCAGCAGAGCACAATTACACTTCAAGGTTTCACTGAATTCATAACACCAATTAACAACAGCTAGGGATTCAGACCTTTATTTTTCCTTGTGTCAAAACTGCTGTTTCCTTGCCAAATACAATAGCTTTTCCTTCAGGTTCTTGTCCCTCAGAGATCATTCCCTTCTCTGAACCATCTCATAGTGCATTGCCAGTAACATTGTTTGTAAGGGTTGGTCCTCCCCGTGTCACTTTGTTATCCAAACCCCACACCCTCGCTGGGTTCGGTCCTCAGAGGAGTGACTTCCGCAGAAGACCCTCCGTGACCTCCCAGCACCAGGACCCTGTGGTTCAGATGGTTCCAGGAACAGCTTTCTAACAGTTCCCATGGTTTTCCCATCATGTTTCTCAAAACAACTGACAGGCAAATTTTATAAAGAGCTTAAATGACGAAGTCCCCTTGAATACATTGCCACAGCTTTCCTGCAGGAACATCTGGAATTACACAAGAGTTTCGCTTTGCTTTAGGGAACCTAAGTCCTTGTAGCAATGTGTGCTTCACACCTGGACAAAACAAGGCATCTCTTTTTATCTTGCTAATTACAACACACTGTAACTTGGAGAGCTTGGAGTGGAAGAAAGACAGCAGGAAAGGAACAGAAAGCCATTTCACACACACAGAATAACCAGGTTGGAAGAGACCCACCGGATCACCGAGTCCAACCGTAAATCGTAAATCCAACCGTAAAAAAAAGATTTGCAGATCTCTTCATTTTTCTACAAGGAGCATAAAGATTGTGAGTATGGATGAAAAGAGGAATCATTCAGGAATCATTCATGATTCAGGAACTACAAGTCAAACTTTGAAAAAGGACATCTGTATCTGTACAGCTACAAATTTCAAACCTGAAGGGAGCCTGTGACACACTGATGATTGATTTTCTTTCATCTAGCACACTATCTATTTTTATCTTCCCACACTATATTGGAAAAGACACTAAACTATCAGCTTATAATGAACTGTAGTATTCTGTATCTACAAGAAACATCTCAGATAAGA
This sequence comes from Phaenicophaeus curvirostris, assembly GCF_032191515.1. Classification (NCBI taxonomy): domain Eukaryota; kingdom Metazoa; phylum Chordata; class Aves; order Cuculiformes; family Cuculidae; genus Phaenicophaeus; species Phaenicophaeus curvirostris. Next base: position 941,410 of record NC_091403.1, read on the forward strand.
GTTCAGTCAAATTAGATGCGGTAATCCATAGATCAGCCACAGAGCAAAACTGATAAAGCTAAGCCCATCATGCCAGCTTTCATTGCAAAAGCAAAAAAAGAAGAGATTAAACCTAAATTAAAACATTAAAATATGATAAATTTAAGCTTAAGGGGTTTTTATGATATTACTTGGGAAATATCTGTTTGATCTCTTTCCTGCTCTTTTTCTCTCTAGTTCATTATGTATTAGGCATCAACCAGCTGACAATAAAAAATTAAGACCGAACTTCAGCTCATGGCATCCTGTAACTACACAAGGGCACGTATATTTTAAAAACATGGAGCTTTCACCGCAGAGCCTAGAAGCCCAACCATTTGATCTTCCAGGCTTTTGCTAGTCTTACGTCGCAATCAATCAGAAATTGTCCAAAAAGAAGTAATGTTTGCATAATTATTATATTGCTTTTTAAAAACACCCTATAGCAGATGGGGTATAACTTTACCAACACCTAACTTTTTCCAGTTGAGCAATCAGGATAGTTACTATTTGTTTTTCCATGAAACAACCCAGCACACTCACTTTTCCACCCCGCATTGCACTTCAGAGCAAAAAAGCTGTAGCTGGATGAAACAATCACAGCACCAGCTAATCTAGTTTTTTCAATGAATGGATTTTACCAAGTGAAAGTGTATAATCTCAGAATACAGCATTTATCTTTGAGTAATTATCTTCTCTCTTCCTTTCTCAGAGGGCTGTTGTCTCCTAGTACAGCGTCGTATTAAAACTGCCCTGCTTTGATTCCTACATTCTATGTTTTTTTGTACTTATGTTTCTTTTGAAGAAAACTGAGATGGTATCACTCTGTCAGAGGCCTTGTCTGATTTAGGGAGTTGCTTCTGTTCACTGTAAAATTAAACTATGCCAAATTTGCTTGTGTAGGAAAGTATCCAGCAAAAATCCAGTTCACAAGAAAACCCAGCCATTTGTATGCTTATCCCCATTTTAAGTAACAAGTAAAATTGGTTTTACTGGCTCAGTAAAGTCTGAGAGAAAAGGCTTCATTGTTATTTAGCTTTCCTATGATCTGGAGCAAGACGGAAGCCACAGCAAGCAGTAGTAAAATATCAATAGTAATGTTTTGAAATTAAAGGAACAAAACAGCAACAAAGCCTTGGTGCTAAATACAGTTTTAGTGGAGCATGTTACAATGAACTGAACAATGTTTTCCCATCAGGAAGATTAATCTAAATACTAGAGACTTACATAGACATCAAGGACTTCATTTGTTGGGCCATCAGCTAAAAACGACTCTCCTGCCGTGCTGGAGATTTCATTTGGGCGTTTATAAGTGAACATTGTCCCACCTCCTTCGTATCTGCCAGGCCGGTCAATCGCCCAGTTTCCATTGATGATGGATCGCCCCGATCGGCTCCGTAACGCTGCAGAGGACGGGGACAGAAACACAAGGACTTTAATCACAGGAAACCACCTTCACCTAATGGAATCCCCAAAGGTGCCACACTCTGTTCGGTGTTCTCAGTCGCCAGGGAATAAAGCTGCGTGGATACAGAAAATAATAGTTATATTAGTAGTTGTGCGATACCCCCAAGCTCAGAAAACTTCGTCCAAACACTTGGTAGGTTTATGCTGCAGGAAAAGAAACTGAAATCAACGATAACTTGGAAACCTTTTTCAACAGTTTCTCATAGGTTGCCACGTGCCTGTCAGCCCACCGGCCACACACACTGGACACACGTCGGTGCCAAGAAGTGCTGGCTTGCAACTGAAGTAAAAAAATTAAATTACTTAGATGGCTCTGGATCAGGCCCCATAAAAATGTATTCACATGTTTTGAAATTGTATTTTGCTTAATGCTACCTGCTTAATTTCCCAAGAGCTATCGTACACCTACTTGATTCCCAGGTCTCACTTCATGACACATTAACAAAACAATCCGTATATATCATAAACATCAGTTGAAAAATATTTTATACAACGTCAGCCATAAAAATTGTATCTTCATTATTCATATAGTGACAGGAAGAAAAATTATGGCTCATATACTATTGCATACGGATTAAATATTAAATCCATTCACATTATTTACATGTTATTTAAACTTATTACATTTTAGTTCAAACAACTGCGGAGTAAACGCTTCTGCAAAATTTACTGGAGACTCCTTTTAAATGGTTTTTCAATACGGAACACTTCCTCAGCTTTACCATCTGAGAATTTTTTCTTGCACTTCTACCAAACAAATAAAATAAAAGAAATGAGTTATCAAGAGCTCAGAAAGAAGAAAGAGCTGGTTAAGATTAAATTGTTGTTAATAACAAAACCGTAGAAAGATGGCTGGCTGAGAAACTGAGAGTCCATTAAACTTTGATTTCAACCCCATCATATGACAGGTCTGGAAGAGGCCTCTCCATAAAAAGGGAAAACGTGCCTCTTTTATGTTTTGATCGCTCTGCAGCTACCACCTCAACTCCGGCCCCTGAAGAATTTTTATGGTGCTAATATTTTCAGCCGAAGCATGAAAGCTTATGAAATGCTTTACCATTAATTCCTCACGAGGAATACAGGCTGTAGCTGATTCCATCTATCTTTCATCCTGGCATCAGCTTCTTAACTAAAACTGTGTTTACAGCAGCCTTCAAGAACGTTATGCGCTGGAGACATAGAATATTTCAGGACACAAACTCTTACCAACGCTTCTGCTTGGGCTACAATTCTATGGCAAATTCTCAACAGGCCATACATTAAGACTCATATTTCAAGTATCTGAAGAGTGCTAATTAATTTTAAAGATGCTTAAAGATGCTTCTCTCTTCCTGTTTAACAACTCTGTATGTGCCTTCCCTCAGAAAACACACCGTGAAAGATCATTTAGATCAAGGGTCGTTGATGCAGTAGTGCAACGAGTGAAGTTCTGGAAACAATAATTCACATCCAATTTCAAAATCAGGATTTCCAGTTAGAAGTTACATATGACGGTTTATAAATGTAGCTTTTGTAATCCTAATTTAAACGACATCACCACAATCAGAAAACAAAAAAATCCATTTCTGCACTATTTTAACGATAGACTGTTGTTTCAGTTGTGAGAGAACAGACATTCCTTGATGTGTTTCCTAATGACTATGAGAGCTATCTATTTTTCTTTTCAAACATAACATTTGCTCTGATGTGAAGATTGGGCATGTAATCTCCAGCATTACACTGGAAATAGATCACTGAAGGCTAAGTTAGAACGGGTGGATAAGAAATCAATTGAGCTGATGGAAAATTTATCTTCCACCTCTGTTACTGATTATAAGCTGGCTGTTCTGAATGTGCAGTTTTGTACTGCAGTTCTACATTATATAAAGATGTCACAAAACAATCTTCATGACTAATACTAGATGAGTGTGCTGGAATCCAGTTCCTTCAGAGTTCATTTACTTTTTTACCATTCATCTTGTTTGACCACTTTTCTACAGTGCATCCAGCAGGCTTAACAAGAACCACATTGCCAGTTCTGCTTCACTTTCTGGAGAGTTCACTTTTCTGGATTGCTTGTGATCACCAAATGCTGAGATGCTGGAAATGCAGTTGATTCCAAGGACATGTTTGAAACAAACAGCATGTTTGTTAAAATAATTGTTTAAGACTTCATCCTCCTCCTGTCTCTCTATTTCATTTAACCTTGCTTTTGGTCAAAAATAATCTGACAGTACTTTAAAATACTTATGATTCTCTGGAAAAGTCCTCTAGTTTTGGCAGATTTTTATTTTCTGTTTTTTGTTGCAAGTAAGTCCAATAATAATGAACTGATAAAGCTAAATTACAAAGGCTTTTTGTGCTTCCTCAGCTGTGTGCTGGGATCAGTCTGGATTTCAATTCTGAATCATGCGCAGAGATGCGTCAGTGCTTGTGCTGCATTCATAGAAGACAAATTATTGTCAAGGTTTCCAACTGTTTGTTGCCTGGAGGAGACATGCAGTCTCCTAATTTTTCATTTTTTGATTTTCTTGACTACAATTCTAAGCTCCCCAGCATCCCCTGTTAGAAGCCGTCTAAAACCAAACAACTGATTGCCCTTTCTACACTATCTACAGGTGTCCTAGATGGCAAAGCTCAGCAAAATACCCAGACAAGCCCCAAAATCCAAACAGTACTACTTTGGCACAAAATAAAATGTTTTGCTTTGACGTCAGAACCCTAGTACCTTTGGTCTGACTCTGAAAACTGTAGATTGAATTTGAAATGTAATTGTGTCAAAATAAATATCTGAGACTCTTGTTCTCCAAACACCAGTTGCTCTCCTGATGAGCTGTGAACAGAAGTACTAGACACAGATACGTACGTTGTTCCCATCCTGCCTCAGCCTTTTACTGAACTCACTACTTTCTGGCAGGTACTTTCCAAGCTTTAAATACAAAGGCAAGACAGTTTTGCTTCACTTGTGCAATCCTCTTCTTTCTATGTATGAATTTATCAAATCTCTAAAGCAGCAGCATGGGTGAGGTTTCACACTAAAATACTGCTGTTAATGTAATTTCTTTATTTCATGATCATTCTGAGATTGTCCTCAGAGAAAGAAGTTGAATCTTGCTCCGAGCTCCTCAGGTGCCTGCTCTTGCAGATCACCTCCGGCAACAAATCCAACTAAGTTTTCAAAAACTTCCTGATTTTTTTCCGACATGCAAAAAGAAAGGTGAAGGTTTTACAGTTAATCACTGTAAATAGAAATGCTCGTTTTCTGCCACTGCAGCAGCCATTTTCATTCTGCAGCTTTCATTAAATTGTTGCTAATTTCCCCCTGCTGATGCAGTTTCCTCTCCTCTCAGTTATGCCTGTTCCTTTTTCCACTTCTGACTCCACAAGCCACGCTGATGCACCCGCACAAGGCAGATTGCGGGGCAGTGGAGCAGATCACACAATTAACCACTGCTGCAATAAGCGATAAAATAAATAAGCTTTGAGACCAACGATCGTCCATCATACGGCTGTATGAGCTGTTCAGGCCCAGACGCTACAGCAGCTTCAAAGTCCCAATGACTTTGATAAAACTTCAAATTTCAGATGCAATCTGCATGTTACAAAAGGGATGTCTCTTTAGCTTCTCCCAGAAGAGGATGCAGTATTTCCCCGTGTGTTTGAATACAGTCTTCCCTGAGAGATATTGATAATAGCCAACTGAAACCAAGGCACTTTGGCTAGTCTACCCATCCTCTTTTGTTATGTCTTTGTGATGAGATGAGAAGCAAAATGAAACAAAGGCATTCTCTGACTCTACTGTATTCCCACGCTTCAACTTGTGACACCGGCAGGTGCCGGCTGTGGCGCTACGGAATCCGCACACACCGATACACGACACAACCTCTGCAAAACGTGTGATTACACGGCATTTATTGTGCTCCATCATCAGCTCCACACACCATACTCAATCCCACCAGGGAACAGTGCGCTACGCTGAAAAACCTACCCAGGGACCTCTGGAGAGCAGATAGAAATGGTAGTGGTGATCAGTCAGAGAATTCGTTTAAATCCTTTTCCTCACCTAGCTGCCAGGGTAAGACTGTAAATCTATGTCTGTATATTTGCTGGAGCTTTGAAATAGGGAGTTCATGAAGCAGATTAGATCATGCAAGTTAAAAGGTTAATTAACACAGAATTCGGCATTTTGGCAATCCTTCGCCTGACAGGCAGTGAATTTCATCATGGGTTTCATTTTCTTTTTTTTTTCCTGTTATTGCTTCCCCTCATTAGAACCACTCTAAGATGAGGCCATTTCCCATTTTTCAAACAGATGCTTTTGAGTGATTGATGAATTTTAATAACATTATTCATAAGTGCAGAATTAATAGCACTTACACAAGCCCCACGCTTTCCATCGGGAGGATGTTACACAGTGGCAACACTCCAGAATGTTGAGATTCAACCCTTTAAGCTATTGCTTACATGGAGCATCCAATTAGTTTCTAGAAGTATTTATTGTAGCACGTGCTAATATTTACTGAGAAAATAAATGAAAGAGCAAGAGGAAACAACGGAGATGAGGTTCATCTTTATGCTGGTGTTATGTTTGCAAGGTCTCCAGCACGCAATAAACCTGCTTAATCCTCTTTTGTGTGACAGGTTTGTAACTACATATGCAAATACTGCTCTCTGTCAGGCTCTTAATAACCACAACCACAATTAACGACACCATAATCCAATTATAAACCAATAGAGTTTCAATCCCTTATTTGCATCAAAGTGAATGCACTGCAATGAGTGAGGAAAAGTCCTGTAAGAAATGGCATCACTCCTAAATAAAGTCATTGTATTTTATGAGAAGCATATTATAGACCTCTGAGTTGGAGGGGAAGCTAGAGACAAGGTGCCAAAAGGCCAGCACAGAATCATCCCAACAATAACTGAAAATTAGCAGGTTTCCTGTTATTCTGTAAATGAGCTAAACTAAAAGGACTTGCACAATTAATCTACATAATGACAGCATATGATAAAGAATTATGAAGTCTCCATTTACTTTTACCTAGCCATTCTATATAATTATATGCATCGAATACCTTTTATTAACTGCCATTAAAATTATCTATTAAAAAAACTCGCTCTCTTTTAAATTACATGGTAACTTTCCTTGAGTTGAAAGGGTAGTAGGATATGACTGAATTCTCAACTCCACTAAAACCAGTGTAAATATTCTGCTGTTTTCAGTAGTATGTAATTTTACCATTATTCAGGTTTGTCCTGAAAATACTGAAGATAAAGGACAGAAGGGCACAAAAGCAAACCGAGTGAAATGAAATGGGAAGAAGACAAAAGTTCAGCACTAAAACCCAGAGGACTGGAGGAAGAGTCACATATATTTTGTATCTGTAGAGAAACTACGTTAAATATATACGCAGTTGCACATCTACAATTGATTTTAGGACACACAGCACCTCAGGGGAACTCTTATGGTTCAGAAGGACACAGGGACTGAACAGCAGAATAACACACGTGTAACTCATATTTCTAGGTTGTTTTTTTTTCTATACAGAACTTCAAAAAGTCTTTATACATTCTTACTTAAACATCCTTAATTCCTTTCTTTAAAGAAGGCAGGGCGTAACTACGGTTAGTTTTTAAGTGTCAGTCTCACAACTTCAGCTCTTATCAGGTTTATCCTAATGACAAAGCACAGCCTGAATTTTTAGCAACAAATTTCCTCCCATACCTCAGTAACGCTGGGAAATACTCTGCACCGGCAACAGCCACAAACCAAGTATTTAGCAACAAGAAACAACATTCAGGACTAGTGTTCTCCAGGAGGGATATGCTTCCAACTTAGCGTGTGATACTTTAGCTGTGCTACTCCCACCGAACCTGCAGATTATAGTATTTGGCCGACTTACACAATTTCAGTTAGAATCTAGTTCTTCTATTTCAGGAGCTGATCAGACCGGCCGCTAACGTCTCTGAACGTGAGAGCTGAGCCTTGTGGCACGGCTCAACCTCACTCTAGTTAGCCCAGCACAGAAACTCAGCACACATCTGGCCTAAGTCTTATGGGTGGATAAATACAATTGAATTATCTTCTAATCTAGACACTACTGCAGTCAGAAGGGCCAGATTAGTGAAACGCACACGTGCAAATACCCGGCTCTTTTCTCCAGCTGGCATAACAAAAAATGTTTTGCACCTCCCTGAACTCCTGACAATTGCCAAGAACTGGAATAGCTGTGAGACAGCTAAGTTAAAACAGCAGATTGCGATATCGCTGCAGAAAAACAGCACAGTATCTCATGAGAATCAAAAGCTGAAGCAGACAGAATTATAACTGCTTCTTTTACTTGCTAAATAGCTTTAATTCCTCACAATGAAGAACTGGAGCTAATGAATATTCCTAAGCCGGTTTGAATTTCAAGTGGAATTTCTCAAGAATTTTGGATGCTCTTTGTGGTAGAGTTGAACACTGTAACTGAAAACGTGGAGATCTGAGCCGCAAAGCGCTGTCGGGTCCCCCAGCTTAGGCGTGAATTCCTCTGGCTCGGCGCCTGCCGTTCCCACTCCCTGGAGGGTTTCAAACCCGGCGTCTCATTTCAGGCGAGGCTGACAAAGGTGCTGAAGTCTCAGCAAAATTTGAACAAATGCTGACAAGAGGAGAGATCTAAAAGTGTTCTCCCTCCGTGGTTACAGCATGAGCCCACCGCTTTCTGTGAGGCAGATGAATTCAGTGGCTCTTACAGTAAGGGCAGAGGATACAAACAAAACCAGACAGATTTAGTACCGCTGCCCATATTCAGCCCTAAAAACACGTTTACTTCTTCACTTATTCCCTCTTCCAAGAAAAGCTGTCAACAGCATGGTAAACTTTGGTCCTCAGCTTAAAACAACATCACTATTACAGATCCTCCCCAGCATTTGGCTCCTAGAATAAGAAAAATAATACATAGGCTAGTGAAAGGCTGTCTCCATTTACCTGGGAAGGCTTTGCCAGGAGCTGGATTCTGGCACAATAACGATGGGTGGTCAGAGGAAAGATGGAAACGCAGCACTGGTACCCACTTTCTCACAGATTATTTTCAGCCTGTAAGGGCTCAGGGCAGTCTTACACATGTTACTGTTTATGTCAGTCTGCATATTTAAACATAAAAAAAGATGCTCTGGGACAGAACCGATTTGATATTTATTTGACAAAGCTATCAAATCGCATGAAACTCACAACTGACAGCTGGAGGTAAGCCCAGAAACCTACAGACATGAAAAAAATGGAAATAATCTCATTTTATTCATGATTTTTGTAGGTCCAAGCACAACAAAGATGACTGAATTATGTAATGAAAAGCATCACGGAATTATCCAAATACAAATTATTTCAGTGTATCACTTCTCATTCAATCATTGTTATTTATTTCAGAGTAACCTATTAAGCTAATGAAATAAAAATATTCTCTGATCAAACTTTTCCACAGAACTGTGGAAAAAATTGATGGATTTGCAAGCACAGTCTCAGGGTTTTTTTGTGTTGGACCTTGTACACAGACTAATAGAGCCCCAGACCTTCCACGGGCACTAGGAAAGTCTCAGGAGAAACAACAGGCCAAGTTTATGCTCCTAGACCATGAAATATGACCACAATGAACTCATCATGCTGAACATTAAATATTCAACATTTCAGAAGCTAATTTCTTATTTCTCCTTTAAAATTCCACCTCATAAAAGAAAAACCCTTGTCTTTATGTCTTTAAGACATATTAAAGTTTGATAAGTTCTGTCTTCTCTCTTTAATGGAATTTTTCCATTATTATTTTTCCAGAACTATAAAAATTGATTAGCTATAGCCTTAATTTTTATTTAAACTAAGAATTATATAATCCATAATATATTTTTATGCATTTCAGACATCATTTTCCAGACTGTTTAGATTAACAGTGAATTCAGTTTCTTTAAAAGTACAATTAGTACACCTGGTTTCATGCTGCTGGGAACTTTTTTTCCATATTTGAGATAAAAACTGTCTTTTTAAGACTCCTATCAGTAATAAGCTTGTTAAATATGTACCATCCCAGAAGTAACTTAAACTGGCTTTCTGTTATAAACACAAACTAAATACTTAGTGCAATGGCAACAGCTTAGACATGTTTAGAAAAATACTCGGTGCTACTGAATGACAGTACAGATTCTCACAAGAGTGCGAAGTCTTTAACTTTGTATGACCTATTTCAATCTGATTTAAATTAAAAATAAAAGTTTTATCAGGGAGAAGGTAGATACAGAGAAATCAGTCTTCCTAATCCAGTTCTTTGTGGGCCAGACCATAATGATTGCCATAATTAAAGTGGTTAAAATCGCAGGTGACTGCCAAGTCACAAATCAAAGGACTGCTGTTTATACGCACATCGTATTCCAGTGAGCTGAATACCTTAGAGATCCCCTCCCAAAACCTAATACGTTAACACAACGAGCTACCACTCCTTCCGTGGGTAAACTGCTTATTGGCATCTACTGTGATCCACAACTGCCTTGTATAATTCTGCAAACAAATCCGACTTTAAGTGCCCTCTTGGGATCGAATGCCACTCGAACACACTGGCTTAGAGTCTAGAATCTTGCTGGGAACAAAATGTGATTGAAGTGGCTGGAACTGTCTTGGAGAACATTGGAGCTGCCTCAAGCAGCCACCAGCACAGAGCCCGACTCCGCTCTCCTGCATCGTAACACAAGGGTGAAAGCTTTAAAGTGGGAAAGGACGTGGCTTGGGAGGAACTGCTGTACTGAACTCTAATTCCCTCTGAACAATCCCCTTTCCTTCTCCCCTCTTCCAGTATAATTTACAGCCCAAGTGACCCAGAATCAAGGTTCAAAATCTCTTATTTAGTCTGATCTTATTTAGGCTGATCAGTCCAAGTAAACAACAATCCACAGATATTTTTGATAGATATATAAATCCAGGTTAAAATTCTCCCTAGCGTTTTAAAAAACATATTGGGAGAGAGAGGTTTTGGTTGAATGGGTTTTTATATTTCCCAGGATACTGCATTTCAATTAGCATCTTCTTTCCATAACTTTCTCCACCCCTGTCATTTCTTTTCTATTTACCCATTTTTTGTTTCTATTCAACCTGCCAAAAAACCTCTAAAATAAAACACAAACCCTGCCCACCTCATCCAAAGAAACCATAACCAGCTGATCCAACAATGTCTCTTCCACTCAAGCAAATAAAATCATTGAATAGATCTGCACTGACAGGCTCTTCTGTGTAAAAAAAACCCAAACCCAAACAAAAGCAACAAAAAAAGCCAAAGCCAAAAAGACATGGAGTAATACTGCAAACACTGCAATATAAATAACGTACAGACCGAGCAGCACACACAAAGGCTTTTGCTGGCAGCACACGCAGCCGGAAAGCAGCCAACAGGGGTCTCTGAAAAGTGAAATTCTCTGGAGCTCACTATTGCTGCCCCGATGATCAGCTAATGGACTTTTCTTTTTCATCAAAGGAGCTGTTTAATACTTTTCTCGAATACATGATGGAAACGCACTGTTACAGTTTCTTCACACTCCTAAACGGGTTGTGAATAGAAAGGTTGTAAGGCTTTGTCACACCTTTTATTCAGTTATCACATTCCTGAAAAGACAGATGCTAGACGCCTTATCAAACCTGAGCTAAATGCTAATGACTTAGGACACAAACTCCTACCACCGCTCTCGGTTCCAAGTACAAGAGGAAGCTCAGCACTTTATCCAGCAGCTGATGCTGTACATATGATCATCAATACCCCGAGCACTAACGGTTTCCAATGCTGACTCAGGTAGGGCAGGAATATTGAAACAGCAGAAAAAGGGCAACACACAACTGGATTAAATGTTGAGGGAATGAAGATCTTCCATACCTATTGCCCCAAAGCTGTAGTGTCCCGATGTGTGTCGGCGCATGCACACGTACCAGCCTGGGAGCCACCAACATATCCCTGTTAAAACTCATTCAAAGTAAGAAATATTGCTGCACTTTGAGTTGCCTACAACAATCCCCCATTACCTTGGTGGGCAATGACCAAAAAAGACAACATGTTACCGCAACCTCCGCTTTATGTAACACACCAGGCATAACCGATTAATAATTTGTTCAAGAGCTCTCCTCCCATCTCTTAGATTCATTTCTGTCTGCACTAAATAGGAAAATACCATAAATCCAATACAGTGAAGGTAGCGTTCCTCATTTAAATGGGCAGACTGAAACACTATTCACAGTCTGCAGATTGACATATTATCTGTCCTCTTCTAATCAACCCTTGCTCTGGTGTTTCCAAGTCTATGTTTCCAAGTCTGTTTAATTAACAATTAATTTATTTCCAAACCGAGTATCATGTTTTTATTATTTAAAGACCATAACTTGTAGGGAAAATACCTGACCACAAATTGACTACGTGAACTAAATATTAAAGAACTTTCTGGGCGATACTGATATGCACACATTCCAAGTCCAGTGCGTTTCAATGCAGCATATTTTTCATTTATAATCCTACCAAAAACGCACACAGAACCTTCAGTGATTAGGAGAATTTCCTGACTAACCTCAGCAAAGACAGAAACAAACCCCACCCTACATACCAAAAGACAAATAGGTTTCCTTTACAATGACTCGCTGTCAGATAGTTTAGCATGATGGTCACCTAAAAGAGACAGGAATTTTTCGTGATTCAGTGGAGAGAGAAAGTATTTTCCATTTTCATACTAGGATATATTCACAAATACCATTTGCTTTATTTTGATTTGCCTTTTTTTTCCATTCATTTAATGCATTTTTCTCTTGACTCTGTCTCACGCAAAATCTATTCCATGTGTTTGCAAGTATATCTGTGTTATAGGTATTACTACTACTATTATTATTAGGTTTTAAAGCTCTTTATTCAAATCAGGTGTTACTACATATTGCTCCGCTTCCCCAGCCCTTGCAGCGTCTGAGGCCGCGCGGCTCCGATGGGATCAATGGCACCTTTGTCATCTCGAGGCGCTGAGGAGCTGCTCTGCCTCTTTGAGCAGCAGCTTTTTTACATCCACAAGCACGCAGGCATTAAAGGCTGCTCAAAGTTCAAAGGCGTTTTTAATTTTTGTGCACTTCTTTCCAAACACTTTCAAAGTTCTTCGGGCAGTAGAAAAAACCCTTTATGCAGCCAGGCTCCAGAAGTGTTTACTGCGGCTCATTGCAGCAGGAGTGGCTTAATGGGCATTTTCAGGCTGCTCCTTATCCCGCTCGCAGGATTGTGAGGATCCAATTAATTAATGTCAGGAAAACACTTTGAAGATAAGGAGCACTTTCTGTGACAATCTTCTGAAAGAACCAAGGAGCTTTTGTTTCAACAGCCAAATTCTGGATGGAGGCATGAAATACAAACCCATCCTGCAGTGGATTTCAGCAGAAAGCACCAGGGGGAGAAGGTGAAGGAGGGCAGCCTGGCACAGCGACAAGTTTTAGTCGCTGCTCCCACCCTTCCCCCGCAAGTATTTACCATGCTGATTGGAGCTTAAGCGATAAACAGCTACGCTGCTATTTACTATTAATTTTAAAAGGCAGTGTCTTGAAATACTTTCAGAACGTGTTAACGGTCTATTGAAGTCTGGAAGCCTTTCAAAGAGCAAGAAACCCAGGTAGCTCTGCTTATGCTCTAAGCACGACGTATGCAAAACCGCGCACAAGATGAAAGGCCTGGCCTGCTATTGCATTCCCTCAGAAGATCAGCTCCAGGATCTTTCTTACATTGATTTGGACTCAGAGAAAGCTGGATCATCATGACATTCAAGATGTTCAAAATAAATATTTAACTTGAATCCACCATCATTTCTGCTGGGGATGCAATTATGCAACACCTTTGGTAGCACCCTCACTTTCGTCTCTGTTGTGAAACCCAACACTCTGCACAAGATTACTATAATTTATCTGACACACAACACATTGAAACAGAATCTGCACTCCTGACTCTTAAGTGCCTTAGACCAATTAAATGCATTACCATTACCTCACCTACACAGCATACTTTTAAGGTTTCAAGTCGCCAGAGTCAGCACATGTTCAGGCCTAAAGAATTCCACTATTCCATTATTCTGCATCATTAGGGACAGCAGAGATGTCACCCTTGCTAGCGGTGGTACAGAACTGCCTTAGAGGGAGAGAAGAACAAGAGGTGAGAACTGCAACTCAGCCATTAAAAGCTGTTTTTTTCAGTTTTCGAGGGAAGAAAGCCATAGGGTGTCTGCTTTATACTGAAGGAGGTAAGAAAAAGCAATGCCTAACAGTTATCAATTATTGATAAATTCTTAATCCAACAGGAATTTGACTCTATGTTTACAGTACTGTACCAATTTTAGGATGTAGGTATACCAGAATGAAGGAGCAAGAGATGGCTTGCAGATGAACGGATGATGCAGTCAGTGCTTACTCTTCAGTCTTGTTAATTCACTCTGATTCTAAGACATGATGGCAATGTCAAGATAGTAAGTGAAAATGGAACAATTCAACCAAGTAAAAAGAAAGCAGCATTAGCCCACGACTAATGGTTCTGAATTCACCAGGAAGATGTGGATCCTCAGATGTTTACACAAAATGTACTGAGGCAATACTAAAGACAATTCTAGACATCATTGCCCAGTAATGTTATATCTGCTCTACCATTGTATTCCTCTGCTTTAATATGCACTGCTCTCAGTTTAAGATTCTTACCTTATAATCAAACAGATAATTATTAACTCTTTAATATAAGGAGGAGCTGAGGGTCTCCAGCTTCTTTGGAGAGTACTCATCAGCACCTGTAGAATTAAGGGCAATGGAGATGAAGCTAACTAATTCTGAAGCCAAGCTGGGTTCCAAGATGCCTGATTTTGGTTGGACATCATAGGAATCCCGACCATATTACTACTGTTTCCTGCTTAAAAGAAGTGATGAAGCTATCAGACCAAAAAAAAAATCTTCATCAATTCACTTCCAGAAAAGTGTCGAATGGCTCCTGCTTCATCTGCATTAGGGGTGATATTGAACTAAAACACAGATGCTTACACCCCATTCCATATTCCCTTTTTCTTCCTCCTGAATCTTTAGAGTCATTCCAAGGTGAGAACTAAACTATTCCATTTGATTTCACCCTTGCTTCAAAAGTGTAGGCAGTGGAGATGGAGATGCTAGAGACATAGCACGCATTCTAAACTGAAAAGCAACAGAGAACAGTGCATGTTAAGATTTTTTATTTGCTTTGTTTCTCAGTTTAACTTTCAAGTTTAGCCAACAAAATCTCACTCAGGAACACGATTCTGGCAGGATGGAGAATCAAACATCCTAAGGCATCACACTCACCTGATTCTCAATAAACAGAAAATAACATTCATCCTCCAAGGTGCACGCAGAAAGTCACATTGCTGTTTTCTGAAGTGTTTGACTCTCTGAAATAATTGTCTGGTTTTATTTTTACAATAACATTGTGTTCTACTTGTTAGTGTGCTCATTTCACAGTCTGTTAGCTCAAGACAAACAAAAGCAACAAGAACAAAGATGCAAGCTGCACTGTCCTAAATAGGTTGTGAAAACACTCGTGTGTGTTGTATGGTCACTGGGCATCACCCTGGGGTCCCGGCACGGACCTCTCCTGCCACACCAACCACCACACGGTTCGCTATAAAGAAGCACCCAGAGGGCCACCAGCAGCACAAGGCAATTCAGGGTTTATCTGGACGCATTAACAGAATTTCCCATGTTTGCCTTTTCAAACTATCTGTAAGGTTCGGGGCAACGTACTGAATTACAAAGTGCATGATGCTTCTTCACAAACTAACAGAACGGAGCAAAGTTCTGTAGTTTCTTCTGCACAACTGCTCAGAACTGAGCCAACACCAAGAGGCACAGGGAAGGAACTCTCCGTTTCATTCACAAACCAGTGAGCCTTTGCTTCTAAAGAACAGACAGACTTCGCATTTTCTCCCTCCCCTCTAACAGAGCTAACTGCTGGCAGCTAACAATGAACTAGGCCTATTGCTCAGTAGGACTCTACGAACAGTTTCAAAGCAGTCCATGAAGAATTGTTTTGAGCTAGAGAGGGGCAGGCTTTAGGAATGAACTGTGATGTGTTATTAAGACAAGGGTTACAGAAAAAATTAATTTCTCATTGTAGGCTGACAAAACCGCTAAATTCTTAAGATTACATGCTTTTTTCAACTGACACATCGGAGATGTTTTCAAAAGTCCACCTAGCTGAAAATGCAACAGAAAATGATGATGTTGGAAAGTCAGAATCTATTAACACAAATTTAAGGCTGCATCATGCTTCTCAGGTTTTTGGGGTTTTTTTTATTAGCAGAAGACAACAGAAGAAAGGTACTGTCTGTTTACAGTGTACACCCACCCCCATGGTTTGACTTTCCCCTGCATTAATTAGGCTCAGGGAAGGAAAGAACTCTTTGGTAAGAGCAACTAAAAAATCAGAAAGGATTATCACTCTGGGTACGTAACAACCTCTTCTAGCTCTGCCAGACATTTAAAGAAAAATCAGTCCTCTGGAATACAAACCTAAAAGAGAATGATGAAGGGTTATGACAGAAATTCAACAGTAAACTAATTCCACTTACTGAAGGAATCTGTGTTGTGCAGCCTGACTGAGCATTTGCAGACACATTACACACTAACACATCATTGCTTTAAGTCCTTATAAGCAATTTACAAGACAAATGATGGGGCCTCTTTTTGCCAATAAAATAATCCCTTTTAGCATTCTGTGGTTACCAGTGGTCAACAGGTATTCAGTTTTTCTGTCTCAGGGTCCCAAAGTCGTATCTGCATCAGCACTGTGGGCTGGTAACCTCTCCTAGGTTGCCCACAAAAAACCAAGTTCATAATCTCACAGCAGACATTCACCTGACCCAGAACTCTCAGCCAAACTAACCAAATTTTCAGAATTACAGCAGTTTGATGAGACGCAAGTATATAAAACAAATGGAGCTGTGACCATGCGGTAACTTCTGCTGCCACGGGTGCAAATATGAAACGAAGATTGGGTCTATAAGCCTTCTAAGCACCAAAATTTTTCTGACACAACATGTTTGAAGTAATATTCAATAGGAAACAAAGACACTGGGCAAGTTAAGAAATAAAGGATAAAGTTTAATCTCCCTTGACTAACTTAATCACACAGTCTATAAATCAAGTTTTAAATCTCCATACATATTGTGTATTAGAAAAGACTTGGACTTCTTTTGGAATTTAATGCTGCAATATAAAAATATTCTCTGCAGATGAAATCTCTTTATTGGATCCAACCATGAAGCCACTAATCATGCAGAATTTCTACTGGGTGATTACTTTACTAAAAGAGATTTTTAAAAGGGTAAGAAACAAAAATGTTGAAACTGAGAAGTTCAAAGGGAAATAAGAGAAGCAACAGGGGAAAAAAAAGATAAAAATATGTTTCTTTAACAGAATCGGACAAAGATGTAAGAACACTTTCTCTATGCCTAGATCAAGGGATGCTTAAGGAACAAAGAAAGGTTTTTTGCTATCCAAAAGAGAATTTTGCTCAGAATAAAATAAGATTAGGGAATCAAAGAATGCTGTACAGAAATATCTACGACAATTGAAACCAGGTTCTCAACCATTTTTTTCTTAAATTTCGCTGTGTAGCATTCAAACTACTAGTTAAGTGAGTAACAACCTTTCCTCTTGGCAAGAAAAAGAAGAAATGTGTCTTCATGTGATTTGGGAAATTGCCTCTGGATAGTTCATGAATTTGGACTGACACTGGTTGTTCTTTACACACAGTGAAGTCAGAGTACAAAGTTCGTTTTGAATTAAAAGTTGCAAGACCAGGAGAAAAGTATCAGACCCATGACCAGCGAGGTAAGATCACTACACCCTGATCACAACTTTAAGAAAGAAGAACCTTAAGTCAAAGTAGAGCTTATACCAGGTAAAAGACCACCAAGCAAGACAACACAAATGAGGGCCTTCAATCAACTCACAAGGCTAATGACTTCCAAAGAGTACAAGGCATTTCCAAAATGATCCTTGGTTGGCCACCTTGGAAAGAAAAGCAGAGTGGAAGCAGGAAGTCGGCTGCATTAGCAAGAGAAGAATCTCTTTTCCTGGATGCTGGTCAGTGCCATGACACGAATGCACTGTAAGATGCTCAGTTTAACACAAAACTTTCAGAAAAGCTTCTATTTTTTAAGGAGCTTTGAACAAACCGTGTGTTGACATTCCACACACTGCGCACCAAAGCCGATGGTCAAATGAGTATTTTCACGTAAATGACTTGATGGTTTTTCTCATCTATTAGAAGACAAAAATAATCTAAAGCTTTAGGATCTAAGAAGTTCACATTAATCAGCTTCAAACTAATAAAACTGTGTACAGCCCATCTCTTTCATTCCTTAATGCATTTTCTTTCAAATTTTGTGTTGAAGTTCCTTGGTTCTGTCCATAACTAGAAATGGAAATATAATCAAAACAGTGTCAGAAAGGCTGAAATTAAAGATTTTGGGGTCTGATGAGGCAGGAAATACTGAAAACCTTGCAGAGTCAATTCTTCAAAGGTTTACAAGCCAAGAAGTTTGCAAAGTTATATAAGCAAGCAGGCTGCTGGGTGCTTTACAAGGCAAACTGAACAACCAGCCTTTCTGACTTTGCTCTCACTATTTTGCATACTTCTCTTCATCCCTTTCCCTTCCTTTCAAAACAACCTTTCCATATTTCAAGAGACGGAAAAAACATTCCTTTAATACAGAACTTATGAAAAGAGCACCTCAGTGGGACTCATTGCTGCTGGCTGTTGTTCAGATGATATATTTGCAGGGCAGATCATCAAAGCAATAGCAGGGGTGCTGCTGCAGCGATAGCTGCTTTCATAGGAACATTGCTTACAAACAAATGGCAAAAAAAAATATAACAACACTTCTGTCAAATAGTGACAGAACTAGGAAACATAGGAAATGAAAACATGATCTCTCTGAGTTACAAAACTGGCCATAACCACTGTCATCAACGAGCAGAAATGAGCCAAAAAGCCACTTTCCTGAGGCCAGGGGAAAGAGTTCCTCCCATCACCCAGATGAGTAAGATGTTCTGCCTTTTTTATAAGATCTGCCACTTAATATATAAAAAAAAAGAATAAAGTGGCTTTTGAGAAAGCATTTCTTTCGTATGTTTACACAGTGTGCCTGGAACCTTACAGACCACTATAGAGTGTCAGGTATTACTGTGTAATAAAGCCAGAGGGAAAAGGTCACCTTGGAATTTACTATAATAAGGCAGTCTTGCCAGAAACTCTAAAATGTAATTATTTAAGCAACACCAGCATTGAAAAAATATATGGTCAGCAAAGAATATTGTCCTAGATACATTCTGGTTCAACTACAGGTCATTAGACTAGGTAAGGCTCTTGTGCAACTTGAATTCGGTGGAGTTGAATTCATTAACACCAGGGTTGAATTTCATCCAAAGTCTTAACAACTTCAAGGGTTTTAGCAAGCGAACACACTAGCCAAGTAATACATGTTGGCTACAGTAAGATGAACACTTACTTAGTAAAAGAAACTCTCCCTGCAGAAAATCAATTTGGAAGTATTTTAAGGACAATAATCTAAAGGATATGGAACTGTAGGGGTGTGTGAATGAAGAACCAGGCATCTTAGTAACAAACTTTGGGCAAGAAGTGTTAGGAAGTTAGCTATTGAACATTTCTATCTGCCTTAATACGCTGTCTTTTATTAGATGTTAGCCCTTCTGCACCAGAAGCAAACTTGTGGCAGTCTGTATTTTCCCTTGTAACTGATCTACACATACATTACCCGCAGTCACAGGGTGAACTCCAAAGGTAAAACACTGACATAACCTGCAAGGATTTCAGGTAGCACTGTATGAGATCGTAAGAGAAATCCTTTTCATGGCTTTAGGAGTGTTCTGCTGGGTTGCTCTTCCTGTTGGTGCTGCAGCATAAGGATTAGCTTAAGTTTGTTTTACTATTATTTATAAAGTTCAAGACTTCTGTTTATTACCATAAAAACAGAGAAAACAGTAAATACCAGATCTGAGTTTTCAAGCTTCCGAGCTCTGATACTGTTGTGTGCTCTATAAAAATGTGGATGTTTATATTTTGAACGCTGTTTTATCAGTGAGAAATCTGTGACCACCAATATGCCAAAAAGCAACTTCCCTATTACCATTTCACTTGTCCAGTGAATTGCCTGATAAATTTTTCTCTAGTTTCAGTTTTCTGATCTGTCAGAACATGTTCACTCCTGTCCCGGTGCAACTCACCTGATCCAATAAACCACATTTATCATGTAAAGGTGTAAGCAGAGAGGTTGGAGTCCTACTCGTTGGAACTACAGCCTCAAGAATTCCTAACAGGGGAGGGAGCTGGCAAATTTAGCAGACTAAATCCATACCAGCAGCTCTAAAATGAAACATCTGAGATGGATAAAAAAAGAGGGAAAAAAAAAAGATGATAACATAAACCAAGAGCTCAGGGGATAAGGAGATACGGAGTAGCATGGGAAAGAAAAACTTCGCCACTTTCCCATACATGCCAATAGCCTGGCTATTTTTAAGCAAAAAATGTTACTATTTTCTGTCCTGCCCACCCCAAAAATGTTTCAAGTGGCTCAGGACATTTTAACATATAGTTATGGGAATTCTTCTGCCAGCTGTTTTCAGATGCTGGCATGTAAACCTGACAGAAAAATTACCTTCAGCTCCATGATTTTATATATTAGTAATGTGGATACTTTCACCATCCTGCCAAGTAAGCTGCGCTCCCAGCCATTTTCTACTGAATGTGTAAGTATCTCTGGAAGCTCTTTAGGTAGAATTACTGTTTTATTTCATCGTCTAACAAGTTAACATTGATGGACACTATACAACCTGTTCACATGAAAAAATGAATGCTAGGGTATATGAATGTATCAAAAGTACATCTGGATGAAACTGGGACAAATTAGAATTGATAAGATGACCCTACAGAGGTCCAGAACATTTGGTTTTCTTGGACTGTGGGTAGCTGATAATATTTCTTCATTTTCCAAGAGTCATAGGAAAACAACAGGATTCACATTACAGGTCAGACTGTTCCCCATAATAAAACCCCAATTACATGAAAATGTTTCTGTAGAACCAGTTACAGCTCCAGCAGGAATCAAGAAGAAAGCAGAGAAGAGGAGAGAAGTAATTCATTAATGAGTACCTCACTCTCTTTTACTTCAGCAGTAGTTGAGGTGCTTACCAGTCGGAATTGATATAAAGCAGCAAACAAGAGTAGCAGGATTTCAATCTTCCAGTACAGCTAGACAGTTCTAGCAATAATCATACCAAGCTAGCGAGAAACGCCTTGCGTGGCCCCATTTTTACTATTTGCCGTGGTAATTTTTAAGACAGATCTAAGGATGGACTGACAGGTGAAGAGAAATTAAAGAGTGAGGGACAGATTTTACAGATCCTAACTGCCTCCTCTCTCCAGTCCACTCAGAACTGGCTCCAAAACAGAAGCACAAATGCAGGCAAACTAAGGGCTCTGTAAGCTGGGAACACAAGACGTTACACAGTTCACAAATGCACACGCCACAGACGATCTGCAGAAATTCCACATCATCTCTAATTTGCAGCACACCAGACAGATCTAGAAATATACCACAAGATGCCATGACGTTAGCAGAAATATTCCAGCAGCCTCTATAGTTTTGAAGGACCTGCTTCAGAATAAACAGCTGAATAAATGAGCTTGCGGTCCGTAGATGCCACCTCAATATCACTTTATGTCAATACAATTTTGATACACTTTCACTTTAAAAGAACTGAAATTTTTAGGCCATCAGAAGATTCTCTTTTCTCCTCAAGCAACCTTGATACACTTTACATAAATAAGCATGCCGCTTGGCTGGATTCTTGACCACTCAGAGAAGGTTAACGATGTGGGAAGCGTAATCACCGCAGTTCCTGACACCTATTTCACGCTGTTTGAAGGCCTTTCCTGGCATGACCAGTTACACTAGTGCACAGAGAACGCTTTATTCAACCAGATGCAACTTACCCAAGTAGTTGTTGCTCTTTGACATCTCGGTAATGTTGATTTTAGTAGCTCCTTCAGGAATTTCCACTATCTTGTGGTAGCCGAGATTTGTTAGCGTGTGTTTGAAAACTCCAGACACAACCTTGCAAGCAGTGTTGTCCCCTCCACATATTCCACACTTGTCAATCACTTTGTCTGAACCCAGGTAGTCATCACAGCCGATGCTCTGCAAAATAAAATCAGATTTCTTTTCCAAGATCTTACAACTGCAGACGTTGGACAGAACAACTGAGGACAGTACAACTTCTCGCAGCACGTTCAGTCTTGAAAAGATTTTGTGAACTAGCATTTCAGCAATTTCTTCCCTTTTTCTTCTGTACGCAAAGAAGCAATAAAACACAGAGGGTTCACAGACCTGGGGATTCCAAGTTAGCCAATGGGTTTTTACAGCCCTTCAGCAAAAATGCAAGAACACACTAAACAACACTAATTCATCTCATTCATTCATTGCTCCTCGGCTGAAAGAAAACTATCTTTAAGCAACACAGCTAGTCAGAAAAGAGGTGAAGAACTATGAGTTTGTTATGATCCAAAATGGACTTTTTACAAAAGCAGAACTACTTTATATGTAACATTTTATCCACATTTCCTCTAAAACTGAGCACTGAGTCTCACCAGATGAGTTCTCTAAAAAAAGTCTTTATACTGTGTCTGGACAGTTACAGAAGTGATCCTCCTGTTCGATGAGTAGAAATCCTCCAGCCCACTCAGTAACCCCAACTTGGACAGGATAGTTTAAAAAAAAGAAACCCCAAATAATTTAAAATTATGTAAAACAAGTAATCGTTCAGATAAGAAGGAAACACTACTGGAGCCAGTAGAACAGAAGCCTATCACTTACTTATGAAATGTAGTAATTTGATGGAAAATGTTAAAAATAAATGACAGAGTATTGTTCTATTATTTCAAATTGTCAAAAAAAAATTGCAAATTCTTGCAAAATTCTTGCAAGACGGCTGTTACACGGACTTCCCAGGAAGAAAACATCCAAGTAAGAAGACAAAGAAAAAGCATTTTTTGAGACCACAACTTACAACACAGGGAGTGTCTTGAGCCTTGGCATCACTGTATTTCTTTCCTATTCCCAATATTAACGCTTGGCCCTTGCTGTGAAAAATGTTCTAAACTGCAAGCCAGAGTCTTCTTAGTTCCAATATAAATATTTAACACCCAACATCTTTCTTATGACTATCCAAGAAACACAGATAAAACCATCTAACTTATCACTGCCAGGATTACATGGAGCTTGACAAGGAAACCTGTTTGTAGTCGCGAATCAAGAGAAAGAGGAAGATTCCTGAGCACACTGTCTTTGTGGTGGGATAACCTAACTATAAATCTGTTCCATCCTATCACATTTGGTAGAAGCGGATTGGTGTTTGAATTCAAAGAGATTTTGGATTCAAATAGAAGCACTTGGTTTTATATCTTACATTTGCATTGCTTGGTGGAAATAATAAAATCATGTACGAATTCAATTTTTGTGTTTTACCTCAAAATGCATTTTATTGCTACAGAGGAATCACAAGCATCAGTAAAACAAAAATCACACAATATGATTCCAGACCTGCTAAAACACTCCGAAAAACATGAGTGATCTAAATTTAATACAGCTGTGCCCAATGACTGATTCATCTCTGTCCTGGTCCTCCTTGAAGGATATTTTGCAGAGCCTATTTACACTTTCTCTACCATATATTTTTTGGATAGAAATGTCCTGGTACTTAGCATCAGCCTATGTTATACCGTGACTTTCAGGAAATCTCCACTGCCAGTGAGCTGCTTTGTGAAAGGAATCCCTTCACGTCTGAGGTATTAGTCAGTATGAATTCCTAGCATCAATCTTTAATGGTGTCCTCCATTGCTACTGAGTCTCACATAGGTTAATCTTTTTTTTTTTTTTCCTCTTAGCAAGTAAGTGAGAATAGAGAAAAGTGTGTTTTATTCACTGAGACCGTAACACAGAGCTACTGTGGGTCAGTTTGAACAGAACTACTTTTCACAGCAGAAATGCATCCAATCAGTACAAATGGGATTCCTCCTTGGGGAGTAAATATCAAAGCTGGTTTAAGCTCACATGTCACTCTCAGTCAAACGCAGACTGACAAACGTTGGTTGGCTGTACTATTTGGAATCCATCCCATGGAGGGTAAAAGCAGCCTGTGCCACAAAAAGTGCCTGTAATGTTTAAATGTTCTTTCACAGAACAGACTGAGAAAGATCCAAAGAATGAATTACAGGAGACAAGGACCTAATAATCTGAAACCAGCAGCTGACAATGAGGAAAGAGCAACAGAACCACAAGTATATAAATAAGATAAAGACAATAAATCAATAACACAAGACAACCAAGATAAACACAATGAATAGTAAGATAAATAAATGCAGGTCTATTATGCAGAGTGCACTCATCTGCGCATTTTACACACCACACAGCAGGTGTTTAACAACAAATTACAATTTTACAAGGAAAAACTAAAAACCTTTACTGAGCAGCTACTGAGGCCTCCATGGAAATGATGTGCTTTAAAGATGAATATTGCGTAGGGCTGAGCAGAAGAGGCCAGTTGTAGCTAATACATTCTGGGAAACTCTAACCTTCACTTCAAATGGTTTAGGCAGTCACATAAAATTTGCCATTTACTCTCTAACATTTCCAGATCCAGCAAGCCTGTGTTCCACGGGAACCTCCCTTTCTAACTGTATAAAGCAGAGATTTCTCACACCGACAGTCATGACATATTGGATCAGACACGTTACTGCTCCAGGACTCAATACTTAGGACGTCCTGGGCCTTGGTCCAGAGTAATTTGGGGAGGATGAAAGCAACACCTTTCTGGCAATCTGATTCCGTTTTCTCTCTGCTCTTAAATAGCTGCTTGAAGTTGTGCAGAAATTTGGAATGGTAGTCATCCGTGTAGAACTAGGCTGGTAAACAGAATTCACTCAAGTTAATAAAAACTGGAGAAGCCATATAACTGTACTGAACCAATAATTCAGCACTTTTTCTTTTTTCTTTCTTTTTCCTGCTATAACTATAAATTCAAGAAGTACCATGTCGCTACCTGGCTAACACACATTCATATAAAAATATAAACCAACTTCTAACTTCTCTCAGGACATGGCATTCATTACATTTAAGCACATATATACACACCAAAAATAAATCCCCTTATCGCACTGTCTAATGCACCGTGATACATCTGCAAGAAAAGAATATGTTAAGGAAAGAAGTGATTCAAATTGGAATTTATTGTCAGTGTTCTTTCCAATATTTGCTGTGGAAAAATGAAAAACTCTTAACTATGTCAACAGATGTAATGATCAGAAGTTTTGCTAGATAAGCAGATAGGTCTGAGATCTCAGTCTCCTGTATAACTCTGGAAGGTTGCCGTGTAAAGTGGGCACCAATACATTAACACTCAACTGAACAGCCCAGTAAACTCTCACAACTGTGAAAGGCACCCCTGGTGGATGAAGAATTCACAGTTGTTTTTCATCATGTGATAACGCATTTAAGGAATTCACAGGCAGGAATCACTTTTTGAGCCATATCACATGGAACATTTCTAATACGAATGCAGAAATACTAGGATTGTGAATATGAGATGAATGAGAAGACAAAGGAAAAAGCATTCTGCCCACTAAAAGGATTTTGAACAGGACTACTGCAAGCTCTTCCTACGCTATCAACAAGAGGAGGTCTAGAAACCATCTGTCCCTTAAAACATTTCCTCCCAAAGTGTTTCTTAGAAGAGGTACTTCTGGCTTGCACCCTATGCAAAACCAGCGAGCAATACAGAAGATGTAAAGTAGTGCAAGAAACTCCTTTAAGTTGTACGTTACCATGAAAGGCGCTGTTCAAGAACTACAGCCAACTGCATGCCAAAATTAATTTAAATAAAAACCTTTGAGAGAAACAAGGGACAATCTGGATGAAATATTCAGTGGTGGACTTAATAGGGATTTAAGACTATGTATACAATAGAATGGAGCTGGTGCCAGGCATCTGAAAACATGAAGTGCTGATCCTTGAAACTGAAAACAGATGTTACAATCCCAGAACTACATGATTCCACTAAAAACTGCAGTCTATGAGGTAGAGTGGCATAAATAATCAACATAATAACTTGCTTCTGTTGCTTTAGCTGCATTGTATTATTAGGTAGGAAAGCCACAGTTGTGAGTTGCAGTATAATCAACATCATTAACCTAAAAAATTAGTTATTTTGACAGATAGTTAGTTAAAAATTGCAATACCTAAGTAATTTGGAGCCCAGACATCTATGGGACTAGAAGGCAGAAGAATAAAATGTTTACTAGAAGTCAAAAACTTTAAAAACGGGGTCAGGGACAGTTCCAGAGGTGTCACAGCTGATCTAGCTGCTAAAGAAATGTCAGGCGGGGTAATGAAAGAAGAGTAATTCAGCAAGGCGCATGACCTAAAACACCGTGAAAAGCAAGTGGGTAGCAGAAGAATACCTCGCTGCACAGGAGGTTTGCCTCAACACTCTACACCGTTAGTAAATTCTAGTTTACAAACTGGTGAGGCTGCTGCTCATTGAGTTCCAGATGCTACTGTCCTATGAAACAGCTCCTCATGGGAGCCATCGCATCTGCTGTTCTGCTTGAGAAATACTACGTCTCCCCCTACTTGGGATCACTGATTTTGCCACCGAAGACCATACATTCTTTCATTTGCTCTGTGGAATAAACAGAAGTATTGAGATTAACTATTAGCACTGTGAGTGATTTCTGGGGGTTAGCTACAAGATGCTTTTAATTTTAAATTACTGTTTCTCACCTCCACATTCTGAAAAATTTGGTATGTGACTCTTATTGCGTGGTATAACGTAACAGTACCAGAACCAGTCATATCTTCCTTCTCAGACTGCTGGTCATCCTTCTAAAGCAGTTCAACATCCTTTGATAGTGAATTCAACAAAAATAATGAGATACCAAGATGTTTGAAACTTCCTTTGCTAGCTGACAGTATCTTTCCAGTAGTCTAACCTGCAGTTAAAATATTTACCTTTATTCCCTTCTATAAAAGATCAAATTATTCATAAACATATTTTGAATACGTTAGTATTTAAGCTGTTTAATACCATGTAGCTTTTATAGAGAAACAGGATTACATGAATTATTAAATATTATACGGACAGGAAATATTTCATAAAAAATCCTGGATCTAATGCTAAGGATTAATTATTTGCTGCATTTCGGGAACAAGAAAAGGAAGATCCTCCAAATCTCACATTAGCTGATTAGAGTCTCTTTGCCTTGTATGTATCCAGGTACCTGAGCAGAAGTTGGTAAAAATACTCTGCGGTTTAGATGAGAAAAATACATCAGGACAAGAAAACCTGTAGGTTATTCTGTTTCCCCAGAAGGTAAAATACACTTTTTACAGGTATCTTGGAAGGACTTTAAATTAACAAGCAGGTATTAAGATCCTAACCAGCATACGTGACCCCAGAGAAATTCAAAACAGAGGGCACATACTCTCCTAACAGTGACTGCAAGAAATAAAGTAGACTGCCCACATCCTGAAGCCTTTCAAAGAGATTTGGTACAGTATTTTATAATTTTACCAGACTGATATTTGAGGGTTTTGATGTAGGAATACTAGCTGATAAATCATAAAGCAAGTACTACCATATATGTCACCTCCCCAGTATTATCAAATATGCCTGTGCTCTTCATCCATCCAAGCAATAAATGGAAATACACAAAATATGTAGAAAATAGACAAAACACAGCTATATGTCTGCCTCCAAACAATCCTTATCCTGTCATATCTGCACTACAGGCTATAAAGGCTGGTTTCCTTCCTTCCTAAGAGGAGGCACTGACCCATAACGGAGCAGCAGTGAGACATCTGATGATTTCTGCAGTTGCAGTTTATTGAGTAGCATTACTGGTTGTTATTGTCAAGGAGATCGTGCCCTACAAACAGCATGGGAACAGTAAATCCAACACCACTATGGTATCTGACATGAGACTCTCAGTTCTCCCACTTCTCTTCCCTTCTCCTAGAAACTATTTTCCTTTCATTTTCCTATATGGTCTATAGGATTGTTTTCACTAGTACAGAACAAGAAGCCTGGAGTACCTTACAGCTCTTGGCCTACTGTCGTTATATTCTATAGAAAGAAGCATGCAGAGACTAGACTATCTTCCACCAAATGCTGGAGCTGTAACTTTTTAATTAACCCCTGCTCTACATTGTTCGTGGTCCTGCTGTTAAGAGCATTACCTCTGACCTTCTTTCATGTCCATTTTAATAAACAGCTTCCTATATTAAAGCCAAATTTCTAAGGCAGACTGAACCTTTCTTGTCACGTCAGACGTCTTCTCCATATACAGTCTGGAGGTATCATTTCCCAAGCCTTTCAAACAGAAATGGGAAGACATTATCTTGATAATTCACCCAGTAATGAAACGGACACAACTGAACTCACACATCAGAAATTTAGTGTTGCCCCCCGGACGCTTGGTAACTGCACAACATACGAACCAGCCTCCCAGCAGCGGAGATGCTCACTTAGAGACTTCTCCACTGACCAGGAATATAACTGGAGTTTTACAAAAACAACGCTGCTCTATACTTTTGTAACCATTTCTTTAAAAAACAAGTTATCCGTAAGAGAAATCAGCCTCTGTTTTGTGACAATGTACAAAGCACTTCATCAGGAAGCCAAGGAAGAGATTTCGCGTCCTGGAACTTTCATACTGGTTATGGCCCAAGTATAGCCTGGGGGTGAGTAGGAATTTGTGATGCATGCGCACAAGTAGTTGGAATGGTTGGCAGCTACACAGCACACAGACAAACCGCATGGTATTTACTTCTAGAATACAGGCTCGAATTTGAGTTGGCCCGAGGAGAAGCTCCAGATCCTCAAGAGACACTTTCGGGATAAGCAGCAGATATTTAATATACCTTGAATCTGATAGTACCATCTTTAAGTTATTAAAATGCAGAGAAGTAACTACATACAATTAGAACCTCTGTATTCCTTAGAATAAAAATTGGAGGGTTTTGTGCTAACCCAGAGATGCCCAAGTCAGGTCTTGTGGTCACAGGCATCATGGCACCTCGGTGTTGGAGACAAGACGTAAGCAGCCACCTTTCCAGGTTGTTTTTTCATCTGGAAGGATAAAATTGCTAGAGCATCCTGCAGTCACACCAGAGGCCTGTGGGAGAACCCCGAACTCCTTCGAGACTTTAAGTCCCAGACCATATCTCCATTATACTCCCGTTTTACTACACTTCCTGTATCCAAACCTAAAGCTGCTATTGACGTGTCACTCCTCAAGAAAACTGTTTTGCAGTGGAACCAAGTTAGAAACTGTTGATGCAGAAACCAGGAAAAAAGTCTCATTTTCCCTAGGACTTTAGCGCCAACACAGCTACGGGAATGTGAGACTAATTTCTTTCTGGTTTATGCATCAACTCATTTATTAACTAGACTCCAGTTGTAGAACAATGACCTTTAGGGATGACACTTCAATAGCAGCTTAACTGTGTTTCTATTGCTCTTGTAATAACTTGCATTTTCTGCTTATACAATGAGCAATATAAATTTCTCTATTATAACTTACAGAAAAAAACATTGACAAATACTTTCTAGGAAGCTCGCCCTCCAGTATTTAAACTTCAGAATATGCCATATAAATTCCAAATAAGTCCATTGAAATCTGTAGGGATCTTCACAGCTGAAAGAGGCCTTCAGAGGAACAGTCGCCTAACATGCGTAGAGATCGTCCTCTTGGCACTCCCTTGATCCTGAGAACATACCATTACATACTTCTGGTATTATTCTTTTCCTGTGCTATAAGCAACATCTTGTTTCTCACTGCATCAGGGGCCAGAACCGATTCAATCTTTGCTCTTCCTTTCTTTTACCATTATCACCTCCCTCCTGATGCTGCTCATTTATAAACTACTTACATTTTTGAAAGCACTAAGGACTCAACAGTGTTTTCTTTTGGTTGTTAACATGTGCTTCATTTCAAATGGATCCAGAATACAGGCTGATCTAGTTAGCAAAGCTTAGTAATGTTTTTGAATACCTACATGGTCATTTGTGTTTACAGAAAATACTCCGATCCCACTGTTCAAATTGACTGCAAATGGTCAGAGGTGTCTGAGGTAAAGGGGGGGAGGACAAAGAGGAAAAATGTAAAAGAGAGCCCAGATTCCAGCTAATTAAACTGCACTTTCTTCTTTGTGAATGTAATTCTCTTGATATTTGCTCAACTAAGTGTACTGATGACGCAAATGCTGTTGGGTATTTTTTGGCTTTGTTTTATTTTCATTCCTCACCTTAATGGTTGAGCAGATCACTGGAACCATTTATAAGTTATTTACTTTTCCTAAACATACAATTTGCTTCCTTTGTGCATTTTGTTCAAGGTAGGCAGGGCATTTATTGTCTCATTAAATCCTAACTTTCATTTCTACTTAACAGCATTTTGATATTACATAGAGGTGCTGTAATTATTTTTTATCAGCCATTATTTGGAAAGCCCACAACAGAGGAAATTAAAAAGACTGAATTCAACTGTACTTTGCAGTGTCCACTATTGTGCGATTCTAACAACATATACCGCAAAGCTTTTATTGCTTTGCCATGATTGCATTTTATTTATTGACTTTGGGAAATAACCAGCTTTTCTGTTCTCTCACACCTATAAGCTTGTTGGCTCGTTTCAACAGATAGCTCTGCTTTACATAAAAGCTAAACCCCAAAATGCTGTCATGTGATTCTAAAATTCCACCTCTCGGACCTACCTGATGCAACAGAGCCCTGTGTCTTTTCTGTGGTTCTCATTTGATGGCAGTTGGTCTGTCCCTCAGAATTTAAAAGGCTTTGCACAGGAACACAACAGAAGTAAGAGCTCTTAAAAGAAATATGTGTATACAGGTAGCATAGCATGAACTGCTGACAATTAAAAATTATATGTGCAACTTCATGACATCGCATGAATTATTGTTATTGAGCCACTTTCACACAAGGACATTTGGGGTTACAACATAAAGAGCTTGTGAAATTCCCAGACATCTGGGATTTCACTCCTATGGTATTCCACTGATGTCTTACTCTGGAGAAGCTGCCAGAAAACACAAGTCTGCTCCATCATGCATTTAGAAAGTATTCTGCCCTCCACCTTTACAGGGATTCTTTGCTTTTCCTCCTCACTCCTTAAGCGGATCAGTCTTTCTCCTTCTCATTCAAAAAACATGCAGGGATGAAGTCAGTCACAGCATAAAGCTGCTCAGCCCCAAAAGTTGGTGTTTTATCTTCGCACCAGTGGTCCGTGGCACTCAATGTCCAACTCTCCTCCCTCTGAACATTCCAGACTTCCTCATGGTGTAATACAGAGGACAATGGATTTTTTTCAGCTTCCTTGTAGTGCAAACGTGCTAAAAGATGGTGCATTACCTTCATCCAAAATGTCTCACTCCAGTGACCACGGACTAGACCTACTCACCCGAGTGAATGCCGTGGATTCTTGAGCCAAGAAGACGCAGGGAGCTTTGAAAGGATTATAAAGTACGTTTTCTTCTGAATCACTTCCAAGTCCCCCATCCACATGCTTAATAAGCACAGTATATGTGCAGTAAGTGGTCAGACATTCCAAAATTTGCCCAAAAATATCTGCTTCATGAAAAAACACATTTATATTACATTAGTTACTCTTGATACAGATCCCACTGTAACCAGTGGAAAGGCTCCCTTTGAAATCACTGGGAGGTGGGCCTAGGAATTAGCTCTAGTCCCTAGTGAAATGCCATCTACAACAGATACAGGAGTAAGTATAATTTATCATTCTAGATTCAGCAGGAACAGCTTGCTGAAATCACAGTTTACCTCATCGCCCTTTGTAAGAATGGAGGTTTTTAAGCTTGAAGTTATGGGATTCATTGTGCAACCAATACAGCATGATTAATTGCTTTTCAGAGCCCTTTCACCTCAGACAATAACTTAGGAGGTCTCCATGGGGATTCTTTGTCTGTCTCTAGTCTTATAAAGGTCTTGAACTCTGAAAGAATATAATGTTGTTCATTTTTGTGGTTGGTTTACAATTCTACTGTTTAGTCCTCTAATTTCATCTTAAATTAAGCAAACCTCAAGCCCACCAGGACAACTACAAGAAGCTAGATGATATGAAGAAAAAAATTCTAACCCTATCACCAGTAGCATTTTATACTCAGTGGTTGTTTCACAGACACTTTAATCTCTTTCACACATTCCCCACTGGAAATCATCATTGCCATTGCAGCCAGAACCAGATGATTTATTTTACAAATCTCAATTTACCTAGCAGGTTTACTCACCCCAATGTTAAATTCACACCTGGAAACACTGTTACCAGCTTTTTAGCAAAGCATTTAGGGTACAAATAGCAGTGGTGTTTTCTATCCTGCCTGTTACACAGGCTTCAAGCTAAAGCTACAAATATTTGCCTTTCTAGGAGTTCTCTTATGGACTAGTCCCCTCATTAAGATCTTGCCTTCAAAGCTTTCAAGACCCATGCCAATGTTACTGTCTCAGAGGTTGGCTTTGCTTTCCTTGAGTAAATTGGAGGAGCTTTCACATGCATTTTTGTACCATTCTGACCCCAGTCCTGACCTGCTGACTCAGTTTTCAGCAGACAATCGTCAGCAGACGTGCCCTACTTGCTCTGGACCTGCAGACATGCACCCTTCTGGGTAAGGTCACTGTCTGCCTGGTTTGATTCTCAGCTCCGGGGTTCATCATCTCCTGCGGGTCAGCGAGCCCTCACTGCTCCTGACACTGTAGGCAAGACTGACCAAATTAGTATTTCCTTTTCCTCTGGGTGTCAAACGACCCCACTACCCCATGTTCCAGTCAAAGGAGAAAGAGATCTCCTGCTTTGAGCAGTTTGCTTACTGAATGTAAAAAAAGAAGCCCAAAATAAGCACATTAATATTGCTTAGATAACTCTGAATCAAAGTAAGCAGAAAATGCACAACGAACTTTCCCCGTAATCAGGGGGAGTTTGCAGTGTGCAGTTGTTACACAGATTTTACTGTAAAGTCACAACAAAACACTGCAACCAACAGCAGTTCAAAACCCAGACAGGTGTGAAGCTCTCGGTAAAGTGTGATAAAAGAAAATAAATGTAAAGTGTATGTGTTCCTACGTTCTTTCTAAAGTTAAGGGGAAACATTGTTTTTCCTTCTTAATCTTGGTATGTTAAAAGATTTGACAAAAAAAAATTATCCTTGCAAGGTTTTAAGTTACTAAACAAAAGGCTGCACTGCTTGACACTATGGGGAGCAAAGGCTTGGGTCCCTCTCAAACATCATGGGGCTCCCTGATGACCGTTAGAGGGAATCTGAGGAGAATCTAGAGCTTGGGGAGCTGAGAACAAGGCAAACATACTAATTAAAGGACCTGGGTTTCTGCAAATTACAGTCCAGAGTAAAGTTCTATGTATCGTGTAACAAATTGCCATTGGAACCAGAGCTGTGATCCACCCAAGGCAGCACTGGGGATCAGAGAGTGATCAACAGAGGTACGTCAGTAAGAATTGCAACAATCAGGAAGCTGTAAGACCAGTAGAGCGTGGCTTATCCACAGCTGCTGGAGCCAACTGACTCCAGAGATTTCTTATAGAACACCCATAAACTAATTAAGAGGTGAAGTCTCAGAATATCAATTAACAAAACTGGAAAGTTTAATACACTGAAATCCTCCAATCCCCCCCAAACCCACAACTAATTCCTATCACAGAACCTGAAACTAAATTTAGTGAAGTTTTAATAGTGATTAAAATTGTGATAGTAATCCTACCTCACCAATTTGTGTCCTGTTTAGAAGATACCAGAGTAATAATGTTGTCCACAAGGTGGCACCTAAAATCCTTCTGAAATCGAAACACAGAAGGTCCACACAAAAAAGAAGATAATTTTTTACACCTAAGCACAAAGTATGTATCGTTCTTCTTTTCAAATCAGCTTCTACTAAAGAGTAGCATGAGCAACAATTATTGCTATTCTATTATTGGTAAAATTTATCAGTCAATTAGAATATTTTTTGTTGTTTGGGAGGTACTTTAATCTGAAATAAAATATTATGCAAAACTGGAATGAAGGAGAAATTCTTAAAATTATTATCCTTGCATCATCTGCTGTCCTTGTCTGGGTACCAGGTGGACTTCATTTATCAATCATAAATAAATATTTTAATCCAAAGCCTGCTGTCTTCCCTCAGAAGGAATCTTCATTGACTTCAAAGCTGACACCAGCTGGAGATTGGCCAAGTCACAGGAGTCGGCCTCTACAGATTTGACAAGGCAGAATTATGTCAATCCTACGGCCTTCACAATCCAATGTTTACTAACAAATTTCGATCACATTTGGTCAAGTTTAAGGTCACACATGTGGATCAGAGAAATCCCAAGCACAAATACAGGATCGGCTCATCCCATCACTCCATGCCCTTGTATAACGTCCCTCCCCAGCTTTCTTGAAGGCTGCATCCTTCAGCAGAAACAAAATAAACAGGGTGTTCAACAGTGAGGAACCATCCCCAAGCTTGTAGGGTAAGAAGTACCTTCAGAAAACTTCCAAGGGCAGAGCACAACAAAGGCAGCACTGCCTGCTCGCCCTACCCTAGCATCTCGGTGTCTTCCAGGTCGCAGCCTAACTCTCATTTGCTTTACAAATCAAAGGGGTAACGTTGAGAATTTACATTCAACCACAGGATAACAAACAGCATTCTAATGGCTCTCACTTGATTTGTGGTTAGCTATAACTATAATTTTTACCCAAACATTTGATCCTACTTTGGCTTTCAAATATTTCCTGCTGTCCACAGACCTAACACTCACAAATCTTTGATGTCATTTACAGCCCTTCACAAATAGATTGTGGTCACATCCAGATGTCGCCCACTTAATTAATCACAGATTTCCTACCTGCACAATAGCTGTTTTCATTACCTATGTGGGCTTTATTTTGAAATTCATTTTGTCAGACAAATTTCAGACAGCAGCAAGAAACAAACTATTCATACTTGACAACCTTAAGAATCCGAATTACATTCATAGGATCTAGATAGGCACCAGTTTAATGAAAAGAAAAATCTGAAAAATCATGGAATAGTTTTTAAAATGTAGACTAATTTGACCTTGTTGCCAATGACAAGAAACAGTTAAACAGAAGAATACAATTTATGTCATTGATGTTAACTCTATTCCTTTTTAAAATACCTCTTATCTCAGTGGCTAAAGCTCACGCGTGTCAGCACTGCCTTGATCAGATCTCAGTATTATTGTTGGCAAGTAGCACTGTGCCCATTGCAGGATTAAATGAAAGGTCTCCACAGTTCTCCTCGAAAGCTTGATGCTGCAGAAAACAAGTGTAAAACACCGCATAACCCATCCAAAGATACAGCTGTTTCCCCAGTATAACCTACCTGCTCCTTGCTGCCCTAAACAGATTCCATCTAAGTTTTCTCCTGAACTCTTACAACATCTACCATTATAAGGTTCTGGTCCATGAACATCGTAAAGAGCGTAAACAAACAGTAACAACATTTGAAGAGAACATCAGGAAGAGAGCCGAGGAACACAAATAGTCTCAGTTATGACCTAAGTTTAAAATAGCATCCTGAGCACTGAGAGGCAAACGTCTGCCTCTACCGACACAGCAGTGACAGTCTCTGCTTCCAAGGCAAGCGTTTGATCGCCTGTAGAAAGGGTCTATGGTGCAATGACCTCTATGATGCTGGTCTTACCCTGCCATGTAGGAACAGGAGAGAGAAAAATAGACTGGTAAATTTTCCATTTGAATGATGGAAAACTACAATCTATTCCTTCTGAAAAATGAGGCGTGGCAGAGCAGCCACTGCACAACGCAGTAGGTATCTCCAAAGTCACAGCCACGAGTGGAACTTCCATTCAACAGAGTTCTGTTTTCTCAGAAGAGCTATAAAGTATCATCCCAATCAACATTCCCTTAAACAACATGAGTGATTTTGCACATAAATGAACACCTTCTCTTTTTGAAGAAACTATATACTTAAGAGAGCTATAACTTGAGATACTTGAAAAAAACTAATTTGAAATTTGAATTTGCTTTTTACTAAACGGAACAAACCAGATTTTATCCCTGCAAAGCTCTTTTTGACCTTGCAGTACTGAAATACTAAAATTCTGCCTGTCCTACAGAAAATAACAGCCCTTAAAACAGGAACTTTATTGCAAATCCCCTGCAAGACAAGTGGAATCTAGTTTCTGGAGCTTTACATATTCCTGTTGACCAGAATTCAGGAAAGGAGGCAATGCACCCTGGCTCTGTTACACGAGTTAAGTACAGAGCCCATTTAATATTCAGCCATCTGGATTTTTGGCTGTACACCAATGCTGTAGGGGAAGAAGGTGTGTGATTCCAAAAGGGAGGAGACCACAAAAGTAGAGGATGGGATGACATAAACCAGCTCCTTCTAAGTGTGTGTCTGCATCACAAGTAGCAGAAATAGGAATACCCATTTCCTATGAGCTAACTTCATTGTGGAAGACTCCACAGAGCTGTAGATCACTGCTCTTCAGGCTCTCATGTGGCCCTAACGAGTTTTTACTGTCACCACACCAACGCTCTTCAAAACAAAATAAAACCCAAAAGCAAAAATCTGTATTTGGTGTCTTGACATGTTCCAATGCTGCCGACTTTCAAATATTTTTATTTCTGTTAATCAGAGAGGAAATGTGCAAAACATCAGCAGCAAGGTCCTCAAGTAATGGAAAACTGTATGCATTTCTTTGTTTTGATTGGCACACAAACTAGGGAAAAAATGGGGCCTAGTGCCTGCCTCAGAAGAGTATGTTCAACTTCACCATCATGTCAATAATTACTTCATTCTTAATTTGCGCTACAAGTTTCTGGGTAGTATTTTCTTGCTAATGTGAAAATACTCAGGTTAGCAAACAAAGTCTGAGTAAGAAGAGCTTCGGTAGAATCTCAAGGCAACGAATGATCAGGCTCTTTGAATTATTAGACTCAATGACCAAATCTCTTCAGGCACGGTATGAGAACAGAGAAACACAAGAAAGCCACACCAAGTCAAATCAAAAGTCTATTATTTAAAGGCATCAACAAAGGATGCATAAGAGAGATCCTAAAACTCAGAAAAACGATGCTATTTTGACAGTCTATTTCTCCAGGCTTCGATTTTTATTTCAGGCACAAAGACTTCCTAAGTCAGATTCATTGCATACCATTTAGTAGTCCGTTCTTGAACATGCTTAGCTTCCTTTCTAAACATTAGCTGCCCTCATTCCTACATCAGTGAGTTCCAATGTGTAACTCCACGCTACATCTTTTTAATTTGAGACCAACACTAGGTTCTTTCTGCCAATGCCCTATAGCTCTTGTATCAAGAAAGACAATGACAATCATTTCCTCTTCACGTTCTCCATGAACTCTCAAGTTTTATGGACTTCACTCAATCATTCTCACCCAAGTAATCTTTTTTCCAGACTGAAATGCTCAGGCTAATGAATCACTGCTCGTGCTGTTCCACTCCCCTGTCACGTCTGTTGGCTTAACTGCACCTGCTGGAGCTCTAACCGGCCGGGTTTGAGGTGGGGAGCCCCACACATTTGAGATGCACATGTCTGTCTGTCTGTCTGTCTATACATACTTACACACAGAGCCACACATAGAACAAACTACTCTGCTTTCCATTGCTGTCCTAATTCCTAACATCTGATTAGCTTTTTTTACTATTTTAAAGTGACTGACATTTTCATAAAAACAACTGTGCAAGTCTGAATTTTTTTTTCCAAATGGCAAACTAGTTTACTATCATCGTGTCTTTTTTTAATTGAGGCTATCTTTTGTTCTGTGAGTGACTTGCCTTTAACGGAGCTGAAGAGTATAATCCTAAGCCAAACCACAGTGAAAAATAGGTTTTTTTCCACTAAGAAAGAAAACAGTTTCCCTGTTTCTGTGGAACTATTTCTCAACATTGTTTTTCTTTTTGTTACGATATCTTGACAGGTTAAAATAGATATGAAAACTGCAGACAGTTTTACAAGGTGAAACCTTTCCATGGAGCATCATCCATTTGGAATGTCCTGTAAAAGTCCCAGCCACAGCATTTGGATCCTTTTCTAATTTTTGAGGTAGCGGAATTATCTCTTTTCCCAGAGCACTTAGGTTCAAAGAAGTGCATTTAGATTCATGCAGCTCAGAACAATTTTGTACTACGGGAAAGACAAACAATAACCATTTTTTGAGCTATAGAATTCCATTCAACTTCTCTACTCCAGTTGCACATGCTGAAGAGTACACAGGCTGCAGCACACAGTAACAAACTACGCCTGAATGAGGATCCAGACTTGAAATTATAATGGACAATTTGAGATCACAAATGTGACCTCAAATTATTCTTCGTTTCATTTTCCTCTGGTTGTTAGTGAAAAAGTGAGAATCAAGCTAGGTAAATCAAGGCAACTGAGAACTACTGAGAACCTCCTTAGTGTGGACTCAAGAGCTGTTCAAAGACTCAGATCTAAGTTTTGCTATATCAAACAATCTGAACTTCAAATACAAATATATCTTACTGTAAAACAGAAGAGCAGTTAAAAGGAATGCAGTACTGTCTCCAAGATTATGAGACATGGAAACATATAGAATCATAGAATAACCAGGTTGGAAGAGACCCACCGGATCATCGAGTCCAACCATTCCTATCAAACACTAAACCACCATATGCAACAAAGGTCACAATTCAGGAACTTGACTTTTATTTCTCGTTGCCCATGGTCAGCACTATGTACTTGCTACACCCTTTGTATCTCCATCACTACTCTACTCAAATTCTGCTGCAAGGATACAAACACATTTAACTTGCGGACGGTTCCTGTAAACACATTACATGAGGTGGAATTCACAGTACGAGTACCGATAACTGAACGATGGCCACTGGCCTACTCCTGGAGCAGATCGCACAAGGCATTCAGACAAGGAAGACATCAATTTATTCAGACACAGCAGTTTTGTTTGTCAGACTCGAAAGTTAAAAAAAAGAGCTACTATTACTGTCACTCTGTGCCTCGCTGAACACATAAGAAGGGATCACGTAGCAAGTTTTAAAACTAAGTAGATGAACAAGAAGACAAAATACAAATGGAAATGCAGCAGTTAATTTTGACTACTTGAATCCTGGGGTTTTTTTGTTGTATTTCTAAGTGCTTTTTCTCACGATACTAAAAAGGGTAGCTTCTTTGTTGTGTCACGTAGACACTCCCTCCTCTCCCCAGACCTGCAAAGCAAGAGCTCTCCATGAGGAACTATTTTATATATAATTTTCAAATTCAGAAAGTGCTTCATTCAACTACTATGACAAGGTTTATATTCCGCTGGCAGGCAGTCACTGTATCTGTCACCTTCCCACTGTTGAAAACTATCTGGAAGCCACTTACGTTCTGGCTGGAATCAAATCAGTAATACTTTCAACAGGAGTAAAAAAAAAAAAAAGAACAAAAAATAACTACATTAAGATTTATCAACATTACCTCAGCACTACTCTCCTACATGTACAATCTAGTACAATCAGTTAACATACAGGTTGCAGATCTAAGAAGCCTGTACAATGATATTGTGGTTTTCCTTCTACGTACAAACCATAAATCTCTGAATAAATGAGATACCAAGTTGCACCCTTTCCTTTCTCCTTCCCGTTCTTTTTCAGGCTATCAGCAGGAGGTTTTGAAGACCACATCCTAAATAAAATCTTAAGAAAATGAATGGAATACACTTGGTCAGGCTCCACATTACACTCCAAGTTGTATCTGTGCACGTTTTGTGGTGGAGAGTGCAGAGATGTGACCTTAGAAAGCTGATACTGATGACTGGCTAGCTTGAGGTTAGAACTAGGTGATCTTTAAGGTCCTTTCCAACCCAAACTGTTCTATCATTCTATGATCTGAAGGACCATGCAGAAAAGAGACTGTTGTTTGAATAAATTCTACCCATATAAAACAGTGCTTGTCTGGTTGTATAACAAGAACACGTTAGGAAAGGCTTTCTAATCAAAACACAACTGAAGATTGTGCTACAGTGAAATTAGTCCCTGTAAGGAATTGCCAAAGGCTGTATATGAACATTCATTCTAGTCTAACCACAATATGGCACTAATAGTGCTGTGCTGCTAGGTTGCCACCAGCTTGATATCATTTAAGGGTCAATGGCATGGAAACTGCCACAAATTCACTCCATCAAGTGCATTTAATTAAGTACTGGAAAAGTGCAGAGAGAGTAACAAGAATATACATATGTGTATAGATATTATAAAGAAATACTGCTGCATATTCTAGTCTAACACGTTAAAGTCATGTTCGCATTCCTTCCATCATCAATTATTTTAGAAAATGCAACATGTTTGTTTGTAAATATCCATGTCCAAGGCAAATGAACCTATCAAGATCTGTTTGAAATTCCATTTCCTAGACTAATCAAGGTTAGCTTGTTGTTGGAAAAGCTGCATTATACGTACACATTCTTTTTCTGTTTAATTTACAAATACTACTTGTGAGCCAGTGCACGTGATCCTATGCCCCTTCTCTTAATACTAGATTTCTACCACTGTGACTCTTGGGACCACATTAAAAATCCTCATCACAGATTTTTAACAGGTCAATCTACAGAAACGTGTGCCCAATTTTACACCTGGAGCTGGCTAAGCCCCCTAAAGCTGACACACACCCAGTCCAATATGCCAAAACCACACACACCAACTATGTGAACACAAACTCGCAGTTTGTACATGAACAGTGACAAAAAAATGGGTTCAGACTGAGTAGATAACAGATAAAAAGATTATTATTTGTTTTTTCATCCCGATCCTGCAATTAGATTTGTGCAGACTTCTCACTATGTGGATCAGTTTCCAGGATCGAGGCAGCAGGGGGACCGGTTTGCATATGCTTCATCCATCATTATCTCAGCAAGTTTAACAACTCCAACAGATGCCCCATATGCCTTTGTAAGCTTTTTAACACCTTTGAAAATTTCAACCAAGACATCCAAAAAAAAAAAAAAGAGAAAAATTGTGCAAAGGCAAGTTAGTCTGCAAAGATTTCTTGTTTTGAAGCTGTTAAGTGTTTCCTCAAAGAAATCTGAACTGTCTACATTGAAAATTACATAAAGATTGTGAATCAAGACAAGCCCTCCTGAAGTCTCTCATTGTCTCATAGTGCAACAGTAATTTCTCATCCACTTGCTCTTTTTAAGGGTCAAACAGAATATATGAAGTGTCTCCACACTCTTGCTGGAGTGCGTCTATAGCACGAGTGCTTAGGGCAGCAATATTAAATTACTAGTAATGATCAAACTGAGGTATTTGTTTTAAACTCCTTTTAAAACAAAGCCGTCACGAGGCATTAATCAGTGAATGTTTAGATACACAGATGGAATGCATAGGTAAGAACAAGCAACAAAAAGCTAAGATAAAAAAAAACCAACAACATTGTTGAGGTTCAGATGAGAGGTGAGCCTGGAGTTTAGTGTGCAAGCTCATAGCTAGTTTTTCTTTTATTTAAGTATTTCTTGCAGTCTGTGTTATAACAGCGCCGATTCCTCAGGATTCAGCAGAGTCTACTACACTGACAAGCAGAGATAAGGGAACGCCAAAAGTCTCCCAGAACAGTAGAATCTGGATTATAAATGAAATGCCTTGAGGAAAAGCAACGCGTAGTCATTGCTGACCTGTTCCAATCTTTCTCAGAAGAACAAAATAAGTTAAACTAACATAGTCTGTTAAATCAGCAAGTTTCCAGTTTAACAGGTAACAATTTGGTTCCCTCATCCAGTTCTCAGTGGATTGTAGAAACCTAAGATCCCTGAGGCAGATACTACACTGCTTACAGTTTATAGACAGGTAAACTGAGGACAAAGGAATTGAATAACTAGCTTCAGCAGTTACTAGCACTACAACTCTTGTGACCTGGTCTAACATATAGAGAATCCAACTTGTAAAAGCTCTTTTGCATGGAAAAAAAAACTTCCTCAGAATCCAATTCGTAGCTGAGTACCATCACGTGCCAACACCGCTCCCCAGAATACACGAACCTCAGCTTTCGAAGCCACTCAGACCTCTCAACTGCCTCTGTCCTGTAACAGGAACTTTACAGGTTGTACCTGCTGGTTACATGTAAGTAACTGTTCCTATGGGTTATACTGTATT
Source organism: Phaenicophaeus curvirostris (assembly GCF_032191515.1). NCBI lineage: Eukaryota > Metazoa > Chordata > Aves > Cuculiformes > Cuculidae > Phaenicophaeus > Phaenicophaeus curvirostris. The sequence continues at coordinate 983,192 of NC_091403.1, forward strand.
TCACACATACTCACATGGTTTGCAATTTCAAAGTTAAAAGAAAGAAATACTTAATATTTTCTGAAAAATACCGGACCATAGATGAGTGGCCTAGAGTAATATTCCAGTAAACTTCTCTCTCCCGTGCTGCTTTATAATACAGAAGTTGAGAACAGAGATGCTATGAGCTACTTTTGAGATGGGGGAAGCTAGATTCACTGTCTTTCTAATAATTCCCAATGTGAAATGAACTCTGGCCATCGCCAGTAGGCTAGTCCCAACTGGCTTTATACTAGGGTTATGTTTATTCAAGTGTTCTCCTTTATGAAGGAAAAACTTGGCTTTATTTCAAGGTAAAGAAAATCCTCCAAGCAGCAAAATATTTTAAGGACAGATGTCTGATCTTGAAAAAGCAGCTAACTTAGCCAGAATATATGTGTGCAATAAACACTTACTCACCAGCCCTCCCTTTCAACTGCATGTATTTCTTGTTATCCATTATGCTGCTCACAAAAAAGCAGCACAGAAACCAGTGGTTCTTTATTATCTCCTGGGACAGCTTTAATTAATTCCTTTAATTCTAATAAAATTTGAAATTCAAAAACAAGTGTTTGGGTTTTTTTTTTCCTCTGTGGGCTTAATTGTGCCTGTTACACCTGGAATTGTGCTACTGAAAGCTGAGTGCGTGGCCCAAACAGCAGCTACCCCCGGGAACTCGAGGCGTAGGGGCTCTCCTACGAACCCAACTGCCACTTTAACCTTTCCTCACCTGGCTACGCTCAATGTTGCTTGGCTTCTGCCTTGCCTGGTGTCCCCACTTTTGAGACTACTCCCACTGATGCAATCTCATCCCCAGCAATCTTTCAAGGTAAAATTTAGCTTTAAAAAAAAAAGAGAGACACACAGAGGCAGAGCTGGTAACTATAGTAATGGCTAATATTTTCAAATGCTTTCCAATGATATCCCCATTGCTTTTAGCTGGTTGTAACTGCCAAAACTTAACAACCCACACTGAAAACTTCCTTGCCAGGTACTTGAAACAAGCTGAATGTTTCATTTCAAAGAAATAAAAGCCAGTAAAAATAATTTTGTTTTTTCCGAAAACTAGGATTACACAAAATTTTGTGACTTGTAAATACCTTTAAAAGAACTTATAACTGGTTTACTCAGAAACTCTTGTGCTTCTTTTGCTTAAGACCAGGGGCTCAAAATTGGCAAGGAGGCTGAGACAGTATGAAGGATGTGCTCTTTTCTCTTCTCATGAGACAATGTCCATGTCTAGTCAAGATTTAAGTCGTCGAGTATCACCATGGCATTTAGTCAACACAGGTTTGTGAAGAATTGGGCACCAGAATACTAAAAAAGTGCCCCAGCCACACTGCGCACACTCTAGAGTTTCAATTAAGTTCAAGACTTGGGCTGCAATTGCTACTGTCATGAAGGAAAGTGCTGTCACCAGAGCAGTAAAAGCAGCTCAGAAACTGTATTTTACCATGTGTGGCCGAGGAAGAGGCAGTGGGTGATAAGGACAAAAAGAGAAGCTGGAGCACAGCTTAGGTGAAGCACAGGGACTAAAGAGGAGAGGGTGAGGAGAAAACAGCCAGAATCCACAGAAACCGTAGCCAAGGAACGCTTCAGCTGTTCAGTAAACAGCTGATATCCAGTGCCTTTTTTTGTCTTTTTTCAAACACTTGCTGGCCTCTACGAGAGTCAAGGTGATTCCACAATGCAATCTCTTGGGGGAGCAGGGGTTTGCAGCTTTCCTTCTTTAAAAAAACAAAGAAAGCTCATACGACTGTTCCAAACACAGAAAAATGACAATATCAAAGTATACCTTCCAATACGCTCCCGAACTCTCTTTATTCCCATCCCCTAGAAATCCATATTAATTCCCAAGGTCAGACTTCAAGAGCTAGAGGTGCAGAGACATTCCCCAGCGTGGCACCCATGCTAATTAGGTGAGGTGGCACCACCAGCAGGTAAGAAAACATTCTTTCTTGGTAAGAAAATGCTACACATCTTAGTGAAAAGGTATTTTCCTCGCTTGACTTCTACACAAAAAGCTAGAATCTGTTATATTTATTTCACTAACAGCAAAGCACAAGCATCTTTATCCCAGCTCTTCCATCCCAGAATGCAGAATCCATCTGTGAGTACATTAGCTTGGCCTCGGGGACTCTGTGATATTCTCACTCGCTGTATGGCACCAGGTACACCCAACCTCTGTTTCAGTCGTATATTAGACATTTCTAAATCTCTCACTCCAAACTACTAGTGAACTCACTGATGTAATTTAATTAATATAGGCCGTTTGTGCCAAGACATGACAGTTAGGATTAACCATGTTGTTTGCCCATCCTTGATCCCTAGCAAAATCACAAAAACAACCCTTCTAGGACTCTATCTCTTTAGGCTTATTCTCTCTACTACAAGTGCATGATAAAGAACATTATCGCAAGCCAAATTTCTATCCAAGGCAGATCCACGTTTAGGCTCCTGTTGGAAATAAATACAAATTTTCCTCTGGCCCTAAACTGAGGATTTTCTTCCATTTAATTCTGCCTTTTTAAAATTTATTACTGTGCCAGTGAGTGCTTTTCAAATAGAAAACTGTTGATTTCTTTCACTTAGCTCTATTGTATCTACCATGGCTTGAAGGCAAAATAATTTCTTTGCTGGCTGCTGTGAAGGATTTGAGTAGCATTCCTTTTTCACTTTTGCATGCTTTTCTCCAACTTTGTCTCTCCACTTGAACATTCAAGTATTTGTTTATTCATGGTGGCGGTGGGAGGGATACATTATCTGGGGACCAAACTCAACAGTAATTCTGCTACTTCATTTACTGAAAAAAAAAAAAAATAATTCTCCATCAGGCAACCTCTGTGGAAAAACTGTATCACTCCTGCATAATATTATTCAGTAACAGCTAATGAGATGCATGTACCACCTAGCTACACTTCCCAGTGCCTCTGGACTGTGATTTATTGAGCGGGTCCTGTGCAACCAGCAGGCACTTGGGGTGCTACAGGAGTTCCAGCTGCCCAAGGTAAATACAAATGTCATTCAGTGAAAATTCCCTGACATCCTGCCAGACACCCCAGACAACCGTTCTCCTGTCCAAGACTGTTCTGCTTGCGCCGTCTTCTAGAAGGCCACAGCTCTGGAAGAGCTTAAAAGCTCTGGAATCATTTTTATACTGTTCCTCAAAAGAGAACTAAAAGCCATTTTGAGCACAACTAATCATTTAAGCTTTTATGGCACTTAAAATTAATGAGAGAATTTAGTTTCTGTATCCTGATCCGATTTTAACTTGCCTACAACGTCTCTCTGAATTTGAAATAATATTCAATTCCTTATAAACACTTTTTAATCCTGATTTTCCTAAACAACTACTGTAATGTTCACCACAATATAATCACTGGCCAATTGTAAAGACACGAGACTTAACAGGTATGAAGAACAAAGAGATTTTTGATGTGTAAAACCATCCAAAAACCTAGGAGGCAAAGACCTCTAGGAAATGGGGAAAAAACAGTCTTACTGAAAATAAGTATCTTAGTCTTAAGACACGAGATTACAAATTCCTAAATGCGAACCCTTTTGCCAAGAAGAAAGAGCACTAAGCTGCATCTTGTATTTTTTTATTTTAAATTAAGAGAAAAGGGAAATACAGAATCAAGACTGGCTTTACTTACATGGGAGTTAATATAATTCGCTGCAAATATTGTGGGAACTCCCTTTGCTTAAAAAAAACTTGTTTCAGAAAATGTATTCTATATAAAGAATAGAAGGGGCTTAAATTCCACCCTACATTATTCCTCCAACTGCCAAAGAAATTGTCAGTACCCAAATGGAAAATCAATCCATAGTCTGTGCAGCATTCTAGGACCAATTCAATTAAAGGAATAGCCAGTAATTCAGTCAATGAGATTATGTATTTTCCTTTACAACAGGCAAAACGGAAGAAGTAAGTTGAGCTGTGGAGACTTCAAAATTTTGAATGATAGTGGATTTTGTAACCTACTATCTCAAAGCAAAATACTACCTGACAATTTTATGGAGTAATTGTCTTTGAACATTTTTATATGTTTGCTTACCAGGACTACCATGCCCTCCTGTATGAGAGAAACACCATTTTAATTCTATTAAACACTTTAACGCGAAACACGCAGTTTAACAAAACATCCCAATGACCTAACTCTAACGCAAGTTTTGACTACAATGGAGATCTTACACTGAATAAAGCCCTGAATGAGATCTTCCAGACAGAGTTATAGCTTAACAAGGTATGCTATAAATAAGCTGAAGTTAAAACTGCCATAGACACGTGTATAGTACCCACAAACGCTACAATACATCTCAGAAATGTACACAGAGATATCTACCTTTAAGAGCTTAGAAATGCAGTTCTTTTACTCAAATGGATGAGACAAGGTATCTCATACAGCTGTTCTACATACAGCTTAATAATTAGTTCTTGCAAAATGAGGCCAACTGTAGCATCCACCCACATTAATTAACAAAACCACAGAAAAAAACCCAAACACCTGAATCATTTCCTCATTCTAGTTCTGTTATATGCCCAGATGACAAACACCCGCCCCCAAAAAATTTAAAAATATAAAACCAACAACAAAGAAAAAGGCATAATAAACTCTGCTCTTTTCCCTTGTGTAAAGTAGCATAAAACAAGTTACTGCAAAAGCAGGCAGTACAGTGTCAATAAAATTTCTTCCAAACTTAGGTTCTTCCAGTTACAGAAACAGCCAAAAGATATAGCAGAACAGCCAAAAAAATACCAACAGCAAGCAAGAAAAGAACCAGCCAAGAGAACACACTGTTTGGTTTTCTGTCCAAGGAAGGAGAGAAGGAAGAGGTGAATTTCCACCTGGAACAAATTCATAAAATAGTGCAGAGCGCAGAATTCTGGCAGCTGTATTTGCTGTTATACTGAATCAATATCCTGATCAAATTTGCCAACACTCACGGACGCATCTGTTTTCTGCATTTGTACCTATGTAAATATTCAGGAAACACAGCTCTCTCCTAGGCGATGGGAGCAGCTCGCGCTCACTGCGAGCAGAGATCCCCGACCACAGCACAGCCACGGCAGGCAGCGTTTCCCAGTCTCTCTGCAAGAGTAGCTGGAGGGAACAAAATTCTCTATTAGCATGCTATGAGCATCCACAGTCAACACACAGAACCACTGACAACTAACCACGTCCATCGTTTCACCAGCTGCATTGCACAGTAAATTGATCAGATGTTCACAAAGCAGCAGAGTGACTGAAAATGGAAAGTCTTCTATGCATCTAATGATACGTGAAGCACATGTCATCTCCAAACTGTTCACAATGACACTACAGAGTCTTCCTCACCAATCAAGACACAATCCAGGAGGCAGAGTGAGGACATGCAAGACAATTTTGCTTGCCTCTTACTATCGCATAGGTTCCTAAGGCCTAAGAATCCAGCATCTATTCTGGTTTTCTAGAATCACAGAATCACCAGGTTGGAAGAGACCCACCGGATCATCGAGTCCAACCATTCCTATCAAATACTAACCCATGCCCCTCAGCACCTCGTCCACCCATGCCTTAAACCCCTCCAGGGAAGGTGACTCAACCATCTCAAAGCTGCTGCAGCTTTCAAAAAATGCAGTACAACCTAACAATTCTCTTTTATGGTTTATACTATTCAGTGTCAACTAAAAGTGAAGATTGCACTAACATAAAAGTTGTTTGGATTGGCTACAAAAGGACAGTTAAAAACAACTTAATGAGACCATCTACAATTTGCAGCCTCTCTAACAACTACATGGATGATACTGGCGTAATGTTTGGTTAAATCTGGTCTGGTTAAATCCTTTACAGCAATTAAGCATGTGACCTACAGATCTGAGTTCCCTTTGCTGTGATTGCGTGCTTAATATCTGATGAAAGTTTAAAGATAAAAGAAATTTAAAAAGTGGGCTTCCCTGGCTTAAGCCTAACTAAAGGAGGTATCATTATTGGTGTTCCAAGAGCTGGCTGATGAAATTGCCTTTGTTATCTGTAAGCCTTTTGATCTCAGCCTTAGTGAGAGAAAGGAATGGAAAGAAAAAACAGGACAAACAGTTCACATTTGACACCCTTCATCAACTATTCAGGAGGCAGCATGGAGAGACCTTCTAGCCTCTATGAAATTTTACGTCGGTTGCCATAGGTTGTTGCATTTGTAAAGCACTTAACACTTGACTTCTGAAAAGCAGCAAATGGGAACTCAACTCCAGAGGAGAGTGAGTGGTTCCAGAACACCCAGCATTTATACGCTGCACATCTGTTTCAACTTTAAACCGAAGAAAGCGAGGGTAAATATCCTCATGAAGACTTGCCATCCTTTACCACCAAAGCACCATTTGGCAACAAATGAGTCACACTGAAAAATGTTTGTGTAGAAGTTATGATCAAGACTCATTTACAACACTTACTGTTTCACATCGAGCTGCTGACAATTTTCAGTAAGCTTTAAGATCTTTCCTTAAGATTTGCAGAGTGAGTTCCATGCCATGCTACATTTTCTTGTTAATTTTACCCCCAGAAAACCTCTCATCCAAGGGAATACTTCATTATACAATTCTAAAACTTTTCCTTGTCTTGAATAAGGTTGAAAATCCACGATTAGTATCATCAAACTGACTATCAGTTCTAAACCAAGCCATTTACCTGAAACTGTTGACAGATGTTAGTGATTTAAAACTGTTAACTGGAGAGAGACTATACTAGTAGAACACCAACTGTAAGTGGAACTTTGATCTTTAGAGAAAATAACTAGATTTATGGAATGGTAGACACACAGCAACATTAAGTAGAGGCTATTTCTTAACGGCAGGCTGGCTGTCCCTCCATCACCCTTTTCTCAATCACTAAGTGTAAGCAAGTGCAAGTTATTCAACCACCTGACCACCGGGAGTTAAATTAATTAAACTTTAGAAGAGTTAAATTAAAAGTATGCTTCAGTCATGAAGATTTAAAATGCATTTATGTCCTTAAGCAAGTTATCATTCTGACATTAAATCAATCACTACTTCAGTCTTGCCAGACTATCAGAATACGAAGCCTATCACCTATTCTCATTTTGCCTATTGCTCAGTCCAAAGTTTGTTATCTCACACTTCTAAGTTCAGTCAGGACTATGTAAGAGTTCCAGTTTCAAGGCTGTGGATCAATAGGTGGTTTTCTAAGACCTGTCCTCTCAATTTGGAGTATAACTGCAAGTCTTAAGTATTTTGCTTGGATCACCAAGCATAACTGAGCATAAATTGTTGCTTCTAGTTAATGTCCATTGCCAAATATGACCATTTTTGACAAAAAGCAGAAGTGTTTGACTTTCTACTGACTGACTAATGTGCTTGGCCTGATACCGTCATTCTTTATGGATATATAATTAGGCATTTAAGCTAGATTTTATGATTTTGCAATCCAACTTTTCATCACATGGGTTATAAATAACTGGCATGTTATACATAAATGACAACTCAAAGATAATGTAATCACTGCTAGTAGGGGTAATTACATGAAACTCTCTTAAAATTTCTTCCAATTTTCTTGTTATTTCACACTGAGAAAGCAGATAAGTGCTTGTGGGAATGACAGTTGCAATGTGAGGTATTTCTTCTTCACTGGAAAATTCTGCCTGACAGTCTTAAAATTCCCAGGTCTTTGCAGGATGGGACCACACGAGCTTTTGCCAATGTCCCTCCTGTTCAAGCAGTGAGGGTGAGCTATGTGACCATCGTACCCGCCAGACAACAAAGGCAGCATGCTAAAAAAGAAGATTCCATACCCCAATGCCAGTGCTGAATAAACCACCTGAACTGCAAACTAACATAAATCAGAGCCAGAAGTTTCCACTATTCTGTGCTCTGTACATGAAGCAGAGCCAGGAGTTTCCACCACAGTGTGCTCTGTAGCATAAGACCAAATAGATATTCAAGCACACAGTTAACACGACAGGAGGAAAAGTAATTCCCTGCCTCTCCATGACACTGAGCAGGATCAATGACCAGGAAACTCAAGGAGTTTATATACGGAGCACAGACTTGCAAAACGTAGGATCAGGAAACTTTATAAAGACCACAGAGTTTGGTCTGTTATGTACTAACTAGATTACTTTTTAAATATCTTCTTTCTGGAGAGTTTATGCCAGATTGCAATTATAATTTCTTACGAAGCTGTAAAAAAGTCACTACACGATGTTTCCTTCTTATTAGAATTCTCTATGCACATATTGCAACTCAAAGAAACCAAGTTGTAAGTATTTTCGATCATATGTGAAGATTAGCTTCCAAAAGAATGATTTCTGTTATTGTGGATACAATGCACACAGTGTTAGTATGAAGAAAAATTGTATCACAGAGAATTTTAGAAACCTGATGCTAGAATTAAGAACCTAAATACTCGACCCTAAAGCAAAACTAGCAGCACTTTGAAGCCCTGACACAAAATCTTCCAAGTCTGCCTAGCACTAACAGTTTGGGCTGACATACATCGTTTAAAAGGGACTATGAAATCTGTAGGCCTGAATAAACTATCATGGTTTAGGATCCAGCCCTTCCATCCCCTTCCTACAGTCTTGTGTGGCTCCAGACCTCCCTGGCAGACGTCCCTTCCTCCTAGCTTTGGCCACAGGATCCACTGCAGGATTTATATCCAGAGGCAGCCTTTCAGGTTGCCAGGGTTCAGTATGAGGTCTCATCAATGTTTCCCCATTCTGTTTCCACATTCCTTTATGATCTCCAGTGTTACACAGAACACCACAGATTAGAGCCACTGTGGTACCTAATCTAACCACCAACAAAGGGAACAGATAAACTGCTCCTAGAAAAGCAAACACTCATGCACAGTTCCTCACAGACCACACTGATGACGTACCCAGCCCCTGCGAGCCTGAAAGCACAAGAACTAATTTCATATGAAAACATCCCACGCCTCACATCCTGTTCAGTATTGAATTCATCAATTCTATTGCACAAATAGCTAGAAAGATGCAACCACTACATTTTTACTGTGATGAGGAACACTGTTCTAACTACACCTTACTGGACAAGCTTTTAAAACAACTACTAAGTAGTAAATAATTGTAAGGTGAATTTTTTTTGTATACTTTTTATTGTATTGGATAAATAAGTGAAAGTTTCCTGGACTTCATTGAAGGTTTTTATATTTGTGGGATATTTGCCAGTTTTTGTTTTAAATTTAAAGCAAGAGAAAGCATGCACGCTGCTATATTTCACAGAACATCTATTCTGTTACCGCATGACAAAAACACCAACCATACTTATCCTTACTCTCGTTCATTGAAGAGTATCTCCTCAAACTTGGCAGTTAAGTACAAAAATTCCAAATGTAATTCTTAATGCCCCCAGCCCCAGACACTGGCAGCGTTTAGAAGTCAGGCTTTTCCAAAGGAATGCTTTTAACTTCAGCACTAACAGGGCTGAAATTATTGTAGAAAAAAGTGTGCTTCCTTTTTCCTTCAAACACCCACTGTCTTCTGTGCAATTCAGCCCAGGGTTATAGCAAACTCCATGCTCTAAGTCTGGTGATCCAAATCTTTCAGTCTTTACTTAGGCAAAACTCCACTGAAGTCAGTGAAATCAGTGGGAGTTTTGCCTGAGTAAGAACTGCTGGGTTTGGCTCAGAACTTATGTGGCTCTGTAAGTGAAGAAGAATGCGAGTGAAAGTCATTGCTGCATGTAAGTAGCTTATGTTTCCAGCCATGAAAATCCTAAGTTACTTTACAATATAAAAATGAGCATCTTAATTTCCTATTACTTACATTATGTTGTAGAACGCATACAGCAAAAGGAACAGAGAAGGGCTTCTACAACTATCGGTAGAGCTAAGTGACCACGATGACACTAATTCTGTGTGCAGTTACAGCTTTTCCGTTTCACTTCTTACTTAGCAATCATGAAAAAAAATATCTGGGAGGCAGTGATTCTTTGAACATGCAGCTCTGCTTACAGCCATGTGTATCTTATCTGTCCCCTATTGGAATCCACGGGATTCTATTCTTCAGTATGTCTCCCACTAGAAAACCGTGGAGAATATCAGATACAGAAAGATTTAGGTTCAGAGATGTGCTACATAGAAAAGAAAACACTCTGTTACTTAATAGATAGATTTTCACTGTTGTGACATGTCCATTCTGAGTCTTCAAGGAATCTCAGCAGGCTTGCACTTGCCTCCATAGGTATATTCTCTCACACATACCTGTATGTGCACTCTGTGTGAATTCAGTCTATGTTCTCAGATTTGGACAGCCATAAACATCACCAGCATCGTGAGAAAACAGATGTGGGGACTTTGATAACTGTTTAAGAGCTAAAACTGGTTCAAAATGAACAAAACACTTTAAAACTTTACAATGAAGCATAAATTTAATTAAACCAATTTTAGCCAACCTGCAACATTCCAGAGAACTACATTTTTAAACATCATGCTTAATTTTTTATTTGCTTCTGTGTGTTTCCTTCTCCCTTGCCCCCTTTTAGCCTCTTTCAAGTTTAGATTCAAATTCATAAATAGGTTTCCAATCCTCATAAAACTGAACTTTTGAAAAATTAAATAACTGAACTCTTTTGCTCACTATGAGTACGGGACCCTGCTAAGACTCCATAAAATATCCCTATCAAAAAAATCCAATACCTTAAGTTCTGCCTTTTGGTGTTTTTTAAGCCCTACTCTTCTGCTATGCCAGCATGCGTGTAAAACAGTTGAATTTGCTACCTGGAATTAACTATCACAGACTTTTAGACCTCTCCCTCGTTCCTTGAACCAAGATTTAAGGATTTGGGCTCTGCGCAGGCAGCAGAATTTAAATAGTAATAGGAAACAGATATAAATTGCTTGCATACTGATTTTCCACCTCTCCTCAGTATTCTCTGTTCTGCACCTGTAAGAAACCAAGACAAAGCAGTCTTGCCTGTGTATCAACCACACACTCTTATTTTTCAAAACATTTGTGTGAGTTGCAACACTCTACACACGATCTTCAGAGAAATTAACTGGCTTGCTAACTGGTGGAAAGTCCTGAACTAAAACTCCACTCTGAGGAAGTTATATGTCATCTCAAAAGGAAGTTTAAACCCTTCTAATGAATTGATGGAACTGGTTTAACTATATAAATACTTCAATTGTCCCATCATTCTCACAGAACTGTGTGTAATCTTACTCCACTAGATACAGAAATAAGATTACTTTTTCAAAAACCTCACTGCAATGTTGAAAGCCTAAAAAGTTAAATAATTCTTTTATTTATTTATTTATTTATTCTTTCGTTCCTCCTCAGCAAGCCTGCCCTCCCAGTTCACAAGAACACTCTGGGAGACAATCACATAGGACAAAAGCTGTTGCTGGATTTATGTGACTGTCTCCCAAAGAAGCCTGTTGAAGCCGTGGGTGGTAATCACCACTGCTGGACTTGCCTAAAAACATACGGGTGAAGGTGGTAAAAAATAGAGAGTTTTTAAAGTCAGATAGTCATGCAAATGGATTAGCACATATGGTTACTGTACACAAAGCACTGAAGATGGATTTTACCTGCGAGAATAAGTTGGAAGAAGGCATTACATCAACCTGTGCCACTTGACACAGGGGGGGTTTAAGCCTTTTCTCCTTGGCAAGACTGTTGAACTACGCCGCAGCAGCTACTCCCAGCACCTATGCCTCCACCTGTTCTAAAACCAGCAGAGCAGCTGACCTCATTGACACAGACCAGTGCTTTTCAGAAGGGACGAAACTTACAGACCAGGAAACAAGTCAGAGGACAAATAAATATTATCACTTTAGCCTTCTACATACCTGGAAATCCCTAACTCTTCAGAGGAAAAACAGAGGCTGTTCTACCAGGCTGCCATGACAGATCTGAGAAAGACACAGACAGTTTTATGATCTTATAAGTGTTCTACGCGGAAAGGGAAACTTGGAAGTAATAAAGCATTTTCTTACAACTGAAGCCTGACCACAACTGCTGCCAATTCAACAGCAAACTGGCTTCAAGTATGTGGAGTCGGATGGTTTCAGATTCACCACTACAGGGAAACCAGCTCTGCCGCCTGGCACAACCGCCGCCTGGACACCCGCCACGATTGTGCATTGAGTTAAGCTCCAGACAGGCTCTAAGGGCTGAACTTTAAACCATTTGTATTTTTAATGTACACAAATAAATTTATAGCTGCATAAAAAAAGTCATGCTTCAGGGATTAACCTCTAATAACCTCTCTTGCTATGCTAACAAAGACATTTAAAAACTGCCTCTCCAAGTTACACAGGACTCAGGTTAATGAAGGCAATTCAAAAAGAAATTTCAAGGCCTCATTATATCTAACAAGGGATTAGTGACACCAGCAATTTTAAAGACCACTTGTGGACACTTTGATGCTGCCCCGTGGCTCGGGACTCCCTCGTTTTACCTCAGGATTCCCAGATGACGGTAGGTTGGGCAAGGTGAGCAGAACGTAAGAGAAGTCAGCGGCACGCAGGCCTTGAAAATGGAAGCGTCTCTCAGAACGTCACGGCATACAGCTCTCATCCAAGGCATCCCACCACCTAACGATTTAGTGTTACCCTGTTTAACAGGTGAGAAAAGCGAGGGCAACCAGCTACAGGGATCTGCCTTATGACTGTAGGGATCCTCACAAAGCAGAGCTGACCAAGGAGGGATGCCTGGGGCTGAGCTTACGCGATGCTCATGCAGCCGCAGTCACTACCAGGAGGTTTGAGCCCCTTAAGCAAAGGCGAGGCAGGAAACGTATGGCTGAACACGGGATTTTTTTAAGATCTGACTATTTTAAACACTTTAATGGCTTCCCTATAATTTTGAGGCGGCCATCAGTTTTTGATAACACATTTTGTAAAAATCTATGTAAGTGATCCTACTAGCATTCCCTGACAGAAAAAGTTGTTATTATAAACCCATGTTACCTCTGTTTGAGAATCCAGACAGAAATTATCTGTCCTGAATGTCACAACTTCAGAAAAGCTTGATTTGAAATATCTGATCAACTAGACAACAGAGGATGCTGATGGGAAAAAGCCCTCAAATCAGGGTCAGCCCACACCACCAAAACTGAAGCAGCTACAACAATTAATGCATTAACAGGAAGAGACTAAAGCTGGCAAAACAATTCTGATAACATTTCAAATCAGAAAAAAAAAACCTAAAAAATTGAAGCTTGCCTTTTCCCTTAGTTGCTATTGTAGAACTGTTTCCAAAATCACTCCAATACTTAAATAGAAAATGCAAAAGGCTCTATAGAGATGTTCATGACCTTACATATTTTCTGGGAAACTGTCAAATATTCAGACCATCCAAGTTTTGTAGTTTTATATCCAAACAAAAAGCCGGTTCCTAAATTCAACTATTTATCTCAGAACCTTCAAGGACAGAAGGGGGAAAATTAAAGAATCAAAGATGGAAATTGTCAGGTTTAGAGAAAAGATCATAAGATAAAGTAACCTACAAGAGAAAGTTGGATATGCTCACCCACAACAACAATTCTAATCTTATTTTTCATTATGACTATTAATGCTTCTGGTTTTTGTTTAGACATAACAGTAAAAATACTTAAAAGTGAAAAATACCACAAGGAAAAATAGTGAGAATTTTTTCAAGCTTCAGGGACACAAAGTTTAGTTTGACTTTTGACCATAAACTACAAGGTTTCCATAGTTTGCATTTTATCTGAAAAAGTTCAGTAAATCCCTAGTAGAAACTATTCCATAGGACAGATGTAAAAAAAGAAAAATAAAAAAATAAATTTAAAAAAAATTAAGAAAAACCCAGCCACTTTTACTTGAAACCTAAGCATGGTTTACCATTAATCATTCCTATGTGGTTAGAATCTGACCGTGACAGTTTGATGTATTAGGCATTTTCTTACTTCCATCATCAGTATGGTCTCATAGCAGAGTTGCTTATCGTTTTGCTTTGCTTTAGCTTTCTTAATTTCCTGGACCATAATAAAACAGCTGAAGAAATACCTCTGTTTCTTACGCTGATCATTCTTAATTACTGATTTCTTTGGTAACGGATTATTCTTCCAGGTGCCACCAAATCACCAGTAACCAAGGATCTCAAGGAACATAACACACTGTGAGCATTTGGTGTACTCCCTGTCAGGCAGCCTGAGGATAACACCGAATAGTTAACCTTAAAATACTAGACAACCACGAGTACCTGAAAATTTCAAAAGCATGAGATGTGACCCCAAGAGTAAATCTTGTTGCAATCACCCCACATCACACAGAGTATGTGTGCGCTATCCTCAGTGGTATAGAGCTACACTACCCCGATCACTCATCCTCTTCCAGATCCTTCACAGTACCAAGAAAATCTGTGCCCGATAACAAAATTGTCTTCAGTTCAACTGGCTCAAAAAACAACAATTCTACTATTTCAGAAAAGAATTTTTCACTTAATGAGGAAATAAGAAAAATCATTTACACAGTTATGCTCTGTCCTTGTGTTTTTCTAGAGGATATCGGCTCATAGCTAACATCAAAACAGTTGGTGCCCCTGGCTAGAATACTTCACTATCACCTGCTCATTCAAGCACTAAATAAATCTCAGTTTTCAAGTACTTACAAGCAGGAGTCCAGCACGTGTTTCAAATGCTCTATTTCTGTACAGATGTTAATATGCCCTCCATACACTGAACGTGTGTTTGTTGTCTCTGCAGAAGGTGCTTAAAACTCATTTCAAAAGTATACTGAAATAATTACATTAAGAGAAATAAGAGATCTTTCCTTATAGGGGGTAATTCCTTATGGTAAATCTATTAACAGTTTAAGATTAAAATGCAGCATTTCCACATTTGCACCATTGCTTCTAGAATTTCAGCCTCCAAGGAGCAAGGAGGCAATCTTGTATAAAAATAGTAAGCTTTCTACTGCTATGTTATCCTTTACCTATGATGACTTACAGATTAGTTGGTGTCTTTTAAAAACCAGCTCTAAAAGCCTTTTAAATTTTTGATGAAAGAAGTAGTTTCCAACTGACATATTTTAGCAACAAAAGGATTTTTCTTTCAAGTAAAAAAATGGTAAAGGATTTATTTCCACCACCATGATATTTTGGGAAGAAATCTCATGAAAAATGGAAGCAAGCGTTATGCTGCAGTCAAAAAGCAGTTATGGTTGGAAGGATTAATTTACTGACTCCTAATTCACCTCACTCTCCTGTGTCTGCCAAATCGGTGGGAGTGGAAAATTGTCAAAAGCTTCTGCCTCTTGATAAAACCTTCCTCACAACCCACACGCTGGGAAAACAGTACCTGTAACCCATGAAGAAACAGATCGACAGCTTCAGGCAATCACATACACAGGCAAACCTTTAATTTAATACTGTCTCATGCTCCGCTTTCATGTGTCTCATTTATAAGGGGTCTTTAAAGAGGAGCAATGGAGCTGCTGTCAGGGATATAATTGCTGTGTTGGTGCCTTTGGGTCCCCACGCACATGATGTTTGATCCCGCTGCTGTCCTTTTGGCTGTGATGCATAGTACGTGATACGGAAGGAGCGATCAAGCAAGCTACAGCTCAAATAAGGATCGGTGTGTGTCACACACACCAGCCCCCTTCTATGTACCATCTTTCAACCACGCACTGAAAATTTGCTTCACCGTCCTGATGCATAATTCGATCCAACTCCTGACTCGCAGGCTCTGAGCCCAGTGAGCACGGCTAGTAATCCATCTGTAGCAATATACCTGCAGGAGAGCTCGGAGCAAAATCGCAGTCCTGACTCTAACAGCAGGGCATTTGTTTAGTTACTTAGCACAGCCCCTTCTGTGTGCCAGGTCTCATTTCCAGAATGGCCCTGGTGGCAAGAGGCTGGGCAACTCTATTAACCAGCTGGTTTCCTTAAAACGTGTACATCATCCTCGTGCAAAACGGAGCAGTGCTGCACACAAAATGAAAGATAATCTCAGACACTGGGGGGTGGAGGGAAGTGTTTTAAGAAGTGATATTACTTAAAGGCAACCACCAGGAGTTTACAAGAACTTCCATACTTCTAATTAAACATTTTATGAGTCTCGAAACACATTCCTTTGCCCTATTAGACATCTAAGCACTTAAAAAAAAATTCAGAACCTTATAACATTACCAGATAGAGATATAAAAAACAAAAAAGTCCTCTTCAGAAGAAAGATTTATTTATACGATGACTGTTATTATCTAAAAACAATAACAGGGACTTATTTTACTTGCTAGATTTAATTTTCCTCTTTTCTGTTGTTTGTGGATACCTTTAAATACCTTATAATACAAGCTACCCACCTCCTAAATCACTGCTCCATTTATATGCTCAGCATGTTTGGAAGAATTATTGAATTCCTAAGAAAGTCAAGATAAACTCCCTGTGCCAGAATATAAAGGATTTGCATTACAGTGAAAAAACCATATTCATTAGCATTCAAGTGAATTTTTACCTCAAAAAGCAAATATTATGAAAAAGAAAAGCAAGTAGATCAAGAGAAGTGATACTGATAGTGAAATACAGTAAAGAAATTATTTTGCGAACTGTTAGTTTCTTGGTAAAATAGTATTTCCAGGTGTAAAATTCATGGCAAATTCTTTAAAACATATGTTTATCTAATAAGTAATCCAACAAGTTTCTAGGACAGCTTTCCAGAAAATGGTCTATGAACCATGTCTAAGAAACAAATTAGCTCATCCATCACACGCAACCATTTCTTTGGTAACGACTTAATGAATTTAGCTTAACTATGGTAGGACTGAACATGATGCTGTAATTACTGTGGGAATTACTGCAGCCCTCGACCTGTCTTTTAGATCTTTAGAGCATGGAACAAGAAGCTCAGCACAGCCTGAACCAGAGCCCAAAGTCGAAAGGCTTTGGATCTAGGCCTACGATCTCAGAGCTATTAAGGAGGTATCGTTACAGACTTCTGCCAGTACACACCACTCTGCTAATATTTCAGAGTTGTGTTTCCCACAAGAACAGGCAGGGATACGCTGCACAGGAAGAACTGAAAGCCCCACAGAAATCTTGAGGAGAAAATTGGAAGAACATTTATTTCGCCTAATCACAAAGGGTGAAAGAAAACATTTTGAGTAATTTTGTTAGAACATATTTAACTTTAAACTGAACAACCCGCTACCCTAAGTTTACTTCAAAGTTTTTGAAGCACATTAGGGTTTTGTTACCAATACTGCAGTAGAGACAGACAATAAAGCCAGGAAGAGTGAGGCAAGAATGCCAGAGGTCAAATAAACCTGTTTTGTAGTACAGCTACACAGAGCATATTCTTATAATTTGGCCACGTCTGTGGATATTTACTTGACAGGATTATTTTTCAACTATGTTATGTCTCACTTTCAGATGTTCTACTGGTGATGTCAGCAATTACTGCCATATGTAAATTACCATCTGTTTTTTCCAACTCAGAATAGGGTCATTTTAAAGTAAATCCAAATAACTTTCTTTTATGTATGCTAAACAAATAAATGGTCCAATCCTTCCTTAGTTACCAGCCCACAAAGGCTCTCTAACATTCTCATGCTTCATCAACAGAAGGGCTAAGGGTGATATTTTATGGGCAAATACATTCAAGGCGACATACCAGCTTCTCAGGAGAGTCAATGGAAGCCCTGTTAACCTTGAGCTGCAGGTGGGAATACTCAGGTACAGAGATGAGAAATTGTTTTTGTCAGTATGACAGTGGGAGAAATTATGTTTGCTTATATGCTGGCCCCATGAAAGTCAGAGATGGAAATACTTGTTTTATTGGGTCACATCATGTGCTCCCTGCTTATAATTGAAGAAGTTGTAGACGTTGTACCAGTAACTGTAGCCCGGTGCCTGAAGACATGCAGGTTAACTAGTTCATTTCCTGGCCATACAAATTTTCTTTCAGACACTGCAAGGATGCAAAACCATTCAGGTGCTGGAAAGGGTGATTCGTCGAGCGTATCTCAAAGTTGTTGTTATTGACAACTGTTTTGAGCTTCTGAATGGTGTTTTACATCTGTGGCCCAGGAATTTGTACTTAATAGCTGTGTAACAGCACTCCCCTGCCTCACAGGACTATCAACAGGGTAAGAAAACTGAAGACAAAATTCACAGATACAACAGAAGGGCTGGTAACATAAAGCTGGATGCAGTCATTAATGTTCACGCAGTTCAAGCACGGCCACATTCACTCTCCACACTGTGTTTCCACACAGATGTACTGAAATGCCACTAGCCTGCTCCTGTGTGACCTGCTCATCAGCTGTCGCCCCGCGAGCACGCAGCATTAGCCACACGGGCATTGGGTCTGACCACCTAACACCAGAAGATTCCACTGAGTAAGGCCAGAAATTTTACTCCAGTAAGTCAGAAGAGAGAGTTCTTCCTTGACAAGAAAACAGTCAGCCAAGGAACAGTGTCAAAAGGGCCATGACCTCAAGTTGTTTGACCCTGGTTTGGTTCTTCCCCCCTCTTACTTAAGCTCCCTATTTCTGAGATAAGCAAGGGCAAGCTCCGCTCATACCGCACCATGGAAGGAAGTCCCAGCGCTGGGATGAGCTCAGAAACTGCTGGGCAGGCAGGAAAGAATTCTAAATAGGGCTACACATACCCTCAAGATGTTTTTTAAAATCACCTATTAAAGCTTTTCTTTCACAGATCAGCAGAGCACAGAATTAATTCTATGCATATATATGCACGCGTACATGCGAGCACATGACGTTTTAGAAGCAAAATCCCAACTTCAAGCTTCAATAATAAGGATCATAGGTCTTTAGCAACGTAGGAAAAATAATTATTAAGAATGAGAGAAATGGTTCAGGCCTAACACAAACTCTCTTAAGTCTCAACCAAAGCAATATATCTATCTAATTTCAGGCACGAATGAAATTAGTTTACCTATTAGTACATTTTCTTTTGGCCAGAAAGGGAACCTTGTCTCTGAATGCAAAGCGCGTGTATTTTGGATTAATGCCTGAATCAAATCTTCTACAGTTTGTCATTAATTGCCTTGCCAGTTTTTCCATTAAATATGCTTTGGACCTCTGAGTGTTCTTACGTTTCTTGCAGTGGGTTACGTTTGTGCAGGGGGGATGGTGACACCTGAACCTGTTGAGAACCAAATGAGCTTTTAAAATGTTGACGAGTTCATGTTGCTTCCCTGGTTCCTGTGGACAAGTTACATACTGCAGCGATGACAGCCCCTACGGCAGTAGAAATGGACACCGCAAATCAACCATTCCAAGTATCGACCCATAAGTCACTGATCAGAGCCAGCAGATTCTGTAGTACAAAGATTCACACTCAAATGGCTCCGACTCCCTTGCACAGTCTAGCAGGTACAACATATGGGGCGTATTTCCCTTTGTCCATGCATTTTGCCAGCTAGCCTGATTTCTTTTTTTAATACTAATGTAAAACAATAAAAACAAAACTCAAAACTGTACAATTTGATATTGCTTTTTTGCTGAGGACATCATGCTGGTGGCTTTAGTACATTTGATTAGCTTCATCGACACCCGTACTGATTCAAGCAGTACCATTGATACTGATTCACAGCCCATGCATCCAACACTAAAGAAGCTACTACAATGGGAGAAGAATTCAGCTGAAACAACTAAAATCTAAAGGGTGGTGAAATACTCTTCTCTAAATGCAAATATCTATCGAGTGTTCTGACAAAACTATATTTAAAAGGCTACCTGCTTGGTGAGTAAAGAATAATGATTCCACTCAGGAAGACTCAAAATATAGGGATAGGCGAGTCCTCAGGAAGATTCTCTAGTTACTCAAAGATTTCTCAAGCCTATTGTATCCAGTTAAACCAACAATTTCCATTCTAGAGACGATTCCAAACTACCAGGTTAGAAGCGGGGAGGAGGAAACCGTGATTAAGTACTGTTTTAAAATTAGGAGTTCAGGCCTCATGCATTCTGCACAGTATCACTCATGTTTACCCTGAGCATCTCCACTTTCCAATTCCTCACCACACAGGTTTCCCATCTGATGCCAACTTAGCCTTAGGTATTTCTCAGCCACAGAGGACACCAGTCCAGGACAACTGCTTCTGGACACCCCAGAGAGAAGGAAGCTGAACTCTGACCATCTAGCTTCTGATCGTGGACGGAAGCACCAGCTAGAGCTTCCAGCTATGGATGAAGAGAGTCCTGCTCATTTCCTAAGAAGTGCACAAAAAAAATGTTGCTCTTGGCCACCACAAACATGGTGTAAGTTGCAAAGCTACACAACCTTATTTCCCTCCTGAACGGAAAACTGATGCAATGCAGTTTCACTGACTTCAGGCCAAGTAATTCCTTAACAACAAATGAAAAGCAGAACATAATTAGACACATATCAGAACAAGTGCTAGGAGTTCTGTAAGAATTATGAGGGTAAAAATGTAACGCTTGGATTTCAGTAATTTTCTGTTTCTTGAATGGTCAAAGTTCTGCAGTGTTAAAATACAGAGGGAGCAAGCTGGCAAGAAAAGCCACCTCCCATTGACTTTACAATCAATCACAAACTGACACTCTTAGGAGCAGAATTTAAAAAATACAAACCTATACATCAATTACAAATATTCAGACAAGTAAACAAAACAAACAGTTCAAAGGAGCACAACATTTCAATATAGGTTCCTGTTAAAAATGGCTTCTCACTTATTTTCCTCGTCTTCAATTCACTGTCTGTCCATGGCAGGAAAAATCTTAACTGAGCAGTTTCCTAGAGCAATAAGATCTACGTAGCCAAGGTTCGGCAGCTGGAGCAGGGAAATACACAAGATTATCGGGTAGTCTCTTACAATACAGGACAAAGAATGACTGTATTAATAATAGCAGACACAGTACATTTTTTTACGATATATTTTTCAAAATTAGCCATATGAACACAATAAACGAGAAAACATGTCTCTACCTAGTAAAACCGACAACCTAAGATTCATTGATAAAGTAACAGGCCATTTTTCATGCTCCGTCTGCTGTATCAGCTGAAAAACTACGAGCAGTACAGTCTGAAGTACTTGGCATTTCGATCACAGCGCTAAAACATTCCACATTGCTCTTTTACTGCAGAAATTCATTTCCAGGTAGGAACACGGCATTGCTTTTATTTTACTTGCTAACGAGGATAATTGGCAGGCAACACTGCTGCTGCTCTAGACTTGTTCTTTATATGGATCTCTGAAGACCACATCTGCATGCAGTGGTGACAGAAATATTTTCCATATGAGGCACCACACCTCCTAAGGTCCCTCAGTCTGGACAAGGTGAGTCCATCTATTATTTTCCATGCTCAATATCAATCAACCAGGAAGTTAAAAATTTCAGTGACAACTAGAGGGCAATGATCAGCTTCCAGTCGCTCTGATCAACAATCCAATTAAATCCCCTGAGCCTCTGCTGAAAACTTTTCCCTGCTTTAATGCTTTAATTAGATCAAAGGCAGCACAAGATTTCATTAAAAGATGTTTTCTTGAATCAAAACCATTACAACTTCTCTTTTCAGAACACCCTGAAAGCAAAATACAGTTTATGTCTAGACATACGAGCTACAGACAGCGTCAACCACAGCGCCGGATAAGGTGTTTTTTCCAGTTCACTTCCACTTTCTTTTACCAGGGAAAGTAATTGCTCTGGAGTTTATTAGGCTACTATAAACTTATGACAGGTCTAACAAAAGACAAAGCTCTAAAGCACAATCACTGTAGATTTACTTAAGGAAGGCTTATTAATGAACAAAATTATCCAATTATTCCTTTAAAATGCAGGACTATACATCACATTGCAGTTGGCAAGGGGGAATCAAATTTTTCTGATAGCACCTTCATTAGATGGAATATTTACTGTATCTAATAATACTACGCTAGATGAATTATTTCCTAAATGACAAGTAGCTGAAATCTTCTGAAATAAGAACTTCATGCAAAACTGCTCTGATGAGAGTAAAAATCTGAAAAATTGCTCTTCGTAAATCAAGCAGCAACTTTTTACAGCATAGCCAGGGCTCTTCTATCCCATTACTTAAGTTTTCTTATATTAAGGATGCATAAAGTCCATCTTTAATGATATGACATACATTTAAAACAATAATTTCTTTCTGCTCCTCCACATGTTAAACTACCTATATCTGCACAAAGAGAATGTTATGAAAGTAGCGGAGCTTGGTGTTTTTACACGCCCAGATCCCCAAAAGGCATCCTTTGTAAAAACTTCTTCTATCACGCATGATTTTTGTAGAAAATCTGAGCAGAACACTACCATCTACAGCTGCAAAGACCTTATTTCTCCGTATGCTGGTAAAGAAAAATTCACCAGTAACAGTCACCTCTCACAAAAAGCATTTTGTGTATCAAATCAAAAGAAGCTCATTTCCAATCGACTCCCCCGTAGTACCTAAACCTTTCTGCACCACCCACAAACCAAAACAACTAAACCAAACCAAAACAATAGCTTTTTATACACAAAGCAAAGAAGGCAATTCTAAAATGTCTGGCAACACAAAAATCATTCCCGATCTGTCTGAAGAGATAAGAAGAAAGTCCAACTCGGACAAGACGGGTTTTGACAAGCCATCCCGCTTTGCTTACCTGACCCGCAGGTCTCGCTAACGCTGCTGTTTGAAAGCAGAGCAACATTAGTATCAGGTAGCTGACAGACATTATTACCCAAAGTTAGAGCTACCCTGGAGGAGAAACCCCTCTGCCAAGCGCTAACAGCTAGCAGATGCACTCGTGTCTCAGTCTCACAGCCCTCAGCTCTTCCAGGTCCGACTCCTTCTCCCTCTCCCCTCTCTATCGCACTCACTGTACACCCAGGAGCTTTGCTCTCAGCCACTGCTCTGAAGACAACTGGTAAGTTGATCTCTTCATGTAATGACTTCTCCCTGCTGGGGGAGGGGGCTCAGCCAGCAATGGGCTGGGGGGCTGCAGTTGGAGAGCAGAAAAGGGGAGGGACGCGAATGGTCACTGCCAAGTTCTGCATCTGCTCCGACTCATGGAACAAGCTAAACGGTAACCTCTAACGCACGAGGAGGTTTGGCAGCGCGGTATTGACTTAGGCAGGCATGATTGGAGAAACAGGCTAGAGCAGCTCGCAAAAGATGCCTGGTGATGGTTAGACGGCATGTGCTACTTAAAGGTACAGCACCTCCTTTTGCTGAAGAAGTTTATAATAAGTAAATCTTGCACTCAAATCTAGTCAGGAAGCAGCCTGTGGTTTTACACTCAGCTCTACATCAGCACCGTCCTGCAGCCTCAACAGCCCGATCCTGCCACAGACTAGTCACAATCTCCTGGCTCTCACTCCTGGCCCACAGGGAACCCCGGTGTCCAGTTGCTCTCCAGACTATCGCAACTCCTTCCTGAAATGGCCCCCGTCCTTTAGGATAATCCTGGAGCAGGATATGGATGTACTCTTTCCTTCTTTTTCATATTATAGCTGAATAAAAGACATTTTGATTAATTACAGGCCAACCTATCAAATAACCCGCTTTGACTAAGCAAGCAGGAGTGCAAGCCTCTGAAAAGAAAATCTTTTCTTCTAGAAGATGAGTAAGACCCACTTTCCAGTAATGAGTAAAGCACTATTGAAAACCCGACACAAAGCTGAGTTACCACATCTGACAAGCAGACCACAGAGTGTCCCAAACCCGAGTAAAACTGCAGAGCTGTAAAATTTGGAGGGCTTCCTTTCAGTTGAGCAAGTCCAATTGTAATCTCTATGCAACAGACATCATGGTAAACTAAGCAACATAGAAACACAGAATATAAAAGAAGTTTTGAACCCCGACGATCTATCACATTCAACAACAGGAGAGAACAACTGTTCTATAACACATACAGGATGATCCAGTCCCATATCTCCTCTCCTTCTTTTTCTCATTTTAACTTTCTCTAACTTTACTGTTGCCTATTTAAGTATTTTTTCATGGGAATGTGAGACGTTTTGTCTTTCTTAAAGTTCAAACTCCTGAAGTCAAGAATTCCACTATATTCTCATCTTTCATGTACATACACATTTTGTTTGGTTGCAGGGGAAATCTCAAAAATATGACCCCAAAATAACCTAGTCTCATATGTCAGACAGTAAAGAACATGAACTCAGAATACAGGTACTTTGAAATATCTCAGCATTTCAGGAGGCGGGAAGTAAAAGTGCTGGTGAAGTTGAGAAACACATAATTACTATGTATTAGATATCTCATTGTGATTAGTAAGCTTCATATACAAAACTGAATATGTCAAACCCCCCACCTTATTTTTAAACTAGATTTACCAACCCTTCTTTTCCTCTGCTATTAAAGGTGAAGGATAGAAGTATTTTACCTCTTTTTTTAATATTCAAAAAGTCATAACGGAATACTTTTATGTATTAGAGAGCTTTGAGAACTGTAATTAAATACAAGCTCCTAAACCAGTATAGAAAACGTAGAGCACTCACTGCTGCTAAAATTCCAAATTCTGCTGTATTTGAATTCGAGTATCTGGTTCTCCAGCGTATTCAATCTGACCTGTATTAACCAGACATGGTTGTCATTGCACCTCTTCCCTCTCAGGCCGTTCCTTTTGCAGAATACTACTATTGTCCATAAAGAGCTCCATCTCTCCTGTCTGACTGGACTCACAATGCTGTCTCTTGTCCCCAGAGCTGTAAGAACCGCGACTGACGGCCGAACAAAGAATCTTCCTCCTTTTCAAGGCAAGCTGAAGGCTTGTAGATGATACCAGTGTGCTGGCAGCTAATGCACAGCTACCATCGCGGGGACTTTGTACACTGCTTGCGTATGGCAAAGGCTCCGGACTGAAAATTTAAAGCCAAATAAGGCTAAGGAAATTTTCCATCAAAATCCTGTCAGGAAGCCAATCTGTCCTTCCATATTTTTTTGAAATACCTAGATGTACCACAAAAGGAAAAAGGATAGTGAGAAACTGCCAACTAAACTGGAGTTCGGAACACTTCCAGTACGAGAGCTCCAACTCTGATAATTAAAACAACAGTTTCAGTGCCTGAAAAAGTTGAAAAAGAATACACCATTTCAGACGGTAACAAAAGCTCCCATGATGGAAGTTCCTTCGTACAGATTGGCTACTGTTTCCATAAAACGAAGCTTTGTCTTTTTCTGCAGATCTTCACAAAGTGAACTGATTTTTGTTAATAAATATATAGCACAGGCACAAAATCGCCAATCCTCTCCTTTTTAATGACAGGCAGAAAAGCAAAATTAAAAAACTAGGAGTAAGAGTGATTTTTGTCTTCTCTCAGCTGATCTTTCCAGAAAATAGTACATCCTCTCTAAACAATAAAAAAAAAAAACCCTATCAGAATCTAACTGAGTATCATTAGGATGAGTTTCTGAGCACAGGAAACTGTACTACATTCCCATTTAATAAGTCATATAACTAATTTTTTCCATATGCAGCTAATTTTTCCTCTACAAAAACATACAGGCAGACTTCCCCAAAATCCAGAAGTCAGTGTTTTGTTGTCTGTATTAAGACAAGACCTGTCCATACCTGCTACTTTGCCTGCAAGCTTTGTCCAACTGAACTGGATGGAACTGTGCACATCCACAACCACAGCTTTTCTTTGCAGCACAAAGTAACTTGACACTTAACACTACACCGAACTTGCACTGCTGCCACCAAGATCAGAATTTCTTGCAAACCCCAATAATTGCTACATTAGAGATTACAAAACTAGTGGTGCAAGAGAAAAAAAAACAGTTTATGATCGAAGAGCTATTTCAGACACGAAGTTCTGCAGTAGCAGAGAGAGAAACCAAAATACCTTGCAATAGTAAAATGGAAGATATAAAAAAAACTCTAATTTCAACACAAAAGTACCCTTGATTTTACTTAGGAACATACGAAATAATACGGTAATTATTCTAGGTATATAATTTAAATAGAAGATCCCCAAACTATACTTTTAAAAGTAACAGAAAAAGCCATCAGACTCTTTTGAGGACAGTTACTATCTCTTACTCTCAGAAATTAAAATGCACAAAATACACAATGGATCTTCAGCTAGCATAGTTCTCATTTAAAAAGTGCTAGCTCTCATCTGTGAACAAATTAACTGTCAGTCTCAAAGGGTTTGTAACTATCAGTCAGTTGATGAAGTTTGCTGACAAGCTACCTCCTGAGGCAATTGCACCTAAATCTCAAACAGGGACAAGTTTGTTAAACTTGTCAAAAGCGAGCAATTTCTCTTCCAGGTCTCTCAGCCAACCTGTAAATCCAGGTAAAATCATGAATAGTATTCTCATCAATATCACTCACAGTTACTTCTTTCTGCTAAAGGTGTATTTGATTAGAAAATTGACTAAATTCCTAATATAAAAGTAACCGTAAGAGTCAAATTAACATTTTAAAGACTTCTTTACTACTTTGCACAGCTTTAACATTTGTACATCTCAACTCTCAAATCCTTAAGGCAAGATCACATGAAGTATAACTGCATATTTCCGGCTGAAATACTTGAGAATAAAACAATGATTATTTCTTTGTATTTCAAAATATTAATACATACATGTGAAAATAGCATGCTTGGCCAGACACCATCTTCCTGGAATCACTAACAAGAAAAACAGATTAAGTAGATGGTGCATATTCTAGTACTAGTTAAGAAAAGGTGGGGTTTTTTTAATCCTCATTTTTCCACTTGTTTCTCATTCAAAGTCACTCCAAGTTCCAGCTTTTTCTCTGTTTCTCATATTTTCGTTTCTTTGTTGTGAGGAAATGGAGATCTGCCCAGATCAGTTTTGAAAATACACCCTTAAAAAGGTATTAGTGCATCCTGTGGAAATGGCATTACAAAGTGACTTTCAAATAGGCAGTTGTACATAATAAAGTCAGCCCAGCTTATGCTGCATCACTGGAAGTTTATCAGTTACTTCAGTAATAACAAGTTCATCTTCGTTATCATCTTCTTTTTCTCTTCTGACCACCATGGGACTGGCAGCGCACGGTGCTTTTAAACTGCACTCAAACCCTGAACAGGAATCTGAGCATTTCCTTCCTCTTTTCCCTACCCTTAACTTCTTAAAGCTCAGACTTCTGATTACAAAGCCAGACTTCACTGAAAAGGTCCCCTTCAAAGAGCGGAGTATTAACCTCAAATTGATTTATCATCCCGAATCTTTCCTTCAGTACTAAATCTATTATCCCTTCTCTTCTCTGGCATTACAGTGTGCTAGAGGGAAGACCCTTCGTTGTCACCTGCCCAGGACTGGGCTAGAATGTATATTTTTCATGGCCATATTCCAATTTTCTCTATTTTGATGATAGAATTCTGGTTTATATCCGAAGTTCTCAAAGCACCTCTTTGCCTCCCCAGACAGTAGTTGCATAGTGCAAGCCGAATGAGATGACGTTTATGAGGCATTCCTTCCTCTGCCCAACACTACAATTTGACTACAGAACAAGTGGACACTATGCTTTGAACGTCTAAGTTTTATGATTACCATAAATTTTGTGATAAAAATTTTCCTCTTTGCACTTCTCAATCAACGTCTTCTGTTTCCCTAATGAGTCATTAAGATTTTAGCACCATATTCTAGTTCTCCTCATACTTTATTTTTAAAATATTTCCTTACGTATTTTCATAACACATGATCTGACATTATTCATGCTATCTTCTACCTCATCCTATACACAAAAAAAGTGATGAAACCAAAAGGAAAAGAGTTCTTTAATGGATCATATTTAATCTTTTTCTTTGTATGCATAAACAAAGACACACATTTCTAGAAAACCCTCTCTCACGACACTGGTTTCACATAAGGCATTTTGATCCGTGTTACATGTTGGAGTGCAGAAAATGATCAGCCACCTGAAAAAAAGAACTGAAGAAAAAAGCATGCCTTAACCCTTAAAATACTTGAAGTGGTTCCCTCACACCTACCACAAAACTGGAAATAAACTACTTGGTACCACTTCTATTTCTGGACACTTTACCTAAAATAAGAAATGAGACTAGGCCTGTTTGTTCTTTAAAAAAAATAAATCCCCCTCAAAAGCTTTAAATAATCTTTAACTAAACTACACTAACTATAAATTACACAAATAATGCATGACTATTTGCTGTGATAAGTAAGTCTCCTCCTAGAGATAACGTTCTAAATATAAAGTGGAATTAAGGATATTTCCAAGTCTTTCAGTTCTTGATGATAAAGGCTGATACTTATATGTAAAAAGTATTTTAAAGATACAAAAAGGAAAAAGTTGAGGTATCTGGGCAACAGGTCACGACCTACACTATGAAGCTTCCTATGAAACTACAACCCATTAAAACTAGACTTTAGAACTAATACACATCAAAGTCGATGAGCATAATCAGGACCCTGAATATCTGTCCCCACGCCGGAATTCACACCTGTAACCATGTGTATACAGGGCTACAACAGTGGAAATCAACTCAGCAAAAGGAAGGGAAGAGATTTCACTAGGCAGCAGATAAAAGGTCTTGGAATAGAGGTAACCTTGAGAAAGAAGCCAGTTACACACACGGTTTAGGGGACAGGGCTAGATCAGCATTCCTCCTAGCAAAAGAACGTAAACATCGGACCAGGAGTCATACAGCTGGAGCACCAGAGCCAAGGACAATTCTGTAGCACAAGCATCTTTCTCCTCTGATGTCACAGAGTTACCCAACTAGACTTTACTTCAGATCCAAAAGATGGAGAAAGTAAAAATTTCTTGGAAGACTTGTATTCACAATCAAAGTCTATTTTCTGTAGTTTACGGGAATACCAGGTTTCTCTTCTCACAGAAATAATAGCTGTTGCGTTGCCAAGGGAATGGTACATGGCTTTGCTGAAAACTTGAGATTTAATTGCAATACTGATCAAAACACGCTGGATTAAACACTCATCCTGAAACCAAATACAAGAAGAAAGAAGAGGAAGATTTCCAAAGCAATTTCATTTCACAACTCAGATACCTGGAAGTAAGTAGAGAGAACTAATCTCACACTAATGTAACTTATACTTTGGGCAGCAACCACATCCCAGTTTTCCCCATCTAGTCACAAA
Organism: Phaenicophaeus curvirostris; assembly: GCF_032191515.1. NCBI lineage: Eukaryota > Metazoa > Chordata > Aves > Cuculiformes > Cuculidae > Phaenicophaeus > Phaenicophaeus curvirostris. Next base: position 1,012,223 of record NC_091403.1, read on the forward strand.
ACTCCTGAGCCAGACACAATCATTCCTTCCCCAAATCTCTTTGTGTTCTGTTTGATTCCATCTTCTGAATTTGACCGTCAGATCTAAGTATACGATAGCATATAAGCTGCCCCTTCACTCCTTTGCAAATTAAAAGAATTAACACTAGCTTAGGTCAAACTCTACCCCATTCATAGACTAAATGCTCATTTTTCATCACCAAGGGTCCATGCCAGGTCAGGAACGCACAGCACCGACAGAGCACTTACACTGCTGGTGCAAATTAGGTACAAATTAGAGGCAAAGCCACAGTGCAAGAACAAGGCTTTTCTCTTTCTCTGCATATGTACACCATATAGAAATGAACAAACTCTTTTTAATTAAAGAGAAACTGTGCATCTTTACTGTCTTGATGAAAAAAAAATTGTGGGGAAATCTGATTGCTTACATGACAGATTTTTTTATAGTTTATCTTATAAATGTCTTTGTTTTTAAAGTAATGACATCAGACAGACGTTGCCTATTAGAACCAGATGCACTATCAGTGAATGTGGAGCCTTCCAGCTGTCTGGACTCTGGACACTGGTCCTACACACTTAAAACTCCAGGAAGCACACAGATAGAGCTGACACCTGGACTTTACTCTGTTTTCCTAGGTGTCTTGCAAACACATGTGCCATTTACAAAGAGAAAATGCCCAATTCTTTGGCAAGGTTTCTGTAATGAGGAAATTGTAAACATACAACTATAGATGCTGCTAAATCTTGAGCTACATCTTATATATGAATTCTGAATATTCATGTGCAGCTCAAAATAGATAATGAGGATCTTAAAATAATTATGCATTCTTGTGCCTCGAATGTTTCACTTACTATAGGATCAGCAACTCACAAATCTGATAAATATTTGTATAAACAGCCGATAAGCCCTTGAGCACTCAGATCATGTCCAGTCTAATTTAACTTGAAATTTCTCTTTCTGAAACAGACAACAAACAAGTTCAGTACTGTCCAATAGTCTCAAGGGACAAACGGCATGTCTAAATTCAGGAACACTTTCTTACTATATAAGGAGGAGAGTTGGGCCCCTAATGATTGCATGAAATATTTTGATACTCTGGAAACCTTTTTTTAAAAAGTTATTTAGAAGGTGATTTTATTTTTAAGTAGTTACATACAGCTATTAGGTACACAACTAAACGTACAGTATGCAGTGTAGAATCTCTATATAATGGCACAAAATTTGAAAATACTGTTTGCTGATAGCAAGGTGTAAATAAATATAATATGAACACTAAGGAAAGAAAATCAGCTTCTTAAAAGGCCACACAGAACAAAGGAAGTGAAGAAACAATCTGCACCTACATTTTGAAAGATGAAAATGGTGCTGATTACTTTATCCCCATACTCAGACTGTCTATGTGGGTTAAAGCTAGCAATAACACCAGTTCTAATCTTAAAGGCCCATAGAGAGACATAAAACTTGACTGTTTGAGAAACCTGGTTGTAAAAGCACATCTGTGCAGCCAACACCATCACACGTCTGGAAAACAATCAGAATTCCAGCAAAAAGCAAGTGAACAAAACCACAGAAAATTCCTTCAATGTGGAAGGAAGATTTCCTTCTGAAGACTTCCTGCACGGCTCCAAGTCTTTTCAATGCAGTAGCGTCATAGTTTCATGGATCACGTCTTAATTAATTTTCAGCCACTGTTTCAGGGAAGATTTTCCTCACAATGAACTATTTCTCAATGAATCTATCACTTCATTTTACATACAGCTCCACACACTCACTTACGTTCAATGAAACAACTAACGGTGCTCACCAGTTCGTTATTTTCCTAGAATAACAGCATTATAGCTCTGCTGTTCCATAGGCTGCATATCCCATTCAGGTGTGAGCTGCCTTTTTCACATGTATTTTGCAAACCAACTATCACTGTTGTTTTAGATACACTGATGGGAGATTAGTGAAAGTATCCAAAACAGTTACAAAACTATATTAAAAAATATTTAGGTGTATTTAGAACGTATTTCTCCCATCTTTAACTTTCTGTTTATTTGCAGTTTTGGGGGCTTTGTTCAGCTTTCTGGTTTCACTGCAGATCTTACTATGACAAAAAGGTGACTCTTGAGAACTTATTCAGAATCACCAATACACCAACACACCCTGCCAGGGATGCCCTAGAATCACACTACAACAGAAAAGAAAATTCCATCTCAATTCATAATTCATAATGATTAAGATTCTTCTAAAGCTGTTAATCAATCCAGTCACCAGTAACCATAAAGCCCTACAGATATTTCAGACTTCACCTCATCAGACAAAAGAGATTTGAGAAAAAACCCCACATTTTTAAAAAGAGACAATTATTATTTTTGCTCACTGCGAAAATTCCTGGTACCCGGAGGCCTGCACATTACCAAGAAAGCCTGTGGTGTAGCACAGAACTGAATTTTCCTTTAAACATTCTCCTGCACTCAAAAGTTAGTAATCTAGCCAGCGAGCCGGCATCGGTGACAGCAGTCTGTCCATTAATTTAAAAGAGAATTACTCAAAGATATATGTAGCAACCCAGTGACATGAGCAGGTGAAGGACGGTACCACAGCTACGCTACTGAGCTATTCTACTGAACTATTCGCAAACCACCTGAAAATCAAACTGAAGCTTTGCCATGATGCCAGGCAGCTGCATGGAGAATTCTATTTATTATTAATGCTTGTCATCTGGAAAAAGTATACACAGATACGTAAGTTCCCCAAACTACAAATAAGCAGAGAAATCCAGACACCATCAAACTGGCAGTTTTATTTTATTTATTTTAGGGTACACAAAATATGTATCGTTTCAAATTTCTAAATGCATTATCTACAAGTAGGTCAAGAGAACACTTCCGTGTACGCTCTAAAATGTGATGGTAAATGGCATTGCACAAATTCAATCTGCCATGGACCACTGGCAACTACTTATCCAAAGCCAAAGTAGACAAAGATTAAATCAAGCATTAATCTAGGAATTAAAGTATTTATTATGAAGCATTATCATGGAATACTAGGCATTTATCTTATCAAGGCTTTTAAAATCTCATTCTTTAACTTCCCAAGCACTCCTTTTACATCAAACAGATTAACCCTAATGGTAAACGTAGAATTATCTGGGTGGGTTTTTTCAGCTTCTCCAATCCTTCAGCTCCATGTTCTCAGGTATCTTTCTTTCTCTGATATCATTTTCAAGCAGACTGCTCTGTAAAACCCATTATTAGTCCCCACTTCCTCATGATCTCTCAGCTTAATTGCTACCATCAGGTAACAAATCAGCCACTTGCCCATAGCTAGAAAACTGTCAGTATATCCAAGAAGAAAGAAAAATCTCCTAGAAATCCCTATCCAAGGTCACTATTATATGTACTATTAGGAAGAATATAAGCAACTTTAAGAGTGTTTTCTGCAAGAGATTACCAATTAGGTTCTTCAGTAGATCTGTCATACCACCCTAAGACTTTCAATCATTGCCTTTAAATTTCTGTAGGACTCGCAGATCACATTCCCTTCATTGTGGAGAAAAATACAGCACACACACATAATTCCACATCTAGCCTTCATGCTATTCACTGCCAAGGCGGTTTGGCAAGCAGTGAGGATATTTCCAAGGAAAACATATAGGGCCTCACTCAGCCATATTAATGCTCCTTCTCATTCCTCCTGCAATATTATACTGCCTACAGGACTTACTTAAGTACAAGAACATCTTCACCAAGAAGGGCTTTCAAAAAATCCAGCATCAGGACCAGGACTTAGTTTTCACCTTCCCACAACAGCCATTTTAGTAAACCAACTTCTAGTTAAGTGAGAATAGAAAGTGATGTATAGGTTTAGAATTGAAATCAAATACAACTTTCCCAACAAATTTTAAAATTAAGATGGTCTGATGATGTCGTCTGGTCATTTTGCACAAAAATTAAAAATAAGAAGCTCCACTCCCTTAAATACATAAGCAAGCATCGTACAGCAGCAGCACAGAGAGTAACTCTAGACAAAGAGCCTCTTTTGTTTTAATGGGCATAACAGAGGGGAAGCGGGATCTGTCCAATATATGGCTGAAAAAGTACAATTCAGGCACCCCTTCCCCAACAAACGTCTTCTCTAAGCATGTCGATGTTATGAGTAGTCTAGCATATTGTTTTAATTGGAAGAATATATAGGCTTTTAATCCAAAAGAGAGTAAACACCCATTACGCTTAATTTAACATTCCTCTTACAAACTGAAAACCAACAGGAAAGTTTGATCACTGCAGTAGGGAGCATCTGACACTAGAAGAACAAAGAAAACTGTCAGAACTGTGGTACCGAGAAAAGGTGCTGAAAGCAAAATATCCTCTTGCATTTATATATGCATCAAAAAGGAACCAAGAGTTTGGAGCCAAACTCACCAATGTAACCCCTAAAGCAAAATGAGAAAAGACAGCAGATAACAGCTGGTGTGCAATCACGGCTGTTACTGCTTTATCAGATGTGATCAGGATTGACCACAGAAGAGTTTAGAAACCTGATTTCAAGATAGCTTTGGTTTTAGTAAGACTATGGACAATATTTTTGTAGGAGTCAAGCTTTTGAATGTATTGCATGCTGGACCCACTTCGGTCATAATTTGTACAGTATGTGTCTAAGTGATGGATTTGCAATCCGTTTCTGAGCTGGAAGGTGGTTTTGAATTATTTTCAAGTTCTGAAAAGTGGATGGAATTACATTAAAGGAATACAATCATTTAGTTTTACACAAATTAAGTTATAACGAATTTGCTCCAAAATCGACTTGTTAAGGTCTGAAGTCTGCTGATCGCTACAGAAATAACATCTCATTGTGATGCACGTCGCTCAACTCTTACCATATGATAATTTTATGTCATCCTTCATAATACAATAAAAATATATACTTGCAAAACTCAATTGGGCCCTTACATTAGTCGTTACACATGCAAGAATGTCAAACAGAAAAATTGTGAGCAAGGCTCAAAGATCTTGGCCAACCAGAAACATCCAAAGCCAAGTTCTCTCTACTTTATAAAACGTCTAAAAAAAAGCTTTCTCTCTCTGTAAATGACATTTCATTAACATTATAATCACAAATGGCTTTGATCTGCAAGTTATCAAGTAATTAAAAATGTTGCAATTTTTTCCCTGAACTTTTAACCCAGGAACTGTGGGTGGCAATAACATTTTCCCTATGCAATAAGACAGAGGTTGCAGATGCCATGCCTACAGAAAAGAAGTCATTCATAAACACACATAAGTTTTCACATAAATGCCTTTCCTCTTTGGTCAGCAGAGGCAGTATCAGTGACAGTACATGTACTTCTTACCCACAGACCTACAGAGAATGGTTCCTTCACAACCTTCCAGAGATTCTTCTGCAATAAAAGCTTGCCAGTGACACGGATAAGGGTGACTAGAAAGCTGGAGCTCACTCTGTGAGATTTGAGTCTCTCGATTCAGTGAAAGATCTGCTCAAGAAATACAGCACTGCTGCAGAAGATTTCCAAAGGCAAAATTCCACCTTGAATTTAACATTCAAATTTTAATACAGAACCTTCAACGCTTAGCAAATCTCAAGAAAAAGTTGATTAAATCCAATCAATCAAGAAGATAGTTTGCCCTTGGGGCAACTTTCAAAAGCACCTGAAGTACAACAGAACCACAGATCCTAGCGCAAGCCAACACATCTTTTGTGTTTAGTTTTCCCAGTGCTTTGGTCATATTTGAGGTGTGACAAGGTAACCCAGTGAGGTCTACGCTGCCAAATGGCTTCCATCATTGTTCCGAAAGAACATCTCAAAAAATCTCAGACCTTTCACACCCTGCTACGCTCAGAGCTATTACAGATGGTATAACATTATGAAAGAAATGTTCAATAGGACTAAGAGAGAAGAGTTTGCGCAGGAATTTCACAACTGTTTTTAAAACGAACTCCTGATTACATTTTACATTTTGTATGCCATCAAATTCTCATTCCTTCTTCGTCCCTCAAAAAGAAAAGCTTCAAAGAATCTATAAATGCTACAGGGTCAAAGTTTAAACATTATCTTGCTTTTTGTTTTCCACCATACCCACCCTGTGAGAAGGCTTCATAGCTTTCCTTAGCAATGTTCTTAAAACCGAGGAGAACACACGAGCCAATTTCCTCCTCCTCTTAGGTAACTTTAGCCCCTGAGGTTTTCGAGCTAGCCCTGTGAACAGTGCTGTAGGTCACTGGTGCTGGAAGAGCCGAGTGCTGGGATCGCTCAGCCTGAGCCCTGTGCAGCTGTACCAGCTCTGGGATACATAATCCTCCTGTGCCAGGAGTCAGGTTTCTCCACACAAGGTTCACTGGCAGCAGTGCCAAGGAATTAACCAGACACTGGAGTCACAAGGCAGGCTTATACCATTCCAGAAAAGCCACTCTGAACACAGTAAACTGTAAACTACTAACTCGGGCTTCTAAAACCTTACCATACCAATTAATAACTCCTGAGTACGAGGCTCGCATGCCAAAACTGTTTCAGAAGCGTAATATTCTCTGGATGGTGGCTCTAGGCACAACTGCTGCAACAAATAGTCCACCCTGTAGAAGCTGAGGTTTATGGTAAAAACTTCCACTAAAGATTTGCACTAATCGATGCACCCACTCAACACCAACCCCACAGAACAGCACCAAAAGTGCATCCTCTGCAACAATAGGATGTGAATCAACACCGCAAATTCTTTAGGGTTGCTAATTTGTTGGGTTTCCAATGTTAGGCAGATATTTTTTATAAAGATACAAGGAGACAGAAACTAAACCTCAGGGAAGAAAGGAGGTCATAACCTCTGCAAATGCTGTCCTAAACTTGTCAGTGTTACTATCTAGTTATCTGGCAATATTACTTTACCCATATATTATAGACTATTCCAGAGCTAGAAAATACATTTGCCAGGTGGCCAATGCAGAATGGACTCCTTGGACTACTCTGCCGCTCCTAAAAACACCTGAAGTAATGAGTTCCGATGCTATGTGTAATTTAACAGAATAATTTCATTTGTAATCTATTAAAAATGACATTAATGTGATTATCGAATTAATGAAAAACAGAGTTCTCTCAAGCACTCAATTGTGTCTTATTAAAGACTGGGTGATCATTTATTTTCTGATGTGTATTTCTTTATATCCTTCCACCCTAAAATACATTACAAAGCCAGAAAATACAGATTGCAAACATCAAAAACTTAGGTCCATCCCAATAGCTCCTCAGGGTCTAAGGAGTGTACCCTGTATGCTCAATTACCTGGTTAGGGCAAGGCATACATCGCTACTTACTGGGTTCACACTATAACATTAATTATTAATAATCCATCAACTGGAGGCTGAATCTGGTTACAAAGAGATTCTAGGAAAGAAAATCTTCTGCAGGTGAGCCTTCAATATTCCACTTTAAATTGAAGTTCTGACAATAATTTAATGCTTTATTTCCAATTATGGTATTTCACTTCAGGGGAATACAAAGCTTAACTACTTTAAGCCCAGCTCAAATTGAATAAAGTTCTGTTCCGTATGTCTTCTAGCTCATGTATATGAGGCTAAAAATACATTTTTTTTCACTAAATCTGCATATGCGAAGTACAATTAAGTGTAATATCAGAATGTCTTCCACAATCCAAAAGCAGAATACCATGTTAAATATTTAAATATTCTATTTGCCTAACCAGCAAGATAACACCAACTTCCTTAATAAAAAACAAAGCTATATTTCATTACTGAGACCTCTAAGTATTATTGAGACAATTTAATGATATGCTGTTATTCCTTACAAAAAAAAAAGACAGAAAAACCTCTTAAACGTAGGTTTGCTAAACTTCACAGACCTCAGCAAAGTTATATCTCATCATAAAAGGACATTTGGTGTGTATTCTGTTCTATTCTATACCATTATTTATGGCCTATGCTGCCTCACAAGAGAGTTCTGAACACAAAAGTTTACACAAAAACCTGTGCTGTATTTTAAGTGCGATAAACATGTATGATAAACATTATCCTGATCTGCTGTAAACATTTCACTGAGGAGAAAACAACAAATAGTTGATAATCTTTCAGAAAATAAAGTTCTCTGAATTCATATTAACCAAAAAGTTTCTTCTCCAAATCAAAGATGGAATGTCATTACTATCTAAACTACAAGAAAATATCCTTTCCATTATTAAAATGGGTTTGCACAGAGCTGGGTTGGGCACTAGAATTATGTAGCTAATCCTTGGTGTGCAGCTTTTCTGTAAAGCTCATTCCACAATTGCTGCTCCGACCAACAGCTGGTTAACATGTGTAACTTATTTTTTTCAAGTTACCTTTTCTTATTTTTCATGTCCTTGCCAAAGCTGCAGCTGTTAGAGCCAGGAGCTGCCTAATTGAAATCTCCTTAGGAAAACTCAAGGTTGTTTTCTATCTGGCCAGCCAGTAGGTTCTGATTTAACTTCTTTAGTATGTCTGAAATTCTCTCAATAAATCAAAACCAGAAATATTAACAAGATCTTTCTGGGCCATATCAGACAAATTGTTTAATTACCTATTTATTTGCTTAGGTATATGAATGGGTATGTTCCACTACATGTTTAGGCACACAACTTACATTAAAGCCAGTTTAATTAGATTATATCATGAGTTAGCTAGACACAATATGTAAGATTTAGCCTCCTAAGTCTAATTCAGCTGAAGCAAGGCAAAGGTTAATTGTTTAGTGCACTTAAGAGTTAGAGAAACATAAATGAAGACTCGGCATTTCTTCCTCGAATGAAATATCCAGGCACAAATGCTTTTCATCCTCCTCTTCAAAGGATAAACACCCTTCAGCTGAACTGGTGTGTTCACACTGACTGAGAAGGGAGAGGAGCATGAGACGATAACGGGAACAATAAGGTCAGAACCCATTCACAGCATCAGAAGAAAAGGAGTAAGAACGAGGGCAGCCTACTGTGGGAAGAGAAGAAACACTACAGCTTCTCTAATTATACATGAGTCAAACTGTAGACATGGCACTTAAAAATCTCTGGCACTTTCCTGTTGCTTGTACGTAGAGGAATTAATATCTGCCTATGTTGCCATACTTAGACCTTTTAGACTCCACAACTATAAAGTAACACAACCCGGGAATCTGTAGGACACATTATTTATTCTTTGCTGTACATAAAAAACATGCGTTTCACTATTAAAACCTGAAACTTAAATTTATGCATTTCCCCAAACTTCTCAGGTCCCCAAGACAAAACAAATCTACATCTACACACACTCCAAAAATCCCCTACAAATTTCAACATAAATCTTTGTTCTCATAAGCCTTAGCACTGACCTGTTCATTCCCTAAGGAAAAATTCAGTCAGAAACAGCAGCAGAGAGCAATTAAACGGTACCGCAGCGATCAGTCCATTTGGGGTCATTATTAGTTGGCTTCAACAACCTCATAACTGTTACTTGAAGTCTGACACCAAGGCTCTGCTGCAGCTAGAAAAAAAACCTCCACAGTTTGCCATATGAAAAGCATTCAATTATATAATAATACCCAATATTCTGCAAAGCAGATGTTCTCAAACTAGAGCCCACTGCCCTCATGAGATTAGTAAAGGCCTTCTGGGGGTCTGCAAAGTTCCTTGATTTCGCTTGTAAAGCTTATGCAGTTACCTAACAGGGCTTGATAGGGGAAGGAAAGGCTGTCCAGCTCTTCAGTCATTATGAAAAGTTCATCTGATTTCACAGCATGCACACAAGTACAAACCTGAGATTTAAAATGCTCCTGTGCATTAAGATCTGAACAATATTTATTTCAATCATGCTATGACAACAGAGAAAATTTGGACATAGAAACAAATCTCTCCTCAATTTCTTCGAGGAGTTATTTGAGCAACCTGGAATAGAAAAGGTTTCCTCCTCGCCTGTCTGCAGCCTCCTCGTGGCCACTGTCCCCGTCACTCTCAGAGAGCCAGAGACACCAGCAAGAAGGGGAGATCAAGCAACTTTTCTTCTCATGTTACGGCTTTTGGCTTTCCCCTCTCACGGAGAGTCAGACACTTCTCTGCTACATGCGGAACCAGAGAAATCTTGTGAAATTATTTCAATGTCAACAGACAAAGGTCAGTCCCCACAACTGTGAAAACTGTGGGTTTACTGTCATGCAAAGCCTTGGTCTGAAAGAGACACAAGCACAGGTACAACTCTGCCAATGAATGCAGCCCTGCTGAGAACTTCATCTTAATACCCCAGTGTGTGCTGATGACTAGACTCCTGTGAGATCCCTCTCAAAGGCTCCAGTGCAGAGAGACGTTTATCTGCTGCTTAGTTTGCATGAATGCTCTTTTTGATGGTGAACAGTCAGGGTGTTGCTTTGTTAGTCTGAATGCACATTTCTGCTTGGGAATCGCTGAAAAGCCAAAGCAAGTTCTACATTCGGAAAGTAACGTCACTCAAAGAAATGGCTAGTTTGCAGTAGCTCAGTAAAAGAGAGAGACAAAAGTCCCACGTGAAAAAATTACCAGCTCTTAGAATTATGTTGCTCAAGATATAATAAGCTACTGTCAACATAACATTCTGTACTAGGTGATTGCAATTATTTCCCACTGATATAAACTAAGAAATTCGTCATATGCTGGACCTGCTATTTCAGTACAACAGCTATAATCATTACTCTTTGACAATTTTGTGTCATTAATTTCTTTTTTATCTAGTGCAACTATTTTCCCTGCTAAATACATATTTCTGATTCTATTCATGCGAGAAACATTAGTTGTTTTCATTAATATATTAGTGCTTAGAAAGGCTTTTTTGCATTACAGTCCTCAGTCAGTAAAGCTTCAATTCATCAAAGCACTTAAGCCTGCACCTAACTCCAAATATGCACATAATCCCATTGACTCTAATGGGACTGCTTACTTGCTTAGTTAGGCATGTGTTTAAGAATCGAGGCCCATGTAAGCATAATTGTGCTCCTTGGCTTGGACCCAAGCCCTTAAAAAAGGAAATAAGCAGAATGGAGAACAAATGTTCAGTTAAAGCTGTAAGAAGGACAGCAGCTTTCTAGGGAATATGCACAACATCAAAAATAATTTGTTTAACCGTCTTTACTGAAAACCTTAACGATCAGAGTTAACTGGGAACCCAGTTATTGAATTCCACCAAGATATTTCCAAATCTGAGCAATTTTAAGTACACTTACCAATGAAGGAGATGGAAACTGTAAGTAAAAGAAAAGCTAATACTAGAGTATACAAGCATTTTCTCCAGGTGTGTTTATGCTGCTTCACACAACTCATTCAGTCACTAAGGAAAATAATCATCCAATGCTGCTGAGCACTGACACTTTCCCCCTTTTTATAAGCTGAACTTAATTTATTTTTAGAGCAGTGTATGTTAAGTCTAAATTTGGAATATCATTTTAAGATTATTTGAAAACATATCAGCAGTGAGATTTTTGTGAGAATGACAAGTCCTCCTCACACTTTGTAGCAACCAGGGCAGATAAAGATAATAGAGTTCCGATAAAACTAAACAAAAAGCTTTGTATTTAACAAGACTGGAATAATTAATTCTCTCTCTCTCAGAGCAGAACTCAGACACTGGACAGTTCAAATGACCAAACACCTGACAAGTAAGATTTTTACATCTTTATATAACGCGGTCACCTGGAAGTTTAACATGAGAAGAACAGTTCCACAGAAAACATTTTCTGAGGGACGTGGTCCCAGGTTTCAGTCATGCTTATACTTTGCTCAGCGAAGTTGCACTGCGGGAGAAAATAAATAAGATGAACCCATTTTTTAACAATGACTCACAGTGCAAAAATAAGCCTGGAGCTTTTCTTAAGTACTGTTTTCACTGGCTGGTTGATATTGCAGCACAGAATTTAAAACTAATACAACTACAAAAACATAAGCCTTTAAACTGCTAATACATTAGATTCACAGAAAGTACATCATGGTTTGCTTGTACTGGCTCCTGGATAATACAGAATTATACACTGCTTTAAGTGTCTGGTACAGCTGAAAGGTTGAGCAACAACAACTGGAAGCCCACATTTTAAAAAGCACTATACAGCAGAAGTCAAGCGTTTTATAGCCTAGGAAGATCCAATTAGTTAACACTGCTGATGATGATCTACTTTTGGGCTGTTTTAATTTGCTCTGCCTGGTATCTTTATCAGAAGTGACAAGGACAGTAAAGCACACAAAGAGTACTTTCCATATAACTATTTTTACAAACTAAAACAACTATAGATCTGCAATCCATCAGACCAGCTTTGTATTTTGTTACTGATGGAAGAAACTGCACAGGTAAGATAATACTTCTGGAAAATCATATGCAAAAAGCAATGACATTTCTACAGAAATTTTATTACAAAAATCCTTAGCTTCACCCTTTTTTTGATATATAAATTTACTACTTCATTGATCACTGAAAAGCGGCTGGAAATCAAATAAAGACTGGGATAAAGAATAGACAACTAACAGATAAGGAAAATGGAAACAACAATATTAAAATCTACTTCATTCTACTTGACTTTATTGCTGAAAACAGTAACAATCTCAGAGCTGAGTTGAAGGTGGAAGAAAATCACAACGTACAAGTATTACTTGCAAAAAAAAAACATTGTTTTTTTTTCCTCAAGGTCATGCACTCCTAGAGAATAGAAATTTAAGCCTTATAAGTATATCAGAGGGGGGAAACAAACACAGAAGCAATTCCAAGCTCCAGTCTTAGGAGCTGTATAAATTCACTAGTGTCCGTAACAGAGGTGAATGACCCTGGAGCAGACTAAGAGCCCACTGCAAACATTCCGAGTTCAGAAGTCACGTCTGTCACGCTGAGACTTTGTGTTGGCCAAGGGGCTTAAACTTCAGGCATATAAGATAAACTGCATCTGCTACATAGAGCCAACTCTAAACAAACAAGTCCCGCAGTAGTAAAATTTGTTTTAATAAAATTCTATAGGCTGTAAAACAATACCCTTGTGCAGGTAGGATTTCCACAGGTCAAAGACTTCTCAGTCATGCTCCGTGTCTTGAAATGTGACCATAAACTGCAACAATCCCTTTAAAATGAAGGCTTGCCATGGTAGGAGACAGAATTATGACAACTATTTTCCAATCTTAAAGAATACAGACGTTTTAGGCTGCTTCCACACGGGCCACTGTACTTATTTGAGGGTTTAAATGCTGGGTATTCAGACACTAATATAGTTTCAATGCATCCGTATTTCTCTCATTCAATACAATTATAATCTGATGCAAAGACTATGCTTCTTTATAATACTCAAGGGTTGCACAAGGCCAACTGAACCTATTTTAAAAGTTGTTTCCTTCCTCTCAGCCAACACTCAGATGAATACTTGAAAATTAAGCAGTCATGAGGTCTAAAATTTATGGTCCAGTTTGCCTGTGTTCATATTTTATTTAGATAAGCTTTAGTGAATGCATAATCTCTCAAATCTCTCAATGTTTCACATTCAATCCTTCTCCAATTTTACTACTGGAGACACCTTAAGACATGCTTTTCTCTACATGAACTGTTTATGAGAGTCTTAATTCGTGAAACAAGAATATTTACTAATTGTATGAGTCTGTGAACTTTCGTTTTAAAGAAGTGGAAAAGATTAGCCAAGCTCTCTTCAGGTGTAGCCACGCAGACAGCTACAATAAAATAAGATTTGGTCTACCAACATAAACAACCCTCCCAAAAAAATGTTCTGCAATGGCTAAGGTAAACTCAAACATGCTGGTCTTTGCTTGCAAGTACTGAAAATTATGATAACCCAAAAATCCCCATTTCTATGTCACATAAAATTCATTAAAACACATTTCATCCACTGAACAAACCCCAGCAATAAAGCACAGCAAAATAAAGAGTAGGCACCTCTATGAATTCAAAAATCCAATTTACCTTCAAAACCAAGAGAAGCCCCATCTGTAAACACATGTGGTATATCTGGCTTGAAGAGCCTAAAGAAAAATGTTCCAAAAGACAAAGCTGTTGGACATTTTACTTCAAGATGATTCAAGTTCTGATCAAAATAGCTTCATGTAGCCCATAAAATATAAAAATACGCCTAAGCAATGGAGAATCATTGAAGTCAAACAGCACCAAATCAGTGGGGAGGTGAGACAAGTACAAAAACCTAAATCCAAGCCACATATTCTTTTTTAATTCCTGTAACATACTTGGTAGCAACGTTCTCAGCAAAAATTCATGCATGTTTACTGCATTAAATTCAAAGGTGTCATTCGTATTCACTAATATTAGCCCAAAATAGCTTTCAGCAGCAATGGAATTGATAAAAATTGCTCAATTTGCTACTGAAGTTGTTGAGATGGAGGCCTGGGTTCTCTTCTGGTAAGTATGTTTACTCTGTTTCCCCTCTATCAGCTCCCTCTCTTCCTCAACGAAACAGTGTCAGTACCTCTTACTCATGTTGGTTTGGATCATGAAAGCTACTAGAAAACTCAAAACAGCTATTCTGAAAGATGAATTTTTTTTTCAAAAGGTTAACTTCTTTTAGGAAAATTAATTTTCTAATACTAGTAAAATAAATACTCAAGCTACAGCTAGTTACTGGAATTTAACATTAATACAGATGAACAGAGCACAATAACTGTAAAACCTTTCAGCCACAGCAAATGAAAGATAATGCGATTAAAAGTCTCTAGTTGTAGCAAATCCAAGCTGCATTATTTCTTACTTGACATGAACAAGCATCAGTCAGAGGTGGTTACTGTTTTTTAGCTAATGAGCAATAACGTGGTCTTGCATCCACCCCAAAGTACTTCCAAACCTTAGCAAACTCCAGTTGATATAAAGTCATGTTGTCTTCAAGCTATTTGTGTCACTGCACAAGTGTGTGAAACACACATTTCCTTCTCACACTTCCCAAGACTTCCAAGTCCTCTGTTATCTCCTCCACAGAGTGCTCTTTCTTACTGGAGTCACTGCAAATCTACAGCAGAAGGGTCTGGCTCTGGTCCTGCTCCAGCTAGCAGCAACAGTCGGTTACACCTAGAAAATCCCAGTTCTTCCTTTTGCCATGCTCTCCACCCTACGAAACTGGGTAAAACTGTGCGCTAAAGAGAACGAATCACTAACACAAGTACAGCGTAAAACAGCCCTCTAGGAAAGCAAGCTGCGTTCATTTATTGTCAGCAAGTATCAAGAACAGCGGTGAGGAAAAAGCATCTGCTTTGTAAGACCATGTATTTAACACCGAGGCAGGAACCCGGTCCCTTTCAAAAATGTGACACTAACAAAGTCTTCCACCTTGTTTTATAAGCTATCATCAACGCACACTCAAAACACCTACAAAAACTCACTAGATTTGTCTGTAAAGGCTCATATCTCTCTACACAAAACAGCTTGGGATACAGGGAATAAATGGATGTGAAGGAAAAGAAAGTGTCTCTGTCACAGAAAAGTGTGGGACTAGAGGATCAATTTTACTCATAACTAGTTTCTATTCTGTAGATTTTTTCTATTTACACAGGAACAAACCCAATATGCACACTCCTGCTTCTGCAATCCTAGTGCCTTGTGTGTTCACGAACTGGAGAAGAATGAGCCAGGCTACATATAAACAGCATCAACAACAGCCCCGTATCAGCAACATCAACAAGTTTCTGACGCATCTAAGTTCTAGAAGGTCAACGTCCTGGCAAGCGACAGCTATTAAACGTATAGGCCCAGCTCTAGTATGGAAAGGGAAAGGCAATGTCTGTAAAAACCTTTTGCTTTTTATAGAAAAAAAGCAGTTTTTTGTTTCAAAGTCACTTTTCCCTGCTGTGAGATACATACATACTTACATTTCTAATTAGTTAAAACTGCACACAAGCCAAACGATACTAAAATCCTGCCAGTGAGCTATTAGGGTTGCTTGACTGTGGGCACAACAACTTTAATGTTGGCCAAGTTGTCATTTCATGAAAAGCACTTAGATGCCAGGTTAAGCTGCCTCAAACTACAAAGCCAACCATGCCATGTGGCAGACATTATTGATACATTGAAATGCACCATAATTTAAAAATTAAATCTATCAGGTTTAACGCGTGTACTCAAGTTGGTTTTTACAAGAGACTTTGAACAGATCAGGTGTCGCTGTTTGTTACAAAGAGGGAACAGGAAATTATTCACTAGCATTTTGACGACTTCTCCGCTGAGCAAGGTATAAATATTCTTGTTCAAAGACACCGTATTGTCCGAATTCCAGGAAATCGGATTATCCCATCATCAGCAACAACAAACTTTATTCCTGTGACTGCTAAGAAGTTGTAGCCATAAAAGGGATTAAATATGTCAATCTTATGTAATAATATCACACTTGTTCTTTTTTGTTCTAGTTTTCCTGCTATTTCTGCCAGTGTGAAAACTTGTTGCTACAATAACAAAATGTTTGGGGCCCCACAACACAGCAAACCAATAGAATTTGTAGTAAGGATTTAAACTCGCCTCAATGGCTTTGTGAAGTCTGAGCCATTAAGTCAGTTTATTTCTCCCAGCAACTCTGGAAGCCAGAAAGTTTTATTCCTTTAAATGAAAATCTAAATTATCATACATTCATGTGACTCCAGTCTGTAGGACTTCAAGAAAAGTCAAATACTATGGCACTTGTGGAAAAAAAAAAAACAACCAACCAAATGAGAACTGCCGGTTCAAGATTCCAGTTTCACTGCAAAGCCACAAGAAAATCTGTATGATTTCAGGTTCTGTTAAAAATTCAATTCAAGAAAGTTTGAACAAGCTCATTTGCTCATTTTGACCTAGCTGTACACCACTTTACAATCTCTGATCTAATCTTATTAGATTTCACAGACTAAGGTGGTACCAGATGACATCCAGAATACTGTTTCATTCTGAGCTTTTGAGAAAAGCTCAAAATCCTTATGGGAAAACTTAACCAAAGTGAAATTTAAACTGGAGGAAACTCTGCCTAGACTCCTGTGAAACTAAATAGTGTCTTGTAAGCATCTTGTAAACACGAGCTTCTGCATCAAAATTGAAGCAGTGGTCTCAGCAAAGGACTGAAACTCCCATTCTTGCTTTCCCTGAGAATATTCTCCGGCACTTTTGTTCTGGTTAAGGGCAAACCCCGACTTCCTGCAGCTCCTGGACATCAAACATACAGAAAACACACCAAAAAATGGTTTGTTAAAGTGAAGCCTGACACTTGGCCATTAATCCAGTCCCTATGTACGTTTTGCTACCATCAGGTCTCACAAACTGTACTTATCCTATAAAATGAGGATTTGTCATGCTATTCTCTGTTTTGAGATGGAGAACGTAGGTGTTCAGAGCACGATAGGGACAAAGATGCGTCGTGTGGAGGATTCGCGAGCAAGTTCCCAGCGAGCTACCCAAAGGAGGAAAAGGTCACAATATTATTGGGCTCCACCTCGGTTAAAAACATTGGCAATTAACAGGGCTCCAGAGCCTGGAAGAGCTTTTGGAGCCAGTTTGCACGTTCAGCACACGCTCAGGTGTCTTCCCACAGTGCTGTATGAACAACAACCAAAGAGGTTACGTGAAATAACCCAGGTCACCCAGGCAACGTCCTGCAGAACAGCCCTGGAAATGGGATCCAAACCCATACTAGCTCTTAGGAGCAACCAACCAGCCCCTCTACACAGCCTGGGGACTCCACCTCTCCATCAGACAGTGAGACCGTAAGCCTTGAACATTCCTGCTTTCCAAGCATCTCTTCTTCTACACATACGCTACCACAAATTTAATGCCTTTCTGCGTTCCTGATACATTAGATTTTTTCATGACTTTCATTTAACATCATAAGACAACACTTCAAGCACATTTTAAGACAAGACGGCTCCTTAACTATTTGCTCTGGTGCATCCATAGTTGTATGCCTGCATAGAACCAAAAATACACGCACACACAGAACTGCTGTCTAGATATATCTCCTCCCAAGGATTTATTTATTCACACGACAAATTTGGTCGACCCAGTCTATCAAAACTATAATTTTTGTTTTAATAGAAGTGCCTAAAAACATACTGGAGCCTTTCCAGGTTCTAAAGTAATATCAAAATATAGTCAAAAGAAAAAAACAAAGCCTAAATACTTAATTTCCTGCAGACCAGATTTCCAAGACTGCTGTTCCAGTTTCCTGAATAAATAATAAGTATTTTGGAATATTCTGTTACACTTCTTATTAGTACTTTCAATTCGCTTCCAAAAATCATCAAAACAAAATTAAGCATTTACTTACTATTTGGCTCCTTAGTAAAAAAATGCTTAGGGCAGACTAAGCTGCACTGTCATCACTTTCTGAAAATTCTTCTACTTTCATTAAGACCTCAGGGTTACTCCTGACAGTTTATTATCATTTCTTAGTAGTTTTGCAGTTAACTAAAAAAATCCTGCAATGTCTAGAGTTTCTGAAATGACTGAGTAGTAATAAAAGTTCTATTTTATCAGTAATTTTATCACCAGTAACAGTAATTAAAATATCACTAATATTAACCTGTCACCAGTTGGTATATTAGTACTATAAAAGAAAAGATAAGCAAACCTTTAGCAATAAATATCCTTTTAGATTGTATTTCTAAGAACCCTGATTTGAAGATGAGCTCTGAAATAGCACTAGTCAAGCACATAGGTGCTAACGCCGTTCTAGCACGAAGGTGCAGCCACAAACCAGCACAGGGTTACCCAGCTACAAAGCAAAATAGCCGATGTCTACACCATGGACATCACAGGAGACAGCAGGGATTCAAGCTGACAGATGAAAATTAAATATTAATTACGTTTATTGTTTCAATGAGTTTTAGGCACCTAATCAAGTGCCAGGATCTCTTTACATTCTGCAGAGAGGAATCTGCAAACTCTTCGGGATCCTAACCTAGTGCCCACAGTGAAATGCAGAAAGTCAAATGGCTTGAACGCTTCCAAGCTCTGATCTCTAGCACAAGAAATGCAATCCAGAAAAAATCTGTAACTAAAATCTCAGTTTTATAACAGTATAATTCATAATTCAGGAGTAATTGTGAACATTTCATCCATGTTCTAAGCAGGGGAACAAGAATCAATATTTATGTGGTCAGGCCCCTTCTTAATAATTTTCTCCCCGTTGCTTGCTTGTCCAGGTGTTAAACAGATCCCTTACATCTGAGTTTCAGTACATAGTTTCTGCTCCAGCCCTCTTTGTTTCTTTGCAATAAAATCTAAATTATTTTGTTTCCTTTTGCTGTTTAACCTCAGATGAGGGTCTTACACTAGCTACATGATTCTCTTTTATAATCATTTTCCCATCTCTTTCCAATGAATTTCAACTGATTTTTTTTTTCCTTTGAACTGCTGTAATGTAACACAAAACAGATTTGGTTCCTTTGGTTACTTAAAAGGTATTAGCTATAAATTAGTAATTCCTGCATAAGAGACCTCATATAAAACATTTCAACCTCAACCACAGTACAGAGCACATCGTTCTTCACAGGTTTGCCTCTGTTGTGAACGCAGTTCCATGCTACAAGGCATTTTACTATTGTAGCTTTTTTCCACAAATACTCTGGAAAGGGACTGAGAAAAAGGAATAGTTTTGAGATCGCATTTACTTTGTATTTTTATCCATCTTCCATTTTTCTTGTCTACGCCTTACTTCCACATCATAGCAGGAAACCAGTAATTCAGGAGCAGAACCAGTGATCCACAGCTCAGGTTTGGCTACGGCCAATGACGTGAAGGGATTGGCATGTTACTCAGCATTTCTTAATGAACACTCTCAGCATCCTTTGATAGTAGTATATTACTGTATCACAGGACTTCATCTTGTTTCTTTATCATTGTCTTAGGTCTCACTTCCTACCCAGCAAATGCTGCCAGTTGTAGGCTTCAGAAAGACACTTAAAATTACTACCAACAGTTTCAAGCAAAAAGAGAAAATTTAAATGAGAAAGTAAAAACTAAAAGGACTGTCATTTTAAAAAGATACTACACTAAAATGCTTAAAAAAGGTCTACAAGATAAGAATGAGGGGAAAAAAATGTCTGACAGGGAACTACAGAGGTTGGTTTACTCTTCAGCTGCTAGAATCTTCAGCTTTCCTGGAGACAAAGAGTGAAATAAGAGAGCATGTACCCAATGCCAGACCCAGACAAAGTCAGCAGCACCAAAGAGCGACTACTTCATTATTCCAGGCTAGGGAATATTGCCAGATTAATAACCAAACCCGCTTCTCCTGCAGCCTGATACATATCAATCTGTTTAACCGGGGAAAAGAAGGCCCAACTACATACAGTATTTTTATTTTCCATTCCATAAGTATCCTCAGCATCCTTGAAAACTTCACCCTTGGGGTTTTTTCAGTTATATTTTGGATTTTTTTTTTAATGGAATATTTTGAAACTAGTTCAGAGAGCAGAGTACCTCAAATGTAGCAAGATTCCCTAACTGTGTCACTTCATCATTAGAGATAATAGCATTTGCTTTCAGAACTGTTTTTGTAGTGATATAATTAAGCTCAAAGCTGGTATGTATTTTCTAACACTGTTATCCAGCCTATAAAGACAGATGCACGCTGCAGACTAAGGATTACCTTAGGATCTACCTTTTCAGAAAGACATCCGAGTCTGCAAAATAATTGCTAAAAAGAATTACAGAAATGAGAACAAATTAAAGCTACTCACAAGTCCTTTACTTTCCTACGTCTCCAGCTGTTTCAGATACACAGGTTATCCATTACCGACTAGGAAAACAGAGACACAGCGTGGAGCGTAGAGATAATCAGAATTTGGATTAGCCATTCTGTGGTGCCCCGGGCATCTATTTTTAGAAGTAAGCAAACATTTCCCATGCGATGCGCTATGCAGAATATTTGAAAGCAGGTAAAACACATTTTAGAATGAAGACATTCTTTAAAATAATTTTGGGTTTGTTTGGGGTTTGTTTCTTTGCTTGTTTTCAAATGTTACAGTTTTAACTTCACTTTATTTTCATGTAATTGCATAACACTATAGCAGTAAGATAATATAATTGAATGTTCTAGTATTTTATTTTTTAAATCTTCAGAGTTACACAAGGAAGTTGTTTCCTCTTTGCTATTTGAAAAAATGGTCTAGACAATTTGATCTAGAAGGAATCCATTTCACACAATTCTAAGGACTGGTTTGCCTTGCTGGACAATTGTCTGCAGCGTGCAATTTCTTAACACAGCAGCTCCCACCGTAGAAGCAACATAAGTAATTAGCTACTTCACAGCCCATGTTTAGGATGAAGCCAAATAACTAGAACATCAGTTCTCCTGAAAGACAAACAATACTTGACATCCATCTCCACTCGCCTTCGTGCTAGTTAAGCTAATACCACAGGGCTACTTTATATTCCAGCATACAGGGAAAATAAACAGTTCTCCTCATTCTCATTTGTTACTCTAATCCTACTGTCATTAAGAGCTCCTTAGCTTAACTCAATAATGCCACACGTAGTTCTGGTAGCTGGACCCTAGTGCACCTCAGCAGAGTTCCCAAGGGGAGCATCTTGCATGACCGTGATTTCCTAATGGCAATTTCGCATGCTCGGCTGCGTTTCCTGTGGCTGACTTAGGCTACCTCCCTAAAAACACTAAAAGGATTCCAACATGTACTGAAACATGTCCAACATTTTTTTTCTTTTTAAAAAACACAAGTAAAATATCTACTACCAGTCATTTTGCTACTGAAGTTACTCACTGGGTGCATTTTAAAACTGCACAGATATTTTCAGTTCAATTCCGAAGTTAACTGGAAGATGAAAATAAATTACAACGCAAGAGAAAACAGAATATAAAAATCAGGACAGAGAAAATAGTAGTTGCAGGCACCTTTAAAAGATATCTACAGTTTCCACCCAAATGGAGTTTTATGTGAAATGCTCTATGATACTTTTGTAAAGTGCGCCACTGTGTGGTATCTAACATCCCTGCAAACCCAATCTGCTTTACAGCTTAAAACCAACTTTTGTTTCTGTCTCCCAAACTACCAGTCAGTGCTCACACCTGCCCACCTACTGGGATGGGCTTCTCGCAGAAGTATCCTTGACGTGTGCAAAAAACGTACGCAACACAATTTTACTAAATTCCATTTAGTAAACTACCCTCAAGACCAAAATTAAGAGCATATTTTGATTCATTTACTAAAACTTCCTCAATAATCTACTTGCTTTTTTTTTTCTAAACTCAACAGTTAAATGGTTAAAAAGTAAGAGATACCTTACTTTATAAAAGTTTAATTGCTATTTCAGATGAAGGCACGCTTGTTTCTATCATTGTCTCTATTCTTTTTTTCAGTAATTTTTATTAGCTTTATTATAGCAATATTTTCCATCTTTTGTTTCTAGAATAAGATAAAATGAAAATACTAACCAGAAACAATGGTCCTGGGAACAAAACAGATCATGTTTTTTAACACAAGGATATCATTGTTCTGGTAATGCAGCAAAACGTCCAACAGAGGGTGGCAGAGACCATAAATTTATTAAGACGCTTAAGTTTTCTTGGCTTTAAAAAAATAAAAATAATCCTAGAATGTTCAGCTAAGGAATAGCCACCTCGTACAGAGATTTGGATAAGCTCCATTGCTCAAGGAACATTTTCAGTTAGCTGTAAGTTTTTCTCTTCAGGAGAAAACCACAAACTTTTTAATATTGTAGCTTGAGGTGCCTCTCAAAGCCTCCAATGCTCAGCCTTGTGCACACATGCAGTTACTACTACTGCATATGAGGACTCCATCAACTCCATCAACTTCTCCTGGCTCACACTCTCATCATATTTTGCTGTTGCAAGCCACTACAAAGTACACAGAATGAGAAGTGCCTTTACCTGCTTTCCATTGGCTTTCTCATGCTACTTTACTACTTACAAGGCAGTGAGCACCCATAAAGAACTACTTTTATTTAATGCTTTAAGAATGATAGACCACATCACTGCACTGAGCATAAAGCAAGCATCACCCAAGAACAGTTTAAATAGAAACCAGGATTTGACTTTTGCATCTGTTTTCAACACTATCGGGAAAAAAGAAAGATTTTTTTTTCAAAAACCAAACTAACCAAACACTACAGCCTAGGAATCTCTATCCTTGAGAGAAGGCTGAGGGAAGAACTTACTCCTCTCTACATCTAATGGGAGGGTAACACAGCAGATGGAGTCAGATCCTCAGAAATGCACAGCGGTAGGTTAAGAGAACAAAGGCACGAGCCACAATACAAGAAATTTCAATCAAATAAGAGGAAAACTATTCCACCGTGATCTTTCTCGATCACTGGAACAGGTTCAAGACTCCTCCTGGAAAAGGTAATAATAGCTGCCTGATACAGCAGGCCCTGTTCTGAGTAGGGTGTTGAACTACATGACCTTCCCAGGTACCTTACAACCTGAATTCTTCTACAATTCCGTGAATCCCAAGGTAGGAGTTCACGGTAAGGATTCACAACCAGTTGTTTGTTTATACACAGCTTCAGCACGTGGCATTTTACACAGGCAATGGATGACTTTGAACGCTTTCCTACAAGGCTGCTAAACTGCCTTTCCTTTCTATACCAGAGCTCCGACACAAATGTGTAAGTACATGCTTTTGTAATTGCACAGTACTGCGATAACGTAACAGCTGGGGTACTGAATCTATTTTCCAGTTTTCCAAGTCACAGATCACAACTGTAATTAAAACAAGTTTTTGGCCCTTTCTGAATTGGTTTGAGATCAAGGAAGGCTTTAAAGAATAATCAACTTCACAAAGATCTATCATCTACAAAGGAAATTCAAAGCTATGGCTTTGATTGCACGAAGAAATACAGAACAGAAACATACATAGCACTGTCCAGATGTGCACAAGTAAGAGGAATCTGGACATGCAGAGAAAAAGGTTGTATTCATAAGCGATTTCCTCTGGCAAACCAACTATTTAAACTGAACTTGACCTTATGCTATTTGAGTTCATGAGTCACATGCCAACCAGTTCTGCTTCTTTTGCCAAAATATATGGGAAATATCAACCAAGCATCAAATGCCCCTTGCCAGGAATTTATTTCTTTCACTAACTTTACTTGAAAGCTTACAAACAAGGTTTTTTTTCTAAACACACAAAGATTTTGTTTACAATTGTCACTATCTTGCAGAAAGCAGTGTATTTATTCCCTACAAAGGGAATCTTCACAGCAGTAGACTGCAAAAAGTCAACACAGTAGCTCCTTCAGAATGCTTGAAAAACAACCATTTGCTCAAATATTTTCTAAGAGAACATCACTGCTAAGAAAATGAAGAGTCAGTAAGACCGAATTTTAAAGATGCCAAACATGGACTGATCACAAAATTACGCTAATATCAGCTATAAAGCAACCGAAATAAATATAACTGAATAAACCATTATGTTGCAGACTAAAAAAAACCTCTCTGCTTTAAAGTTTCATCAAAGAAAGATATAATATCTCTCTTATTTAAGCTTTCAAACTTTTTGTTCTGATTCTTTCATAGAATCTCTTCTGTAGAAAGCTAAATCTCTGGAAGATGCTCACTGAAGTCACCTTAATTGTGGCCAGAACACCTTCTGAATCCAGTCTTCCAGAATTTGTTCTCAGTAAATAGAAATATCAGCTACAAAATAAAATCTGCAATAATAAAAGTAAACATTTTTCACATCTACTTAAAAAAAAAAAAAGAAATGTTCAAACCACTGTTTCACAGGTACAGTAGGTACAGTCCTATCAACCGCTTACAGAAATGAAATAAATGAAATGCAACAGAGTCTAGGGGCAGAGAGAGAGTGGCCTTACCTTGCACTGTCCTGCCACACAGATGGAAGTCCCGTTTTGGTCACAGGGTGTCCCGTCGATCACCTTTTCAGCTTGTCGCACATAGAACCGGTAGCCTATCGCACGGCAATTCAGCTCACACTTCTGACTTCCCTTCACTGCGGAAAGAGGCAAAAGTCCCCATTATAAAACCACAGCATACTTTTAAAAAGGAAAAGCCCATTAAACTAATACTAAGGTCTGAGAGGAAGAAATGAGTAGGCAAACTGAATGCAATGCGAATAACTACATCAAGTGAACGGCGATTAAGAAACCAACCCCAAGGTAAGTATTTTAACGTACCTTATGAGAATTCAAACAATATCCCAGTTTTCAACAACAAATAGTTTTCTAAGTGACCAAAACCAACAACAAATAGTTTTCTAAGTGACCAAAACCATTTTTTATAAAAATTCTGTGAACTTTAGTCTTCTTAAAGCATAGTAACATTATGACACATAACTCAGAGTCAGCAAAATTACGCTGCAATCAAAGATGTGAATCAAATTGTGGTCAGTCACCAGTCAGTTCACATCAAACAAGTACACTGACATCCAGGGTTAAGAAACGCACAAAACAATCTAGATGCAAATTTTTTAAAAATCCATTGTTTTTCCTCTTCATTTTCACCAGCTACACTTTAGTGAATATGCCTTAGTTCAAGAGAAAATTAAGAAAAGAACTACTCTGATTTTTTAAAAAATATATAAAATTCATCATTATTCAAAACCTCGTGATCTCTGTTGACACACAACAATCAGAAGGAAATCCGTCCAGTGAACTCTGGGCAAGAGGAGCACAGAAGACAAGAAACAATTATCTTCTCCTATGAAAATCTGTTACTTAACTAGACACAGCCCAACACTCCACATATCCTGGGCTATTGAGTTTGTTAATGCGTTAGTGTAATCTTTCTACTTCAAATTATCTGTCATGTTGAACTTGCACACAGTTCATTACCCCTATTTGCCAACTGAAATAACAGAACTTCCTGTATCTTTCCAACCAAGAGCAGCACAGTTACGCAGTGGTGGCGAGGGACAAACACGATTCCTTTTTTCTTTTGACGATACTTTCCTTGCTGCCATAACCAAAACCAGAAACTCCCTTGTCTTCACTGAGCTTCGGCCCATCCCCTAGAGCATAACTGAAATCTGCTATTTAATCTGTCAAAGGAGGTGCTGCACACCTCAGTTAGCTGCTAAATCACTGCATTCCCAGGATTTTCTACTTGATTTAAGACTATTTTTGAATCATCAACTAAGATGTAACAAACAGCTAAAACAAATACAAGCAAGTATTTCAAATACATATTTAACATCTCTTTTCTGTAACCCCCCTTTGTGGACACTGAACTAGTACAAGCCAATTCCCCTCATGCAGCTGTTTAATTGCCACTCTTAGATATCATCTATTCCGTTTAGCGATCTTTTGATAAAAGCCTCAAAACTTCTCCTTTTAAGTGAGATGAAAGATCTGTTCGCTAGCTCAAGCGCCGCAGAAGCTACGCATGCCACGCTCAACTAGGCATTTTTTCCACTGGCTACTTGTTTAAGATAGATTCACCAGCTTATCATTCCAAAGACTTCACTTACCTATTAAAAAAAAAGTGAGGCATTTCCCGTAGGTCAATCTCTAAACGTAACAAGTAGTTCTAATGATAAACTGAGCGTTATTCTTAGCAGCTTAGTCACTTTACACATAACTATTTTCAGAATTCTCAAATAAATATAACCCAGCTTCAGTAATTCATTACAACTGAAACCAACTTGTCCTCTTCTGTGTTTACAAGTGTCTTGTTTTTATAACCTGCAACACTAGCTATCAAGCGGCACCTCCGCAGTGTATATTTTCTTATCTTTCCATTCCCTAAAATCAGGCCAAACTAGCCATTTAGGGTTCCTGTAACATCCTTATCTTCTGTGTTGACTCCCTCTCGTCCAAAGTATCCTGAAGCCTCACATTCCCTCACTCTCCCTCCTCCAAAAAACTCTCATTTGGTTTTGATGCTTTCAAATATTTATTCTTGAAAGTTTCAGTTTGTCTCCTAGACGCCAAGAAAAGTTTTGTGCTACTCAGAAAGATGAAGAAATTAACTGCTGAAACATGGTATTTTTTCCTGGGCCTCTCTCTCCCTCCCTTTACCATCTGGCATGTCAGCCCCTGCACGGCTAACAGCGCAGTGACAACCACAAGCACACCCAGCTCCTATTTCATAACTTCAGTCTTTCATTCTTTCTTATTAGGAGCTGTCCCTGCTCATACAAAACAAAATATTAAAATAGCCACTGGCTTTGACCGGTACCAAATGAATAAATAAATAAGTAAATAGATCAGGCCTTAAAAATACACATACACTGGAACAGAAGTTGGTATGAGCATCTCCCCCTATATCCCTTTGGTCTTCAATATCCAGATTCTTTTGACGAGCACCCGTAAGGCACTGCCTCGGTTAGTCCTACATGAATTACTGCTACCTAAAGACAATGCCAAAGATCTGAAAAAACCTTCCACCTGAGAAGAGCAAAGCCTGCTAACGGAAAGGTCCCTATTGAATGAGAGGCATTTCCCATTAGGACCTCAGCTAAGCTGTAAATATTTACTGTGCAGAAATTACAGTAGAAGAAACGTATTTTACAATTCCCTTGTAAAATAAGGTACAACACTAGTAGAAAGCAGCCCATTGCCTATTAACCTCAAGTGTATCTTAACACCCTCCCTTACCAGGTATTTTGCCACAACTCTTGAGTTTTTAAAGTTTAAGCTGTAGGTTAAGCTTACAGTACTGGCTTGGCAACTGGACATGAAGTGTCAATTAAACAACGAGCTGTGAAGCAATCGATTCCACACAGGCAACATATTTTAGTACTGTGTCATCTGATCCAAGAGTTCACAAAAAGATCAATCTGACCTCAGGGAACAGAGGAAGGTTTCTCAGTGAAGACCTTCTAAACCAGCTGGCAGCAAGACACATTTTGATGCAGAAATGGGCTCTTTTAAACTTGACACGGTTACTAAGGCAGCTCACTATGCAGGCACTGTTCTACATGTTGTCCTAACGTATTTGCTTTTCATTCTCATGCCCACCTTAGCACAAGCAAGTCGTTGTGGAATTTCTCACCTTACCCCAGCTTATTAAATAGGGAACTTGGGTGAAATTTAATGCTACTGCACCAGTTCTGCCAGACGAACTCATTATTGATTTAACTGAAGGAGGTGCCTTCAGTAAATAACCCTGGTACCATGCAATGTTTGGTTTTCATTTTTCAGACTGCAAAAACATTTAATTCAAAACAATCAGTACGTTTCTTATAACGTCCTCACCCAACTAGCATCAAGTACCTCAGGGAGATCCTGGGCCTCTCTAAACCACAAGAATTGTGAGTTTCTCTCAAGTCCTCTGTTGCAATTCACCTTCCACCTTTCTTTACAAAGGAACAAGACCCAGGCAGGTGGGAACGGGACCCCAGCACAGTCCTGCCCCCCTGTCCTTTCACCAGTAGAGGGGCGGAGACCTCATGTTTAATTACAAACTGCACCTGTTCTGCATCACAGGCAGTGAAAACCTTCTGCCGAGGCACAAAAGCCATGCAGGTGGGCATTGGTTTAGAAATCACTGCCCTTACACACAAACAAAACCTCTGCGGGGCGGCTTGAGCACAAGCCAAAATACAGCAGTTCCCACTGGGGGGAACTCCTGGATGAGACAGGAATACAAACGGGACAGTACATGAAAGATCCCTGCAACTGAGCTCCTTTAGTTTTCTGTCATTCTGGGGCCCTGAGGGGGAAGCGCGTGGGGTGCCCAGGTTCTCCAGGCTTGGTGTGCTGCAAAAATCGCAGTTTCACAGGGCTGGAACATGTTCTGCCTTGTGCCCTCGCTTACTGCCCGGCACAAGGGGTGAATTAGCCCCTCTCTGTAAGGCTCTGCATGATTTTACTCTCATCCCGCATCGACCTTGGCACTCAGTGATTTCATTACATGAAAGTATAGCAAAGGAATGACTTCAAAAAAATACACCCACTCCAAATCCAAAACCTGGGCACGTTTAAAAAGGCAGAAAGTCACCGTCTTGGAAACGTTCCTGCTTGCAGAGGGTTTTGAATAGGTCTGTTTATATTTCATTGAGAAAGAATATTTCCAAATGTTACAGCTTCACTGAAAGGGAGCACTCCAGCCAAGGAGAGTGCGTGGCTCCTAGTGCCGTGCTCGGAGGCACACGGTGGGACCATGGCCTGCAGCAAAGTTCCCTGATTTAACCTCGCCTTTGATTGTGCTGGTCAGGACTGAGAACAAGGAGAACAAGAGGGAGCAGCCAAGGCAGCTGGGGTCACCCTGTGTGACTGTGCACGCTCCATCCTCCGCAGGGCTGAGCTGCCCTCCCTGCAAGGCCCCTGCCTCCCACCTTCCACTCAGGCCGCCCTCCTTTCATCTGATCTTGTGTCTTCCCTCTGCAGAAAGTCCTAAGGAATTTCCTTCCCTGAAGTGAGTGATTCCACCCCGGAGCATGCATGGCGGGGACTTTTGAACATCAAGAAAAGATATTCCCTTCCTTCAGCCTCCCCTTCCAATGAATTCCTCCAGCCCAAAGAAACGCGACAGGGAGGAAAATGGACACAGAGGATGAACAGGCCAGGCTGGTGGCGGAGCTGCTCAGCAGTGAGCTCCAAGAGATACAGAAAGAGCTCCACAGGCAGCTTGCCAGTGCAAGGAATTTCAATCTAATGATATTCTTAGGAAAAAATGCTAAAAGAAAGAGCATTCCAACTGCAATACATTTCCTAAATAATGTATTCGGCTGTTCAAAGGGAAATTAAAAATAGCCACAGAACCAAAAATCCCCAGAAAATAACATGCAAATCAAATCAAAATGCAACTGATCAGCAAACTAATGACATTGCACATCACCGTGCATCAAGGAAGGGACTGGAACCTTCAAACTCTTCTTGATAGCTCCTCAGGCCAAATTTTAATTTCATGTGATATTCAGACTCGCCATTGTTATCTATGCAGCAGTTCTAGTTCTCCGCAGAACATTACAGAATGCTTTCACCATTTGTCAGTTTTTGTAAGTTTGCCTAAACATCTAAAAATAGTTAATAACAAGTTCTGCAATTTGAGAAACATGCCTCGAGGGTGCCCGCAGAGAAGGGGCACGCACACTCTTGGCAAGCAAACACCACATTCATGCTAGTACTACATTATGGGATTAAGTGAATTTAAATTAGGCTTCATTCTGTGTGCACACTGCCTTGTAAAGTCAACTTCAGTGCTTCTTTGTAATGAGCCAAGATACACTCACCCACTATGTGTTAGAAACGATTGTTCCAGGAACAAGCTGTCTCTGCATAGCTCAGTTATTTTCAGGGCCTAGCTTGCCATGGGCTGTAATTCAGTTTTTGCTCATGATAAAAGCTCTGAATCTGCTTTACGGGAAGCGTAATGGGGCATGGCAGACACTGGAAAAACTCTGATGTGCTGATGTCGATCCATTTACCATCTACTCTCTTAGAGCTCATCGACGCTGTGGGATTTCAGCAAGAGTCCTGCAGGTCGCTGACACTCTTGGCTTCCCCACAGACTGTGCCAATGTCACCTACGTAAGGTCTCTTCCACTCGGAAGGTGCGATTTAATGACTACTGTATTCACTGAGGTAGAACTTCCAGTTTTGTGAAATCAAAGTTTCTGTTTAAAGGTTTTCTTTGCTTCAAGGAAGGTGAACACACAGGAAAACAAACCAGGCCCTGCTCGCTACAAACAGAAATCCAGCTTTTTTGCATAGTGCTGTGGCCCAAGCCGACAACCACACCGCAGAGCTAAGAGCAAAGCACCACGCCGGACACAGCCCTAAATGTGGTAATTCCACACCAAAAAGCTTAACCTGCAGAGCTCGGTGCAGGCGACAAGTGCTGCAGCGCTAAATATAGGCAGCTTGGTTTATGCAGCTTCCTATAAAAAAAGGAAAATGTAGGAAACAACCGTACCCCATTCCTTCCAAAGCTTTGAAGACAGCAGAGCTAGTTCATTTCAAGTTTCACTGTTTAGGGTCATAGCCTACGTTGGTTTAGTTATCTGGAACATCAGTTCGAGTTTTGCAGCGCAGCAATGGAGCCATCAGGGCCCTCACAGAAAATGGATCCTGAGGCAGGTTGGTTTGCCGCTGACAGACAGGTACAAGTTTTGGAGGTGGCCAGACGCAGGAACGCTTTTTACAGCAGTTACCTGTTGCCAGAATTCTAAACAACAATACGCGAACATTTCCAGGAAATAATTACCATGCAACTACATTTGGTCTTTCCAACAGAAATAGTAGCGTGATGTGATCTGTTTTAGTTGAGTCTCTTTTGATACTTTGTCCTTATTAGGCTTGTGAACATCTCTTGACAGTAACCAGAAAGAGTTGTGTTTATTTTTCACTTTGACCCTTTCAGTTTTGTTAACTTCTTCTAAATTTTTCTTATTTTGGCTTGGTTTTTTTTTTTTTCCCAAACATTGTTTTCAATTCTTCATTCCAGTGATGGAGGAACATACCAATTTTCACTTCCACTTCTCAGTTTCTCATGTAATAAAGGTGCTTATTACTTCACCTTGTCTCAAAAAGCTAATATATATTTAAAATATTTTTTGCACCAGGATTCAGCTACTAAGTAAGAGAAAAAAGTCAAGCTCTTATAACAAAACTGAAGCACATTTTAACAAATCTAAAACCAAAATGGGAGATACCACACTGTTGGCATCAGTTGAACTCCCATAAGTTCTTTGTGTACCAGTCGTTCAAGGTCAGCATCCCTTTAAATGACACGCTCAGGTAATGCAGTTGCTTCTACAGACCTTAGTTTTTACTGTATTGCATTTGGAACTATTTTCTGAATTTAAAGGGGGAGGAAATTCCTAAAAAACACTGTTTTCACATCAGATTTCCTTGTGTTAGGCAGCCAGAATCCAGATATCATTTGTCAGTCACTCAAGATGTTGGCCACTGGATGTCTCCACTGCCCTAGGCAATCACCGATTAAAGTTTTCTGTCAGGGGGGAAAAAAGATTTGTTTGTTTTTTTGTTAAAGGCTTTTATCTGTATTTCCAAGTCACCGCTAACACTTTGCATGCAGTGCAGAGCGGCCACAGACCTGCACACCCCAGCCCTCCCAGCAGGCTGGGGATGGCAGTTTCACGTGGATTGCCCTTCTGGTGAAGTTTTCGGTAGCAGCTCCCAGAATGTAAAATCACAATTATTAAAATGTTGCTAGATAAGTAGAAGAAAATCAAACAGCAAGTGTTTTAGACCAAACCTTTTGGCTTCCCTTCATATCCAGCAACAGCTAAAATTTCATCAGTAAAACCTCTATAAGATCATGGGTGGAGAATCGTCCAGAAAGTCAAGCACGGGTGGGGAAGTTTTCTCCTCACCATTTCACTCCTTTGCTGCTGTAAATGGCTAATTCATGTAAACCTGATTAAATTAACCGTTTAGTAATTGTATGGTTCGACATCCCGTAGAAACTGTGGAAGACAGACTTATGATATCCTTTCATGGAAGATGCCTTCTCTTGCAGGGATATTATAAAGAATTTATTAGAAATAGAATGAAAATATTAAAGGAATGTATTATCAATGGCCAAACTAGAGAGAGAAAAAAATCCAACTAATCTAAACAATCTCATTCTCCAAACATTAAAAAAAAATAATAATAATTCTGGCATTAATCACAGAGTAATTTCTCATCTGGAAAATACCATAAAGTGCTCTGTCTCGTGAAGTGCTGACCGCTTCCTGAGGGAGGCTGAGAGTCACTGGTCCCAACCGCTGTGAATTTGGGATGCTGAGAGGAGCTGGATACAGCTTCCTGGCAGCCTTTACAATCCCAAAGAACTGAGTATTTCTATTTGACTCTACTAGAATCTTCCCAGCCTCTGAAACCTCAGCTCACATCCAGATCTATATTTTGAAATATCTAGTTGCAAAGTAGAATAATGTAAAAATGTCGCATAAAATCAGTACATTTTACACATATAAGAAGTCACTCCTCATGGAATGGCCTGAACTTTCTTTGATATGAAGGTAAAAAGCAGCCAAGCAGGCAAATCCGACAGCAGCGGATGGAGGGAACGCTGAACGCTGCCGTGCCGTGCTGTCAAGCTCCTGTACAAAATGAGCCAGTTCTCACTGACTACACAACTTGGAGATAATAATAATGTTTTCAGTCATCTCAATCCACAATTTTCTTAGTTCCTTTGAACAGACTGAATTTGCCAAAATTTCCCAGCCAAAACCCATAATAATCCTTACCATTCCCTACCTCTTGACCCCTAGTTTCTCCAGAGAAGCCAGTGACTCTGAAACACAACTTCTTTTCCACCAATCCATTTCCCGGAGTGATTAACATACCGCAAAGCATTTCGTATCTCCGATTGATAACCTCGTTATTTACAGTTTTCAGCGCTGACATGAACGCGGCAGCTTTGATGAATACAGACTTAAACCCTGCCACCCGTGGCTGCATTAACTAAGTGAAGTTACAGTTGATTTACACAATCTGAAAACAACCCACCTTTTAAAAATTGTAATTATTACATGTTTGCTTTATCAAGCGATATTATTTTCCTCAGAAGTAAACAGTTGAACAGTTGATAAGATAAAGCTTTTGTGAAAACCTCCAGCACCTAGACCCAAGGAGACAGTCATTACCATGAAAGGATGGCGTGCAGATTCTTTAAGGGCATGCATCTGTGTGTGCTGAGAAATTACAGAATAAATAATGGAGAAAATACAGGAAGAGGTTTAAAATCGGGGGGAGGGTCAAGGAAGACCCAGTAAATCAACCTTATAGTCCAAATTTCAGTCTACAAAACTAGGAAATACAGTCAGCATGATCTGACTGAGCCCTATTATTATTAAGCCTTATCAAGGACCAACTTGTTTAAATATTAATACAGCTACTACTGGGTCTAAAATGTCCTGAGTGTATTTCTATGGCCTCCTGCCACAGTCCTTTAGTAGGCAAATAAAATCTTAAGAATTAGTTAAAACATTCTGTGCTTTTATTTACATACTCGTCTAAAACATTTATTTCCTACATTCTCATATTAGTTAAAACAATGAATATTCGTTAGAACAGTGTTTTGACTACGATGCCAGTGACCTGCAGCTCAGTCAGTTAATTTGAAAGCTGCTTTCCTTCTGGTAGCAGATAAAATCCTAAACATTCAGTGTCTGGAGAGCTGGTTTCACATTACATCTATTTTTCACACTGTTCTTATATAAAAGGCTATAATTTCTGAGACTCAAGATTTCTTAGAAACTTTGCTTCTAATTTTTATTTTCCTGTCATGTTTTGACTGGTAGATGTTAAGCGCCCTGCAGAAAACTGAAAGGTACCCACTCAGTGAGCTTGGATCTAGGAAAATGCAACTGAAAGGCAGTTTTCTCCCTGATGCTGGGAGCTGGTCTCTGCTAACTCTGACCCGAGCACTTCTAGCCCCTAAGCTCTTAGCCATGGGACTTCAAAATAGCAAAGATTAGGTTCTCTCCTCACCTCCTGTACCTTTCTCAGCCAAGAGGAAAACTAGGGCGTCTGATAAAATAATTTTCACAGTGAGTGTTTTGCCCCACAAAACTTGGGTCTATCTCTCTGTACTCATCTGTGCTCATGCACACTCCTCGCCTCCCAGCACGGCATCAGAGTGTCTTCCAGTTTAATGGGCCCTTCTTCCTACAAATTTTGCTAGATTATCATTACATGCAATGAATAGAACTGGATACTCTAAACAAAGCACGTGGCATCTTCCTCCCCTATATTCTCCCTCTCTTTTTTGAGAGAGATGGAAAGAGCTGATGATTTCCTTGCACCTGGCTGGACTCTTTCCCAGAGAACTGCACCAAGGAGTACTAGCCCTTAATTGTAAAAATATTTCTGATAGGTCTGGTTCTGTCTCTGGAGGGCAGTAAACCGTGAAATTTTGCAGTCTTGCAAATCCTACCTCTAGCTCTGGACTGCAGAAAGTGTAATTAAAATACATAGCTTTCCATCACCAAAATCCTATATGAAAAGCATCTTCAGCTTGCTCAGCGTACAGCTGTGAGTCTAACAGAGGAGGAGCAATGTAAGCACTCACATTTAAAAATTTTCCTGGAAATATCACCATTATGCTAAAACTAACCCATACAGTAAGTGCTGCATCAAACGCCTAGATAATCTCAAACATACATACTTGAGTTTCAGGCTGTTGATTTAAAAGTTGCTGATCTAATTTTCTTGGCTTATAAGACAATTATTCTTAAAATAACCTAATATGCTGCAACTATTTCAGAGCATCATACACAGTCTGAAACACCATAGTCTGTATCAACCTTAGATTTGCCCCTTGAGCCTCTCAGCATAAAGGTCTTAAAAGGGTGCTGGAGGTCAAACCACGAATCTCTAATAATGAAGATACTAGGATGATCTCCTGCTAGTTAAGTGCTTCATTCAAAACTAGAAAATTCTTCTCCTGAAGGATAACATAACCATTTCCATCGTATCGGAACAATACAGAGCATGTTTGTTTAAAGCTTCACCTTTTCATTTCCATACCTCAGCAGCCAACAGTTACCCTTGTGTGAAAGTATCCAAACTAATTTGAAGATCTGAAACAATAAAGTTTCTCACTTCTGTGAAATGTAAATTTTAGGTGCTAAAGCCACAATTTATGATCATTTCACAATGAATGTGTGATGTAAGTTAACCTATTGCTTTGTGTCCATGCAACTAGACGCGTAACAATACAGAATGAGAGCAGCGAGGTGGGACATGGCAAAAATATTTCCAACCCACAAGAAAGTTAACTTAATAAACCATGTCAAGCCTGCTTACATTCATTCTTCCCAAAGCAATGAGGGGGGAGATGGAATAAATGCTTAAAAGTGTAAGTTATTTTTAAATGTCTATATCAATTAATGCTTGTCAACACAGCACAGAATAAAGACACGCATTAATACGGCTCCATTAAATTTGCTAAAGCTGTTCTCCTCACCCCTACCTCAAGCTGGAGTCAACGCACAGAGTAATGCAGCAATCCTTTCAAGTTTGGCAGCAAAGCTGCAGTCAAGTATGTAAACTATTCACAAATATTATCCAAAAACAGCGAGTGCAGTTTCTAATTTAGGGTTCACCTGGTACAGACCTTATGGAAGAAAAAACTGTGCTGAAATAGCAGAGGTAGCTTTACTAACTGTAAAAAATCTGAGAGGGAAAGAAGGAGAAATTTCAGCAAAACACTGCTGTGAAAAACAATGAATCATACTCACATTTAAACACAAATTACCTCTCTTTTAGCCAAAAAGCAGCTGTACAAGAGCTAATGTTAACCATTATCCATTTTCCATTGAAACTGTTCTGTACTGGCTCAAACACTTTAAAACTATGCATTTGTACAAGCTTTCAGCAGCTCACCCTCCCCCTTTCTGAATTACTGCCTGCTCTTCTGGTGAAAATGAACTGGTTAAGTCCTGTAAGCAGCCTCCTCAATGTGATGACCAATGCATAGTGAGTAATCAAGGATTTGGGGGAAAAAATATCCACTGCTGCCCTTAACAAGAAACACAAGAGAGTTTTGCACTGTTATTCAATACTCAGACTAATAAAAACAATTAAATTTCCCTCCTCACTCAATACTCTCTTTTATTCCACATTCCCCTAAATTCTAAAATACTCTGCAGTGAAACAGGAGCACGGGCATGAACTGGCACTGCCCTGTCACGGCAAGGGAACAGCAAAACTGTATCTGGTGCAATGACTGTGCCTCGAATGGAAAACAGAGCAAAAACAGAGCAGCTCTCGAGTTGCATAAGCTGCTGTTCTTCTAGAATTAATAATTACTGGACAAGAAATGTTGCCAAACAAATTACCTATTCAGATAGATTCTGAGATCACTGATGAAATAAATACTTTGAATTTTGCAGCTCTCTATGATACCAGTAAGCTTCTCCTACAATATACTTAATTGTCCTGCCCCACCGAGTGCTCGTGCTCGCTAAACCCTACATATGCTAACACTGCAGCTATTCCAAAGCTTATTGCCTCTATATTGACCAGCTTATACACAACACAACTGTAGAACAAAACCATACATTAAATGAATAGCATGCTCCAGAGAACTCCAGCGAAGACACAAGAGAATTCAAAACATATGGAGTCATTTTCCTTGACTATGGGCTACGCTAAATAGGAAGATGTACTAGTTACAACTGGGAATTACTGCAGACAGATATCTGCCACAGACATACTGCAAGATATTTAACATTAGCTCATTCACAGTGCACATGAGGACCTGATTCAGAACTCTGCACTGCCCTGGATGCGCATTAGGAAACCTGTTTTGCTTTTTTCATTATGAAAACAGACCTCATCCCGATTAAAGCACCTTCCAAGCTTTAAGTTATGCCACTAAGTAAATAATGTAGAGTAGCACAGCTTGTTACATGGGATGGAGAAGCAGTAATACAAGCCCTGGTGCTCTTCTATCAGCTCAGTGCTGTACCAGTGAGCTTTATCCAGGTTTCAATTCCTGTACACCTGCTCAGCACAGGAGACTCCTACCTAGGAACCTTGCAGTTTCCAAAAATAAATAGACTTCATAGTAACAAGCTGATTCACAGCAACCGAGACCAATCAAATTGATTTTGAAAGAGATGATGAGAGTGCAGATGGCAAGGCCTACAGAGAGGCTTTGCTATATATAAACTCCAAGAAAAAAAAACAGAATTGGGAGATTGGATGCAAATGTGTAAACATTCAACTGCATTTTACAATGCATAGATGGAACTCTTTCATCAGTGTTTGGACCAAAACCTCATTTATAGTTGAAAGCATTAAATTAATCACGATGCTTAGTTTTTCCTTTAACAGCATCAAGGACAATGAACACAGACAAAATAGCATTTTAGACAGGATGCTTCATATTAGATTCTGCCATAGCCAAGACTTTCTTTACTGCAGTGGACAAAATAGTAACCAGGCACAGTCTATGAATTAGAAACCACAAAACGAGGATAAAGCTTCCCTTCTCAGAGAAGTATTCCTATAATTGCCGAGAGGTTCATATCATATTGTGACAAGAGCCAAATGAGTATCCAGAGAGGTTGAGTCTCTTGCTCCCTAACACTGTCCAGCATCGTATCTGACAAGATATCATGGTAAACAGAGCAGATTTATGTTCAGGATGGAACAGTATTTGGATTGAGAAAGTATAACAAAATTGGCGTCTGAGTCTTCAAAACGGGGGTAGCTTTTAAAAGCAAGAATTCCTGAGCAGGAGCACTGCACACAAATCTTCATCTTCATGCAGCAGACACAGCATCAATCTATCTGCAGCTTGTCTAGGCAGGAAAAACTAACCCCATAGATTGGATACTATTGCAAGTATAATCTGGCCTAATTTTAAACTGGATTTCAGCCAGTGTTCCTGCAAAACCCCATGGAGACTTGATCCACTGATGACTTCTAAACTGATTTTCATAGAACAGACCAAACATTTTTCAAATATCTTCTTTAACTTCCCAGTGACTAATGTGCACTGTTTTATTCTAGTATAACAAAGATGTTTTATTCTAGTAAAGAAAACTGAAGCTTTTCATTTAGTAAGTTCATCTTCTGCCTGCATATACTGCATCTTCTCCAAGTTCCCAGCTCCCACCCCAAATGAAAACAGAACCTGATTCACAGAAGGGCTAAATGCGTCGACCCAGTTAACCGTAAGAACTTTCCGTCTTGCCAAATGATGATTTATGCAGCCAAAGCTGCAGTCCCCAGGAAATAGGACCTTTGACATTTTAACATTAAACTTTCCCATTTAGCTATTATCACTTAGAAAAGTTTTAATTTTCCCTTTAAAATGCCAACACTGCAAAAAATGCTAGAGAAAGGACTGGAAATATTTTCGTAGGTAACTACCACTGATTTTAAAAAGAGCTATTCAGACTCCATCATGGTGGATAAACCCCCCGGCAGACTGATACACATACATGAAAACAAACACGCTGGTTTGGACTTATTCAGATTCATACATGCTTCCAGTATCTAAATACCGCTTTGCTGAACCAGTAATTAGTGAACCCGTAAAATACCTGAAACAATTCAGTATTTCTTCATGGTTCATTTTGCTCACCCTCCTCCTGTGCTCCTGCTCTGGGTAGGAACCCCGTCCCCTCGCATTGCCAAGACACTTCATCTGGCCACCACCCTCACTAACCAAGCCCCTTGGTTATGTTTAAAAGGCTTGATTTAAACCCTCTTGCTTCCTACACAGATTCCATGCAAAGGAGAACAGAGTTAGGCACAGCCATCTCATTCTCTGCACAACAGGAAAGGAGAAGACAAACCAGGGGTCACTCACCCCACCCCATTCCCCAAGGTAAGTAGCAGTAGCCAAAGGAACTCTGTAATTCCAGTTTCTGCCAGTCAGAACATTAAATAGATAAATAAATAAATTCTGCAGAATGATCGTATTGAAAGCTCTCCAAATTTCAGTGCAGCAACAATTTCTTAATATTGTTTGAACACAAACCAGAGATTGAATGTTCTGCAATAAAATTTGTCAGTGACGCTAACAAAAATATTAAATTTCAGCAATATGCTGACTTTTTAAAAACGGACATCTGTTTATATTCAGGGTCTTCATCTGACTATATTCAACAACAACGAGAGATAAGAGCATTCCTTCCAAGTCCCTCCCAAACTAGTGGGTGACTATCAGGCTGATTAAAAGGAGAAATCAGCAGTGAAGGAAATCAAATCATGCAGTCCTTACTTGGGGAAAATGCTCCTACTGAAATTAAATTGAAGAACCTCAAGTCCAAGTAATTGAAATCATTTGACATGAGTAAGGAGCGCTGGAGCGGGCACAGGATCTCCAAGGGATCCTAGACTGTTCCTCAGCACCTCTCCATCCTTGTCTTCTGAAGCTTGCCTGGTCCCAGGGCTTTGTCATCTACACTATGTTATATCACAGTTTTCACAGAGTCATAGAATCTTTTAGTCGGAAAAGACCTTTGAGACCATTGAGTCCAGCCGTACCTGCCCACTACTAAACCAGATCCCTCAACACTTCATCTACCATCTTTTAAATACAGCCAGTGATGGTGAGTCAACAACCTCCCTGGGCCGCCTCTGCCAGTACCTGATAACTTTTTCAGTGAAGAAATTTTTCCTAATGTCCCATGTGAACTTCCCCTGGTGCAACTTGGGGCCGTTTCCTCTCATCCTATTGCCAAAGTGTGTAAAACCAGTTGCTAGAGCGAGAAGGTCTGGTTTCATATACGAGTTATAGAAAATTTAAACCACAAGGATGAAAACACTGAGGTACATGCCTGCTGTCGTCTACTCTCTCCCGCAGGTGCTCGCAGCTGAGTGAAGTGGTTGCCGTTCCAACAGCCGCACCACTGGCATTGGATGGAGAGGAGACGCGCCAACCGCAGCAGCTGCCCAACGCTTCCACGCCACCTGCCTCCCGCGGGCAACTTCTGTGTTACTGTTTGAAATTCAGACCCGTCTGCTTTCAGCCAGCCCCACGCCGCAGCCAGCTAGAGCTTTCTGGTAGGATTTATGCACTCCAACCACAATTACCAGCAGTCCCGTTGCCGAGTTTTTGGGGAGTACCTTGCCAACCATCTGAGCATCCATAGACAGCAAAGAAAGCTCGAAAGCCTCAGCCCCGGGGTGCTGGGTTGCTGCTGCCGTAACACATTTCAGTGCGTGACTGAGTATTTTTGTTCTAATGGGGAATTTTACAGAATCATTTGATGTCATTAGGAAGAGAAACAGCCGCTTTCCCAGCCCACTTTCAGGTCACAGACTCTACTGCAAAGAGTTTTTTCATAATAATCTAAATATATTATACATTACAATTGCATGTTTTCACAACTGTCAATAGAACAATACCTGACAACAACTTGAAATAATGCAGGCAGCTTAATCTGCATTACTTAAATAAATTACTTCTGGAAATAATGAAGATTGTCACCACACAAAAGTTCAGGAAATGGAAAAAACCACAATGAGATCAGATTTTTTTGTGATACGCAAGTATAAACCCTAACTATCTACACTGAAGATCTGAAGTGGTTCAGCAAAGGTTAAGGAAGCTGGTTCTGCAACTTGAAAGCAAGAGATGTAAGCAGATCAGATCACAGCTCCTAATCAACCCTGTATATTAAATACGCGTCATAGGTTTAAAAGATGCTGTGATTTCACTACTGAAGCTCCCAGAGGTGAAGTTGATTGTCCAGGATCACACAGGGAGCAAATGGCTCCGTAAGGATTACAGGTCTGACTTTACTCTCTCACTTTCCTGCAGTTCTTTATGCTGAATCACATGGCAAAGTTAAATCTTCCTGCCAAAATTTGCTCAATTTCTCCCCTGTTCTTCTGTTTTACATCACTTCATTGATTTTTCTAGAGCCTGAAAACAATATGTGGCTCAGTGACTCTTTTTTCTCTAATTGTATTTCTCAATATTAATAATTACTGTATAATTAAACCATATCTTTGAGTATTTATCTAGCTTATTTTCTTTAACTGCTTCCCCTTTGCAACAGCCTTCAAAAGTCTGAGTAGAAACTGCTTTCTGCACCAGTCAATTCCTTTGGAAAAACACTGATTTTTATTTTTTTTTTTTTTTTGCACTGCAGAAAAATACTTTGAGAGAAAATACTTTGCAGAAAAATACTTGAGTCTTAGAATTGCATGAATCCTGATCTGGCCTTCGACGCAGAAATGAGCACGGGTAATCGAGCAATTCAGAAAGCATTTCCAGCCAACTGGACATATTTCCAAATTCAGAACAAGTGAGGCAACTCTTGGATGAAGCAGCAATGAGCGATTCCCATCTTTCTATGAGGTAAACTAGTCATTTCAGCTTGTAATTTATTAGAAGTATTAAAGGCAACCTATTAAAATCTCCACTCTCTGGATCTAAAGCAAAATCATATTCAGCAGAGATTCCATGTGCTCAGTAACTTAAATTTGTGTAATCATCTAGATACCATCAGAATTCCGGAGAACTGTCATCATACCAATGTAAAGTGAAGGGTTAAAAAGATACAGCAAGACATACAGCATTACCTTTTTTTTTTGGTTACTCACAGGAAACAAAATGTAGCACTCTCCATCCATCAAGATACTGATAGCTGATACTGATAGGATGAAGAGGAATGTCTATAAATTGGAGAGGGGCAGATTTAGACTAGACATAAGGAGGAATTCCTTCACAATGAGGGTCGGGAGGCACTGGAACAGGTTGCCCAGGGAAGTGGTGGCTGTTTTTCTAAAAAAAAGGCAGAGGGATCAATTATCAAGACATGACTGGGAGGAAGCCAAATTATTCCTACCTAAGGAGGAGTGAATCTGCAGGGAGCCTCTTGATTCCTCTGGTAGGCTACAGAGCGAGTCTTGTGTCCAAGTAATAAATTTAGCTCTGCAGAAGAGGGGCTGCAGACTCCGGGCGCGGTGTCAGCTCCTCCTGGGTTAGGGAGAAGCGCCAACAGGCTCCACTGGGCTCAGAAACCAGAAGTGCTAAATACTTTGCTTAAAAAGCACTAATACTGAAACATGTAAACCTGTTGAAACGAAAGCTCCAGGTATTGCTGCTTCTGTAGCACAATTTGTTCCAAACGATTGGAACGGTCACCAGCGCCCTTTGCAAAATAAACCATATGAAGAGTAAAAGAAAAGAAAGGGAAAAAAAACCTATGCTGATCATTTCTAATGATAGAGTCCCTAAACCTCCACATATATGTAAAAACTTATATTATACAGCATATCACTGCTTTCATTAAAAGGGTTTTAAGACACAGATTTTATTAAACAACTAGTATCAAGCGATTTTAGATGCACATGCTGAATAGCAGATTTCACACCCTTAGTACTAACAGAAAATTATAAACTCACCTCTATAAACTCCTAAAAAAAAAAATCAACTCAACATGGAAAGTCATAAGTGATCAGTGATGAGGTAAAGACTTTTCTATAAAAAGCCAAATCATACAAATTAGAAGTAAAACTAAGGGAAAATATTCCTGATGCTCCTGAGACTGGAAACACCAAACTTTCACATATGCTGCCTCTGGGGACTGCACAGTTACATCAGCTGATGGATACAAGTTCTCTGTTTAAAACATACTCGGGCTTTGAATGCGCAGCTTGGAACCTAGCTGGCTGTCTAATTGGCTGGGTAATGATTTAAAGCGTGCATTTGCCCAGTGGGGCCATTAAGGTGTTTAGTGGCAATTCATATTTGCTACTCAGGCACGCACCGCTAATAAAGTTTCTTATGAAAATGCCTTTAACAAGTAATTGTTAGAGCGTGGGAGCTACTTTTCAAGCACTCTGCTACATCAGCTTTATTTGCAAAGTAAGATCACCCGCTTCTCTTGTTTGCAATAAGCTATGGCTCTATTCTGCAATGGATCTCTTATTTCATGAATCTTATTTCAGAACCCGACTGGACATGGTCCTGGGCAGGCTGCTGTATTGTCTCCACCTGGAGCTGGACCAGATGACCTCCAGAGGTCCCTTCTGACCTCAAGTTCTGTGGCTTATAACTGCAGGTAACAGCCTTCATTTCTGTCCAAAGACTCCACTTGCAAGTAGCTCATGCTTTCTTTCAGATCTCCCTTTATGAGTAGGAAAATCTTACTCTATGTATCGATAAAAACACCACCTTGCTCC
This sequence comes from Phaenicophaeus curvirostris, assembly GCF_032191515.1. Lineage (NCBI taxonomy): Eukaryota > Metazoa > Chordata > Aves > Cuculiformes > Cuculidae > Phaenicophaeus > Phaenicophaeus curvirostris. Next base: position 1,055,705 of record NC_091403.1, read on the forward strand.
GAGACCTTGCCAAAAAAACTCATAAGTGTTGTAGTACCATGTTCATATCACAGGATCTGTGATAGTTCCATGCAACATACCACAGAACACTAAACAGTAATACAGACGCCCAAAACTCCTACTTTTAGGTTTAGTGCCTAAAACAAGGCAACAAAATTCATTCTAAAGTTTCTTAAACCACACATCAGACTGACTGAGAGAACTGCATCCACAGTCCAGCCAGACAGTAAGTCAGAAACATCTCTGCTGGGTATCACATATGTTCTAAAACCTACAGATTTTATCATCAATATGGCTTTCTGTACCAGGCGGTAGTTTGCTGCTCCAGTTCCAAGTCCCAGCTGTTCAGACTTTATCTCAAATGTCACAATATTTGGTAGTTTTCTTAAAGCCATAGATAAAGAGATGACAATCTCTAGGTCCATTTTTAAAATGATTTTTTGATTGTCATGCGTGCAGAGACAATGTTTTTTAAAAGTAGCTCCATTAAAGGCCAAAAATTTAGAGAATGAACAACAATCCCTCCCCAAAACGTGATCTTTGAGGCTTCACAATTTCAGTGCAGCATTCATGTTTTTCAAGGCTTTAAGTTTGATTATGTATATTGTAAAAGAACTCTCCACGTGACTGAGGGTGGAGTAAAAGAAGCCTGAAGAAAAAAACCTTGACCCTGAAAAAAAAGAACTAAATATTTTTTTTTTGTTCTGAAAAGCAATTCTCTACTTTCCCTTTCTGCAGTACACAGAGCACGATCTATAGGACATGCATCGACACATACCCTAAATAGTTTGCATAGCTTCTCCACCCTTACACGCAGAAGGGCAGCCTTCCAGCTCATGAGCTCATGCTGGCCAAACAGCTCTAGTGTTCCTAACCCGCTCTGGATGAGGAGCAGAGTCCTCTCCAGCACAGGATGCTGCATTTCCTCATGCATCTGCACGCTCCCACAGAAAGTCTGCGTCCCAGAAGAGCCCCTACAGACACATCTCTGCTCTTTCTGAACGTTCTACCTCGTGTAATTCAGCAGCTTACCTAAGATTATTTCCACAGATTCTTACTGATTTCATTCAATTTGTACACTCAGCTCACCACATAAAAATGCTTTTATGGTGTTACTTTTTATATTGCTGAGTGGCTGTTCATCTCTAGAGCAACATGAGGACTTGGGGGCATTAAGTCTGACCTCTCTTCCTGTTTTCTTCTCTCTATCCACAAGCAAAGCCCATAGGCTCTCTTCAACTTTGTTCTTCTCTTTTTTTCTCTGTTTATATTTATAAGGAGGCATATTATATACTTTTTCCAAATAATTACATTTCTAGAGGGGAAAAAAAAATAATGTGTATTGTATAACTTCAGGGCAAACTAAACTCTGACATTGCAGTCTCAGAATCCTGATTTAGACAAAGAATCATGCAATCATCTGACTGGGTTCCTCATTATGCACTCAGAAGACATCTTTCCTTTATAAGACAGAAATAGAGCATCAGTGCATCTGTCAGGAACAAGATACAGCATCCTCACAGTTCTGAGGACTTTTCAGGAGTAAGTTCTCATTTGGATCTTACAACTCTTTCTTTACAGTAGGTAAATCCACTGAATTTAGGAGTTGGAACTGACTTGCACCAGTAAAAAAAAAAAATCAGATGCCAGCCTGCGACTCTGTTAGTGAATTCATCTTCCCTTCATGAATAAATCAGTCCTCCTTTCTTTCACCCAAGTTTGAGGTTCTTGCAGCCTTCCCTGTGGTACAGACTGTAACCAGGCATTACAAGCACAAGAGGTCAGTCTTTCACATAACCCACAATTGTTACCTACATTTCAATTAAATATATTTGAAAAGGTATCACTATAAAATTGAAAAAAATGTTCAATTAGAATGCTTACACCATATTGTTTGTTATGATTTTGATTACTAGAAGCTGCTGGAACTGCCTTTACGGAACAGTGTTTATAAGGAAAAGGGTGAAAAGCAACCCTCATTAAAAGATCCTTCCAATCCCCCAAATTTCCTAAAAGATAATGCTAAACGTTAACTGGACATTTCAATTTTACCCTGGGCTATACAGTAAGAGCAGGCATGCTTTCACGTTCAGAGCACGGGATCGTATTTCCTCTGTCTCAGCCACGCAGGACTCGCACTAAGCATATTTACTGATGAATTCTCCATCCCTGACAGCACGCTGCACATGACAGTATTCTAAAACCAAAGACAAACTGCTAATACTTTACACAGCCATTTTTTGTTCTCCTTATAAAATCTGAGAAGAAATGTTATCACTTTCTACAGAATTTCTAACCCAGATAATAGTGAAATGCGCTGGAGCTGGGCTGTGCAAGCGCACACAAAGCTGCTGGCCCTGCCTGCTTCACCTCTGAATGAGCATCACAGCACACATCAGCCCCAGGAGCTGCCTTTGTATTTGAAATAGAGAAGAGCAAGGGATTTTAAGTATAAAAGAAGGAAAAGCGAGGGAGAAGGGGGAAGAAAAAAATCCATATATCAAGCAAAAAGTAATCCAGATTGCAATCCAGTAACAGCTCTAACCATGGTGCTAGAAAACCAGCACTGAAAGCCTCTAAGCAGACACTAGAGAAAGCTAGAATTCTGCAAGGCTTAGAGCAGATCCTCCTTTCATAAATGATGAAAGAAAGAAAAATAATTGGAAGGAAAGTCTGTTTAAGTTAAACATATACATTACAAGTAACAGTCAGACAATTAATGCATAAACACGTGAAAAAAACCCATTAAAAGGGATTAAGAAAGTTAAAGTAAAGTTGATATGGGTTTCAGAAGTAAGATCAAAATAAAACCCTCAGACTAAAGCCCACAACCTAACTCATTTAAAAACCCAAATACCTGACAGAGAAATTAATGAATAATGGAAAATTCTCCCAAGGAGAATTAAGACCATTTAAACTCAGAAAATAGAGTTCTAAATTTATAATGAAACAGAGGATGGATAAATGAGGCCAGAAGAGCAGCTGGGGGTCGCAGCTCCTCAGTCGCTGCTGCTCCCCATGGAACGCAACAGGTTCACGCTACCTGCATGAAATAGGAGCTGTGAACTCCTGTGGTTGTTAACGACCACGGCAGGCGGCTAGCAGCAGCGGCGCACGGGAGAGTCCGGCCAGCACAGGGGCTAACTTGTGCTGTCCCATCGCTGGGAGACGTTACCTTCAGCAAAGCCCTGGCCAGAGAGCATCACAGCCACGCTCTTCGATCAGACAGAGCCCGGCACGTAGAGCCTTTAATATCCTCACTGGGGACCTCGGGCAGATGAAGTTCCTTGCAGTGCTCCCTACTTATCTGATCAAACCAACATTCCTGCTCGTCTATCTGAATTTGAGATGCTTTTACAGTTGTGTTTGGAGGTTTTTTTAAGGAAGTTTGGTAACAACTAAGATTCTTTAGGGTTAAAATTCAGCATTTTTTTTTTTTTTGAAAGCAAGTTGAAGGTGTGACTGACTGGACCTTAAAAATATAGAATCAAAATACTATCACAAAACTCAACAGCAAAAACATCCGCACAGAAGTCATTGGTAAAACTGGTATAGTATAACACATTGCTATTCAAAGAAGGAATAACTCTTCACTTGGCTATTGTGCACAATTTTTTCACAGGGAAATTATAATTCCAGTACCTGCACTTAGGGACATATTTTATATATTTTCAATGTATTTCTCAATGTGGTTACAAATCCTGCGAACCCATTCAATTTAGTTTTTCCCCGTTGTTTCCAAATCTTACATTTCATGAAAAATTAAATCTTCTCTTGGACTAGATTTAGATTAGATATTAAGAAGAAATGTTTTGCTGCTGGTTGCTTACAGATCCTGTAGCTCTTGTCAGTAACGTTAAAGCACCCCATACGCATTACAGAAGGCCCATGGAGTATTAAAAAAAAGGCATTTTAAACAGAATTTTAGAGTCATTATCTGGACACAGAACAATATACTTTCTCACTGTCGGGTAGGAAATCTATGCAAGCCAGAAATCTAGTTCTGCATCCCACCCCAGCACCGCAGCTCCAGTGCCTTGGGCCACATCACCATCAGAGCCACCTGAGCGCAGGGCCAAGAGCCCAGCTCCCTCATCCACCAGACCTGCAGTTGCTGCATTATTTATAATTTTATTACCTCAGTTGATCAAAGTAATGGACTAGATGCTGACTTTTTAGCTGTTTTGGCAGCATCGTTGGAGGAACTTGAAATTGTTAAGCAGATGTTCTGCAACATAACTGGGGGCTTGTTTTGCTCTAATGAGATACAGTATTTGTTACAATGAAGGAAATTGCTTGCGGATTTGCTATAATGCATTTTACATACACTGGGTTACATTTATATTGGAGCAATGAAAAAAGAAAATACAGTAAAAGTCTATATTACTTTTCAGATCTGATGATGTCACCAGACTCATATTACCGTACTTGAAAAAAAAAGAAAAAAGATCAGGCTCAACTTTTTGAGGTCTGGTTCTGTTTTTCTTCTTGATATCCACCTCAGTGGTATAATGGATCCAAACAGTTAGCTCTTTCTGATCTCTCTCCGGAGGGATCGCCGCACCATTTCAGCGGAACCAGCCATGGTGAGTTGCACCTCAGCATTTTTAGGCCTCTGACCAAAATTATTCAGAAGCAGATCTCCTCTCTTTACCGATATATGACAAATTTAATGCACAGTTTCTCTGGCTCTTTCAAAGCTAGTTTTAAATTTGTGGTGTTTGGATTTAAATTCAGAGCCACACAGTGTAATATAGAAAGCAAATTAACAAATTCACAAGTTGACACTGTGGATAAACGCCAGAGATTTGTATCTATCTGGGTATAGAAGGGAGTACTGATCCAGAAGAACATTAGCAAGAACTGTCTCTCCTTTGTAAAAGACCCCAAACTGTGGCTCAGATATTTATTATGCGCCGTGCTTATAAAACTTCCAAGCTGTTTAACGGAAACTGAGCATAATGGAAGCCAGTTCTGCTTTTCATTTTATATACTACCACTGGGAATCTCTTTCTTCTGATGTTCATCCATATTATAAGCTTTTCTTTCACAGGGGGTAAGATTTTCCTTGCTTTGAAAACAGTAATTCATCATAACAAGAAGGAATATCAAGCATACATAAATGCCAGTCCGACTATACTTACGCTGGCTAAATTGGCAAAACCTTTTTAATTCCCTCCATAACACTCAGCACGACTAAAGACCTCCATTCAAAACATTAACAGAATAAGCAATCCCAATATTTAAATAATCACGTGCAGCACAGGCGCCTGCATTCGTATTAATAAGCAACCTAATTTTTCTAGCAAAAAGCTACATCAATGAGAGTTGTAAACTCTATGATCCTTTGAAATACTAGGGGATGAAGTTGGAAATTGTCAGTCTGAGAGCGTTAAAAAGAATGTCATAGCAAAAAAAAAAAAAAAAAATCTAAAGCTTTACTTGAGACAGCTTAGAGTTTCTACTTCAGGCAAAAACTGCTTATGTTTCAAGCACCCTACACTGTGCTTAACCATGAATCACCAATAACCCTCCTGCTACTAAAACACAGCAGCAGAAGACTTGCCAGATCTGAAACCTCACTTCCTCTGTACTCGAGCAGCCTTCCTAAACTTGCACTGCGCTGCTATCGATAACTGTGATCAAAGCTTTGAGCCCCACTTGCAGGTCGGCCCAAATCTCAGTTTTGGAACTGATGAGATCAAGTGAAAATATTCATAAAGCTAATCAGGTAAAATCCACAAATTTCACTGGAGTCTCAACTTGAGTATCTACCTTTTCAGATTATGTAGATGTTAGTTTCTAAAATTTTCAGAACACCATAGAAATTACAGTAAGAAAATAGAATTTTGCAGCTAAATATTCCAGAAAGCAGAAGTTCAAGCTCTACTGCTGAGAGTGTGCATAAGCAGTTTTTGAGGACACAAATGGCAACTGTGAACATAAATGTTTAGATTCAATCTGACTCCCCCTGACGTGACTGTTATCTTTCCTTCTGCATCAGCTGATACTGGAACAGGCTCAAAATGAACAAACCGTAAATTGAAAGTATCTTAATATGCAATTCTTTCAACATAATGAAAAATACTCAGAAGAAATCAGCCTCCCAAAGCAGAAAGGAGAGACTCCGTATGTATTAGGACCCCTTCTATAGTTATTGTCTCCACTGTTCATTTCTTTTTAAACACAAAAAAATAGTCACCAGGCATTTTTCCAGGTTAACCAACCCACACTGCACAGAAGCAAGCGTTTAAAATCATCTCTAAACCCACGCCTTTTCGCTCTCATCCCTCTTAAACCACTTTACCCTCCAAATAGCAGGTAGAAAAGTGGGGAAATTGAGGTATGCACAATGAGCAAGAACCATTCCAATGTGACTTATGACAGAGAAATGGGTAATTTCATACATCAGAATACGGTCCCTACTTATAACCTTTATTTACAGTTAAAAATACCTGTAGATTATTATTTGACTTGTAGCATAGCACAGAATCCCAGGTAAAAACTGGGCTCCGATATCACTGAGTTTCTTAAAAATGCAAGCCAAAACACGTATATTAATAAAATTATATAAGAGGAGTAACTATAAAAGGTGAGTCGCCATACAGAAGCATTAGGTTTCCATGTATATAAGTATCTAAGCATATTTTTTCATTAAAGCTTCCAATAGAAGTAGTTATATATTTCAGTAATACACAGGATATTCACAATTTCCAGGTCAAACTCAACACAACAGATGTTCAGGAAGCAGATTTATCGATGAAGTCAAAGAAATGCCTCAGATACTTCAGCACTGCCATACTTTTAAAGCTTTCCAAACTTCCATCTGCTTTTCCTTGTGATCCATTTACAAATCACAAATAAATAAAGAGGAGAAATAATCTAAATTAACTTCTTGTTCTACTGCATTTGAATAAATTCCAGTCTCATAAGTGACTGACATTTCAAAGAAATTTCACTTAAAAATTAAGTATTTTCAGTAGTGTGTGAAAAATGGATAATTCACTGCCTTGGACTTCCAACAAGTCTAAAGGAAATCAGAGCTCATATTCCATCAGAATTCAAGAGGAATGGCATGCCTGTAGTGCTTAAGCTCCTGTCAATAATTTCAGGCATACGTTTCAGGATGTTTTATATTATACTAATCCGCTACTGGCTTACTGTTCAGTTTAATGTTACTCATTCGCTAAGTAACAGTTCCTGAAATACCTAATAACTGATTACATTTAATAGTCCAACAGATAAGAGCAAAGAGTGAGCAAAGCAAAGTGGAGTATTCTTCATGTATCACCTCACATGGTAATTGAGGACCTGAAGCCATCAGTTCTCATAAAACACAAAACAGGACAAAATTTTCACTGATTTTTTCCAAATTTATTTCCTAAATCTCCACTTATGCTAGATCATAACCCTGAAGAAAATTCCGGGTGAAAGGTACATGCAAACAGCATGGAGAAGGGAATTAGATCAGCGTAGCTGTTTAACACTTATTTTAATTAATAGGCATAGACTTCGACTTCTGTTTGCAGGAAGGAACTGAGACCATCTCCTAGACAGTGGGGTTTTTTCTACACACATACAATAAACAAGGAAAAACAGGTGGCAATAACACCCTTGGTTTTGCGATGAAATGTAAGAATGCCAATTCCATTATTAGCTATGTTCTGTCTTTACTTATTGTTCGAGAATTGTGCACTGTTTGAGCTGTAGTTAATCAAGAAATACAAACACCATCTACTTGTTACATTTCAAACCTCCCAAAACTCTGTCCGCTGCCTCCTTGATGAATCTATCCTGCCACAGCCTTTCACATAAAACAGGAATAACAAAAAAGAAAATTGTCGTAGAAAATACTATTTAATTGCAAGCAATCAAAGTAGATGCTTCAAGAACAACTAGCCACGAAATGGAATAAAAGCAGTCAAGATTTCTAACAGGTGGAGACAAATAAAAAGCAGAGAAGCGCACTGAGAAATGAAGACTTTGAGCAGCTGCCTCATTGAATATAATACCTTGCAGCTGGATGAACTGCAGAAGAGTTGGATTATTTCTTGAGATACTGTCTACATACGTGAAACATCTGCAAGTTCACTAACAGTAACTGACTGGAGAAAGTATAAGTAAAACAGTGATACTTCTTGTCTTTTGGGTGAAAAAATTAGGTTGCCCGAGTATTGCACACAAAGCAAAGAGAATCCCAGCCCTGCACTGCGTGCCCTGAGCCACCAGGAGCTGGCAGCTACAAATCAAGAAGGACCAAGAGTTCACAGACTTTGACTACATTACCTTTGCTTTTCAAGGGCTGCACTCCTCTAGCCAAGAAATCTCAAGCACTCGGGAAACACATCAGGGCCCACCTTGCTAATCACACGTGAGGATGAATTCTCTAATTACTCTGCATTGAAGTCGCACCTCCAGTTAACAAGAATAAACGGAAGCCAGTTGGAATTGCCCAGCCGCCCTGCCTGGGTGCTGTCCCCCGGCTCCTCTCAGCCTCCTTCACTCCTGCTGAGTTTGGATGGTGCCCACCAGCAGTCAGGTTTGGCACAACGGTGCGGGGGGAGACCTGGGAGCTCTTTTCCCCCCCAGGAAAATGCAGCAGTGATGGCAACAATGCCATTTCATATATACTGCTGCTGGTCCCAGCTACAGGAATTTTTATCCCAGTTGAAGCTGAGCCTGACTCAAACCCTGCTCCAAAAAGCAATGTGGTGTGCAGGCTCCGTACAACTTTGGTCTCTCAGCAATCAAACAGAAAAATAAAGAGAAGTCGTAAGAGGAAGCCAGACCTGGCCATCAGTAGGAACTGAACAAACCCTGACAGGCCTTCCCGAAGTCCCTTTCGCTGCCAGAGCTGCCCGGCTCTGGCTGAGCCTGCAGCCCCCGTGCAGGTGAAAGGCGCTGCCCTTCAGGCCAGCCCTGCTCCCAGTGGGGAGCAGAGGCCTCTTCACAAAGGCTTTCACGTTCCAGCGACTATCTGCCAGCAACGAACTATTTAAACAGCTTCCAAGATCTAAGCGTGGCTCTGTTCCTAGAAACTCGTCTGGCTTGATACAGTATTTTAAGCCAAAGACGTCTTGACTCTACCAAGTGGAAGTAAATCATCACGTGTGCAGCCACCACTAGGATGATCCTTCAGCCACGTCCTCATTCCTGTTATTGCCTCTGTCAGCTAGTGCCCCGCAAGCTCCAACAGTTACAGCTGCACATGTAAAATAACACACACCTGGAACAGCAACAATTCCCAGTGCCAGTGCGATGCAGGTAAACAAGCATGCTGGAAGTTAGCTGAAAAAGAGTTAAAATTTAACAAGTTCAATTATCAGAATGATTAAAACGTGTATTGCTTCTGCAGATATAAAATTCCTCACAGGTTTTACGCCTGTGTCTCTGTGATGCTTTCCCTCCGACACAACTGGATCCCCTCCCTCAAATGCTGCCCTTACAGTCACTATGTGCTATTGGTTTGCCAATACAAACGAGGTTTGTTTCATTAAATACTCTTAATTTGTAGGGTTTATAGTCTCTTCAATACAGCTTTTTTAATAAAGGCAAAAGTTTGTGTTGGAGCAGTAGCAGATAAAACAGAGGTCAGAAATGCAGCTGCACCAATCTGAACAAGGCAGAAATAAAAATGCGTGTTCTTTTTCAAAAACAATAACAATTACACTTAACTCACCATCAAGACAAGGCTGTAAATTACAGCTTAGTTGCCCTTATTGATCCAATATAAACATTAGGAGCAAGCTGTGCTATGTAGGGGAGGAAGAAAGAAATTATTGTGGCATGTTTTAGATCCCCGAGTCACTTGTCCTGCCATAGGGCAGAATGAGTCAACGCTGCTGTGCAGAAAGCAAGGAGATGGAGGGCCAAGGGGGTCATCATCAACTGCGTCTTGCCGATGACAGTTTGAAAAAGGATGCATCGAAGTCAATGCATCCTAAGTCTTTGGGGCCGTGTTGTAGAAGTCACACTGTCCACAGAAGATGCTTTCAGCCACCTGCTTGCTGGGGTACCAAGCTCTTTTTTCTGTCTGAATGCATGGTACAAAGTGCCAAAGCTGTACAGCTGTGAAACTTCCTTTTGGGCAACTTCACAATGCCTAATGACTCCAGTTAAAAGCACAGCATACATTGAATTCTCATCAATTAAGATAAAGATATATAGCTCTGCAAGTCTTCACAACACCCACAGCAGATAAAACCAGGATTGAGGCACAACTACATTAGAAACAAACTTTATTAGATCTATCAGGAGTCAGATGTGAACATACCTGAATCTGCACTCACTCATGTTGAGCTGTAAAGACGGGTAATCCAAATTGTGGCTCAAAGCTGCTCATCTAAAGGAACCAGGGAGAGCATGGTAGCACACTGAGCGCCACGGAAATGTCCATGTCTAGGCATGGAACAAAGGAACTTCACACCCTCGCAACACTCTGAGTTCCACAAAACAAATGAACAATGACTTCTAACACTTCCTTCAGCACATCTTTGGAAGGGTCTTTGTTGTTACAAAATAGGCATTTTGCCTTGGTGCGAAGAGGCAAGGCACAGAACCCCCAAAGCTGCCTCACAGCACGTTATACACAATGCAGTCCCACCAGGGGTCCCCTCATCCCCAAGAGCAACATTGGGACTGCAGCATGAGCCATCTGCCCAGCGACACAGCCAGCTGCAGCCACACACAGAGGTGCTCTTCACTGCCTTCACGTCAAAACTCAATATCGGGCTCTACAGGACAGACCTGACCTCACTTTATTAACAGCAAAAAATCACCACCTGTAGCTATCACCCTTTTCTCTTTCTAAAACTCTTAGGGTGAAGGAAGAAGGAATAAAAATAAGAGAACCAGCAGGAATACATCTGTTATGACAGATACCTCTCATTTCTTTCCCACATTGCTTACTTTGCCTCCCTTTTGGAGATAGGAAAGCGCAATGAGTTAAAGACCAGAGGAAAGAATAGCATACACAGAGTACTCATTGCCCCAGAGCAGATGGTGGACACTGAAGATGTGCATGATCAGCTAAATCTTGCCACTACAACAATTTTAGGACATACAGGGACAGGCACTGACATAAAGATAAATCATAGTACACCAAATGATTTACTTTTAATGAAGTCTTCTGGCAAAGGGAAATCCCTGCAAACACTCACTGTAAGACATTAAAAGCCATTACATAAGGCATTACTCTTATAATTGCGTGGCATTCTAGATACGTAGCCACTCATGCGGAAGGCATCAAAAGCCATATTCAAGAGACACTTACATACTGGAAAATTCTCTTCCTTCTGCTTTGTTCTCAGCTCTAGAAAGGATAACAGATGGGTTTACATCCCGCTTTCTCAAGTTTCAAGGTAAGACCGTACCTCTCACTGGAGGGGAGAGAACATGTGGTACAGAGCACACACAGCCCCTTGGCGAAGCAGTCGGTGGGGAAGGGAGCTGGCATCGTCCTGCTCCCCTACAGCTTCAGGCCAAGGGATGGGACGGCCTCACAACAATAAAGGCAGCTGGTCCACAGCATGCATACGTATTTCTTTACACACGAAGCGTCTTTGAAGTTTTGTGGAAAACAACTTTTTAAAAGTGCTACTTTAAAAAATAAGACATGAACTCTATTCCTCTGAACCCAGAGACATGTCTGAAGAACAAATTATTTACCTCATAAATAATTGCAAGTCTCAACTGAGGCAGGGCCAGCTCTTGTTTACAGAAAGCCAAACAACATAAACGATTTTTTCACACAACATGTGTCTGGAGAAAGGTTATAACCCCCATCTGCCTGGGATTTTATCCCCCAAGGGTTAGGACTCTAGAGGGGTGGCAAGACCGCAACAGCTGCTGCTGCTTTTTGTTCCAGGACAACCAGCTCAACAGGCAACCGGGGGAGTCCAGAGCACAGGTAGCCCTCCAACAGCCACCTTCTCAACTGCCAAATCCAGCATTAGAAAACACAAATTAGAAAGCCAGAGAGTCCTGAAATGAATGCATTAGAACTATGAGTCGCACACTAAGCTAGAAAAAAATTGCATTTACTGAAACGGAGGCACATTGAGCCTTTGTCATCAGAAGTAAATACATTAAAAACACTGTTGCAATCCCATCCAGAACCAATGGTTTACCAGCCAAAGCAGGGTTTACATGCTTTCATTCCTGTACAACATAAGAAATACTGATGCAAGATTCTCTACGTGCCTGCCCATGAACAAATTCAGCAGACAAACAGAGCAAAATGAGCAAGACTCACACATTCAAAGCCTGATGGCTTGCACTAGGTAAAAATCACATTTGAGTTCCCAAAATACAACCTCTATAATAATGCAAAACCAAGCTGTCTTCCCTTACCTTCCGCAAAAGGTTCCCACTCATAAAATCGACCCATAAATGGCTTGTTATTGTATGATGCACACTGCACCTCTCTAATATTTCTGCTGCTTTCTGGACACATCTGTTTAAATGAAAGAAAAACAGTCACATGAGAATCAACATCAATGTCATTTTCCCCTGCAAAAAGATGACACTTGAAGATAAATTCAATAAACTAGATCTGAATCATTTCCTTTCTACAATAGCTTCACATTTTTCATTATTAATTTTCTGGGCTCAGATTCAACACAGTTGAAATGCTTCACATACACGCTTCCCACATCAGCTTCTTATTCTCATCCTATGCTTCAATACCACACTACCACTTTTTCCTTTTGATTTCTACATGCTGCTATTAATTACAGTCACTGCATTACTTTGTATTTTAATTTGTGCCTTCAAATGTAAACTTAAGAGTTCTTGAAGCTAAATAGTGGGAAGTGCTTATATACAGACGTATTGAGGCAGGGAAATTTTTACAGATAGAAGTAACATCTTTTATTAGGTCACATGCAACACAAGCCTTTGGCAGACAAGCCTTGTTTAGATCTGAATCAGATTCAAAAGTAAATACGATTTAAATACTTAATTACTTTGTTCTGCCTGCATCCCCACACTGCAGCAGTTACAGCAAAGCCTACGCTGTGTGTGGGCACACAAAGGGGAGGAAGATCTCTGGAATAGGGAGGGGGTTAATTGGAACAATTTCTGCGTTTGGAGAGAACAGGCAAGCTTTGGTCACTCATGCATTTTTTCAGGTAGTCTTTAGACGATCAAAATGGCTATTAAGAGTGCTAGTCAAGAATAGTGGAAACCACGTGAAGAACTGGACTAGAACACTAGAATATTTTCTATAGGAGATAGATCTTAAAGCAGAAACTAGAGACAACATTTTGTGTAAGCAACACGGCTAAATGACTGTGCTTTTAAAGGGAACAGCAAAAGAATCAGTAAGACTGCAACTGCAGGTCAGTTCTCTTGCATTTGTACAGGAGGAAGGACTGGACATCTTTGCAGGGAAAGCCAGCACACCGGGGGTCCCAGAAGAGTTCTTGCTTTGTATCCACCATCTAGATATCAAGACGTCTGTAACCAGACGCGAGACGTCAAAGTCAAGAGTTTTCAAGTGGACCATAAATTGTACTGAAGACATGCCTGGGGGAAGGTTCACAGGCTACTTTATCTTCTATTCAAATCACGGTAACTAATCTTCCAGAGCAAACACTGTTCCTGGCCAAACAGCCATCTGTGCTTTGTTCACCACCCTTCCCAGACCTCTAAGTACATGCAAATTTTGTTTTCCTCAACAAGCTCCCTAATACAAAAACAAACAAAAAAACTTCCCTGAAAACAGAACCATGAGCCACCAAGCTACACAGGAAGGGTGGGACCAAAAGCCTTTCTAGTGCCAAATTCGGAAAGCAAAGCTGTGTTCCCACAACTGAAAGACACGTCCCCACGTCTGTGACCCAGCAATGCAGCAAGGGTAATTCAGACACAACCACCAGACAGCCAGGGATAGGAAGCTGACATTTGTCATGGAAACCAGTTAGAGCAACTGTCCTAAAGGTGTAGGGACAGAAGCTGAGCTGCCTTAAATGAAAGTCGCCACATTAAACTACAGCAGAAGGACGTCAGTTTATACCAACAAAGAACCCAGCCTCAAGGGTTTCTTTTCGGAACACTTTTCCCTCTTTTTTGGCACATGTTTTCTGGCAGTCTGTTGTGAAGTTTTGTTGTTTCTTGTTTTTCCTTCTCCGAGCCTTGAGCTTGTACTCCCGTGTACCGGTACCTCTGGCTCATAAACCATCTCCTGTGCACCTCGTTCATACCAACTGCAGACAACGTATGAATAAAAAGATGAAAACATTCATTGTTGTTGCCAAAAAACAATGACATCGGCTCCTCGTAAGTTCATATTTATATAGCTACAATTCCTGTTTTTAAACTCACTGAAAGTTGCCCAAAGGACAGAGGCCCCATTGCTTTAAAGCAGAACAAAGGGCTGACAAACGCAGTGTGCGGATCAAACTGGAACCAGAAAAGGTAAACTCAGTAATGACTGTGCTACTTTAAGAGTCCCAACTCAGTTGTCCTTCTCCCACTTCTTTTAGCAAAGTTTAATTACAAAATTTGAGTAAAAATTTGAGAGAGTGAGCTGATCTGCAAAACCTCTTTGCTTTATTCTTTATACAGATTATCCTCATTTTCATTTTTAAACGTCTTTTGAAAGCTGTGCCTGCCTTCTGACAGGGTAGCTTGCTTTGTGCCTCAGTTTCTCCGAGATACGGCAGCGTTCTGAGGGACAGCAACGCCCACCACTGCTCTTCACCATGTACCACTAAAGCTTTCTTAAAACGAGCTGCTAGTACAGCTAGGACTGCAAACCAAAGAAACCAGCCTACCTTTAGCTTTTGGGAAACACTCAAAAAGCACAGGGTTTTAACAAAGCTTTGACGCTTCGGGTAATTAATGAAGTGTTGGAAAAACACCAGAAAATGATGGGCCTGCCAGCAGATGTGCACACACGGGCGGCACGCCTGCCACTAGCCAAGCTGCTTCAGCGCCGCACAGAGATAATGCGCTTCTGGACATGCATAAATGGGTTGTTTTGATCCTGAAACTAATTCTAATGGCAATTAAAACACTGACGGAAATCTCTGGCACCGTTTCATTCTTATGACCTACACTAGCTGGCAAACTCTCTTCCAAGGCCCTACAGTCCTTCTGGATTCTCCAGACTCAGGCATAATTCATAATTAATATTTTCTATGTGTGCAACACTAAATATTATATTAAGTCCAAGTAGTCTAATTGCACTTTAGTTTTCATTTCTGCACTGGATCTCTAAAATCATATTAATCCTTTGACATTCCAAAGGATAAACACATGTCCAAAAAATAATAATTAAAATATTTGTTTCTGAAACAGTAATCTGAAGAGTCATTTTCAGAACAGGCTCTTCAAAGTAGCACGTCCCTGCAATGTAAATTCCAGCTCCTTACACAACAATCCCCCATGTCTGCAGCGAACTTGTGCTCTAAAGTGCTGGTGCCTTCTGAAACCTACAGAAGTTCCACATCCATTTCTGAAAGCAGAATCTGGGGTCCTTCAGATTTTAATTCTTCTGCTAAGTTACGTCTCTTTGCATTGCCAAGGACCATGCATACCTTATCAAGGTTACCTAGGATCAAAGCAACCTACTTGCTCTGACCGAATACCCGCTGCAAGACAGCAGCAGATCCATTTAAACTACTGGAGGCTCTTTTTACTCCCCCAAGGGTTCTAGTCTTTTTAAACGGTAACAGAACATGAAGACAATTACCTGCCAAAAAAAAAAAAAAGGTATATTAAATGTGTCTAGGTATCTGTGGCACAAAATATCAGGCAGATTTTTTTATTAAAATGGAATTGATGCTTCTGAAAAACAGAATTTCACAAGAAACTTTAAAATGCAAAATCTGAAAAAACTATGTGAAGACCAGCTCTGCAGTAAAAATAGTGCTAGCCAGCTCTGGTTACAGCTCACGGCCACAGACAGTACGCTATAAATGTCTGGCTTGACACGGAATGAAAATTAACATCTGTGAATGCGGTGGTATCTGGACAAGTTTATGAGGAATAAGCACCTGTATTGCTGAGATCTCAGCACCGCCTCAAGCGATGATTTTACACCTACGTGTCTGTTGCAGTGGAGATTGAGCTCAGTTATGACAATCATCATAAACTACTAACTTTCTTTAGAGAGAGAGTCTAAGGAAACAAGTAATACAGGGTCGCAGCCTTTCTCTTTTCCTCACCACTACCAAGGGACTGCCTGTCATAGAAAACACCTTAGACGCACACAACACAAAATTATTATTTTTCTGCCCACATTCCATCCATGCTTGGAGCATGGAAGATGGTCCAAAGCCTCACTCCAGAGGGCTGCCTTCCCCAGGTAAGGGAACAGCTTTTCACGACAAAAGATCTCTGAATTTAACTACAAAAAGTCTTTGAAGCATTACCCAAATGTAATCATCATTAACTCTGCAATGTATCAAATAAGGCATTGATGCATAATCTGGCAAGTGCATCCATTACTGCTTTACCTTTTTTCCCTTCCTTGGCACTTCACAGCTAAAAATACAGTATGTCTAATATGAGGGAAGAAGGATCAACCAAACAGATGGAAAAAGAAGTATTTCTGCTTAACTTTTCAGGTTTGTGGGGTTTTTTTTAAAAAAAATCTCACTGACAGATCCATCTGATTAGATTGAAATAGTTTATTTTAGTTAAGATTTTCAACAACTTGTAAAAGATTCAAATCCAGCTTTGGTTTTAAATAAAATGCTAGCCACTCATTCATCCCACACAAAGCAAATACACTCATCTAATGTGCATGTCTGGAAACACTTGGCACTCTAAGCTTAGGAGGGGCTCACCAAAGAGCTATAGTAGGAAAATTAGCCGTACAGCTCCTCGGTAGTACCAAAAATCTGTCAAGAAAACCATCCAGGTCTTTTATTGCTAAAATTTTACAAATGCTATTCCAAAGAAATCCAACCAGACAGGCAAAAAAAGAATTTGAGAAACAACAATTGGTTTCTAAATCAAAGTTTAACAATTAGAAAACTGAAAAGAAATACTCAAAACAGACCATGCTGGAGTGGAGCATCATCTGGTGCGAAGCGATATGCGAGTGTGCGATGGACAGCAGTGCTGCGGCAGCTCACACCCGCCAATGACCCGCCCCACGGACCCTGCTGGTCTTTTTTTGATCCAGCAAAAGACCAGATGACTATCAACTCATTCCAAAATGTAGTTACTATTTTACTGCCCCAGATCTTTTTTAGCACCCAGTTCCCTGAGCAAAGTAGTACGTCAGTACCGAGACTGGAGCGCCCATCGGATATTCTATACGTGAACCCAATCAAGCATCAAAAGCTTGGCATTTGAGACAGAAATCATAACTACTTTCTACAACGGCTGCTCTCAGTCTCAGCAGTGGTTTCATTTTTCTATATAAATATGCTGCATAAAAAAATCCACCAAATACAAGAATCCCTCCATTCAAATATCTATTTATAGAAACACTACATAACGCTCAAGGCGCTCAAACTGCACATTATTGCCTCATTTAATGGGAAATCAATGAAAAGTTATTTCCATTTGACACAACCTGGCTCAAAGAATGAAGAATGCCTTAACGTGGAAGCTTTCAGCCTTGCTGCAGATTCAGCGTCTCATCTGTCTGCATTGTTCAAATACATCTGAAAAATAGAGCAAGTTTTACCAGTCCTCCTCAGGAAACGTGTGGTTTACGTACCAAGGAGAGTTGCTCTAACGTAACAGTAGTAGTACTCTTCCTACAAGAAGTCAGCCACCCCACAACCCTTTCCGAAAGGCACCAGCAGCATCAGCTTTGAGAGACAAACTCGTATCTGAATGCAGCTTTAGTGAAATCAAAGGGCTTTAAGCAGAGAGGACGTACCTACTCCTCAGTTTGTAGAAAATTACACCAATGTGATTAAACTCTAGGGGTTCCAGCAGTATTCTGTATCATTTTTTATAAAAACATTGTTCCTGGAGCACGTTATTCTTCCTGGGGGGCGGTTTTTATGTCACGGAGGTTTCACTACTTTACTCTTTTATTCTGCCAGGTTCATCCGTACACAGGAATAATCCTCTACCAGTTTGCTATGGAAATTCAATTGCATGCATTCCATTTAAATGACTGTCCCTTGTGTGGGAGGAGAGACCACCTCAATGGTTCCAGCAGAAGGACTGAAAGTTTAGGGCAGTTTCTAATATGTATTATCATGAAATTCCACTTTTTAAGTAAAAAAATTCTTATCGCAGCAATAATCACAACATTCTTAAAGAAGGCTCTATTCAAAGTGACAAGCAGGCAACAGAAGAGTTTCTGCAGTGTTATACGAAGCAGAAACACACAGGCACAAACACATAGATGTGACTACATCTAGGGTGAATTATGTTGAGCCCCTTGAGAAAATGCATTTTGTTCCTTTTTGTCAAGCAAGAGAAAGGCCCACAAAAAAATTGTTTTGCACAAAAAGTGAACAGTGTAGACCACCGTAAATGTAGCTTAGTACAGACTCTGGGTTTGCAGGAGCCAAATGTAACAGAAACTACAGCATTATTCATATTTTAGAGTTCCATTTCCATCAAGAATGAGTTTCTGATACAAAATACTCTTACATTATATCCGCAATATATTCTTTCTTTCTACTTTCTCCTTAAAAGAGGGGTGGAAAGGCACCTTGAACTGACTGGCTGATACATTTGCCATTATAATGCTTTGCTATGGCTACAGCTGGTAGCTCTGCCCGTTCACTCAGGACTGCGTCACACTAACTGTTCAGACTAAAACTTTCTGCTCCTGGTATCTCTAAGTCCACTTTTCTGACAGAAGTATTTCATCCAAGAATGAGTCTGAAGGAAAACAAGAGAGGAGAAATGTTTTCTTTTTCTCCCCATGCTTTAAATATTCTGATGTGGGTTTTTTTCAAAATATAAGTGCCTGATTTATTTTAATGAGCGTAGTCAAGCCAGCCAGGAAAGTGTATTTTTGGTCAAGAAAGCATCCTCCGCCTTTTACATGGAAATCTACCCAAATATAGCCAGGCCACAAGATTTTTGAAAGAAATGCTGATAATCATCGTTTATACGTGTTCAGTCAAAACTTGTTAGAGTTTAGCAACTAATCTACTGGAACGATCTGTTTACAAGAAATGTGTTCCACATCTGAGGCTAAAAGAGGCTGAGAAGTCTTCCAGCAATTACCGGTACGTGCTCCTGAAGTCTGTAATAGATCTAGGCAGGCAACGAAAATGAAAACAACACATCTCTCTTTTGCACTCAGCAGACCCTCGAGCGTGCTGTAGGCAGCATGGGCAAAGCAAGGGAGCAGCCTAATACAAACACTTGTACCTAAAATGCACGGAATACCTTGGAAAACCTTGGAGAAATCTTAGGACTGGGATTCAACATATGAGACTAGATGAGCAAATCAGCTGAAGAAGGTGCTGAGAAGAAGAAGAACATGAAACTGGAGAGAGGCTGGGGAACCTAAATAGAAGGCAGCAAGACTGGAGGTAGAAGAGATCACGAGAAGAGATGGAAAAATAATTAGACAAGGCACTCAAAAAGGAAGAAGTGTGACTGAGCAAAGAAATACAGCGGGACAGCTCTGCTCGACGGAAGGAGCAGAGATGGGCTCTGCTAGATGGAAGGATACAGAGATGAATTTGGAGGAATGGCAGGAACACCTGTGGGGAGAAAAACTTACCAACACCACAGCAAAGAATTTTCATTGTCCTGTAGTAGTAGTAGAGGTTAAATTCCTTCTGCCACTGGCTCAACTGCCATGGTCCAATGAGTGTTGTGAATAGTAACATATCACACGAGGGCACTGTGGTTCTGGCAGCTCTTTTGATTTAAAACTATGAAGTTAAATACAGTAAGTCACAGGGCAGTAAAAGAATTTTTAACCTCAGCTTGGAAGAGATTGTCCATGCAATTCCTATGTAATTTGGCTCTTTTTGCCTGTGAGGTCCACCCTAGATTAGATGCTATTTTTTCCATATGATCCATGATTCATTCAGTGTGCAAAGTGGATTTACCTTGGGGATGAATCAAGAATGTTTAGTTAGAAGAGTTATTTATAAAATCTGTCTCATTTGCTGTAGATGTTAGTAGGTATGAAATGGAAATACAGAATAAGGAACATGAAAGACCATCTGCAGTTTCTCGAGCCACCAACTCCATCAGTTTGGGTGGAAAATATGTCACCTATGGTGCAATTCACTTAGTCCAATCCTTTCTTAGTCTGTGACCTATGGGCTTTCCATTTTGGGGGTCTGACTGAAAGCCTCTCGATCCAATTTGCACATGAGCTGCCAAATGGTAATTACAATTTTGGCCAACACGAATCTTGCTATGACTACTGTCAAGTAAGAAACATGATACTGAACATGGAAAAAATCCAGTCCCAATTACCAAACATGGGGCATTAAATTATTGAACACTTCTTCTAAGCCTCATTCTTCTATAACTCAGCTCCCTTTCTTACAACAGAGATTAGATCTTGCTATCACACAGCAGCTCTGTGACTGTTAAATCAAACACTGCAGGAATAGTATTAACGACTAATCCTTAGAGAAGCCTTATTTTCCCGTCTTCTGCAAGAAGCACTTTTAAGGCAGGAAGCCAAAGACTGAACAATAAAGAGGATAACACTGAGTGGCGTATCATTAATAACTAAGCTGTTGATCTATATGCAGGGACCCTGGGGTAAAATAGCGTATTATCAGGTTATTAAATAATTTTCTTAACACACAAGTGTTACCACAGGACGGTTGACAAACTCTGAAAGCTCTGAGCCTTTGTAGGTTTGATCTTGTCACATTAAGAGAGTCCTTTTACTGGTATTTTGCTGTTTAAAGTAAAACTATACACCATCACAACTGTCATCAAAAAGCAACTCAAACTGAGGTCTCAAAAAAAGCCATCAAGATAATTAGGGTGCTGGCTGTCTTTAACGAATGATAATGCAAATACAAATACAGAAAAAGAAAACAGTCCATTGCTTGGCTGGGAAGTTACTGAATGGTGAAGCCAAAACCCAGAAACATTTTGCAGGAAGAGGCCTGAAAATGCACTTTGAATTTGTTCATTGTTTTCAGCAGAACTGAACAAATCCTAAAAATACTAGGAAAAAGATTACTCCTTTCATGTCCTAAAGTAGGCGCTGACATCTGACAGTAGGTGTTTCCTATACCTGTAATTAGTGGGAATAGTTAACAAATGTTCATAAAAACAATTTTAAAACATTTTAAAAAAATTTGTAAATCAATTCAAATCCAAGTTTCTAGTCATTTACAACCTCCTCTACTTCAAAAACCTGGATGAATTAAACAAATATTCAAATAGAAGGCAAATACCTTGTTCAAATTATAGGAGTGTTGAATACAGAATTTCAGACAAAGATTTTTGTCAACACAAGCCAACCCAAAGAAACAAAGACAAGCTGGAACGCCTTAAAATATCTGCTACCACACTTGTCTACACTGATAAATGACAAGTACTGAAATTTACAGCAGCCTGTTAAACAAATCAACAGCACGTGAAGCTGGTACTGGGGATGGTGCATCCTGAACTAACCTTTATAAAATTCTGCTGCAAATATCAAAACAGTCACAGAAACGACAATACAACTTGAAGTACTGTAAGCTCTTAAGAAGCTCCCCGTACACCCACAGAATGTCAGACTCCCCGACTTGCACACAATCCCTCAGTGTTCCCAGGGAAAATGCCTCACATAAAGCCAAGGTGAAATTTCCTCAGGAAGAGACACGTCATCATAACCCCACTTTGCCACTTATGTCAAACACCTACTCTATACAAATCTCAAAATGAGAATAAATAAACCACACAGTAGCTCTTTTGGAAAGAGAAAGGGCTTTTCAGGTAGGGTTTGGTTTTGGTTGGTTTTTTTTTTTAAATTCCTCCTAAAAATACATACTCCTCTATTTTTTACTGAACTCCTCTACTTTTTATTAAAGAGCACACACATCCCTGCAGCACCCTGTACCCCTCTGGAAAAGACCTGTCTGGGAATTACATCGCCTGTTTCATAATAAAATTAAACATTTCCACTTCTATCTTTGTTAAAACTTGAAATGTTGGAAATATTTCATTTTCTGCAAAATGGAAAACTTCCAAAATCACATGGGCAGGAGGCCAACAAAGCGCTGCCGCGGCCCGGGACTCCGGGTGCCAAGGGATCCCACCAGTGCCTACCTGCGAGCTCGCGGGGCAGAAAAGCACAGTAGTTTTTAATGGACTCAACACATTCCTGCAGAACATTTCAACTCTATTTAATTAGGGTTCTGCATCCAAAAAAAGCCTTCCAATGGAAATATGTTTTAACTCACACTAGTCAGAATTAGTATCATCATCATGAACATTGTTTAGGAAATTAAATATATTAATTTATCCCATCATGATATAGAACTGGGAATTGGCCCCGAGCCTTTTACCTCACCTCATCTTTTCAACCATAAAACCTCTTTCCATTTCCAAAATTGTCTTTCAGATACTTCACACTCACCGCTCAAGTGCTGTTCTCAAGTGCTCTGCACAGAGGAGCACAGATTCAAGTAGAGAACTCCTATTCAGAACCAAAAGCTGGATTTTCCGTAGCTGAGGTACCAGAATAACAGCATGTTTAACTCTGTATAAGAGAGTTAACTGTTAACTCTAAGAGGGGCGGCCTGTACTACCCCATCTACACTGCAGAACAAGTAGGCTTCAACGTCCAGAACTCTGAAAGCTCCTCTGCGCGCTCTGCCCAAGCAGCCCTCAGCCCCAAGTTAATTTACAGACGTCTTCTCACGCGTCCAGACACTCCAGAAGAGCCAGTGCCTTGGCAATGCCCGACAATTAATAACAAGTGCCCAGTTCACAAACGTCCCATTTGAGCTGCTTCCTTTGTTCTGGTGACAAACAACACAAACAAGTTTGCATTCAAATTCTACTTCACCCACGTGCCCGTGTAATTCCCTTTCCTTTAATGCAGGGGAAGTAGAGAAGATTTACTCTTCCCTCTCTGCTTTTGGAGGAACACAGACTGCACCTGAGGAACCTCGCTCTGTTGTGAATAGCTTATGGGTTGAGGAAGTTGTGTCTCTGCTGTTTGTGTGGGAAGGACAGATGTTTACTGCCTGTCTCCTGCAGAAGGAGGTGACGGGCGCGTGTACACACCCTATACAAAAGGTGCTGAAGAGGGGAAGCCTTTTGTACAATAAGAAAATATTACAGGCTTAACGACCTGCAGAAACACTTGAACAAATACAAGCGCTTCCGAGGTTCTCCCTAACCAAAACCCACAGCTTTAACTTGTACAAATCAATCTGTCAGTCATGCAAAATGAGTTCAACTATTAATGAAAAAACAATAAATGTACAATAATGAGGAAATGACCTAATGGACCAAAGCAGATTGACTTAATTTGTTATTAACTAACTGCCCTAAGGAGAAACTGCAGAGGGAGTGGTCAAAGACCAGGATAACCGTTAACAGCACGCTTTCCTCTCAATAAATGAGATTTTCATTTTTAGTATGCTCCCGGAAGAATTAAAAAAGAAAGAAGAAAAAGAAAGAAAAAGATACTGTTCTCTGCCTACTGGCAAGACCACTGGTACACGTCACCGCTGATAAATTAAATTAAAGCCCATGTGCAGAAGCATTTCATCAGGAAGAACAAGCAAATAAAGTGAAACACTATTGCCTTGTTTTGCTCTCATCCTGGCATTTGTACTAAAACTGTTCTTAGCAACCTCTCTTTTATAATTATATTAATTACCACACTCGCAGGAGAAAAATAACTCTGAGTAGCTATTAGAGCTTCTCCAAGGGCAACAGAAATGTTACTAAATAAAGAATTTCACTGTGTAGAGTTCCATGCCAGGAGGAGCTGCATCAGCTACAATTTCTCCTTCACTAAAAGCCTTTTGTGATATAAATTATGATTTCATTCTAACTGCATTTCTACATGCAGCAATGCAAAGGTGCAGTATGCTCGTCTGTTTAAACATCCGTTTCTAAAATTAACATGAAAATATTTTCACTGTTGTTCCCCTACTACCAAAAGAAAGTTGCCAACAGCCAGAGCACTCATCATCCTGACTGGCACGTTTCGCACTGTCTTACTCACCGGCTCGCAGCCCTCCTCTCTCCAGCCCACTTGTCATTCTCAACACATTTCCTCTAGAAACCTTCCTTCCCCGTTACCTTGGCCATCGGGGACTGCTTCTTTCCGCCACCTCATCTCTAACTTCCTCACCTCTCACCCCTTGCTCTTTCCTGGAAATCATTTTGTTGCATATCTGAAGTCAGGCAGAATACCATCCAACTTTTTGCCTTGATGCAGTAAAGCATGAAATGCAGACTGGGACATTCCTGTATCGCTTGGACACCACTGAGCAAATTCAGCACCGAAAACTTTCCAAATAAATGCCCGTGCACCAAGTTCATTTCCCATTTCCTTCAAAAAACAGAAAGTGTTCTTCAAAAGAGCAGTTTGTACCAGACACTATTCTGAGAGGCTCAAACCAGCCCTTTCATGTTTTCCATTCCAGACAAATACACTAAAACTTTCCTGACATCGGGTCTCTTCAAGCAGCTGCTCTAGCCTCAGTCAATGGATTTTATTCATAAATAAAGCAAATGTAATAAGCGCTACACAAAGAGGCAAAAAGGCACTCATCCGATTCACTTGGGTCTTGGTTTTGTTCTCCTGATTCTGTCACATCTCCACTAGGTTCCACAAAACAAAACAGGGTTTCTAAGAGACAGAAGAATCAGTTGTGGCCCACCCAGAAAAATACAGCCTGCTGTGTCAACATACGGAACCGACTCTTGAACATCCTGCTTCACTACCCAAATACGAGCTTCTTCAAGAGCGCAATGTTAAGTCAGATTAATAGCACAAGCAGCAAAGATTAGGAAGAGATACTTCAGGAAATACTAAAATGACAGAGCCAGAAACTGAAAATTTTAGCAGGATGAAAACTGCTTGTGGGGAGAAACCAAAACCGCCACAGCCTCCCACATACAACGGGAGATCGTCCCAGAGCACAGAGCTACAGCCAGCCTAACAGTTCTGAATGAAGTAATAACAGAGTAACTAAGTTTTATTTTAAAATTAACACAGAACAGATTTTCTCTCCAATAATCTAGGAAGCCAGAAATCAAGGCATGTTGAGCTTGAATGTTGGTAAGAGTAGCATCTGTCACAGCAAGCACGTAGCTCCATGGAAAGATATTAGAGTGATCTAGGCTACCGGGTGCTGGCTCTAGATGCTGTTGAGTAGCTCTCCCAAAAGGACATCCTCATCTCATGGGGTGGAGAAGTCTTCATAACATGGTTGACCTCAACTCAATTTTTCCATTTCTTACATGGAAAAATATTAAACTTGTCTGTGACTCAGTTTCTCCCTCTATCAAATCAGACTTGTATGTATTGGTAGGTATAGTGACTGCTTAAAATCCTTGAAGGTACGGTATTAGGTAACCATAATATTATGCATGTACTTTCAGTACTCCCCAAGACACTTTAAAATGAGTTCACAAAAAATTTAATTAAATTAATAAAAAACAATGTTAAACTTAACTTCTTGACTATGTGAACATTTAGCATACTAGGGAAAACCAACAGCCGTCCAACAAATTAAACAGGGAAACCAGACTTACATTGGTGTTGCAGAGTTTATACTGCTTGTAGGTGCCAACGCACACAATCGCTGCGGCCCGGTGAGCCGGGGGCTGAGCTGGGGCTGCCTGCTGCGCCGCAGAGCCGGGGTGGCTGGAGTCACTGCTGTGAAACAGGCTTTGAGACGCGGGAAACGAAGGTGACTGATAAACTGAGGGTCCCAGGACTTCATGTCCGGCCTGCGGCCCGCTTTCCTCTTGATAAAGATTCCCATGCTGAAGTGAAGGGCTAGCTACCTGGCTGTAAGCGTTCATGAGACTTGGACTCTGATGGAAGACGTGGTTCCTTGACGACTGTCGCTGCCTCCGAAGTTTCTGAGGCTGCTGACCAGTATCAGTTTGTAAAGGTAAAATGTATGGTACTTTTCCATATCCATACTTCCCTGGACCAATAGGATTTCTGTTTCTGGTTCTAAAATGAGAGAAAGAGAAAAAAATCAGTTACTGAATTCACAGGTGAAGGAGCAGTTAGATACTTATACAACTTGTTATTTGTCAAAGCTGTTCACTACAAAGCAAGAAGTAACCAGAAATTTCAATTTTTTTTTACAGAAAACACATCCAAGTGGTAGAGTTGCTCGGTGTTTTGAGAATCTCTGAAGGAATCTACAGGTTGAACTAAATCCTGGCCCCCCTTTGGCAGAGAGTCACACGAGAAGGCACTCAGTGTCCATCAGCAAAGGCAAATGGTCAAGTAGCAGTTTGGGGAGGGGGTGGTGGTGGTTGTTTTAATCCCTATGATTCCCTGAATTTCCATTTTAAAGGAGAGTCCAAGCTGCACATCCTAAAATTAATAACTGTGCTTCTGAGGAGCTTGGGATGCGTAACAGCAGGAAATCCCTACTGTGGCTTTGAGTAATGACAGAAGAAAATTTGAATTCGGTACGGCAAAGATCATCAAACGTTTTGTAAAAAGTCTCCTGCGGTTCTCCTTCATTTGCTACTTAAGAAATAAAAATGAAAAGAAAAAAAGGATAAGCAACATCAAAATATTACTGAAAGATCTCTGGAAAAGGTGAAAAACACATGAAAATATTCTTATTACAGTACACAGGTTTTTTATCTTCTTTGGCCAGCAGATTTACTTTTGTTTTTTAAAAATTCAAAGTATGGATTAGCAATACATTTCATTAATAAGACGTGACACCCCCCAGTCTGTCGTGAGGATAAAAGCCTGCCCTTCACTGCCCATCGCTGAAACGATACACAAGAGCTTGGCCACCCCCAGCACTAGTCACAGAAGTTCCAGGTCTGCTCTCTTGTGCACAGATCACTTCTTATTTACTGAAACCCTGCGTTTAGGGCCTTGTTACACCTGTACCAGCACTGATGAAACAGCTGGCACACCCTGGAGCACCGTTCTGTCCTCTGCACACTCACAGCCACACAATGAACGCAGTCTAGACGCTCACCTCCAAGTTACAAGTGAAAAATCACAAAATGAATAATACCACGTTTGGGTCACTCCATTCCGGAGAGTTAATCCTGGAATTCTATCCGCAAGCTTTAGGCTCATTTGCATTTGCTTTTCCCATCATCTTGTACAACTCAGCATCGCACTGGGCGTTGATTTCTGATGCTGCAGTCTGAAGGATAAGCTGGCCAAAAAGATTGCTTCCAGTTTAGAAAAATGTGTGAATACAGCTGTTTTGGGAAAACCTCTGCGGCTCAGCAAGGGAGACACCAGTAAAAGAAGGTCATTTTCTTTCTGTCCGTAAAATGTACTTCTAGTTTTTCATATATATATATATATATATAAAATAGACTTGAACTGCAGTGAAAACGGGAGGTTATAAATTGACACGCTTATTTTCTAGAAACTGAAGCGTTACAGATGTCAGACAGCCACCAGATCAAAGACATTTTTCTTTTGGTTTGTTTTTTCTTATATTTTTCTTCTCAAGTCTTATATTCTCCCAAGATTCTTGTTACATGGGAACCTTGGAAGTAATTTACTTAACATTCTAGCTTTACGGCCACGTGGGGCTTTTAATCAATCTTCCTGGCTCAAGGATGTGTGAACAAGAGTGTTGATTTACCCTCGCAGATAAGCAACCGGTGCTCTTGAGCTGTTTATACCCGTTAATCTGCTCTGCGACTGAGACGGTCACTGCCGAGGTGGGACTCTGGGGGTTACAGTAGAGAAAAGAAATGCAGTGGGGTTTGGTGTTAAGGGAGGAAAAAGCTCCCTGTAAGTGGACAGGAGAGGGAAAAGAAGAGAGATTGCAAATGGGAATTATTTCAGAAGTCGAGACTAAATCCGATTTGATTTAAATTAGCAGAGTTTTGTGGGTTCTGGGTTGGACTTTGTGATGGACAAATAAATTGATTCCCCCTATGCTGCTGCTATGTTTAATTTTTAACATAACTCTTCATTTCTACGCAAAAGCAAAACAAACAATTAAACCAATGTGCACAGAGTGGTCCTAAACATAAAAAGACCAGCATCTGAAAGAAGGACTCCTGACTGAATGCAGCAAGTTCCCAAAAGCTGCTGGAATCTTACCAAATTATTTGTGAAAATTAGAATGACTTGATTAAGGAAAGCCAGGCCCTTTTTTTGTAAAGTGGTTGATGGCTGCATCAAGCATCCAGCAACAGCACCTAGGAAGTGCGAGCAGTAACAACATTCTTACTGCTAGTTCCAGTCTCATCTTGGCTCCTTTTTCTGTACTGTAACTTGGAAATATTGCTGGAATCCCCACTGATGAAGCAATGAGGCACCATTTCTGGTAGCCTGTTGCCAACAAACTAATGACATGCCTGTGGTTGCATCACGGGTGAGTCCTCTCCTTTGCCTCTTCCCCTGCAACAGTTAGTGCCAAAAAACCCAAGACATTGCTGTGTATCGCTGAATAGAAGTTTCAGTTCTCTCAGATTGTGCAGTAATTACGACATGGAATTTTCATGAGAACACACTTCCTCTGATATGGCAGGTTAACTTTCTGTAGCTGGGTACATAACATTTCTTTCAACATACAAACTTCTGGAAACAAAGTGTAACACACAACCTCTAATTATTAACATCTTCAGGAGTGTTCAAGAATTCATTTAAACCAGGATTGCCTGAACTGAAGCTATTCTGAACATCATTTTGCCTTAAAGCATCTTTCATTCACACTTGGCAACATCCTTACAAATTAGGAATGCAGGATGTTGCAACGTAATAAAGAAGCTTGTAAAGATCCTTGGTGGTAATTAACTTTTATAATTCCTGGGGAGCGTCAGGCAGAATTTACGATATGCAGCAATGGGGAGAGTGAGTTATGTAGGTCCATGTGCAATGGGATAACAATGGGGAAAGGGGAATCCGGGAAAGGAAAGGGGGAAGACAATGAGACAAAATCTACCATTAACTTAATAATCAGAATTAAATAAAACTTGCTGACACTGTTTGCTTTACGCTAAATCAACTTAGCTTTGATCTGCCAGTAGGCAATGGAAAGAGGTCAAGCCCTGATGACTTGTTGGGAGTTTTCAGTTGCCTGCAGGACTGTTCGTTATTCATCAGTCACTATGATTACCCATATTCATTATAAGCCACCTAACTCGCTCCTCGCCACAACATGGTTTGGAAGCTCCTCCTTATTCATCATTTTTTTCGAGCGGACACTCACGACCCAGGTCAGAGTTTGAATGCACGGTCGCTTAATTCAACAGGCAAAGAAAGGAAAAAATAATTAGCAAGTACCAGCATGCCTGTAAATCTTGTACTTAGCCAGATACACGCTAGAGCGAGGTTTCGCAGCATTCAGCTTCACATATCCACGTACGCTAAAAGCCAACAGTCATCCTTAATGTAGCAATGGTTAGCAAAAGCATTTGAATAGGATGTTGAGTTGAGTGTATGAACCACAGTTAACAGCTCGCAGACAAACTCTGAAAACCCATTTTGAGAAAGACTTTTAGACTCCAAGTTTTAGAAAACTTTGACAAAGCTTTTCCAGCAACATGTTAGATTCTGTCTTTACATCTCCAGGGTTCCCTAGGAATAACAGAAATCATTTCAGATTCCAGCAGCAGAATGGAGCCTCATACTCCTCCCACTAGCGCAATTCCTAAAAGAGCTATATTTAGAAAGGGTTCTAATATATTTCCAAAATCAGCAACATACTGCACTGACAGATCTAAGATATGACTACATCAAAACAAACCCTTCACACAGCCTATATGAAAACAGCAATAACGAATAACGTTTAGGTTCCTTCTGCTAAACACAGTCCCTGTAGAGCAGATTTTGGTTATAGATGGATTTACTTAAGTATTAAAACCAAAAGTTGGAGTACTGATCCTGAGAATGATTGCAGTGTTGGACTCCAACAGGTGTAAGTCAACTAGTGGTGCTATCATGCTAAGAAGCAGTTAAAATAACTCTTTACTGCTGATTTAACTATACACTACATCATTAAAAATCAAAAGAAACCCAACTCCCAGAGAGGAGAAACCACCAACAGTTTGAAAACCAGGTGAGAGGAAGAGGCAGCCTGGGACTTTATTCTGCAGGTTGCTCAGTGTTTCTCACATGTGTAAACCCAGAGATGCTCTTCTTGCGCATCCTTGGGCCCTTTAGGAGGTTGCCCATTAGCTGTTACATAAGTTTTCTGAAAAGCACTCCCCTTCCCAGCTGAACCAAACAGGAATGCATTGGCAGAACAGCCACATCAACCTTTCCTTGTCTGTAAATTGATGTTCGTCAAATGCAATAGGTTTGTCGGGTGCGCTTCCTTCCCCACATCCACATAGCCCTTGGATGTCCAGACAGCAAGGACTGGGGAGAGCCACGTTGGTATCCCACATCTGTTTCATTTAGAGAAAAGAACCTCCTCCGAGACCATCCAGATCATTTCAGGCAGAGGAACGTGTCCCCACGTTTCTCACGTGCAAGGCCACTAAGTCTCACACAAGGGCTTTTGGCTGCATAGCTTTATGTCAGTCACGTTTCTTCCACTCCTGAACCACTGACGTTAATAAAACTATTTAATGTATGCGAAGCCTTTTATTTAATTGCTTCTAATAAAAAGATATCAATCAACAACTGCCTACAATACTTTGCATGGTAAAAGGTCCTAAACATCCCTCTGCAAGGATTACAAGAGCAGAAAGCAAGATTTATCAGAAAGGTAAAGGTAAGTAAATCTCACCAGCTCCATCATCTGTCAGCTGTCTAGCTAAACCATCTAGTCTACCAAATAAATATTTAATAATAAAAGTGTTGTTCAGCTCTTCACTGGATTGAAGATGAGAAAGCGGGAATTAGAAGAGGAAAAGAAGTATTCAGCAGTATTCGCAGTCAATTAGGATGAAGATTGCACGCGTTACAGACAAGCAAAGGTGGAAAAATGCCACCAGAACAAAGTTATGATCTAAAGGCAAATTACTGCGTAGCAGAAAAATACATGATGAGCAGCAGGTAGCTGCATTAAGTATTTCATGTCAGGCCGCAGCCAGTAGGCAGCTCTGGTCTACTGAGTTCATCTCAAGCAGAGGCGTAACAGCCGCTCGATGCAGATGTAGCAATCTTCTTCCTTTGGGCATAATTCTCAAACACACACACACACACAACTCCCTGATAGTTCAGACAAATCTGTTTAGGACTTTGATAACAGAAATGATGGGCTCCTTTAAACTTAAGCCAACCTAAATATATTCTTAAGAGTCAAAAATACATTTGCCCAGACAAGTATGAAAAACAGGTTTGGGGCTGTTAGTGCCAGGACTGTAGCAAACATTTTTTAAATTATTATTACCTGGTGTACTTATTGGTCTAATTATTAACAACTTCTCTCATGCTGAGGCCAAGCTGGCTGAGAGCAGTGAGAACTGGCCCCTTGCAGCACATTTTGAGTGGCAAAAAATAATTTTGTTGTAGTAGCTCTTTCTAATTTTAGCCATAAGCATCCATGGGCTGCAGGTGGCAAAAAAAACCCAACACATTATCACTGCCTCACAGAGTTTGTGCTAAGAACAATGCTTTGAACCTCAAGTGTTCTTGAGGTTCACCAAGAATGAAGCACTTTCGGAGCTGATGGGCTGGTTATTTATACTAAACAGAAACCCTCTTTGAACCAAGGATGTGCAGTGTCTTTAAAATACACAAGTAAGATTACAGATTTCCTGGGCCTATTCTCTTAAGTGCCCTTTATGAAGCCTCTTTCCAACTTACCTTTTCCCTTTTACCCTTTTTTCATCACTTTCCCTCTCCTTACATTTCTCGCCCTGTTCTCTACACAGAGGACCCCTGGCTCACTTCCAGCTGAAGCGTGACTCCTTCTCTTTTTCTTTTGATGTCGGACAGAATAAAGAATGTATTTCATATGGGCTTTGCAGCATTTCATTCAACTTACCTCCTCATATCAAAATACTTCTCTTGTAAATTAAAAGCTATGAGGCTGAACGCTAGCAAACCCTCTCACTTATGACACCACAGAAGACTTCTCATCCTACTGTTGCACTATTTTCTTAGAATGAACCCAAAGAAACTGCCACTTTCCCTCATTACCAATTCACAACCTCTCACTCCCTTTCTCAAGGTGTAATTTACTGTCCTGAGGCTGTAACAGCCTCCAACCACCAGTGTCAGCAGGGATGAGGAGGAAAAACTAACATGACAAGTTAGAATTAATTAATTAAGGTCACTAAGTAAATTGCCTCTTGAGAATAAGTTTAATCAAGTGGATCAATATAAAAAGAGATGACGCAGACTACCTTGAATGTGAGTTTCCATCCTCAGAGATCAGCATCAGCAACATCCCGTGTCCAGCAGAGCTGCAATACACCCAGTGCAATAACTTACCACACCGGTTTCTGCTGATCCCCCAGCAAGTGCTCTGTAACCTCATTTATGTCCCTTTCAATACTGAGATAGGAATCTGAACCCATATAACACAGTCCTTTCTTCCGATGAGCTGAATAATGCCTCTGACCCCGGGAAACTCAGCTGCACTTCCACAAGGTTTGATTGAAGAATGTAAGGATGCAGCTGGCAGGTAAACCAGCACAACGTCCAGCAATCCCATCCCTGCTGAGATACATTACAGCTGGGATGGGAGCTTGGCTGTGTTTTTACCCCTTACTGACCAGGCAATAATCCATGGGTAGAATGCACTCTCTCACATGGGACTGAACGTTAGCGGCATTCCCCCTCCCCTCCTCCAGTCACCCCACTTCAAGAGGGGGTGAAATGTTCACCAGTGAGGTTAAGAAAGCTTCTCTGTGGGCTTGCAATTGTAGTATCATGTTAGGGGTTTATTTTTTGTAATTCTATTCAAAACTTGCTCACAGGAGCATAAATATTATCATAAATAGCATCAATAAAAATTGATACTAATTAGGTAATAATAAGTGAGACCTAGAGTATATCAGGGGGATTAATAACCAGATGAGAGGTGGGACAGCACAAAGCCAACCTGAGACCACAATCACCCCGGTAAGCTACTCTTTTTGCCAGGAAATACCTCACGTGATCATTACTGGTCTAAGAACCTGTTTGGAATTTTATTCAGAAGGAAAATAAACATCCTTCTCATATAGCTTTAAATCCCCCAAGTGCTCCCAAAATGAATTCTTTCATTACTACTGCCGCTCTTTTATTTTTCTGGACAATTTATAGTCTGAAAAGGATCAAACCCTTCTCCCTCTGTCTTCGTTTCACACACACACCAACCCCAATAAGCTGTTATAATCAGACTGGGTTTGAGTTCAAATGCATCACATTTCTGTTCTAGTAGAGAAATCATGAAAGGAGGGGTGGCTAAGTACTGAGCTGGGTTTCATTCCAAATTTTAAGAAAAAGCAAACACCCATGCCAATAAATATAAAAGCCTCAGAACTTGAGAAAATAGGAGCTCCTTGAACCTGAATGTCCAGCGATCTCACACTCCCCCCGCTCCAGGAACCAGAGCTGACGAGCACAGGTCACAAAAACTACATCAGCTCATGCTGCTAATGATGCTTAAATTGGTTAAGGAATTAATGACTTAATTGTCCCTTTTAAGGTTAATTGTAGACCTGCCAATGGAGTGACCTACATTTGCCTGGTCAAAACATCTGTGAGAGGGGGCAAAAGAAATACTTTCAGAAAGGAAATTCTCTTTTGACATTAAATGATACGCTCTTCCTTTCCATTGCTCACAGGCCTAGAAATGCAAACTGGCCCTACACAGGGTACAAAGCAGCACAGACTTTCACGTCAGCTGCTGGCAGCGGAATAAAGACCACAGAGCTATAGCCATGTGAGAAGCTGATGATTTTTGGATTATTTCCTCAGTGCAAACTTTCCTCTCATTTCTCTTCCAAATACAAAGAGAGCTTCAGGCAGGCCCTGTCCCTATAAACATATTTCTTTAAAACGTGCACTATTTATGCAAGCCTGCTTTACTTATTCCATTATTCTGGCGATAAATGTAATTTTTTCTTTTGGCTCCTAAGAACCACGTACAAAGCACACATCTGGCTTGCAGAAGTGGACACAGAAGCTTTGCTGCTCCACCACGAACATCCACTTGTAGAGAAGGGGAAGGTGGCAGCTGTAAGCACTCAAACCCTCAGCACACCTCTGTGAAACTGCAGGCTTGTCTCCTCTATCACCAAAATAGAGAACTGGAAATGCAACACTGAAGAAGTACCAAAACCTAGTCCGTGAATGATATTTTCTTTCAAGATGTGCTTCCTCTCTTAAAGCATGTTATCCTTTTGCATGCCCTTATTATTTTTCCACATGTGCCTCTCCATTAGGATGTCCAAATGCTTTGATATTTTTCCACTATCTCGTCACTCCTGTTTGTTGTCATTGTGCGGCATGCTCCACACGTTTTATCTAGGTGAAATAAAAAACAGGGCAATGTTAACAGCAACTCAGCTCTTCAAAGCTGAGAAGAGCTCCCTTTGCCAGCAGAGAACCCAGAGAGCCATCAGCTTTCTGTGTTTCCTTCCTCATTCCAGTGACCAACTATCATTTCCTAACACATTTCAGTAATTCAAGAACTATGATAAAAAGAGAAGCACTTAAACTTTTTAAATTAGGCTTTTAATTTTACCTCAAATCTCTCCTGCCCCCACGCAGCCCTGGCTTCTAAACCCCCACTGAACGACATGTGAACAAACGTTCCAAAAATGAAAATGCAGTTGTCCTCTTCACAGACAAAGCATGTCAAAATTCATATGTAAACTGTATTTTGAATTTTGCTAAAGAATCGTAGAATGGGTTGGGAGGGACCCTAAAGGTTATCCAGTTCCAACCCCTCTGCCACGGGCAGGGACACCTCCCGCTGGATCAGGCTGCCCCAGGCCCACCCGACCTGGCCTTAAACCCAACTGTTCTTTGTCAGCTGCCTGGGAGTAGGCAGAGAACTTTTCTCTTGTTGCTGAACGTTACAAACATATTTGGCTGCTTTGAAGGACGGCTATTGCTGTCAAAACATATTTGCCTTGGAAGCCACCCAGTTTCATCTTATCATGCTATCAAATGTGAGCTTATCTCAGTCACAAATGTCTAGTCCTCTTTTATTATTTTATGGAAATCTGCTAAAATTACAGCTGTATGTAAAGTCCACTACAGTAAATAGGAAAACCGCAAAGAGTTTCCACTGGCTGTACCTATTGTGAAAACACAGATGCTATATTTTCTGTAATAGCTGGAAAACAATTTCCAATATTGTCCATTTAATGAACACTGTTCTACAGTATAAAAACTATATCTAGAGTAACTTGCATTTTTAAACCCAGATATCTGATAGGACCAGTAATCTCCTGTGTAAAGAAGGTCTGAACTTTGCATTTTGTAAACTAAGGAAAACTGTGAGGTTTGTCATTCTAATAATTTCATTTTCAAATAACATTTTTTGTTCTCATTCTGTTTTTACAGTCACCACCAAAGAATCTGAAAGTTATGCAATACAACAGGCTTTAAAGCCACCAGGGACCCTCCTAGCACAAGATGGAAATAACTTATTACGCAAAGAAGTTTAGAACAGTGACCTTGAATCCAAGGGGCAGCGTGTGTGTGGGTGGAAAATCAACTGTGGTACAGAAGCTTGCACTGCGCTTAGGAAAGCAACACCCTCCATCATACAGGGAAGCAGAGGCACACAGACATCACAATCACCTTAATATTTCACACGACAGAGCATTTATAAGGAAATAACATAGCTGTGCTTATGCACACAGTCAATATTATTTTCTGCTCGTTGTCCTCTCATGTTTCAGCCATAAATGCAGCGATTGTTCCCAACTGTTCCGGTCCCTGCTGGGCTGCAGAGGCCGTGGCAGCAGCGGGGAGCAGCCTGCGGGGTGGGAAGCCCAGCCGTGCCAGCAGCCTGGCAGCGGGTCTGCAGCAGCACCAGGCCAGCTGGGATTCCCTGGGACAGGGAGGGTGCCAAGGGGCCGGAGCAAACAGCTCGCGATGACTTTGAGCTGACTGTTCAAGGCCAGGCTTCCAATACTTGTAATAATCCAGCTACGCACCACAACCTGGATCTGATGTGCTGCGCAGCGGAGAACAGAAGCGCGTTATAGTAGATGATTAAGCAGCAAAATGGAAAAAAGAAAATACTTCTGTCTCGATGCAGTCACGTCAGCACCGCTACTGAAAGCCTGCCCCTGGCACTCTCCGAACCTTCCTAAGATCGCGGGTGCCACGCTGAGGTCACACTCGATAGGTCCCCGCTATCCATTCGTACAGGTTTGAAAGAACGAGAAAGCAGACTAAAGGAAATGGCCAACGTCTAGGAAGATCAGCACCTGAACAGCAGGCCCTACTGTTTTAAACTCAGGCTTCACTGAGACAAAGAGGAGAGTAACAGGTTAATTTCTATCTTCAGATATTCTTTTAGACAAGGAGAGTTTCTTGCAAGGGCAGAGGATGTCTTTATCACCAGCAACAGAGTCCTACTGTCTTATTGCAGTCAGGCTGGAATAGTGCCCCAAGGTAACATTCTTGGTTTTGTTTGGGTCAGCACGATGTCTTTAACAAGAGCAGCACAGACTGCTTCACCTCAGAATCTTAAAGAAGCAGATGATATGAACGAGGCGGTTGGGGGTTTAGTTTTGGGGGGTCTTTTTTGGTTTGGTTTGCTTGATTCTTTTTTTTCAAATCTACCCCCAAAAAAAATCTCTCCATGCATCTTCCAGAAAAGGGCTGAGAGGGAAAGAACCAGAGACTTGCTGGAATCCATATTCTGAGGAAAGACAGACAGGACAGGAATGTTTCAGAAACTCTCCCTCCCAGGGCATCTCCACACCCATTCTCCTCAGTTTCCAAACTGGAAACACATCCATCTTCCTTTCATACATATATCAAGAAATCTGACAGATGGGTATCGGAGAAGAGGAAAACGGCTTTCTCCAGAAATTGGAGAATTAACTGAAATTAACACAGTTCCACCCAGCCTTAAAGACTTAACAGCAGTATCATGAAATGGATATAAACATACCCAGTGTTTAAAATATTCTAGGCATTAAACAGTCACATCTTCTCGTTTCACGAAATAGGAAATTTTGCTAAAAGAGGTCATAGGAAACAAAAAAGGGAAAAGAGAAAACAAAAAGCCCATACATAGAAATCCTCTGAAAAATACAAAGCAAACCTAGATTCTGGCTAGAAAAAAAGTGAAGGGAAAGTTGGCCATTCTTTATGAAAAAAAAAAAAGGTTTGATAAATCTTTTTTCAACCAATTAAAATCATAACAGATGTTGAAGTTAGGAATCCAATTATAGACTCGTTACTTGTTCTGATTTTATAACTATAGCTAAGATGGAAAAGTCAAATGAGAGTGCAGCAGAAGATGAAAAATATCTCAATACATCACAAAACAAACCTTAAAGGAAAATAAGATAATCTGCCCAGTACAAGTGCAGAATAATTATATCTGTCCTTGGGCATTACACAAGTAGACAACAGGCAGGTCAGCCCCCTGCAGAAGGTGGTAAACATTGTAAAAGTCAGTCTTAGTCTTTAATAACATTAAAATCTCTCAACTGTGATCTGGCACGTCATTCTTCAGATGCATCACTCACAGCAAGAATCAAACACGTGCACAGACACATACCTCTTCTCCGGCTTGGCATTCTGCCTCTGGGATTGAGAGTGCCGGCTGCCTCTCAACGCTCCTCTGCTCAGATGGCTGTTGTTGTGCCCTCCCGAAGAAGCAGAGGTGTGAAGGCCAGCCCAAAGCTGCTCGTCATTCCTGTGAAGCGGCACGGATGTACGGATGGCAGAAATGACGTGGCCAGGGTAAGCGGTCAGCGAGTCCTCGCGGTGGCGGGAATTCTGATGAGCAAGAGTTCTCTCCGAGGCCGGGTACTGCCGCCCTGGCCTCCGGTAGCCCCGTTCCCGGTAATAGGCTGGAAGGCAGGGCCGTGTTTGCTCCATCACGCCGCCACTGCAGCTCCGAGAGCAGGCGGACCAGGGGCCCCAACTTCCCCACATGCCTGGGATTCCTGCGCCGCTATCCTCAGACGCATCTCTTTGCTCTTCTATCCTCTGGGGCACCTGTAGACACAACAGATTGATTTAGGAACAGGAATTCACGCTGCAATGCGTGGAGAGCACTAATATCCAGTCACAAGAAGAACTGAATGACATAGGAAGTAACTTGTCTTGTTCATCACCTGCCGAACAGCTGCCTCGCGTGCCCGTGCAGCAGCAGGGCTCCTGCAGCATCAACCACTCTGACCAACAGCGTTTTTTGGATTATTCCAGATAGGAATAGATTTTCTCTAGTTTTCAGCAATGGAAAACATTGTGCAATGTAAAGCTTGGAAATATGGAAATCGGAAATTGTTATAACATCAGCAAAGTCAGGAAGTGAGGTCACTTCTGGTGACGAACTTGGGTCAATAGATACCGACTCCTCTCTTCCACCCTGATGCCTCAACAAGGGAGATTGCTAGTGGTTGCAATATTATTTCAGGAACTCCCATCTAATGTGGAACTTTTTAGGAAAGCAATAACACGAGAGGAGAGGCTGATTTCCAGTCAGCCAAAGATACCGCAGCAGTTAACACTTACAGTAACACTTTTCCCTCACCCCCAGTTATTTAGATTTCCTGACCTTCTGGTTGCAAGGCATCAGCACAGCCTAGAGGCTACAACCATCCACCTCCATCTCCCCATAGACTTGTGCCCCAAGCACTACCCATTCCTAAAGTTTGATACAGTCAGAATTTCTCAGTGTTTCATACTGGACAGAGTG
The DNA here is from genome assembly GCF_032191515.1 of Phaenicophaeus curvirostris. NCBI lineage: Eukaryota > Metazoa > Chordata > Aves > Cuculiformes > Cuculidae > Phaenicophaeus > Phaenicophaeus curvirostris. Next base: position 1,094,542 of record NC_091403.1, read on the forward strand.
CTCAACTTCATCACACGTACATTAGATCCATTTTCATCAAACGCGTGGTCTTTCTTTTGCTTCCCTCGTCCAACTGGCTGAATCACAGGTTTTCAAAGCAGGCTTCCAACATCTGATTCTCATTTTTATTAATATGCGCAACATTCTTCTAAATGAGCATCCTTTAATAGTTCACTTATATTCTGAATAATCTTTGTACCAACAAGCACACATGCATGTCAATTCAATGAGGAGACAAAGAAGAGCCTGCCCACAAACAAATGCCTGCCATACCTCTCGAGCCCTACTTGTGTGTGTAGCTGCCGCCAAATGAGCTTTGGAAAGACAGTCATGTTTGTGTGTGTGTCACTTCTCCCCCCTTCACAGGACGACCTCCTAAACACGTAACTTCCATTAATAATTTTGCCTGAAAGAGCAGTGTATAACAGCAGAAGATTAACATCTACATAGTTTGCCTCCAGCCACAGATAAGAGGCGCAGCCGCTGAGTGAGCTGCAGAGCAGCGATGCCAGTGAGCATCCACTACTGATCAGCCAGCTATAAACACGCAGGCTGGGGTCAAATGTGGTTTGCAAACATGGGTTGAATACACCATTACAACACAAAAAGCCAAGCCAGCACAGGGTTTGTGGTGCTGCTGTGTAATAGTCACTTGTGGTCGACATAATCTGGAACATTTCCCCCCTCTGAGGTTGCTCTCACACTTTCATCACCAACCACAGAAAAAACTGCACTTAATTACAACTTCTGAATAACAAAAAGCATCTGTATCACTGTGATACGTTACTCCTCGCTCCAATGTTACTTGAAAACAGGAGCAGATGTCTCTGGATCTGATAAGCCTTTCTTCTGTGGGTGCCCCGCTTGGCATCAGCCTTTTAAATCCCATCGCCCGCACGACCCAACACCACAGAATGTCAAAATTAGGAATAACATGCAACAAGGTCTTCGTTTCTGGCTGCTACGTTTGCTTTCGTGTCCAAAACAAGAACACCAATGGCTCACAGTCTGACCAACAGGCTACTCTTCAGTTTGTGATTGTTTCAGCGAACACTCACTGTTAATCCTCACACTACGTATTAATGTAGCTCCACCACAGATATAAAACAATAACGGGTACACATGGAGACACTCTTCTGGTCTGACCCTGGTTTGCAGTAAAAATTACTTGTTACAAAACTAACAGTACTTTGTTATTGGACAACTCAGGTTTCATTTGCCTGGACTATTTTCTTAATCATTTCTATAATAGTTCACTACGCTATGTTTTTAAAAATCCAAAGACACTTACACAAGCAACAAGTAAAATCTATGAACGTGCAAGCAATTCAAGGCACCATTAACATAAGAAACATTTCATTATGCAGAAATAGAAACTGATAATAGTGACAAGTGTTGACTCGTTGCAGAAAGAACCTTCTGGCTGCCAAACTTCATTGCATCAAGAATTGTTTCAGATAAAACAATACTTCAAATGACTGAAGGCAATGCAAAGTAATTTCACACCCCTTAATCTTCACAGTACAAGAGTTCTAGACATAGCACAAGAAGGTTTAACCTAGCTAAGTAAGAACGTAAGAATAAAATTAACCAAAAGTAACACTATAATGTCTTACAGTGATGTATAAATCCATCAACACTACTTAGATAAAAGACAACAAAATTTGGAGACGGCACCACAGAGGCCAATCCTGACCCTCTGCCCAGAACAATCAAGGCGTAACTGATCTTCCCTGGGGCAAAGGAGCTGAACTACAGGATTCACAGGTCACTTCCCTGCCTTTGGTCCTCTGATTTCCAAGTTACTTTGTAGCCTGTAATCAATTCTAGTACAGCCCCAGGACATTGCCAAGAAATTACAGGTACCTACAGGAGGCAGCTGAAGTATTCCAGAACACCTCAGAAAGGCCACATAGTCAGAGACTCCTGACACTAGGTCCCTCCTCCTCTCCCTTTAAAAATTACCCATGAAACCGCACATTTCTAAAGCGAAGAGGGGGAGCCTACACTGGGGAACAAGGGAAATGCATACTGAATTCTCCTCGCCAATTAGAGTCATTAAAGTAATTTTTTAATAGAATCACAAAGCCTGCAAAAGGGAGAGATTAACTAACTCACATGCACATTTGATTTATCTTCAACACAACAGGCATGAGTATGTAGATTACACAGTTACAAAAACTCTGCTTATTGTAAAGAAATGAAAGCAGAATACTTCAAAATACTACGCCTCTTCCTTCTTTAATTAGATTCACTACTTTTCACATTCTGGAGGGGGGAAATATATATTAATTTTGTATCTTTACTTGCTTACTTCCAGATTTTAAGGGTTTCAGAAACTTAAACCTACCCTACAGAATTTTAGTAGCTTTTAGGTGGACTAATTCTCCATCAAATCACTGCCTAATATAACAGATGTCTTACCAGTAGTATTAGACGTATGACAAGCTTTGAATCTTTCCTCACTTTTACTATATTACACCCTTGGATCTTACTGCATTAAACATGCTACCTGTAGGTTGGCTTAGGTTGTATTTTAAATAGAAAAATAGTCTATCTGGAATTCACAGAATTCAGCAATCATGCTGATCCTCAATCAGAAATTCCAGCAAAAACTCTGAGTGCGCGAGCTACTGAAACCGAATGCAAATTTCTAGAAGTGCCTCTGTCAGAATTCAGAAATAAGATCCGCATCTTGGGATTTCAGCAGCAGTTGTGGAGACTGTACTATGCGAGAAATGTCCCTGCCAAGGAAATATCACCTGAACTGAAAGCCACAAGTATTCCAAGTGTAACTAGTTGTGCGTGAAGACAGCGACTGACAATGCAGCATTGATCTCACAAACACTGATTTCAAATACCGTAGGATACTTTGTCCTATAAGACAACAGCTCGTACGCAAATTAACTGTTCAGAAAAGTAGAAAAAAAGGTGAATAAATCAGAGGTGCATTTAACCCAGTGTGGAAGAAGCAAAGGTTTAGAGAACACTGTAAGAATCACGATACATCCAGAGACACCCACAGACCTTCTGCTTCCAGCTAATCGGTACTTTAAGGGCCTCCTTCAGCTAAACACCACAGTCAAATTGTTTTTCACACCCACTACCAGACTTAGGCTCCATTAATACAATTAATTCCTTTTCTAGAATATTTCTAATCTTGGCTTCCAAAAGATCGTGCGTTTTACATGGAAAACTTGCTTCCTTTTCTTCTGGTCAAACATGCAGCCTGACAATTTCACCGTCTCTCCCAAATTTTTTCATTGTGATAATTAATTAATTAATTTCTAACACATTTAATTTAAATGGATTCATAAACAAATTAACTACATCATATTCCTAATTACACATCTGAGAGGGATGTAAGAGGCACAAATGTGCCGCTTTATGGTACTACTTTCACCCAAAGGCAAACTGTAACCTGAAGAACATTTTATCACCTGCTCAGGAAAACGCTCCCAATGGTGTTCACCCAGTAAACTCACGTTCCTGTGCTGGATGAAACGTGGATTAAAAGAAGCCTGCATGCCATTTCTTATTTTAAATTAATACTATCATTTTTGTCCTGTGCTTCCCAGGGCAGCGAGCCTTAGTTATGTTAATATTCCTCAACACCCTTTGGGCTTTAGGAATTTTTCCATTGTCCCTTCCACACTCCTCCTTGGCCACACACGACGATCCATGCTACGACACTAAACTGTCACCATCGTTATTAAAGGAGTGTCAAGGCACTTGGAAAACATGACTTCTTATAATTCCATTTCCCCAGGGTCACGCCTCTTTTATCTTATAGTTCTGACTAAAGATTTGGCTAGGGCAGAGCCTGTCACAAAACACGTGCGTGCAGCTTTTATCACTGCCAAGCTCAGCCAGGCTGAGGAGTCAGCCAGTCTGATAGCATATTGTTATCATTAAAAATGTGGGTTTTAATTCAGGATGAGAGGAACACCGTATTCTTCATGAACATCCCCAATCTCATTACATAACTGACCAGTGACCAATCCCACAGAAGGAGAGGTCTTTGCCCTTTGAAAGTTTCAAGAGTGTAAATCCAGCAGCAGGTGGACTCAGGAACCAGAGCTGAACTGCACTTCAGAGCAGAGCACGCCAAACTTTGAGTGGGCTGAGGAAATTACAGTTTAGTTTTAGAACCTGCTCAAGTGTAACATTATTGTATTTCCCAGCCAGTGTTGTAAACACATCTACGGAACCGGTTTGATTCTTTCACCAGTCTAAGCATCTTAGAGGAAATATTCTTCCAGAATTAGCCCAGCTGATTTCCAATAAAGGCCACACCTATATAGCCATGACAATTTCCCAGAAGAAAGTCTTTACAGTCCATTTTATAGATGTTCATTTGCAATAACCCTATTTTTTATGCCTCTTATAAGAAACATGTGGAACACTGGTGGTTTGATAAAAAACAATCTACCAATAAACCCCTAAAACTCGCAGATAACCACCTCTCAGATCTCTCAAGGCAGCAGAAAAACGGAGCAGAGGCCAAACCAAACATCATGACACAATGTGTACGTCTGCCTGGTTAGTATACTCAGCTATTTTAATCCTTCGGTGCATTTTGGAAGCCTTTAATCAGAGATGTAGTAAACCGTTTGAGTTTTACAGTACATGGTAAGTGTAAATATTACCAGCTTAAAAGATTTGGGTTTCCGTTCTTTGTATAAAAACTCTGTCTGAACATCTGTGCCTGTGAAGATTAAAGGGCTGAAAAAGCCTGGAAATAGAAGACCTTTGTATTCACAAGTCACTGAAGGGAGTTACAATGCCTGGAAAGCTTAAGTGCCCCTTCAACCAACTTTGACCACATCTGAAGAAACTTTAACATTATTTAAATAGTCTAGAAAGTAAACAGCTCTGAAAAAAGTTCAGAACCATTTTTGTGCCAACCTAGCTCAAAGCTTTCTCTGAGTTTGGCTAATTTTTTTCACACCAAGACCACCTCCGCTGTGCTCTGTTGGTCTTAGTGCTTCAAGGCAGAGGTTTCTTTCCATCTCTCTGTGAGACCACGACGTCCTCAAGGGAGCAGATGGCTCACTCCTCACCTCGCTTCTACTAGCTCTGTATGATGACTCCTCAACTAAGCAGGATTGCTTCCTACTTACAGTCAGGTAAAGCTGATACGCATCAGAGCCTCACTGTATCACAAATTACATTTCTTTGTTTTAAGTTACTATTTCCTCATCATTGACTATTGTCTGTGACCCAAGTCACTCAACCTGTATTCCCTAGGCCTCTTCCAGGTCAATCATCCCCAGCTGTGACGAAGCTGCTGCAGTCTGATTGTGTTTCTATACTGAGAAAAATTCTGTGCGATCCACATGTAGTGGAAATGTGGATTTTATTTATTCAGTAATTGACACAACACCTCCCAAGATCTCTCGGTGACTCCAGAAGCAGAGAGGACAAGCTGTCATAAAATAGAAAGCAGCATTCCTTAGCAGAAGAACTCATCTGTGAATCCAAAAACTTTCTCATCCTTATCATCGCCCCGATCCAACGCCTGGGACAGAACTAGCATGCAATATTCTGAAGGAAGATGAGAAGCTTATCTATGACTTTGTCAGTTCACCTGCTCTGGAATCCAACTGGAACAAAGATCCTTTCATTTTTTCCAGATAAATACAGAATGAGCTTTAAGCCCCTCATGCTCCAAGCTTAAAGAAATCAGTATTTTTGAATTTAAAAAAAAAATAAATTATTGAATTCAGAGGTCCATTATGAAGCAGGTTAAACATAACAAAACCACCGTCTTGATTTTTCAAAGAGCATATTTGCACAAAATAACAGACTTATCCTGTCTCCTTTCACCAAGCGAAGAAGAATTTTATTGCCTAACCACTTCAATTCACAACATGAGGGACAGGGAATTAGTAACAACATAGAGACAGCAAGAAAATTCTTTCAGCTGCTGTCTTAAATGTTCTGTTGCACTAAAAGGCTAAGTTTAAAGGAAAATACTTGGTATGGACTAAATCATCTCTCCCGTTTCCTCAAGATCAGTGTAATTAGAACAGCAATGTTATTTAGCTAGAAAGGCTGCATTTTATCAAAGGTTCAGCAAATGCAACAGCACTCACTGATAAGGTGAAGTCAGGCAACTGTGCAGAAGGCAAGCAGACACACTGACCAGTGGGAAACTGCAAGAGGAATATTAACTACATTTCAGTTGGTAGTGGTTTATGGAACTGATGTGTATGAAAAGTCAATAATAACGGATAGTAGGTATTCTATAAACAAGAAACGGGGGTGGGGGAGGGCAAGAAAGTGTGACACCTACAAACATTATTTAAGGAACATGCCAGATAACGTGGCGACTAAGCTGTTCTAAGTAAAATTCAGTTTAGTGTACAGAAGCACAGTAACTTTGTGGTAGGCCTGTTAGCAAGAGCTGAATTCCAGCTCAGCAAGTCCTGACAAGTCGTACATTTCAGTCACTGTTGACCTTAGGGCAGAGCTTTGCCCTGCTTGGATTCCAGAGAAGAACAAGCCTCCCGTCACACGCTTCTGCTTCTCAGGATATGCATAAGCAAGGTGGTGACCAGCTGTGGTGGGGATCCCTTGGCACTCCTCCTTAGAACCATCAGGCATCAGCCCTGGTGTCTTGGCCAAAAAACACATTGAAGTCAATATTGATCTACAACTGAGTGACAAAAAGATATGCACAAAGTCAAAGCTGCTCCATTGCTTCAACGTTAATATTTAATGCCATAGCAGAAGGAAGACGTTAAAAAAGCAATATTAATGCCAGAAATTTTATTTGAACAAACTTCCCTACTATTTGCACTACCAATTCTACTAAAATAAACAAGGCATAAATATGACTGCCACTTACTTTCTTAACTCAACAATAAATGATTAGTTAAAAATCCATCCAGGAATAACTTCTGAAAATTTGGGAATACAGACTTCAATGGCTGTCTGGGAGGAGGACAGTTATATTTCATAGTTTAACGCTCTCTTCATCAAAGTATGACACTCTTCATGTAAGGTTAAGTAATATTTATTCAATAAAATAAGCATGTGGAGGGAGAACAGAGCTTGACGGCATGATGAGCAGCAGGAGGGTTGTTCCTATGTCTAGCTCTGATGGACAAGGGAAGTTAATTGTTCAGATATTAAGATTGATTTCTGTTTAACCAGTTTCAGACAGCTTAGTTGATTTGGAAGTGGAAATTATTTGGCTTCACATAACATTTCCTCCTTTTTTGCTAATACTGATGAGTACTTTGGCCTTACGGAGGAGTACACTTCATACGTAAAAAATCCCAGAATCACCAAATCTCAGAGCAGATAACATTGCGCAGTCGATTGTTTCCCCCAAAGAAGTATCTTAGTAGCTAGTGTTCAAAAGATTGATCCTTTAATAGTCAAGCCTAAGCTTCCCTGGAGCATCAAAAGGGAAACTCAAAAGGAACAGCACCACACTTAGAATAGAATAGAATCAATCATAGAATCATAGAATGTTGTTCAAAACTCTTCATTATGTCAGCCTCTCTGAAACCAGTATGACTTTAAACATGGATTCAAAAAACAACAAAAAAAGAAGAAACAAAAGAAGAAAATCTAGCAAGATTTTAAAACAAACAGAAAAAAAAAGATTTACTGCTATTTTCAAGCGTTCTCAAGTTCAGTTGGTTGTGTCTCAGCTGAACTGTGGGTGTCCAGAGGCAGTTACAGCTGGATTTCCCCCAACTGCTTTGGGGATTGTCCTGGGTTTTATTTCATTTTCCCAAAAGTTTTAGTGCAAGAGAAGCGTTTAGGCTATTTGGAAATATTTTAATGAATTAGCCAAATAGCCAAGCCTAATTCTCTAAGTTCATTTCCTCATCCATAGCTTTCTGAGCAAAAATAACTATATGCAGGGTGCACAAGACAGAATCCAAACACTCTCCAAGACTGCACATTCAAGCATCAATCACACACACATGCTTAACTTTAAGCTGCAAAACAAACACACAAAAGGGATCGGGGTATAAGCTAATGTTCCATTAGAATCCAGCTCAGTTTCCACATACTGTACCCTCTGAGTGTGTATATGAAAGTCATCAAACACCACTTCTGTTATTCACAACACTATTATAATCACATATTTTTCATCAAATCCTTCCTACCTCCTCCTCTCCCTTTGTTCCTGCAAAGTCAACCTCCTCTCACACAGAAGGAACCCTGCCAAAGAGCAGAGATCCGTGCAGAAATACACGTGAACTGCTGGCTAGGGATGCCAGCAAGTACACACACAGGTTACTGCACAAGGAGAACGGGAACAACTTCCAGAGCTACAAAGCTGAGAACTCACGCTCAGTTAGAAATCTGTCTGACTTGGCCTTCAGAGCTACTAACAGCCCCTGGTGTCTGGATCTGATACGTGGGTCAGAAGGTTTCTGGAAAGTTTAATAAATACAGACTTCCAGTCTAAACACAGTTTGGCATGAACAGAATCCTCTCCCGTAGCGTAATCTCCCATAGTGTAAGAGAATGAGAATGACAGACAGCTTTGGAGCCTGTATGAGAGGGATTGTCACCAGGAAACTTCTGCCTCTCTTGTTTGCAGTAAAAAGAACAGCTCTGAGGTGGTTACCCTGCCCCTTCGTGCCCTGCCTTCAGTCTCTTTAACTGGTACAGAAGACGCTCCAGACCCATGGCATTTCTCATTCAACCGAAAACAAAGAATCTGATTTTATCAAAATGAATTCTGGAACTTCACAGAATGAAGCAATTGTTTCTCTGACTTACTCTATTTTAGTTAGCAGATTTTTTTTTTCCCCTAAGGCTGTTTGGAAGCTGGATCGCAGCATCTCTTCACTGTCAATGTTACAAAAGAACAACTAATTAGAATGAGTACTGAAAACGGAGCAGCAGGATGACCATCTCAAGTGCACAACAAAACAAGAGAGATCTAAACTAGGGAAAAATACTATGTTGTGCTCACGTTTAGAATAGAGCACTTGGGCAACTTGAGAAATGCTGCAGACTGGACCATGCTGGTTTCAGACAGAATCATTACTGACCTCATTTAACTTGTCTCACAATTAAGCTGCACAAGCAGATGAACGTGACAGCTACGTTCTTCAGGAGCAATGACAATCAAGCTTCAGGTTTCCAGTCCACACCTATGGAGCTATTTTCCAAATGTTGATTTTACCCTAAAGACAGTGGCATATGCACATGAAAAAAGGAAACCCCACAAACTTGTCTTTTACCTCCAGTTTTAAAATAAATATGCATCTTGCATTGCTATTTAAAAATCTGTGGTAAAAAGCAAACTTTTAAGAAATAGGTTGATACCTTTAATAATTAATTGGTTGTGTTTAAATACCAATTATGAGATGAGAACAACACAAATATAAGGTCACAGTCTCTGAAAGGACAGAAGAGCATTCAAGGGGTCTCCCCTTAGGTCTCTGGTAGAATCAGTTATACCTACACATTCCTGACAAACGTTTTTCCAACAGATCCACAGAGACCTCCACTGTGGAAATTCTACATGTTATCCAGACAATAAGATCTATCTTCTTTATACCTTTTCCATGAGAAGTTTTTTCTAACATCAAACCCAACTTTCCCTGCCCCAGTTGAAGTCCATTTCTTCTCATTTACTCCATCACAATCTCTCATCTATTCCACTCCAACAGCCTTTTCTTTAGCACTGGAGATTATATCTACTTCCTCCACCAGCCTTCAAATCTTTAGACTAAACAACCTACATTCATTCAAACTTCCCTCCGAGGTAAGATTTTAAACCCCTTGAGAACACTCACTGCTGCTGCCCTGTGTTTCTCTCCAAACTGTCCACTACTTTCCTGAAAAGCAGTGCAAAAACCCATCCTAAGTAGTCCCGCAGAGATCTCACTAATGCTGAGTAGGATGGAAGGTGTGCGGGTTTGCCAGCCTTCTCAGGCATCACTCCATGTCTGAGCACTGCTCTCACTCACATGAGCTCTTCTTCACCTTTATCTTTGATGATGAAAATGCTCCAAAGTGTCAATAAGCTGACATGGACCTATTTGTGACCTACAACATGCCATACAATTAATGGTTGGACTCGATGATCCAACAAGTCTTTTCAAACCTGGTGATTCTATGATTCCATGAATTACTCGGCTTGTTAATCATGATGACATCTTTCAAGCCAGTATATATTCATATTAAAAAAAACCCCAAACAACAACAAACCCCACAAAAAACAAAAGACACATTATTCCCAGAACTCTATTTAGATTGCATTGCTTTATGCATCTTACTCTGATGTTTTCTACTTTTCGCTTGAAGTACATAAAACTCCTAGTGCTTACCTTTCTGTGTTCAATCGAAGGCTGTGGGACGACAAACTGAAATGCCAGCACTGCTAGGGAACTGAGAAGTCTGAAAAAGCAAGCAGTGAAACAAAAGATGTAATTACCACGAATACAGACCATGCGTCTACAGCCTTTGACAGGGCTTCATACTACAAGAACTTATTTGGACCCCTGAATATCATTACTAACCAGAGCAGATTCACTAAACTGTATAAAATGTTCTCGTGACATTCTCTACACAGTAGGCAATACCAGGTACACACACGGATTTTTCTACCCATAAAGCAAAAGTGCACCAAGTAGAACCCATTGATAGTATTTCATGTAACTTTATTTAAATTACAATATTTTTGGCAGTGCATGTTTTAGTGCCTCAGCATTTGGTGTCAAACTGATAAACACTTTGTAAGTTTTCTAAAGTGCTAAGTAAGAATTCACCCATCTGTGGACTAAGTCTGCTTCTAGCTCTGGCTCCTCATTTTACAGATGAACATCCCACCTCCAGCGCACAGGAAACACGCAAGAATCACCATGATTTTGCAGAAAATGGCTTTCCCCCCAGCTGCCTAACACTTGTGGAAATTGAATAACCTAATGGGCACACGAGATGGAAAGTAGCGGACACAGCTCACCAGAGACTCAGGATAAGCAGCCAAGCATCACCCCAATCCCCGCATCTTCAATCTGAAAGGAGTCATAATGGGAACCAAGCCCAAACAAACTTTGTTCTGTCAAGCCTCACCACCCTAATGACTCCCAGGAGCCCACTACAAGTTAGGCTCAGTTAGCTCAGTCTTTTGTTTGCTCTAATTTGTATTGGGAACTGGTTTGCCCCCTTCTATCAAGGCCTTCATCAGAGAACACAGAAGGGTAAGAGAAGTAGGCTCAAGGTATCTTTATTTCTACCAGGAGTTTGACTTTTCAGTCTACAAAGAGTATGCTTCAGACCCTCTACAAAAGGGAAAGCTGCTAATGACTTGCTGAATTTCAATGCAGAAGTAAAACTGATGGATTTAGACACAAAATGCATCTGCAAACTAATGGACCAGACAAACTCCAGCTGTGCTTCATGCTCTCAGCTCCTTCCTTTTCTCCCTACACAGCAGCCCTTTAAATATTTCTCATTGTTTCAGGTATTTTCAGACAGACCTCCCAAACAGAGAAAGTTTTTTTAATACTAAACATTTCATTGCCACCAATACAAATATCGTTATACTAGGTAGAATGATTTTTCCTGAGTTTTCCGTTTGTTCTTGCAAATGTACCACAAATGGAACTTAGGCAAGTATCAACTGCACGTGGCTTCTCATCACCTCATCACCATGGTCTATGCCCCTCTCTCTCAAAACAATAAAAAGCACGAAAAAGTCATTACTTCTTTACTGCCACATCAATTTAGAAAAAAACCAACTGAAATACTTTAAAAGTCCATTAGAAGGAAGTATTATATTTCACAAAGCTATCATTTGTGACAAAGCAAAATCCAGAGGAGGTGGCTGTTATCAGTCAGTGTGAGGCACTATAAAGAAACCACAGTAGGAGTCGAAATGTGCGGCTCAGAGCAAGGCCCGATAACAGGGTGGTGGGTGGAAGCCAAAGGCATGACTCAAGAAACTGATTTCCCAATCACGCCTGAAGTGAAAGGTAGGAATAGCAACAGAACTCAGACCTCCAATCTGCAAAACAACAGCATCAAGTCTGGTTTTAGCTGACCTGCATATCCCTTCTTCTAGTGCTCAAGTGATTTCCTAACTACTGCGGATGAAAACCTGCCAGCTTTAAGTAGGCAGAGCCCAGTCTCTGACAGACGCGGACTACATCCTCCGCAAATTATATTTAACTTCCTTTTCAGAATTTTCCTACCCACTCCCTGCTCCTTTATTGTTCTACTCCCTATAATCCCTCCGAGCACGTGAAAGAAAGTTCAGACTTTCCATAAGGAAAATAATGCTTTCATCCTCAACAGGACAGGACTTCTCTCATCAGTCTGAAGATCTACAAATTTCCATGCATAAATTCTTCTGAAATCACGCACAAGACTGGGAGTTCTGAACCGAGCAAGAATGGGAGGCCTGAACTGAGTGAGAACTGTAATCTTCAAAGCAAATTATTTACCAGATTAAAGTTCTCAGTTCTAAAATGCAAACTTTCAGTGTAAGTGTGGTTACTCCGTGCCAATTTTTCCTGACCATTCTTTAATGAGGTTGCACTGCAATTACCATCTGTATGTACATGCTCAAGGACAATGAAGCTAGTTTTTAAGTTCGCTTTTGTATCTGCAATCAGATCTTTCAGAAACAATGGTATCAAGCTACTATTTCAAACCCACAGGAAATGTGCCAGGAATACTTAAGCTATCCCGAGGTAAGCCTCTAGCTTCAAATCACTGTGTGGCAATTGAATTTTTTTAATGTTATTTCCCTCAGTAGCTTGCTTTGGCTAACTTCTCTGGACTAAGCTTTTTTATTTGTCATACTTGACTAATGTTAGGCCTCCCAAGATATAAAAATAGGCTTCTTCAGTTTCAGTGGGTTTGTTTCAGGTATTCTTACTGCACAGAAAAGCCAAAAAGAACAAGTGCTCCTCAAAATAAGGCAAAGCTTTTCAAGAATACATGAACACGTCAGATATCAATCGCAGCTGACTGATGGCTGTTTAATTCAGGCCTCTGTGTAAAAGCCTCGCTGGTTCAGCCCATGCTCTCATAGTTACAGTGCTATTTGGAGCAAAGAACCTGGCTTAAAGCAAAGTCAGGCTTTAAACTGCTAGCTTATCCAAGTTTCAAAGAGCAAACATGTTCTTTTACTGGAAATACCAATTTCTGTTTAACTGGGGGGGATGAGGTGTACAGAGCAGAGCAAAGTGGCATTAGATCTATTGCAGGAGAAGCATGAAAAAGTTTTCTATTTAACACCTCATTTAGGAACACCCCTCAGAAGCTGAAGGGCACCAAACCAGATTTCTGGAATGGCTGCTGTCCCTCTGCAGTTAGCTGTATTTTTCAAGGGCTATGATGGCCGACTGTGGATTGTAAAGACGGGATTGCAGTTCAAAGATTGATGTCTGCGATTCACCAGAAGGAAGGTTAGATCAGAGGTGTTACTGACAGTATCCCCACACAACTGAAGGAGCACGCAGCTGTCATTCCTCGCAGGAGGTCAACTTATTTTCCTGTTGCATCACAGCCACCTGCTTTCTGTGAATCTGCTTCCCAGCTACAGAACTGGACAGACCAGCTTAGAAACAGTTGAACGTTTCCTTTGTCAGGAAAGCCATTTGAAAGGTCTTTCCTATGTTTGCCCACGGGCAAACTGTTTCAGGAATGCACAACCTACCTCCCTGAACGAAGTGCAGCACAGGTACTTAAATGCAGATCAGTAATTTAAGCCCAGCGTACAGCCTAATAAAAAAAAAAGGAACTTTCCAATAATATATGCTGTCACATTGGCATGCCTAACATACTCTAAGCATAAACAAACACTGAGAACTTTCTTTTTTTACTGTCACTGAAGAATGCTATGTCTGGTATGCATGTACTTCATTAATTGGTCTTTGGATAAGATTTTTATTTGTCCTCTTATGATAGGAACGCTCTTAACGCCAAAGCAAGAGACAACAAAATTGATATTTACTGCAGTGTGTTAAGGGCATATTCAGTAAGATTTTAAATGATTTATAGCATCACTTACCTCAAAGAAACTATTAAACTGTCTACCATGATCCTTTAATGCAAGGTGACTTCACGTGAGAAATTCCTCTTCACTGCAGTACTGCACAATGCCGATGGCACACGAATCCTACAGAAAGCAAAGAGAAAACACTGCTTATTTGGTATTTTCCAGGATGTCTGTGAAACTGGATACAGACCTACATCAGTCATCTCTACCCCAATTCTTGGGAATTTACAGCAATCTGACCTGGCAAACCAGCGTATGTCCAGGAACAGGCTGGACACACCCCACTTTCTGCACAAGTCTTCAACAGCACCAAAGCACTTTGCTAAAAGGCCACAGGATGCAAAATCTTTATTTGATTCCCAAGGATGTAAACCTGATGTTAAACTTACTTGCTTTTTTATCTCACATTCCTGGTATGTCCCTTGCATGACCATAAAGCAAACAGCTTTACCTAAAGTCTAGTGTCAACAGAATTCCTAGAACTGAAACTGGGATATTGATTTCTAGAGTACAGCAATACTATCGATACACTCTCCACTTTGTGAGCAGCGCAAGGATGATTCTGTAGGGAGGGGTCGTACAGCCTGCAGAGAAAAATAAAGAGCAGTGCTGTTCCCTCTCTATTACAAATGGCAAACACAGCCACATCAAGTCGCCCACAGCCATGGAGGAAACACAGGCTTAAACAGCACTCAATGCACATTCAACTGATCCTTATTTATAAGTAGTATCATCGCATCGCAACTATTACAAATGCACAGAAGCCCTACCAGCCCTTTGAGAGGGTTATTGTTTAGGTGCATTCTTATTTGCTTGGAAACACTCTCCTGGGACGCTCTTAATCCTGGTAAATTTGTAATCATATATCGGACACCTAAAATGCTGCACTGGAAATTTTCAGGCAGGACAGAGATCCTTGCAGGAGGGAAACACAATATGAGTCAAGAGGAACGGGAGGAGGGAGGATGAGAGGAAATAAAACTCTATTAGGACTGAACCTAAATCCACACATGTCAGAACTTGGTCTGCATCTTGCCATTTACAAGTGGTTACATGTCGAAACGCAGCAGAGTGAACAGAAACAAGAGAAAGTTGCTGTTTGAAGATAAAGAGCTCTCCATTTCTGTCAGGCAGCCAGAGAATTAAAACCTGTCCAGAAAGGCACAAGCTGGGTAAGAACTTAAGAAATGTGTGGTTAGATAAAGTACAGATCCCGCCGTTAGAAAATGTGGATTGTTTGCAGGTAACTGAACAAGAGAAACATTCCCTCGCTCCCCCCGCCCCCACAAATAAAAATCAAAGAACAACAAATTTGTTTTAGGAAACCACAAAATAATTCTAACAACTTTAAAAGAAAATCTCTCTCTTTTAACTGTCTGATCATCTAGCTTTTTACATGGAAAGCATTAAAAGCTGATTCCTTTGGGAAGTACCATGACAAGAGTTCTGCATGTGACAGGTTTGAGCTAGGCCGGGGGAGAAAGCATTAAGGCTCAGCTAAGCTCCATCCTTCCCTTCTGCAGTTGCACAGTTGCTAGTAGATCTAAGAGGCTTTCTCAAATTCATTCACCAATTCCTCTGCTTAGTGTTGTACGATTGTGTTTTAAAAGACAGGCCACACTCCTACAAACAGATCTTTAGTGACGATCTCCAGCAACACTTTCCAGAACTTTAGCCCGCAGCTTCAGAAAAAGGTACACTCTTTTCAATGTTGGGCAAGTCCACAGATAGAGCCCTAACACAAAGCTTTTAGATCCCCTCAGATACTATTTACTAACAGACTATTTACTAACAGACTAACAGCACTTCTTGCAAACGGGGCTATGCATGTAGCATGGATAGTGACCGACATGCCTTCAAGTTCTTATCATTTTTTTTTCCAGATGTACCCTCTTTTGGGTTTTTTTTTCACTCCACAATAATCCTTTTATCCAACATCCTCACATGGAGAGAGACAATCTCAGCAGAACATTGTTATGGGATATAAACTCACAGAAAAAGAAATGTGCACTCCCCTAATCCACTTCATTTCAAAAGCAGAAAAGATACTATTATAGCTGTAGCTTTGACAAAGCGGGGGAGGGACCTCTGGTGTTTCTGGAGATTGCTCTTAAAATGAGTGCTCAAAGTCCACGCAGATGTTTCCAATTTTTCAGTTCGTCTCTGTCCTCATTGTGGGGCAGGTTGCAGTACAAACTCAACTTTCAACAGTATTTCAATGCCTTTTTAAAAACACTTCTTACTGCAACTCACAGATGCATTTCTTTTGAAATATCATTTGTAGCACAAAGTGTAAAATCTGCTAAGCATCTAAGTGACTTAAAAGATTGTTTCAAAAATTACAGAAGTGCTTAGGTGCTTACAGCCTAGTGAAAGAAACGTCATTTTGGCAGCCACGCTTTTGATATGGAAATGTGAAAACGTGACAATCATTTTCTTCTCCAGGAGATTCAGCGTAAAATGAATACCTGCAATGGCTAGACAGTTAACACCAGGATTAAATAACATGAATTTTGGCACAGAAACTTTCAAAAGCCTGATGAGGTGTTCTATGTGCAGCAGTCTGCAGTCACTGCAGTTAAGCCATGCAAGCATAGAAGTCAAATTACCTTCCCACAAGGGGCTTAAAACACTATACACCTATCTAGCAAAAGACTTTCCAGTAACCCTATTTACAGCAGAATAGATATTAATATCTCCCGTGCAATAACCCACACTCCTGTACTTCAGCAGAGTTAGCACATCTTTCTCCACTGCATTAGAATATTTGACATTTCAGCAATCTTCCTCATTTTACCTCCAAGGGAGATGAAAACAAAACCCCTGAAACTGGATAGGGGAAAACCCCCAAACCACACATGAACACAAAAAACCCAACCAAAACTAACCAACCAAACCAACCAACCAACCCAGCAGGACAGAACAGAACTCAAACCTCCTCTCCAAAACAGCCACAGCATGGTAGTCAAAAGGAGAGATGTTTTATCGCATATAAGATAATATGCAACACTTCACAGAAAATAAGATTGGATAAAAAGACTCCTTTCAAGTCTCCTTTTCACACTGCAGATGAGTGATCCCAGCACCTTCAAACTGTTGCTGCCAGTCCCAGCAGTTACACTATAGAGCTAATGAGCTAACGATAACCACCCTTTGGCTTGTTATTCACTCTCCCTCGCTCGGACGCTTCCTCTCAACGTTACCTGCACGGCGTCCTTGGGCATCTCAGCCTAGCAGCCCACCTGCCATCAGACACTGCAGCCAGCAGGGCACAGCCAGCGTCTAAGCGAAATTAGGAAACAAAAATACTCTAATAGTAACTCTACTAATTTGTTCTAAATGGGGTGGATATGGATAATGGCAGTAACTCGGGAAAAAATGATCTAGCAGGCTCATTGACAAGCCCGGAAATTGGCTGAAACAGACACTTTAAGACTTCTCAAAAAGTTAAATGATGCAATATACAAAAATAATTGGGACAGACACCACAGAACTATACAGAAAGTTGAGAAACAAGGAAGAAAGTCTAGTGGGAAGTCAACAGCGAGATTTCTCCCTCGGCTCATTAAGGTAAAGAAATGTCTTCCTACAAAGTGGTTTAAAAATTTGCAGAAAACCAATGAATTAGTTATCCTAACCTCTTAAATATCACGGGACCACTCACATGCAATTTTTCATGTGACTCTACCCTTTGTGTATTGTGAGTGGACGGTATTTCACTTCCCTGAATTCCGATGTCATTTTAGCATCAACCTATACTTCTTATAAGTCCTGTCAACTCACATACATCCCTGTGCTGAAACAGAAATGCTTAACGTGCATATGCACCGGACCTACTGAAACAATCCAGGACACTCTATTTAATAAACTCACAAGGATGTGAGATACATGAGGTAGAAACATGCTAACTCAACTAAGTTCAGAACTGCTCTGAGCTTTTAGCCCATTTTATCTTGTTCACTTATATGTATAGCAAGTGAACTTAAATTTCCTTCAATATTTATGTTTCTGGTTAGATTAGGTATCTTGCCAGCTACTGACAATGACCACTTGAAGTTGCTACGAAACTTGAGCATCATTCTGAAGCTCTCTTTTTGTATTATTTAGGAAAAAAATCATTGTTCAGGAATAATACTTAGAAATATTCAAAGAAAGAAAACATACTGTACCCTTTAAGATTGCCTTTGAACCCATTACCTGGCACATTGGTAAAATATAGTCTATCTCTTAGTTTAGTTGTTCACATCTATTAAACAAAGTTCAATGCAAGTCCTTTGGATTGCATCCCAAATTCACTACATTCACGAGACTTTGATAAAAACATCACAGTGCATGAGGTTTATCCGACTAAACTATCTGTGCACACATCCAACAGCTTAGGCTGCAGCTGGTGACACCTACCACTGGAGTTTTATTCTCTTCAGATATTCATAAACTATGTTAAAACATACACTTGTCTCTGAAAGCTGCAAAATGGAGAAATCTAGCACTAGATCCGATCCGAAGTTCTGATGTTTACACGGAGCAAACATTTTCATTAAAACAAAAATCACAAGTTACTCCACCTAGCCCTGAAGGTGCCTCTCTCTTTTACTTTAAATGCTTTGAAAACTTTGAAGTTCTCCATCTGGGTGTGCCCAGAACTACTGCAGTCCAAGAAAGCTCAGTGCTTGACTCCAACCTAAGCTTGATCAGGATCCAGAACTTCTCATTTCTTTGCCTAAAATGTCTTTTTCCCCCCTCCTCATCACAGTCCAGTAAGTACAGTCAACACGCACAGAGCCACGAGCGAGCCTTTTGCATTCACAGGTGCAACTACCAAGTGTCTTCGAAGCAGAGTTTCTGGAATCATCTGCTTTTGCATAACTGCTGGGTGACTCAGCCTGGCGATTGGAGCCGTGACTCAACAGTCCCTGCGGGAAGCCGAGAGGCGCTCCCTGGAGCCACACCTCACCCACTGCCTTACCCACTCCTCTAGGTGAAGGTGCCTACGCTGCGGTGCTTCCACCCACGAGCACCAAAGACCCTCAAGGAAACCAGAATTGTGAGGCTGGGGGGCATCCCGGAGCAGCCCAAAACTTTGGTTCTATTTTCTAGAGCTGTTGCTTAATTTAGCCATTGTTTCACTTCTCAAAGAGCAACTGCAGCTCATTTATTTGGAATTCAGTGGGGGAAAAAATGTAACCTGATTATTTGGCATCCAATTCTATAACATTTAATTGTCCTCTGAAAATCTAGGAGACAGACTCAAAGTTGGTGAAACCTATATACAAAACTTCCCAAAATGCTCATTCGCAAGATGCAAATTTTGGCTTGTAAAAATATTGTTATGCTGGAGGGGCCACAATTTTGCTTCGGTCTTTGTTGAAGTACATGCAATTCAATTAAAGATATATTAAGGGTTGTGACATTAATCTTGTAAGTAGCGGGGAGAAGCAAGAAAGTGCTTGCTTATAGGTTGAGAGCTGCTGTCAAATTATATACGACTAGCAGGGTTTGTTTCTCGAATTTTTCCCCTAGATGCCATTTTTCTTAGTCTCTGTTCCCAATGCTGGTTATGTATTTGCTGAATGTGCACTAGTAATAAAAATATCACAAAAGGGAAAGTATGATAATAATGAACTTGATCTAAAATTCACTAAAGATCTCTTAAACTCAATCACAAGCTTAAAAATGGGTTTAACACTACAGGAATAGGTTTGATAATCAAAGAAAGTGTAAAACACAAAATCAAAATGTCACAAAATTTGAATTAATTGTTCCTTTTTACTGTTCTTGACTCTCAAGATAGAGGCTTGCAATGGGGTGAACTCAAGTTTACATCAAGAGGAAGACGATGGTTCCGAGGACCTACCATCCTTTGCATGGAAAACAAGGATCCACCTGCCTCACCCAAAGAGTTATAACACATCTTATTTGAAAAGGTCACAGAAAACAAGTATTTCAGCAAAGCTAATTGAAGGCACATGTACAAGGAAAGTACCACACAACATATTTCAGCAGTATAATCAGCCATTTCTTAGTAATGCAGCTGGGAGACACCCCTCTCATCAAGTCAAAAGCACATATATTACATAATTATTGTGCAGTTAGAAGCTACCTTCCTTTTGCAAAGACAAAACATTGTTTTTCAGCCATCTGTTTAATGAGAAAGCCTGTCTACCAGAATGCAAGTCTTTTTTTCATGTTTTTAAAACTGCTTACCATGAGATTTACCTTTCACACTGCTCAATAACCTTTGTAAATACATGTCCAAGTATCAGCATCCTCCATGTAGAAAAAAATGAACAAAATATAGGAGGATGTGCTTCAGAGAATAAATTTTTTGGTGCGAGTATTGGGCAACATTGAAGACCATACACAGGTAAAAGTGTGCCTGGTGACAAGTTACCCTTTGAAATAAATGCTTCATTTCCTGGTAAACAGATGTGTGTACCATTAGCCTGCACAGCTAACTCTCTGCACACACAAACAGAAAACATTCTCTAAATTAGGGCTGCTGTGCACTAACAAGACGGTATAAAGAGCCAGCAATACTCTGTGAGCAGACAGAAACATTTCTAACAATATAAAAATGCTAAACTCCATAGCTGTGATTTTCTAAGAAAGAAATAAATAAAGTAAATAATAGATGAATGCTTAAATTCTGTTTTCCTTGCCAAGGTACTACCTGAACATGCGCAATCTCAAAGCACTAGCTTTCACAAAGTTCCTTCCGTCCTGCTTTCAAGATTTTTGAGGTGCTTGGGTACCACTGCTAGAACACAACAGGGAGGAGAGTCTGCAGTGGAGGAAACATCTCCCTGCAGGAGTAATACCTCCAAATTACGGTGCTTCCTGGAAATACTCATCCCTTGCTCCAGACCAGACAACTGATCAAGCTGCACCTGTACAAGGACACTCTGAAAGTCAAACCAACCGCTTTTCGAACTGTTAGCCAACCTCTGATGGAAGCCACCTTAGTCCTTGAAAGAAGATCATCCAGATTACCAGAGGGAATATTGTCTTGTCAAGACTCACTAAATAATTCTCTTCTGGGTAGCTATTCATATACACTGTTGTCAGAGATGCTTAATTTTCTGAAGTAAAACCCTATGTAGCAGCAGAACAGATTCTAACTGGAACACGTATCTATAAATACAACACAAACATCCATGAAATTACCATTAAGATCCTTGGGGCTCTATACCAAACTTTGGCTACAGTGACTCTAAGGGCTTCTGTAGCATTATTCTTTGAGTACAGAACTATAAATGGGATCAAAATCATTCCCAGGGAACTTCAGAGACTTCTCTGCCTGTTACGTAGTTCTCTGGTTTGGATTAAGAGTTCTAAAGAAAAGCTGGCATTCCTCAAGACCGGAACGGGACTTAGACACAGAAGAACAATTTAAGACAAACAAACAAACCTCAAACATATTTGTCAGTGCAGGTAACAGCAAGGCAATTCAGTGTCAGTTTATTAATCCATCTACTTACAAAGAAAATACATCTATAAATGGATATCGCAGGCCACAGCCAAACAAGAGACTCTCTCCCATGCATTCTGGCAGCAAAGGAAGGTCTTGGTAGTCCAACGACTACACCACGGTGATTAAACACCGTGCTGCATCGCAGACCACTGGCTTCCTGAACTCTCTGTAATGGAGATTAATGTGGGCATGCATCCCGAAATAACTCCTCAACTCCTTTCCTACACAAATTTTCAAGGACAAGTGTTTTATCATACATTTCAATACTGCCATAACTGGAGGGAAAACCAACAGCGGCTGTCTACCGGCATACATTTTTACTAAACCGCGTCCAAAAAAAGCAACCAGGGCTTTCGTAATAAACATGATGGAAGTCCTCTTGCCTTCAGTCCCCTCCTGCAGTCTGCAAAACCAACCACTTTATTTTGGCAAAAAGAAGATGCAATTCCCACCTGAACTGAGCTCCACTTCAATCAACGTGACTGGCACAGCTCAGGTCACACTATTCCCACAACCCAACTGCCAAGAAAGAAGTGAGCAATAACTTCAAGCCACTTTGTATTGCAGCAGGACAGAGGTGTACCCTCCGAAAAACTCAGTGACTCAAACAACTCTAACATCTAGGAGATTTGGGGCACTAAAAACCTTCTAAATAGGTGCGGTACATGAGAGCAACATAGGGTTTCAGCTGGCTAGTGGCAAGACACAAGGAGGTAGGAGCTTCTCAGGAACTCACGTGGAGACAGGTTTTAGGGACCGCTGAAGAGTAAGTGATGTCCAAAACAAACAGCACTGCGGTACTATGGCATTCAGATAAATCCTAAACATGCCTCTGCTGAAGAAAACGTAACAAATCAACTGCTCAGGTCTGTTCTGAAGGAAATTTCATACACCTAACAGGAAAACTTGGGTGCTTTGTTTTTAAGAGGGAGTGCAGATAAATGCTAGATTCTGGACAGAAACACAGCTCACCGTGTAGCTTAAGCATCTTGTGTTGTGGATTTCAGAGACTGGGCTCCTGAAACACCTTGGAATGAACTAGTTGTAAAAGATTGTTTAAATTACTTTGTTCTTAAATAATACCATAAAAATTATGAGATTCTAACTTATTTCTCACCAAAATGCTCTCTGATGAGGGGCTCTCCACATACTGGTACAGAAATGCAACAATGGATCTTGAAGATTTATTGCTCTCTTTTATGTTCCTACATAATGATGAATAAGAGGTCGTACTGAGAGGTCTTACAACAGCATTGCGAAATCAAGTATTGCTTTCATAATTTTGAAACAAAATGCCAGGAAATTTAAATCCAACACAGAACAATAAACTATCGATGGATCTCTGACAGCCAAGTGGAAGAATTACAATAAGTCGTTTTGCAAATACTAACTTTTGCATGCAAATAGATACAGGTATAACTCAGCGAACACAATGAAGAACTGTTTCATAGAGTTCTGTTTAGCTTTCATCTACAATAAAATGCAGATGAGGGCTCCAGCACAACACGGACATTGAATATCCTTATCCTCTGAGCCTGACATATAAATACTCCTATAGAAAGTTCACTGTTAAAATATTGGGTAGGTAACCAAGACAGCAGCATCAGTGCCAATTATGCTGTTAAGATTTTACAATTTAAAGCAGTACCTTTGCAGAAATGCCTCTCTTCTTTATGGGAAGAAGATATTAACGGGGATAAAAAGGAGAATGCTGTTTCCCAGCCTTAATTAGTTAGGATGACAAAAAACAGTACCATTGTGCCTTTTCAAGTATGATTAGTGACAGCCAAAGAAATGTAAAACGTACATGTTCAGAAACCCAGAAACAATTTCTCAATTCTTCCCCTTGAGGCTGAAGCCACTGAATATAATTTTCCTGAAGTTCTTATTCGGTTCAGGTTTGGTTCAAACTTCCAGAAACACCCTAATGTTTGTATTAATTATATCCATGTGGTGAACCCTTCAGTCTCCTCTATTTTAAAACTAAACTGCAAGGTCTGTAAGGGTGGGGAGTGGGACCTGTTTATTCTTATCTTGTCAGTCTGAAAGGGACTTTAGACATCCTACAAACCTTGTTCTGCTGTCATGCCTCATGTGCTCTGGTGGTCTAGATGACAGCATTTCGGTCCATTTAATGTAAACTGAATAAATTGTTACACTCCTAGAGGAGATATCAGTCCTTGACACAAAAGATAATCATCCATTTGAGGAATCCCAGGCCATCAATCACTGAACAGATAAGTTGAAATATTTCACTTGCTGCAGATTATAATCTCCCTATTAGGAAAAACACAGTTTGGCAGATGCCATCCAGTGGCCTGTGAAGAATGAGTTTCTGGTTGACAGGTAATGATACTAACCTCGCAGAATGACCAACAGCCCTTGACGCCCTTGCTAACAGCCTTATGCAAAAAACTAAACTAATGAGTCAGGAAGACCGCATTCATTTTTGACTCCCAGTCACCCCTTCCAGGGCAGGTCCCAGTCTTGAGTTTTTCTCAGCCTGTATGTAAATCTGCTCCTGCTTTCAAGAGAGGTTTGCCTGGCAGGAGGTCTAAGATTTGACTGTACAATCTGACTTCATGAAAAACAAACTTGGTACTTGCAAAGTCATTCACTGGAACCGACGCGTATGAGTTCCCACCCTGGTACCTGCAAAAGCCAGAAAGACTGAAGAGAAACAGCAGTAACAAATATCATACTTCTCTCCAACTCCTGCATGGGCTTGCAAAGGAAGAAAAGCCAATAGGTTAATGGAAATCCCCTTCTAACAAAAGAGTGGAAGCCAGCAGCAGCTTAGTCACAGCAGAGTAAAATGGTGACTGTACCCGGCCTTTGCTTCTTCATTCGGGGCAGGGTTCTCTATTCACAATCCCACCTCGCAACACAGGAGTCTGGGCAAAACTATTACTTAGCTTTGAGGTCCCTCGCCCCTCGCAGCTCATGGCACGCCTGGATTAGGAGGACAGCAAGAGCGAGAAAGCATCACTGCCCCTACACAGCCCTGCCCACTGACAGCCTTCTGGCTGTATCTAAAATCAGTGATGACTTCAGATTAAAGTATTATTTTCTGCCTATTTATAACAAACATTTTAATGCATAAGCATCTTCGCTCACTCTCTCTGTTGATCAGATGCAGCTTAGAAGCGGTATTTAGTGGTAATTTCAGAGCTGGCAGCTATGCAAGTCACAATAAAATCCGCTCTCGCCTTTCACTTCTCTTTTCTGACCGCAATAAATGCCAAATCTATTTTGGTTTATCAAACTCTTCTCTGATGCAGAAACAACTGCCATCATCACACCACACTTACTGAATTTTTGTAACCACTCTTGCTCAAGCAAACCTATTCAAGTGGCTGGGACTTGGCATAAGCAAAGCGAGAGTGAAGCATTCTGAACAGGGCCCTTACTGCGTCAGGTAAAAAGAAATCAAAGGTCATCTCTTGGCAGTAGAGCCTGAACTTATTTGTGCTGGAGGGCAGGTTATTTTAGTGCACTGACCTTCACCTGACATCACTTAATGCTTCAGGCAAAATATCCGCGTGTCTACAAACTAAAATATGGGGACTTAATAAGTGAATGAGAGACTTCTTGAATTTGCAAGACAACAAGAACAGCCAATTACAAAGCACTGGTACAGAAAACTGAGTAGTTCCTCCAAGGGCGTGGGCTTCAGTTGCTGCTTTAAATAGTCCCTATGCCACAGGCAGAGCATAAAGATCAGTGGTGATCTTCAAAAAAAAAAGTGTTACCAAGCTTGGTATGTTGGTTTTCTTGATTTAAATCAGAGTCTACTGCTGTTGTGCACGCTGCTTAAAATGAGAACAAGTAGCATTTTATACAGTGACTTGAATTCTTCTGCTTGAGTACTCACTGTTGGAGATGGGTGAAGACTTGCTGAAAGGAATGCAACTTGAATGTAATCACTGTTTGGGCGCTGCTTGACACTGTGTTTCCTGGTTAAGCATAAAATCTGTATGGTCTGAGTAAACGGGACTTTTGAAAAGCCCAGCATTTTGAAAAGCCCTTCGAAAATAACGTGAGGAGAACAGCAAAACAAAAAGCAGAGTCAAACCAGCCTACCTTCCTAAAGCCTCAATTGCCAGCAATGTACATTTGGAAACAGTTTCTCCCCCTCTTCCATTTCAAAGCAATGGAAACAATCACAATTTAATCACAAGCAGCATGGCTCAAAAGAAGTCAGATCAGTTTCTGTCCAATTCTAACAATATGAAAGCAGCAAAGACCTATTAGTCCTTTCATGCCCTCATAATTCAAAACTGCATAGGGATTTTTTTTCTCATTTAAAATATTTATTAATAACTGTTATTTAAATTTGGAATGTGCTCACAAACTATCACTCTGCATTCAGCCCTGGTGTGATAAATGTGACCAGCAATAAACAGAGGCAGAAGGGATAACCTTATGACAACTGAGCAACCAGAGCAGCATGGTCAGCGCCTACGTAACAAACCTGAACCTGATCCTGCAAAAACTGTCAACATTCCTATGAGAAGCAACAGAAGTTCTCCCAAGTCCTTCAAGCCAATGTGAGCAAATCCCTGGACTGTGAGGGGGGAAAGAAAGAAACAAAGAATAGAGATAGCCAGTCTTTTTGACGCACAATGTGGATTAGCAAGTACAAGCAATGACTGAAGGTACACAGGAAACTATATTTTTAATGGCTGCTTATCACTACAAAAAAATCAAACCTGACATCCTGCTTTAAACCCCATGTTTCAACACCAGAATGGTGTTTCCTGGGCCATCAAAGCTGAACAATACTAACAGTTAATGGTTAACACACTCCATTCTTTTACATCCTTATTCTTGCACTGTTCTAGTTAAGTGCTCAAAGGCCACATACAGACCCTGAAGACCTGCAAGGGGGTTTGCCCACTGTTCTGCACTCTCTAACCCAGTGAACACAGCTCCATGGAACTACAGGAAAATGAGACAGAGCTTTCATCACCGCCTGATTAAGTAATTGCATCCATTCCATATAATTTATCACCCTTTTGGGCAGCCTGTGTCATGGGATGTCATTTTATTGTAATTATGCAGGGCGGGATTGGACAGGCTTTTGCTTCTCTGCCAATCTGATAAGCAAAATCATTTCTTCTTTTTACTTTCGTAGAAACTACATACTTTAGATAAAAATAACCAAAAAAAAAAACCAAGTATAATATCCAACCAACTAATAGCAGCCTGGTGTTACCAAGCCAGGACCACAGCCATCACCTCTACCATGGAAAAACATCCAGAACACCTGAAAACTTTCCAAGTCAACATCTACTCGCAGATTCTTGTCAACAGTTTTGCTGAAATTGCCATTTAGAGCTAGGTTTGTCCTTCCATGCACTCCTCTCCAGCTCATCCAAATGAAGTACCAGGGGAATCCACTTGATTCAGGCTTACAGCTTTTAGTCATAGGATATTCAAGAATCCAAGTGACGTTTTTCTCCTGGGGGAGCAGTATTCCATGCTCACACATATCCAAGTGCTGATCCAGCAAGGCCAGGCACAACAAATGCTTTTCACCAAGAAGCAGCTTTTATGAAGAAGGGCTTAGGGCTTTTAAAAAGGATTTCTTTATCCACCTTCTTCCAAAAAACAAGAGCAAAGCAAACACATTTCAGCTTGGATATCACAACTCACAATGAAGGCGATGAGCAGGAAACCACACAACTTCTGCACAACCTTACAGGCAGTGTCCTTAGGCTCTCAGCAGTTAACCTTGGGGCAGCCTTCGTGTCCTGTTATTTTATCTCACTCGGCCGTGCAGTCCCAGTGACAGACCCTGCCCCGCAAGGGCAAGCGAGGTCCAAGGAGCCCCATCAGCCTCACTGCTACGCTGACAGAGACAAATCCACAGATATGGAAAGATCCTGCTCACTTCCAGGTTTCCCTGCTAAACTTCATTCCTATCCAAGAAGAGGTCAGCACAACCCTCAGCTGCAGATAAAGTTCAGAATTTGAAACTTCTGTTGTCTCAAAAGTTATCCCTTGAATTTAATAAAAAGGGAGTACTCTTCTCTTAATAACCATAACATTTTCAGAACTTTGGGTTTAGGAATAAAGCACAATTAAGTAAGCAAAGAGAAATCTATAAAAAAGTTTTTAAAAGTAGCTTCCTAAAAAACCTATTTCTCTCTACATTTGATCACATGTAGCGATGATGATAGAGTTTGTAGCAGTCTTAAAAGAAGATAAATACAGGATCACAGTTATGAACAAGCTGATCCTCTGCAAAGGGTTGAATTTTATCTACCAAGCCCTATAATGTAAATATCTTGGGTTTTGGTACCCAGAGCCTCCCCAAGGCCCCAGTTCCAGGAATCAACTATACAACAAGCACTAGCCCTGTTAAAAAACAGGTTGCTAACTCTTATATAGTCAAAAAAAAAATCATAGAATCATAGAATAACCAGGTTGGAAGAGACCCACCGGATCATCGAGTCCAACCATTCCTATCAAAAAAAAGCTGCAAACTCCAAGAAACCAAAAAAAATGAAGTTAGCTATATTTATTTCAGCATTTCACTCAAATCAGACGACGGTGTTAAACAGCTCTGTGCTGACAAACCCATCCTCCCAGCTCCTTTTACATTCGAACTCGTCGTTTTGATTCCGCGCTCGCCAAAAATTCATCATTTTTATGACGTGGGGCATCCCCCGCTCCGGGTGAAACAGAATTTCACTTCGATTTAAGCCCTTGGCTCGGGGTTTTAAAGAAATTAGATAGCAGCTGTTTGATTTAGGGGGGGAAAGAAGCGACAGAGCAGCTTTTCCAGAGAGGAGAAGACTCGCTCCAAGCGCGCACTCGCCACCAGCTCTTCCGAGCGTTCTGTTCGCGCTTCCAGCGCGAACAGAACGCTCGGAAGAGCCGGTGGCGAGTGTCCCACGGGCTACCAAGCCCCCCAGAGTGGCTACCACAAGAGCCAAGCGGCTTGCTGGCCGAGGAGGAGCGAACAAAGCCGGGAGAGAGCGCAGGACGCGCCGGCGAGCTCTGCGCGCAGCCGAAGCGCCCCCGACACGCGTCTCTCCAGCCTCTTTCTCTCCCTCCCGAGGCAGCCGGGAACCCCGAGGCCGCCAGGAGGGGGAGAGGGGAGGAAGAAGAGGAGGGAGAGGAGGAAGAGGAGGCGCTGCCGGCCGCGAGAAGCTCGGGGAAAGGCTCGTTTTTGCGGGTCCCCCCCCCCGCCGCGCCATCCTCCCCAGCACCCACCTGGCTCCGCGCGTCCCGCCGCGTTTCTCTCCGGGCGGGAGGGTCTGGGGAGCGGAGGGACGAGCCGCTCCCCTCAACGCCTCCCCCTGAGCGCGACTGCCGCCCCCCGGCAGCCACCGGACCCGCAGCCGCCCCCACAGCACCAAGCGGGGACGCTCAGGTGCGGGGACAGCGCGGGGGGCCACGCTCGGGGCTTGGGAGCCCGTGGAACACTCGCCGCTGGTTCCTCCAAGGGTCCTGGTGGCGCTGGAAGCGCCTCTGAGCTCCCAAACTGGCCACACTGGGGGCTTGGTAGCCCATACAACACTTGCCACTGGCTTGTCCGAGTGTCCTGTTCACCCTGGAAGCTCACAGAGTGGCCACACTCATAGAATCATAGAATCACCAGGTTGGAAGAGACCCACCGCATCATCGAGCCCAACCATTCCCATCAAACACTAACCCATGTCCCTCAGCACCTCGTCCACCCGTGCCTTAAACCCCTCCAGGGAAGGTGACTCAACCACCTCCCTGGGCAGCCTGTTCCAGTGCCCAATGACCCTTTCTGTGAAAATTTTTTTCCTAATGTCCAGCCTAAACCTCCCCTGGTGGAGCTTGAGGCCATTCCCTCTCGTCCTGTCCCCTGTCACTTGGGAGAAGAGCCCAGCTCCCTCCTCTCCACAACCTCCTTTCAGGGAGTTGCAGAGAGCAATGAGGTCTCCCCTCAGCCTCCTCTTCTCCAGGCTAAACACCCCCAGCTCTCTCAGCCGTTCCTCATAAGACCTGCTCTCCAGCCCCTTCCCCAGCTTCGTTGCTCTTCTCTGGACTCGTTCCAGAGCCACTCAGGGAGTTGGTAGCCCTTGGCACACTCGTAGCGGTCTGGTAGCCCATGACACACTCACCACTGACTTATACAAGTGTCCTGTTCACCCTGGAAGCTCACAGGATGGCCGCACTAGAGGAGGTGGTAGCCCTTGGCACACTCGCCACTGGCTTATCCAAGTGTTCCATTCACCCTGGACGTACCTCTCAGCTCACAGGGTGGCCACACTCAGTGGCTGGTAGCCCTGCACACTCATAGCAGTTCGGTAGCCCATGGCACACTCACCACCGGTTCGTTTAAGGGTCCTCTTCGTGCTGGATGCACCTCCAAACTCTTGGGGTGGCCATATTTGGGGTTTGTTAGCCCATGGCACACTCGCCCCTGGCTTATCCAAGCGTTCTGTTCACGCTGGAAGCTCGCAGGGTGTCAACACTCAGGGGCTGGTAGCCCTTGGCACACTCCCCACTGGTTCGTTTAAGGATCTTCTTCATGCTGGAAGCACCTCCAAGCTCTCAGGTTGGCCACATTTGCGGCTTGTTAGCCTGTGGCACACTCACCATTGGCTTATCCAAATGTTCTGTTCACACTGGAAGCACCTGTTAACTCACAGGGTGGCCACACACAGGGGTTGGTAGCCCTTGGCACACTCGCCACTGTTCATCCAAGGGTCCTCTTCACCCTGGAAGCACCTGGAAGCTCCCAGGCTGGCCACACTCGGGGAGATGGTAGCCCTGGCACATTCACCATCACTTCATCCAAGTGTCCTGTTCACCCTGGAAGCTCCTCTCAGCTCACAGGGTGGCCACGCTCAGGGAGCTGGTAGCCCTTGGCACACTCGTAGCAGTTTGGTAGCCCTTGGCACACTCACTACCAGTCCATCCAAGGGTCCTGTTTGCACTGGAAGCACCTCTCAGCTCTCAAGGTGGCCACACTTGGGGCTTGTTAGCCCATGGCACACTCAGCATCACTTCATCCAAGTGTTCTGTTCACACTGGAAGCTCGCAGGGTGTCAACACTCAGGGGCTGGTAGCCCTGGCACACTCGTAGCGGTTTGGTAGCCCTTGGCACACTCGCCACCGGTTCGTCCAAGGGTCCTGTTCACCCTGGAAGCACCTCTCAGCTCACAGGGTGGCCACGCTCAGGGAGTTGGTAGCCCTTGGCACACTCGTAGCAGTTTGGTAGCCCTTGGCACACTTGCTACCAGTTTCAGTGGATAAGAAACTGGTTGGATGGTCGTATTCAGAGTAGTGGTCAATGGCTCGAAGTCCAGGTGGAGATCCGTGACTAGTGGCATCCCTCAGTATTTTCTGTATTTTTTCATTCTTTTATACATTTTTAACCAAGAGATGAGCAAAACTAAGAGCCATGTTCAGGCTTTCAGTACAACAACGCCTTTGGCACATCAGCACCTGCCTTTCCTGCCCCCGGTCTCCAATAAAGGCATTTCTAGGATAGAATACAGTATATTATAGTCTATAATAGAATACTTTACGAATGGCCATCTGTTTCTATCAAAAAAACCCTCCCAGCTAGGAGATAAAGCATGGTTCCTGCCAGTATTTGCTCAAAAGTCTGAGATTGGAAACCAAGCCAGCAAGAGAGATCCGCTGGCACTGTGAAAAGCACCCCACAGAAAAGCACCGATGAGGAGGAGCCTGCCTTGATAACTTCTAAGTCAGTATCTGAGGGGGAAAAAAAAAAAAGAAGTATTTCTCTCTGTTCCTGCTTTATATTAAGTGTACTGGGCCCAAGATCCCTAAGGGTATTTTTATTGAACACTGTAATAAAGTGTCCAGCATGAGCTCTAAACCTCCGAACCAGGCACTGGCAACAGTTTGTTGCAACATTTAGTTTTATGCTTTAAAAAACCAACCCTGAACAACTGTTCTGGTTCTGGAACTGACCCAACCAGGTGAACCCATTCACTTTAAAGCACAGCAAACCAGGTTCTTTTTCTTGGCAACATTCTGGGCTCAGTTACACCTGAACCCAGCCGAAACAGTAAAAGATGATGTGTTCACTGTGCTACTCATTGCACCAAAAAAACCTACTACATTCCCAAGCCCCTGTACAGTGACAGGCTCTAAGCAAGAAATATACTGCAAACTTATTTTTCCCTCTGTTTTCAGCAGGCAGTTAACACAGGCACAGCACTCCAGTTGTTTTCAGAAGCACCACGGCAGCTCTTGGTTGCAAAAAACCAGCTGCATCCAGCTGCAGGCTAAAGAGTTCTCACAGGCAAAGAATGGCTGCATTATAAAGCTAAGAGAAGGGTGGCTATGATACCTCGAAGAGATCGACATCTCACTTGTAGTACGTAAATTGGTCTGGAAACCACAGATTTAATCTGGAGAGAATTCCTCCAGTCCCTCCTGAGTTACGCTGTGGTTTAGTATCAGATAAACCTGTATCAGAAGCTAGAGTGAAACCTGTTTGGCAGCGGCAGGCAACCCAGCAGGAAGCAAATGCTGTGCTGCTCTGGCCATGATTTAACAAAGGACATGACATAAATAACTAATTACTAATAACTAAACCGGGTACCACGTGGGCACGAATAGCTCTGGCAGATTACGGTGTTTTAGTTCTGATCTGCACCACAGAGCAATGTTCTCCTTCAGGCGCTCGGCCACGGCTTCTGTTTGCTTCTGGGACAGACACAAGTGGGGCCAGATGGACAAGACACCACATCTTCTTTTCAAAAGCAAAGACCATTAAGGCATTAATAAATCAAAGAATGTACTTAGCTAACATGGCGGGATTGCTGTGCTTGAGACAGTTTCTAACTCCCAGTGTTGCAGAAAGATTATTTAACCTGTACCAGTCTGAAAATTAGCTTCTGAATGTTATCAGCTCTCACGGTGGAAGAGGACTTGCTTCTACTGCAAGGGAAGCTGAATAGCATTGGCCTCCACCTTGCAAGTTCCAGAAGCCACTTCAGCTGGGCGCTAGTAGCATCAGAAGACCTGGAGCCTTGGTACGTTAAAGCAGAGCACAAGGAAGCTTTTTGAAAAGACAAGGAATGTGCGCTTGTCACGGTTCTCCCTTCCTACCTCTTTTGCTGCCTTTACTCTAATTTCCCTAATCTGTCTCCTGTTTTCTCTCTGACTTTCTGAATGACTGCTCCCTCCCAAGGGCTAATGCAGAGTCCTGTGTCTCACCCCTCCGTCCCCTCCTCCCCTGGCCGATGAACTGCTCGGAACAGCACGCTTGTGTTCTCCCAGCAGCGCAGGAGGAGGTTACTGTCGTGCTGCTGAAGGGGAGAGGAGCAGGCCTTCCCACACCTTATCTGGGCACCAGAGCAGCCAATGCTCATCTTGTTCTGAACAACTGCAGAGCCGCGACTCTCCCCTCCTCATTCCATTGCAATGGGAGCTAAAGGCTTTCACGGTCTTACCTAACAGATGTGGCAATTTAATAAAAACCCCAATATACTCGGGCTATTGCCTGCTCTTTTCTAAGAGACAGACATAAAGAAGATTATGAAATAGCATTGTTCTTTTAAATAGAGGGCAAAACATAAATGCCTGAAAGAAAACAGCATTCACCAGGAGTTTAAACATGATTTCTCCTGCAGTAATCCCCAAAGGAAATGCTTGTTTAAAGTTTTAATTTGCTAACAGAAGACGTGGTAGAAAATAATGCATTTGAGGGAGGGATCAACTTACCAAGAAAGATGTGGGTGAGGACAGGAATGAACCTACCTGATCATTAGTTGAGCACACAGTGTTCCAGGCATGTTTTGCTGACTCCTGTGAGGCCAGCGACAGCCACTGGTGCCACTCACCCAGCAGGCTGCAAAGGTTCAGGTTTGAGATGCAAGGGGGATCGGGGTAATTTTACTTCCAAAGCTGAAAGACTTCCCTGCCCGTGAGCCAATTCTCTGCCCAGCTGCCTCAGTGAAAGAATAGGAACCTATTTCAGTTAGCTTCATTACAAACCTTTGTGTTACAGCAGCCTGGGAACAAGACATTAACGCTGTTTTGAAAATTCAGACTAGATTACAGCATAAAATGATAAGACAGGCGAACAGATAAGAGGACAGAACAGGGGCCTGCCCTGGAGGACAGAACTGCTGCTCGCTAGTCGCAAAGAATCATCTCGCACCAAGAGCGGGAATGAAAGTGTGCGAAAATCCCCATTGGGACAAAGGAGGAGAGAGTCTGAGAAAGAAGATCAGATTGTGGTAGAGTAGGGAGCTAGTTTCCCTCCCTTGAATCGTTTCAGCCACTTATTCTTTGTTTCAATACTTCTCTGTGAGCCACTAATTGTCGCAGTGGGATCTTTCTGCTTCATTTCCTTCTCTTTGTGAGAGCAGGCGTCAACATTGCACAGAGTTAGAAATCTGCTGCCTGCTATAAGGAAGACAATGCCAGATTTGCAGCGCAGGTCAGTGGCGCAGTTAAGCCTTGGAAAGTGCCTTTTTATACAAGCATTAGATTTTGAGATCTGGGGAGAAAAAAAAATATTACAAAACCCAAATGCAAACAGAAAGAAGAATTCAGTGACATGAGTTAGCTTGCTGGCTTTGAAGAAAGACAGTGCAGTTTTACAAGTTTTCTCTTCACCCCTAGAACTGTTCCTTTTTTAGCAGGATCACTAGAAAGAGTCCATGACACCAAAGGAGAAGAATAGTAGCCAGCTCAATTTCAGCTCCTCTATCCTGAACAACACTAGTGTTTCATAGTTCACACCCAGAAACTGCGTTCAGAAAAGCTTCCAGTTTATACGCCCCTTATCTCTGCCTTTCCCCAGTGGTAGGAGGTCAATCGTCCCTGTCAGACCCTGACAACAGCAGAGTTGCAGAGAAGATGGGAAGTTTTTAAATTAATGGGGGAACGCGTCTGTTTTATGCTTACTCTACTTTGCATGGGAGGGGGAGTTCCAGGAATGGCGCTTCCCTGTGACCGGCAGCCACCCTGGGCTGTGGTACCACTGCCTCACTGTTCTGGAAAACTCCACAGCAGCACAGCAGGGCAAACAGACTTTCCAGCAAAACAAAGAAGGACTTCTCTCTTCCCCCTCATACCAACTATTTCTCTTTGGTCACACTGGTGGACTTCTTCATATTCTGGATAAGAATGAGCCAGATTGTGTACAACTACATAGACCACATCCCTTGCTCTTACTACTGTGCTATATACAAATATCTCAATAGTTCTCTTTATGTGGACATACTCACCACTTTTTTTTCCCATTGCCTTTTGCTAAGCAAAATCTTTAGTCCCCTAGAGCTAGTATTACGAAGTCTGTGTCAGATAACCTGTCTACACATGCTTCCTACTTAAGCCTGCCTTTTAAAACACCTTCTTCACAGCAGGAAAACTGAATGAAAGACAAGCAGAAGATTACATAGATTTAGGTGAAGCAAAAATATGCATTTAGGATACACAAGAGCCATTCAACTGAGTGGCCTTTTCAGCTTGTGTTTCTTATCTTTACAATCTAATAGCAAGACCGGAGATCTACAGCACACACAGCATGCACTGTTTTACATTTATTTTCCTTTTTTGTTGTTCAGCTGTATAATTTAAACCTTCTTTTTTACTATATCTGTAACTACAACACATTCTAATATTTACAAACGGAGAGTGACTTGGCACAGCGCTGGGTGCCATCTGTCTGCCATCAGAGAGCATTCTCCAAACGGGCCTGCCCGCCTTTAGAGATCTGAACTGTTTGTTTAAAACCTAACTTCCTCAGAAAATAGCTTTGCGCAGCTGTAGGTCTATTGACAACCGTTAAATAACTGGAGACTTGGACCAAAATATTGCAGCATTAGGAGCCTTTCAGTGACCAGCTGGATATCCCATGGTATGTGGGAGCAAAGGGTGCCAAGTTGTTCAGAAACAAGCAGGTAGGCAACAAGCCTATTAAAGCTTAATACTGCCATGGAAAAGAGGTAAGAACTCAATTCTTAGACCTTAGAAATAACCGTGAACTTTGGCGTCTTTCACAGGTTAGAAACTGCAGATGCCCAGTAACCAACAGTCTTTGCCTAAGACAGCTTTATTTCCTCTGGGTGCAAAGGGACAGTTACAAGGACCTGAGAATACGACTCAAAATGTCCTGTATTCCAGCTGAAAAACAACTATGAGACAAAGCATAAGAAATGCTGAGCAGAAGAGGAATTATAAACACTCGGCTCCCTCAAGATGCTCCCAAGTCAGGGATTGATCGGTGGGAAAGCATAAATAACAGTGTTTTTAGTACAAACATAATACTGGTTGCAACAATGGGCAGCATGTGGTTAGAAGCTTCCAGTAGAGAAGCTCTGCAGCCAAGAAAACCAGCTCCGCTAAGCACCACAGAGGTGGGAGGAGAAGAATCCACACACCAGTTCTCCTTGCTTTGCACCTCCACACTCATCACAAGATTTCTGCTTTTCTCCCCCTGCTTGAGCTCCACAATTAAGCTTTCTAAGCAGTGTGAAAATAACAGGATAACACTGAGGAAACTGGTCTTCAGCATGAGCTTTGACCCCTTTGGACAGTGAATAAGAGACATGTGGTCTGGACAAGTCCTGGCAAATTAGCCGTCTTTGTGGAGTTATTTGCTGATTCAGAGGTGCAAAACTCTAAAAATCCCTGTGGAAGCAATGGCACTGCTTGTGGTACTGAAAGAGCACGGATTCCTCCCGGGCTGTTACGACTCCATAAATATTGACTTTGGATAAGTCTTCTGACAAAATTCTGGGGTGTTTTTTTTTTTCTTCCTTTTTCCTCCCAAGTGGGTTCCCAAAGCTAATCTGCTTAAGGCAACAGACATGACACAAGAATAAGCCCTTTGAATAGTGATGCAATTGCTTGGTCATGAAATGAAAAAGAGCTGAATCTCAATTGATAGTTGGAGTTGATGCTGTTGGTTTGATTTACACTGGATTCTTTGTCACCTCGGTGCTATTCCTGTCAACACATGTCAAAGCACTATTGATTGTGGGCTCAAATACTGTTTTAAAGTCTTTTTTTAATTTTACATGTATCGGTTTTCCTCCCCAACCCAAAGCAATACAATTTTACCCACTAATCTTTTTATTTCAAGAAATCCTCTAAGCTACAACCGGTCACATGCTGGGCCTCATCCTTTTCTCATTTGCAGCAGTAAGAAAATTAAAGCGACATAATTTACTTCAGTGAAATGATTCCTATGCAGTTCATTAGAATTAGATCTAATGACTTTAGGGAAGTGTTATTTTTCACTCTGCAACATGACTGTAATTGCTTGGTGCCCTCCTGCACTAGCTGGCAGTCACAACAACTGTCACCCAATCAACACCAGCATGCAGCTCTCCCAGCGTTACGCACAGGAGAGTCCTGAGCCAGCGCCAACGTGTCAGGAGGTTACAGTGAACACAAGTACACAGAGGAACCGACTGCTTCCCTGCTTTGGAAGGGAAAAATCAGACATTTCTTCCCATTAAAAAAAGCCAGTGTTGAACATGCTTAGGTGTTTTGCTGAATTTGGCCCAAATTTCTAGTCTTTTATCCATAATATAACAGCTTGAGAGAAGAAAGGGCAGAGAATAGCTACATCTGAGAAGACAGAAGATTAAATATGACATAAAGCACTCAGCTATGCTCCCTTTTGGCAATGGCAAAAGAAGCTCGGTGGACTAAAACGCTATATTCAGGAATGCAAAAGTCAAATATTAGTATTGAATTTGTATTCATTATTTCTTGCCCCTGCAGTGCTGTACACATCACTGTGCCTCTATCAGACACACCACCAGACCAAACTCGCATATCTAGCTTGGAATAAAGGCTGTTCTCAGACAGTTTTTCTCTCTGACATTACCTGCTTTCCTGATACACTGATTCTTGGCCAAACTTGATACTATCTGAAAAACATTGCCACTGAGAAAAAATTTAGCATCCGTATTCAAGCACTCACAGAATGTATATCCTGGAGAACAACATCCAGAGATGCAGCCTCTGCGATCCAGCTGTGGTCAGACACTTGACTGCAAGTCACTCGCAGGAACGCTCCTCTGATCATTTCTTGTCATGCTGTCTGCTGCCAACTTGATGCTAAATAGTTCAACATTTGTATCAGTGACTCAGTAAGGGTATTAATTTGAAGCAGAAGAGAGTTGTTTACCAAAAATAAATTGAAGGGATGATGTCAGCACTGAGTTATGGGGCTTGCCTCCCCATGCAGTGGACATGCCTAAATGTTTATCCCCTGATTCATGAAAACAGTCGGACCACAGGCAACCTGTGTACCGATCTGCAAGCAAATCTTATGTCAAAACATTGGTCTATCCTCAAAACATTTCGAATGCATGAGCAACAGCATGAAAGAAAACATTGGATGCCCCACCTCTTGGACCTCCTGAGAATTCATAGAGCTACATCACTTTTTACTCTCCTGGAGGGTTGTTAACCTCACCTCATACAGAGAAGTTTTCTGTTCTACACCGAGAAGAAAAGTACAATGGAACACAGCGAACTGACTTAATTTTCAGTTATTAGAGAAAAAGACAGGACAGTGGAAAATGGACATGTGCTCAATTTCCCTTTTTGAAAAGAAGGGGGTTTAGGATGAGGCATACGCACGAAGCAGTTCAGGGGGGATGGACAAGTCATCCTTTTACACAAATGGTCATGGCCGAAACTATCCAGTCGCTTTGCAACATGCTTTCTACACTGAAAAGTTATCTTTACAGCCAAATCCCCATGAGCATAAAATGAACAAGATTTTACTCTGTCCCTGGTAGAAAAGGGGAATCATTCTGGGGCAAGAAACATGTTCCACATAACAATTCCTCCAGCTAATAAGCCTACTCTTAGGTAAAGAGTCTCAAATCAGAGATTCCTACGGTTACTCTTGAAAAGTTTACCAACAAAGTAACTAGAAGCCCTAACACACTTGAATATATTTTCTATGCTAGAGATTCAGATTATAGATTTAGCAACATGTAATCTAGCAACTATGGTATGCACAATTTTTAACTGCCTAATATTCAACAGTTGTATTGAATCTGATTAATTACAAGCGCCAAACACTTACTGTACAAAACACAGACTCTTCCTTTTATTTTCAGTTTGGGCCCTTAAGAAGCATTAGGCTGTGGTGAATTGTTAAAATAGTTAAAATAGCACAAGAATGAGTTGTCAACATGAATCTTGACCCAAAGAGAGCTGGACTCCACAAGGCCAAAGGCTGAGCCCCAGTGATAATCTTCCAAACGCTTGTGTGGCAGCAACTTAGCTGACTGCTCTCTGCCCACCCCCTAGGGTAACACACAATCTGGCCCTGCAAAAAAGCTTGGATCAAATTTAATTTATCTGCTACAGTGAAATAATGGGAGAAAGGGTGTGGGGAGGAGAGGGAAAATATTCTGTTTCATTTAGAGATTAACAAGAGGAAAATTTAGTCAACTAGACTTGAAATGTTGTCTTTCTTTGTGCATTATGTGAACAGAACTCAGATCACTACCTGCAGATGGTCTATAGGCTACAAGCACTTCAAATAAGGGTTGAGCAGAGGCAGACACAAGTGGCTGAGGAGGGCCAGGGTTCTTGGAACATCTCAGTCTAGGTGTGTTCTTAGAGTCATTATATGCCACATACCACATAACAAACACCCGAACTCCAGTTTACTGATCTACCTTCCCACAAAACCTCATCTATGTAATATCAACATCTGTTCAGCAAGACAATTGTATATGTAAGTATATTTTATACAAACTTAGATACACAGAGCCTCAGTTTAGATAGCTCCTCACACAACAAAGAATCGCGATTGTGGAAGGCACTTTTGGAAGAACAATTAAGGGATGTTTGGAGAGTGAGTGCAATACTCCCTACTACCTAAATATTCTCTCTCAAATTCCCAAATTCCTTAAAATAGGCATTGCTAACTTTTTCAGAAAAAATATTTCCTTATGCATTTCAGCTGCACAAAGAAGAAAAGTTTACACATAGCTTTGAACAGATGTGTTTCAGGCACAAAAGAAAAACATAACCTTACAGCAGTTTTTCTATTTGTAGTGTATGTGGATGTTAACTTAACGGTTCTTGTAGTTTATGGCAGTTCTGTAGGGTTAATTAAAATCATTCTACAAAAGCAGATAAACAACAGGAACGGGGGAGGGAAAGCATGCGTTTTATGCACTGTCTATTCATCTTGAATGAAGCCTGCCCCGTGTGTAAAATCAAACAGCTGTGGAAAGCCTGCACTTTGACCAGAGCAATCACTCTTTGCATTCCAGTTTGAGTAGCTGGTTCTTTTCTTGCATTTTGTGTGCATGTACGCATACACACATATGGGGTTTGAGCCTACTTTTCACAGATGAAAGAAAAAGTAAGACAGTTTACATGACATTTTATTGATGTAAGAGCCAAAAAATTCAGTATCTGTCTTCAAAGTAAGGACTGAAACGTTTCAGGTGCTTCTACTCCGAGATTTTACAGGAATTAAGAAGTAGCCTTCATACGTCATATGGACAAGCCACATACTGATGCGAGAACAATCAAATAAATCAAAAAAAACCCCTATATTTACCCTCTACATATGCATAGAATCTTCCAATCCATAAGATAATCCAAATAGAATTAAATCGATGAAGAAATACTATGTGGATTTCGGCAAGCTGGGCTGGACCCTTACACTGCAAGCAAGAAACAGCTTATGGTTAACTTTTAAGTAATCATTTTAAACAGAAAGTTGGGCCCAGGACTGCTTAAGAGCTCCTATTCCTCAGGGCTCTAAAGAGCACAGTTTGTTTCCTCATTGTGGTATCTCCACCTGTCGAACTGATTCACCTTGGTAACCAAACGTTCCTTCTCCTGCTGGAACCTAGCATTTTACTCTTCTTGGGTACAACTCACATCTTAAAGAATACAGGATGACACTGATAAGGTCAGAATGACATTTCTTTAGTCACACCAACATCCTTGAGAACTGTGAATAAACTAAATGCTTTGGGCTGATTTCACCACCGAGTTCAGAGAATCATACCAGCAGAGAAGGCGAATCTCCTTCTGGCTGAGGAAGAAACTCCGTCTAGTTCTCCACACACGAGCCGTCAACAGACACACGCAAAGAGCTGCAACGAATGCTGCCTTACCCTGGTCTCACTGTCCAGTCTGAGCTTCATCCATCACCGTCAAGAGTTCTACATCTACCTTTGTGGCACTTCATTCTGCTGTGGTAAACACACAGAGCAGAGGAAAACGTCCCCAGTGAAACAGCACCAGGGTGCAAGGCAGCTGTGCAGTTTAGAAGGCAGGCAGGTTACAGCAAAACAGGCATTTTTATGGGCTATTAAAATTGTGCCCGGTCACTTGGTTATTAGTTCCACCTCTTTTTCTTCAAGAGCCTTCCTTTAGAAAGTTTAGCATTTTCTACTAAAATTATGGATGGAATTTCAACCTTGTGAAAGCTAGAGAGACACCTACATCTCTATGTATTATACACACTGTCTGCACAGTGAGTCAGAGCCCAAGCACAGCTTCTCAACACAAGCACCTACAGCCAAGTTATAAGCTCCACTTCAAGGTGGGGACTAGATTAAAGGAACAGAAAAATGCATCACGATGTCCAGAAATCCATCAGAGGTTTAGTGAGATCTTCAGCCTTAACCAGCACCGTGCTCTGCCTCCCGTGCATCGAGGGGTCTAGGTTCCAGGGGGGAGCAGCTGGCTGGAGCAGGAGCAGAGCCAGAGAACCCTGGCCCTGCACAGCTGAGGGCTCTGACACATGCAGGGAAATGCTCTGCCAGAATAACTCTGGGTGAACTCCAGTGGTCGGGTTTGTACCTGCACAAACTCACAGCGCCCTGCTATGCACGATGCAGAATATGAGGCTGTGCAGCCAGGGCATTCTGTCTTGGATGGGACAATCCTCTGCATACTTTGAGATCGAGAGAATTTCCTGACACATTATGAAATAATTAGTTGGCCAGAGATCCAGCACTGGGCCCATTCAGTGTGAAGGCAAATGTTATTCCCTCACAATCTCTGACAGGAGCTGGATAGAAAAGCTGGGGGGGGAGTTAATCCCTAGGGAAAAGCTGATAGTTTTGAGATAATGGATTTTCCAAAGAAGTTTAAGTTACAGTGAAAAATTATAAGTTTCCTATTTGTTTGGGTTTTTTTTTTTCCCTGTTCTTTTCTGGTTTCCTCGCTCCTGTCCTACAATTTCTTCTAGAAAGAATGGAGTTGGGAAGAAAGGAGTCTGTGGAAGAGAAAGAGAATGAAAGTGATCCTCCCCCATACGGGGCTTCATGTATTTAATAAACTGTTTCTTAATAGGAGAAAAGACAGAGATTAGTAAGAAAACGTGTAAGTGCAAAACCAGCCTTTTGCTAATTGCTAAGATAACCCAAATGTAACCCAGAACAGTGTTACGATTCAAACTATAAAGTACAATCCATCACAGTCAGGAAATGCAAATAATTACAGAGTTTTTGGAAAACAAGCTCCAAGAGAACCTTAGCTGCCCGCAGAAGAATACTTATCACACTCCTGATAATCCTCAAAATAATGAGGCCTTCTGAACTCTGCTGATACCAGACGGAAATATTTAGAGAAAAAAGAAAAACAACCAAAACCAACCAAAACCTAAACACACAATTTAGAAACATTTCTCCTTTATAATCACAGTAGACCGGTGCAGAAAATACCAGAGGACCAGAAAGCAGATGAGAACTGCAGTCCCCTAGGTGCTGCAGGATGAATTAAACAGCAAGTCAATCAAAAGTAAATGACAGAAGAAATCTGTATCAACTTCCTCCCGGCTTCATTTCCCATAGACAGATTTTCATCCAAGGTCTTATGCTGTCTAGAGACCCACTCCCAGCTTCTCTTAAGCAACCACCACTCCGCTGGAAATAGGAAAAACAAAGATAAAAGTGTTCCTAGTTGTTGAGAGCTTTCCAGAGTGCCAACTCTGCCAGTTCTTGTTACAGTACTCCTCATTTCTTACTCCTATGCTCCTTTATTCATTTTTTTTACCATCTACTCTGTCCTAAGGGCAAAAGCTTAAAGGAAAATAAAATACATGCATACATACATGCATATGTAAACATACACAGAATCTATTCCTAATCCTGCCACTGCCACAGCCCTTT
This sequence comes from Phaenicophaeus curvirostris, assembly GCF_032191515.1. Classification (NCBI taxonomy): domain Eukaryota; kingdom Metazoa; phylum Chordata; class Aves; order Cuculiformes; family Cuculidae; genus Phaenicophaeus; species Phaenicophaeus curvirostris. The sequence continues at coordinate 1,137,104 of NC_091403.1, forward strand.
CAGGTTTGGCAAAACAAAGCCTGGACATATTTTAATCTTAAAATGCTGGTAAGATAAATCTGCCCTGATTTGTTGTTTGTATGATAGATGTCTGCAACAGTTTCACCTACTCTGGGACACGGGCAGTGCCAGCCCCCACGGCAGATACGAGTGCAGCCCCAGCTCGCTCACGCTCCCCCTCAGCATTTAGCCTTCCCTTTCCCCTCCCTGTTCTTCCAGACTGTGGGTACTCACTGTCACAGCAGCATAGCCAGAACCAGTTCTTGTTCTTTTACAGCATTGTTTGTTTTGTTTTCAAACAAAAACGAAGAATCCCACTGCTGTTGTCAGTACATATATTTCAGCAGGTTTGTTTCTAACTCCAACAGGTTGTTTTTCATGCCAGCGTACTGCTTTATCAGTTAATAATGTGCTCATTCACCCCTAATGAAGGGTGACAGCAAAGTTCAGCAATCAAAGGAGAAACAGCATCACTTATCCACTCCTCACAACTGCCAGGCAATGGGAGATGTGGAGCTTGTTGTCGAGTCACACAGTTCTAATAATGCTTTTGAAAGCAAACCCCTGCTCAGCACTGGCCAAGAATGCATCTTATCAAGTCAGAGTACACAAAAATGGGTATCAAAGTTATGAAGTGTGAAGATAAAGCTGATAAAAACTAGCATGGACTTTATGTTCAAGCCAGAAGTTTATTTCTCAAGCTCTGTGGTACAAAAATAATCCTAAATCTCAGTTGAAGATCATTGTATGATAAACTATACCCTGAACTGCGACTTGAGATATCTGACATATATTTTGCAATATCCCTACAGAACAACATGTTATGGGAGTTTGAGTCACCAAGTCAGCCCCTCAGAACATCTGTGAATTGCACAGCATCGTGCCCTACCTGGACACACAGGAAGAGTCACAGACACAAAACACTGATGGAGACAGGCTATTCCTCTGCCCACCCCAGCTGCTCCTATACTGCATATCGTTAGTCCAGTTTAGTTTTTAAGGCACAAGGCACAGAAACAACATTTTAATTTTATGTGAAAAACTATCCTACATTTTAGGCTAACTCATTGCCTTGTCTTCAACAGATACTGATTTCACATCCAAATTCACCTCCTTTCTTGAATTTGTCTAGAAGCCTTTAATCTAAGGAGAGATTTTTGTCACAGCTGGAGTTAGTAAGCATCAGCTACGGACAGCAAAAAGAAATAACTCCCCAAAGCTTATGTGCAGACATTCTGGCACCTAAACACAGACTCAGCTATTTCCACACCATCCTTGCAATCGCACAGTATCTCTTAGATGTAACCGAAACAGCTATCATTTTTTAATCTCTTTAAATTTATGAGTCTTTGTCTCTCTAGTGTCTTCATTTGTGTCAATGTTATTAAATTGCCCAAGAATTCTACTTCAGAGATAATTGAATAACCAAACCACAGAGCCCATGAATCGTGTAATCCCAGAACAATAGAAATTCTAATGGCAGGGACTTTGGGGACTTCTGCCCCGCAGCAGGATCAGAGCTACCTGACAGCTGCCTGTTAGAGCCGCTCCTAAAAGCCCAAGTGATTGAGTCTTACTGTCTCCCAAAGACAGACTAGTACATTATCTCTAACTAAGCATTAGCCCAAACTAAGCAGAATTTATCTTACTGCAACTCAAGCTCTTTACTTCCTTTCCTATCAAAACCTGCAAATGCATTACTCTTTCTACTTGACAGCATTCTAGGTACCTGAAGGCATTATTTAAGGAGGAAATTTTTAGTCTTAGTCAGAAAATTTAGCTTTTTAAGAAAGCATAGTAACTGTTGGAAGACAATGGAAACACACTTTGACCCTCTGTGAGCTCCAAAATATTAGTTTAGCTATTTTCTAGCATATTTGAAACAGCTGTTTCTACATTAAGTATTGAGTAGTGATCAAGTACTAATGACATAACTGATCTTGACCACAGCAGAACTTCAGAAGCAACTCGCTGACCCTTTTCCTTCTATGCAAATGAGAAATTAATAACTTCCAATATGTTTTTGAGTTATTTGTTGTGCTAAGGTTTGTATTCAAATTGTCAAAATACATCACCAGCCCTGACTACTACAAAATTTAAAGAAAGTCTCAATATGACTATTTTAACATCTTAGGAAAAAAAAATTAGTAATCTTCTACTCACTGAGCTTCTTCAGAACGTACAACAGCACCTGCAGACTCAGAAAGCTGCTGTGAGGGCAGTCCCTCCTTCTGCTGCTTCACTGTTTTCCTGCTCAACAACCAGACTATGAAACTGCTCTGCATCAGCGGTTGTCCCGCTTTACTCCTTTGATTTCAGGTTATTTTCTTATTCATGGTATTTTCTGATCAGTCTCTTCATCCTTGTTTATATTAGAGAAACCACCTGTTGCTGGTTCAGAGTGCAGGAGAGGATGCAACTGCAAGCGAAGTGCAGAACATGCCAGATCAATGCCAGTTCCCAAAATGGTTCTGAACAGACTTTGTCCTTGTGAATGCTGGCAGCAAACCCACATTCATCTGCGATTCTGCTGCAATACTGCTGACATGTAATATCAGCAAGTGATAATTTTCCTAGTGTGGACACGTATTTTTCCTTGCCAGATATTAAACTTGTGTCATTCATAAATAATAGGCAAAGTCACTTTGCCATAGAACCCTTGGGAATAATTTCAACTGGAACTCACTTCACCTCTTACTGTTGAAAGCTTTGAAAAGAAGTAAATTAAAATGAAGGCCAGATTTCCCAATAGTCTATATCTGTGTAGTTCTATTGATGGTGCAGATAAGGCCGGTACAAGAGCATGAAGCACATTTTAAATCCACATTTTTCCTTTCCTTTCATTACTGTAATACACTCTGGTCATCTCCATGCTTACATCACGTGAAAACCCCTTCAGATTAACAGTCAAAGCCCCATGAGCATCCAAAACTTCTGAAAATGCATACTCGGGCACAAGAGCCAATTCCCGTTCATACCCAAAGGCGGCTCTAAATTGCTTAAAGATTCAAAATCCAGCTCATGGAGGTTTCTACTTGCTCTGCCCCTCTCATCTCGAGGGCAGGAATTGTAAAAGAGAAACAATGCAAGGCAAAGGTCATTTTCACACTGAACGCTGGCATGAGCTCTGACTATTGCTCTGGGTGTGATCACAACGAGTACTAAACAACAACAATGAAATAACCAGCCATGCCTCCCAAGCCAAATGCAGCTGGTTATTTTGTGCACTCCACATCCTGGGTATCAGCAAGCTCTTGCTCTCTGGGAAGTGAACTTGGGTGCTCTAAATTAGCACCGTAATTAAACACCATTTAGGTGTGCTTCACATGCCGTACTCTGAAAAATAACCAGAGAAAAGAATAACCCTACTAACTGGCTCCAGATCCATCCTAGGATGTGCCTTCAAGGTCCTTCTTTAGACATCCACACATGAGTGGGACTACATTCATCTGTACTGGAAAAAAGGCAAACATACTTGCAGTGCAAGATGCTGCACCCTCCCCTTATCCTACGGTGAGAAATCACTTCCAAGGAAGGCAGATGCTGGATGCTTCCCGAAAGAGCAGATATAAGGATTGTGGAGGTCAAAGCTGCTAAAAAGATAGGCTGAAATAAAGTCACCTGGCTCCACCTGCAGCTGCGTTACCCTGGTAAAAGGGGCCAGGGGAAGGTAGAAAGGCCACAGTTGTCTTGGATGAAACGCTGTTTGGATGAAACAAGCGTCCTCTGAATGAACACTGCCAGTCTTCTCCCTTATTCCTCTCTGAATTTAATCAAATCTCACCCGACCTCTTTGCTGATGTCTAGGTATTAAGCAGCTGATTTCAAATTACTAACATGACAGAAAACCTTCTTATGAATTACACTGAGGTTAGAAACCAAATCTACCCTTAAGTCATGACTTTCAACTTCTACAACTTAGAAAAGGTGGTTTTCCCCACTTGTAGTTTTATAGCAGAGGATTTGCAGAAGCGTTTACACCACAGTTCCTTAGATTTCCTGGCACTGTAGGAGAAGAAAAGACACTTGATGTTGCCTCAGGCAAGCCACAAATACTTAAGAATACAGCTTCTGGAATGCCTCATACTAATACCTGCAAGGTTCAAGAATGTTAAGTTTGTTCATAGCAGCTTACTCTTGCCTTACAGTCTCCACATGTTCCCTTCCAGTTGTTCCTTTAAAACTACTAGCAGACTATCAAAGGTATTACAGATATTTAAAGTACAAATTCCACTACTGGATTTAGCTCTTAATCTAAGATGCTGGAAATACAAGAAAATAATTCTTTACCTTCTTGTCTATCTCTTTCAGGGGAATGCCAGAATTAAATGCTTCTTTTTGTCTCTCTCCATTTCCTCTCTAATGCTTGTCTAATCTCTGTCCTGTCTCAGGCAACTAGAGTACTAGTTGAAAAAGGACTCGGTGTTATGAACAACTGTCACCACACTTGAGAATAACAATAATAATCTTCTACGCAGTGCCAAGAAAAATGCTCTGTAAATCTCTAGCAGTTACCTGAACTATTGCTTGGCTCTGAGGAGAACAATGTTTTCTTGAGAAAAAGAAAAAGTTACCACTATATTTTTAATTACACATCGGTCTCCCACATAATTTATTTTCCATTTCCTTGGTTCTTACTGAGATCAGTGCTCAGAGTCATATTTCATCCCCAAGTCTAGCGTTTGGAGCATGCAAGCCCTTCCAAGGAAGGGTTCCAAAAGCTTTCTGATGTTTTGGTCCTACGTGTTCACGGGCTGCTTTCAGCCCTGCTCCCAGGGCTCTTGGACAGATTCCTCCTGAACAGAATCAAGATTTTCAGAGAACCTGCCATTGCCTAGGCAGCAGTCAGTGAAATCACACAGACGTGCGTCCTGTTGAACAAAACGTTCCAAGCATGCAAAAAAAGAAAGCTAGTATCTAGCATGTTTTTTACTCAGTTTCTTACTCCCCCCAAACCTGTAAAAAACCTCAAGTTTTATAAGATAGCAGAACTTATGGAAAGACATGGAAAAGACATTACTACTATAGCATTAAACACACCACAGTGGCTTTGCACATGTACTGATGCTGTTAAAGAGAAAAGCCAAAAGAATATTTGAAGAGTTGAGGAAAACACTTCAAATTTTTTAGACTCAAATTCCAGCAGACAAAAATTATTTTTTTTTCAAAATCTATACAACGACCTCAGAATTTCAGGACTGGTTATGCTGGGATTTTTGGGGGTGTGTGGTGGTTTTGATTTTCTTCTTTTACTTTTTTTTCCCTCTTTTTGATCTTTTCTTCTTACTTCCAATATCCAGTCTTACAGTCTTCGCAAAGATAAACTTAAGTCTCTCACTTTTGGGACAGGGCCTTTATGAAGATCAGAGGCTCTCACGTATACATGTAGATAGAGCTTTTAAAGTTACCGTGCTGTTCTTCACCATTTCTGGTCTCCAGGAACTGGCACAAATTACTCATGTACTAGTTATCCAAATGGACACTAAATCAATCTCATCCATTCTTCAAAGCCACCTGGAAAACTACATATACTTACTTAACATTTCTTGAAAATTTGTTTGGAGATTTTTAGGTAGAAGCTTTGGAATGAAAAAGCTGGAAATAGCTGAAATTCAGCAGTGAGCTGCAGGAGATCCTGCTAAGCAAATCATCCTCGAGAGAAGAGGTGAAAGGTCCTGCCTTTTTGACTCAGTTGCTGGGCTCAGACAAACTGCTGACTGACAGCTGGGGGGTGTAGGAGCCCAGCCTCACGTTTTCTGTCTGCTAAGTTCTCGTCCTCATTAGTTGTTTCACAGAAGATGTTTCAAATTTGGTGATGGATTTTAAAAATAAATAAATAAATCACATTTTGCTAAAAAGAGGCAGTAAACAGAAGGATTTCTAGTCCACCCGAATAAAAAAACTGTAGAATGGTGGAAGCCTACACATGAAAGTCCTCATACTTGTCTGCAAGGAAATTACAATGGCTTCAAAGTGGCATATTACATTTGTTCTATTGTGTGGTCTCATGTCCCACGGCAAAACTAGTTTCCTTCTCTCTTTTTCACCAGATGCTCCAGCTCTCTGAGTTTGTTCCAGTGTCCTAGAAGGCCTTTCATGAGTCTGTTTAATAACCTTGACTTGGGTTATTAAGTCAGGGTTTTCTCAAGCACTGTCAGTAAATTGAATGAAATGAGCTGTACTCCAACACCACCAAAGAAGAGAATGTTCTCACTCTTGTGGCTTCAGATTTGAAAAGGAGTAGAAGAAATCACCCCCCCCACCTGGAAGGAGCGGAAAATATAACCATCACCTCACTGAGGGAGAAGATTAGATTGCTACTGCTATTACTAGCAGGGTCCTAATTCAACAATACATAGATGTCTGGCTTGGCTGTAAGCACTTTACTGCAATATTTAAGAACATGCTTGAAAGACTTTCACATAAATTCTGTTTTGAAATATGACCCAAGTACAGACAGATGCATGGAGTTGGTATTTACGGCAACACTTCACCTAGAACACATTTTGGTGAAAGACAATAGTATCAAAAAACAGGGTAAGGTTTACTAGTTAAAACTGGGTTCTAAAGTAATTTCAGAAATGTATTCAAGAACTGCTATATGAACAGTTGAAAAATAAAACCCTGCTTAGTGGAGTATATTTTGCATCAGAACGCTCTTTTTCACACTATCCTTATAGCTGTCAGGGACAGGGAAAGCATCTAGGGTGAAACGTGAAGTATTGTCTAAGAATAACATTTTATGCTATAGAGGTTAAATGCAGTAGAAATAGTTTTATTGACTGGATTTATTCTTACAAAAAATATAAAATCACATTTAATGAAACAGTGGAAGAGTTATTATTCTTAACTGTAAATAGTCAATGGAAGAAAATTAAGCTCCTGCAGGGCTGCATTTAAAGAACTCTGTGGGTTATACTTCCACTTAGCAATGAAAAAGGTAAACCAGAATGTTTATAGTAGATCTGTGTTAAAGCCCAGACACAACCACCTCTGGCCAGTTCACAAAAATCACAACATAAATTTCCAGTGCTTCCACCTAATAAAATGTTAGCGATGTCTGTTGAACCATTAAGTGTCCTATCAAGATCTTTGGCATGAGATAAGTTGTTCAGTATTGCAACTTACTACCTGACAAGATCGATTCAGGTTGCTCTAGAACATACGTCACTAGGAAACACAAAACTGCACTTCCTGTCCTGGAAAACTACTTCATAACATTATTTAAGATACACTGTCTATAAAAGCATGCAAACGTGCACAAATACGCATGTGCATGAACATGCAATCTGAGTGTTAATCTATCAACTCAGCTTCTGAGAAAAGGATGACTTTTTGAAAACGTAGAGGCTTTATGGGCAAAGAAAAAAAATCTGCCATTATGAAATAGAATCTTTCAAAAATTTGGGGGGCATGGACTGTTTTATGGTTCCCACAACAGAGTAGGCTTTATTCTCACAAAGACAAGTCTGAATGCAGGACTGATCCAAAGAGCTTCAGCCTGACTGCCTCCATCAATTACATAAAGCTCCCGCCAGCACGCAGGTAGTCCCCTCGTTACTTACATGATCAAAGCAGAGCAGTTGGTGTGGTAGATAAGACAGCCTAAGCTCTTTCTTCCACATTTTTCAGCTTTCTAGCTTTCTGATAAATGTTACAAACTGAGAAAGCTGGGTGGAGTGGGACAAAACTGTATGCACAAAATGAAACACTCAATAAAACAGAGAAAGGGATTCAGGGAAATAGGTTTGTGAACTTTAACGTATTTGCTTCTAGAAAAAAAAACCACAAAAAAACCACAGAAATAAGAGGAGGGAAGTAGTTTACACAGCTATGAAAATTAGCCATAGATTGTTCTATGGGTAGGAACAGCTTTAGCATAGTAAGTAGTACATACAGTGTAGAACTTAAAATTAGTAAATAATATTTCATAGAATCATACAGTTTCATGTAATTCTGCAGAACATAAAATAAGCAGTTTTGGGGAAATGTGGAATTATGTAGTCGCTGGACTTCATTTGCAAGCATCTTTAGAGTAGCTGGGATTCCTACCACCAGCAAAACACTGCAGATGACTGCTTAAGGAGTGAAATACTTACCATACATGACCAGACACCACTGCTGAATATTTGAGCTAACAGCCAATAGAGGTAGAGGCAGCGGTTCACACCTCCCACTGTTGTCACAAGCTCTGTGCAAACTTCTGTCTACACCACCTACATCCAACTTCACATTTTTGAGGTTTTCGTTGCTTCTAAACCAGCTAAGGCCTAGCTTTCTCTAAAGAAAGAATATCAAAGCTGAGACCGAGTGGAACATCATGGAAGTCTCAAATACTTATTTACGGGGGAATCTCCTGGCCCTTTTCAGTTCCAGATATAGATCAAGCAAACGAGACACAGACAGAAAGTTCTCTGCAGTACTGTCTGTGCTTAAGTTTGTGAAAGCAAGAAGTATTTTTAGTACTTGTACCTCCACTAATAATAAAAGCAGGAGCACTGGCAGTGTTGTATTTTTATCCTGAAGTGTCCAAGAAGGCCTGGATGTTGCTGCAAATTCAGCCAAATTTCAGCAATGCAAAAAACAGCTGCAGTACAGTCATAAGGACAAAGTTCCGTAGAATCGAAGACAGCTGCACCACGCTTTAAGTAACCACATATAATCCTAATTCTTTTCCCTGTTGCACACAGGTACATTAGAGGAATGAGGGTTAACGTTGTTATGTGTTGGATGCTGATTTTAATTGCAGCTCCAGGAAAGAAGACCTAACAGAGCCAATGAAGTAGCATCTAACCACTTAGTGACTGAAACTTCCAAAAGTCTTGAGACAAAACTTGTGGAACTTATTGCAAGGACAACCCCACTCCAGCATGAAAATATACACCTCTTGCTAGCTTGGTTAAATAAAAACAAGACTAAAGATTTTTGTCTTTGTATCAAGAATATTGGCCAGACCACACTGAAATATATTATGAGTAGATGTTGATAGGAATATAAAGGAATCAATCAAAAAAAGGGCTAAGTTGAAGATGAAAATAAAAAAAAAGAAGGCCAGAAAAATGTTCGAACCAGTTTGATCTACAGCCTAAAGCTCAGGCCCTGCCAGAGAAAATACCTTTTTTTTTTTTTTTTAAAATATCTGGGAGAGGCCTAATGGAGTAACAGCAGCATTTTCTGTAAAGTAAATGTTCTGTTTGAGAGATGTTTTAGGTCAGTTTGGAGATCTTGTGCATGTTTGTCCCTAATTTTGCAAGCCACTAAATCACTCAGGAGTCTTCTCAGGTTGGAGGCCTTTGATTTGCACAAGTTCTACAAGAATGCCTTGCATAAGGTCAGCAACATAATAATCTCAGAGAGAATCCTGAAGCGATAGCACATCCTCTTAAATCCAACGCATGAGGAATGCACTGAGCACAGGACTGCTGGCAGGTTAGCAAACAATCTCCCAGACAATATGGAAAGATGAGCTGTCCTGTTCTGTCCCGAGACACTCACACGAACCAGCTGAAACTACTAACTTCTCTCCAGCCAAGGGGAAAAGGTGTCTGGGCTCAACCCTTCCCTGTTACATGTCTGGAAAGGGAACAGTATAGTAAAATTTACACGTGCACAACACTTGCCCCTGGAATGCTTTCTGCTCGTATCTGAGTATCACAAAGCAAACAAGTCTGTTGACAGCCAGCTGCTGTCACCCACCACGTCTCATGCACCTGCAGTGCTTGTCAGTTTAGAACTTGGGGACTTTATCCTAGATGTCACCTTTTATCTCTGCAGAAATGATCTGCCTCTTCCTAGCAAAGGTGGCAGATGGGAACAAGTTGCCACCCCAAGAGAACAATTCACTTAGCTTGAATTTCTCTTATTTGCTCTAACACAGCACAGAACTATAAAAACGCTTTTTAATAATTTTATTAACCCTTTAATAGCAGTGAGCAAATAATTCCTCCCTCCAGGAAAATATGATGACAGACGGTGCCACAGACTCACCTAGAAGTTTGCACAGCGACTGGTTTCCTAAGGCACAACGCTGCCCGGGAACGTCTCTGGCGGAGCACCAGGAGGGAGGCATCATATAGTAAGGGTTATGAACATTGTTTGTAAAGCATCTGTAAATAGCCTGCCCTTTCTAAACTGAGATAGATATTCCTACGATACAGCTGCGCTTTGCATTTTATAAAGCTATCAATAGGAGTTCCTAGAGTAAATAAAGTAGTAGAATATACTCAGTCAGCTAAATCACTGACCTGACACACGACAGAGGCATCCTGATTGAACACACAGTCTGCAGAAAGCCGCCTTCTGGAATGAACCAGGAGAGCAACCAAAAAGAACAGTTAAAAGAATGTTACAAGAGAGAGATTAACGTTCGTTGAGGTTGGGGTGCACATATTTCTCACTGAAAATTACAGAGACCTGCCAAGCCGTACAGGCCTAAAATTAAAACTTGCAGTCCTGGCTCCCAGCTCACTCTTTCTGGAGTCCAGCCCTCTATCCCACTCAATCGCAGTGCCACAGGCTCCCTCCGCTCCATAGGGCTGTGCACAAGAGGCAGTTCGTTTCCTCATGCTCTAGAAGGAGCCCCTCTAAAACGCAATCCTCACTTATCTCACAGCCCGCAGTCCTCCGCTTTTGCCACCCATCCACTCTTCCTCCCTTTCTCAACAGTCTCAGAGAGGTGAAAATAGGAAGATCTGAACTACAGATTTTGAGCAGGTTTGCTCCTGATCTCCATTCCAGCCACAAAAATAACCAGTTCCTTCACCTACATCTCATCAGAAGTGAGCCTGAACTTTTAGATACAGCTGCAAGAACCTATGGCCTTTCCAAACTCCTCCTAGGAACCGAGTCATAATTTGCTACCAATGCAGGCATCATTTCTCAGACCTGAAAGTAGAAACAAATTTTCCAAGAATCCAAGTAATTAAAAAAAATAAATTAAACACAAACCCCTTTACTGGCCCACAGTGAACCAGCTGGATATGTCAGCTTGGTTTCACTGTGTACAAGGAACTGATGTTCTTCATTTCCAGGAAACCACCTTGGAGTTCACCCTGGCCAAAATCCTGATCCCGGTATCATAATTCCAGCCAAGAGTATTTCTTATCTTCAAGATCTAATTCTGTCTGATATGAAGTCTGATGTCACCACACAATGCTAGAAGGAAGGAAAGCCAAACAGCACCTGACATTATGCTATAGTTCCAAATTAAACCAAAATAAACAGTTACACTCACCAAGTTAATGGCTAGATATTCTGTAAATGCTTCTGAAAAAAATATACTTTATGAAAGAAGTATTTTTGAGCACATCACAAAACTGTCTTTCAAATGGTTAAGAAAATAGTCTTTTAAATCTCCACCTAAAATAGGTGGAAAAAAATCAGCCAAAATTTTTAAATAATTTTTAATTGAGTTGCTAATGACAGTTTCCAGGAACCTACTTCACTTTTTACAAGGTCCTTAGCTGTACCATAAGTTGCCACAAAAAAAAAATAAAATACTGCAAGACAAAAGCCAAGAACTCAGCAATCCTGTTCTAGATTTGCAAATGTTCTGGATGAGGAATCACTGAATTGATTGCATTATGAAACAAATGGGGGCCGAAAAGTCAAAACCCAAGTGGGCACAAAAGAACCCACAGCAAAAGACTCCTCTACATCAGCAAATATTTCCAATATTTCAAAGAGATGTCAAATATTTAGCACGTAAGTTCACACAAAAATACCTACTTTCAGTGCATTTTATTTATCACAAATTCCACTCATTCTATAGGTGCAATGAGCAATAAAGAAAACAGTGGTATGGTTCCTCCTTAGAACATAAGGCAGACTAAAAAAAACATTTAAAGAATCCAGGCAATACTTGACCTGTGACTGTTACAGTTGAAAGTGCAAGTTAATGAAGTCTGCGTTAGTGGAAGCCAAGTAATGGATTCTCTCATCTGCTGATTCAATTGAAATGAGAGCAATAAAAATAATTTTAAAAGCACCAAGAAAAAAAAAATCCTACCGAATCTAGCACTACATGTGCTGAACTCTTTTGCTCCACACTGACGGGCGCCCCTAGCCCTGGCACTCTCTCTTGGCCTTTCTACAGCACACAGCTACGCCACTTTAGCTCTACACCAATAATTAATACTAATCAACAACAGCCCCTCGGTAACTGTTCCTCACTGCAGAGATGGGAAAAAGGAAAAAGTCACCTGTGCTTGTCTCATGTTGGGCCAAGTACTGAAGCTACAAGCAGTGCTGATAATACTTTCCTTAAATAACAACAGAATACATTGGAGCTTGGAAATACAGGGTGGGGAAAGCGAGAGCCTCCTAAGGGGAATAGGGAAGGACACATATAGAAGGGTTTAGCTTCTCACACCTCTAAAAATATGCAAGGCTGCCTCCCTCTGTGTAGCTGCCCAACGCTTAACATACAGGACAGCTGAGATATACAGCACCTGGCTACCTTAACACCTTTGTCAGCTCATTACCAGATATCTAATGCAACCAAGTGGTTTTGTTCCACTTCTGCCACTGTTGAAGTCTGGGCCATTAGGGGATGATTCTTTCCAAGCAACTGCTTTTTATCCTATGGTCTCCTTTGAATACCATGTCATGCACTATATAATAAAATTAACGAAGACTGCACCCAAGATTTTCCTTAGTATGGAAGCAGCTGCCTAATTAGGAAAGTTGCAACAAAAGGTGGCATCAAGCATTGTCATCCTTTTAATCAACAGATTACAGCACCAAGAAATCCAATCCTGCTGTCTCAATTATTTTATACCACACCAACAGATCAAAGCCTAGAGTAATCATGAAGCCACCAGCTTGTATTCCCCAAAAACCTGGATAAAACAGTTGCCTCAAGTCGTTGTAGTCAGTAGTAAGGAATATAGGGTTGCCCTGCACAAACACATCTCTTGGCGATGCAGGATACTTCTGATGCTGGATTTGGTACAAATATTCTAGGTTTTTTACCCTCGGTGTACTTTTATCAATATCAAGTATGTTTCTTGCAATGCATCTATCTATAATTGAAAAAAACAAACCACAAAACACTGAAACCAAACAACTTCAGACTTGAGAAAAGTCAGGTTTTCCCGCATGAAGATTCTTCACCAGGGCTTCCTGACATCTGATAAATAAGCAGAAGCATCAATCCACCCCACCTGCACAGAAGTATGGCATATAAGGGCCAACCAAAGCTTGTAAAGAAATGCTGTTTTCACCACAGTAAACAAGAGACGAGTTCATCCAGATGAGCTTATCTTCCTTTAGATACTTGCGTTGTATAAACAGTCTCTTAGACTCAACTTCTTTTAGCTCACGCTCAAGAACATCCAGCTCTGAGGTGATGTGTGTGAGCAGTTACTAACTAGCCTTTTGTAAGATTGTTTTAAGTCTGTGTGGCCTACATTCTCTACTTTTTAGGAGGCAAAACCCAAACAGTTTATACTTACTTTTGAGTACAAGAAACTTTATCCCATCATAGAGTAAAGTGATAGCTACTCTCCTCTTTCCCCTCTCCTCATTCTACACCAAGCTTTACAAATCCCCAGAAGATTGATGCCTCCAACCTAAACTAAAGAGAAAAATAATTTCATTGAAATTGCATTCCAGGATGTATCAAAGTTTGTGTGATGTGGGAATAGAAACATATTCAAATGCTCCTCAATTCAAATGCTTTCCCAATTAAAGAGCTATTATTGTGATTTTGAATATGTGCACTGCCCTCCCTGTCTAAATCACAGCTTTGTGAACATTGCTTAATAAAAGTATTTGCCTCACCTTCTTGAAACACTCTAACTAACAAAAAGTAGCTCCTCCTGATGTGTAACTGCGATAAAATGTAGCAAAAGAAAGTATCAACTTTTGCCACTTTTATAGCCTACAGCTCTGGAAAAAAGAAAAAAAAGTCACTTACCCCAAATTTGCAGGAAGTCTACATAGACTGCAGACTCACCACTGTGTGCACAAGAGCCTAACTTAATCTGCAGATGGCCAGTGGTTTAATGGGCTCATCTTTCTTTTAAATAATAATATTATTATATTATTTTAAATAGTTCACATGATAAAAATATGAACATTAGTAGCAGTCAAACATAACATTTCACTTCTAAACTACTGATCTACACAGACAAGAAAACAAATTTTCAAACCAGAAACAAAGTTTTCAGCTATTTTCAAAGGCAGATCCAAGTCTTCGTCCCAGGCAGTAGAGCAGTTTTACTTATTTTACGGTGCTCAGTTAAAACCTCTTCCCAGTACCTTCTCTCCCCTCAAAACTGACAGGATCTGCTTTTGGTTTGCATCAAGTGAATCACTTCTACCTTTGTTCAACTGTGGCGATAGATCTGCAGCTCTATTGCTTTTTCACATCTTATATCAAAGGGAGGGTATGAAACAGCTCTTCATCAGCCTCCTTACTGAAGATCAAATTTCAGTTGCATAATAAACAGGGACTCTGCATGACATAATGGGGCCTTCAAGCATGATACGGCTAAACTGAAAGTGAAAAAAAAGAGATGACATTATCGCCCTGAGAGGATATTTGTCTCGGAAAATAAGGAAACTACAAATAATACAAAAAATGAATGGAAAACAGTTTTCAAAAATCAAAACATCTTTTTAACCCTTAATATGATTTCTAGTTAACATATGGATGTTTTTCAGTAGTAGTTCCTGTGCAGAAAGTCAAGCTACACAAGGGGATCACAACAGTCTGTTTTGGATGCGATACCAATAAAACATTAAAAATATCAAAATTCAGCTTTATGCAGTATTTAAGGGCTTTGTTAAAAGATCCCCAGCTTCAAAAATCAATGCTATTTTAAGTCCTCACTTTACACCTGTAACCACAGGAAGTTTATATATATAGTATCTAAGAATGTCTAAGAAATTACTACTTGCATCACCTTCAAACCTTTAGGTACTCAGAAACTCCTTAGTAAGTGACTACAGGAACATATCCCACAACTCTGTATCAACTGACAAATAATTTTGATAAACACACAAACAATAGACAGCACACTAACAATTTTAAGATCTCCTAGCTGCTTAAAATTCTATGAACTGTTAGGTCTAACATCACTTTAGTCCTTCATTCACTTGTTTTGTAAAAAGAATTATTAAAAATGTAAGGTACTTTTGTTCCTACTGGCTCTACACGAAAAAATTATGCAGCCCACCATTAATCTTTTCTTCATTTGTAATAGCTGCTTAAGCTACCCTCGCTTCAGCCATTTAGCAACCCTGTTATGAAACAGCTGCTATTAGGGAAAAAAGACCAAACTGGCAGCATTCACAGACCCGTGGGAACACAGACCATTTTAAGATGTTTCTACAACTCACAGCCAATACCCTCTTGATTCACTCTACTTGTTTTTTTTTCAAGACCCTACCTTAAAGCCTTCAATCAGGGCTTTGCTTCTACAGCCTCAGTATCAGAAAGTCTGGCTTCTCTCTGGATTTTCCCATGGAGAACTTCCTGTTCCTCTAGACCAATCCACCCTTCTTAAAACACTTTTTTCCAGACTTTTACTGCTGCTGAATCGGATTCAAAAGGGGCCCATCTGCTTGAGCTACATCATCAGGAGAGTTCTGCACTTTCAGACAGCTGCTGAGGTTTCTGTCCCCATGCAGAAGTTGGAATTCTCCACCCACCCCCTCTGCACAAAAACGATGTAAAGGAACTGATGGATCCAAAAAACTTCTGCATGGTCATTTCTACACTGACTGTATTTCTATAATGTAAACTCTTCTTTCCTCACATTTTGGTGGGATATTAATTTGTTCCCTTAGTAAAATGCACCATAACATTTTGAGAGCATAATTTTCTGATGGAAAGAGAAAACTATCAAATACAGTAATCTTAGTATAAATTCCATGAAGCAGTTCATAAAGCCTGGTAGGGTGGTGGCTTCTATTAAATTCTATCAACTGCTGGAGCAGTTTCTTCTGGACTTTTAACATTGCCTTAGAACTTAAGTGACTTCACCTCCATTAAATTCTGTAAAGGCTGAAAAGCAACTACCTGCAAGTGCACCTTAGAAAACTACATATAACATACACCAAACTGAAAATTAAGTTCAATAGTAAGCATGACACTATTAACCCATAATATGCTCTGAAAATTGATTCCCTAACAGTTCGGATGTATCAGCTAGACCTGAACACAAACAGACTGTATATTCCAAAATACCTACAACCACCTGACTCCTGCTACTCATTCAAGGCTATTTTCAGGGCAAAGAAATGCACAAAACTGTATTTCCATCTTTGCTTTGCCAGAGTCTCTTGTCCAGGTAAAGTTTATATTTAAACTTAGTTTTAAGCCATAGAAAGCCTTGCAGGAATTTTTCTTTGGTTATGAACATTTCTTTTTTTATGAATGAGCTTAACTAAAACAATATCAATTTGAACTGAGTAAAAGTAAGCACAAAGGTTCTGAATTGTTTAAGATACAATGGAACTACAAAGTCAAGTTTAAATGGCACAATTTTCTACCTACATATGAACACTAGCCATGGGAATCAGCTGGATGTGCCAACAATCCCTAAATTCAATTTCTGGGCTGAAGCTGGCAAGCTGTTTACAGTGGAAGTTACTGTACTGTGGAATCATTTTCTTTGCCCATTCACAGCTGATTTTGGGAGCAAGTTGTGCCTCATCTCTTCATGCAACATGAAGGAGAAATCTTTCCTTTGCATATAGTACATCTTTACAGTACCTGTGAAGGTTAAAGTGAAGAATTTACTTTTATTTACAACAAATATGAAATTTTCACAGTTACAGAAATGAATTACAACTGAACAGTACTTAACAGTTTTCTTACCAAATGTGATGCATGCATTTTAGCTCATTCGATCTCAGCAAACCTAAAAAATTAATCATTTAGTAATCATGAAACAAAAGAAATTATATTATTGACATATTTTAACAAAAAAAAAAAAAGCCTAAGTGAGCATACCTCAAATTCATACTTTACCCACAAAAACTCACAAACTAATACAAATTAAATTAATGAAAAACACTTGAAATAAACTTTGGGCTATTTGTTCAGTTGAGAATTAGGCTTATTAAGTGTTGATATACTGTGCACTATGATGGCATTGATGTGAAAACCCTTTCAATAATCTCTTAAATTAAACAAGAATAAGAAGTCTTCATCAAGTTCAGGGTGTAAAAATAATTTATTAGCTTCTGCTCATAAAAAAAAGTGGCTACTACTATTCTTGAATTTCTTTAAACAGCAGCAAACAGTCAAAAAGGTGACAATTGAAAAGGGTTCAGTACAAAATAAGGCAAGCAGCCCTCAAATTTGTTGTTTAAAAATCAGTGCTGCAGCATTACAAAAGCAAGGGTAGCAGGAAAAAAAACAACTACTTAGTAAAACATGACAATCACTAAGTAACCTCTATGCTATCTCATCACTTTAGCCAAGGAAGTATTGTTAAAGCAGTATGCAAGTAAAGTTCTCTTTCAAAGCTATCAAGAGTTAATTAAGATTGAAAGGCAACCCTTTGGAGGGGAGGTGAAGTATGACATGGTAAAGGTAATTTTATATTCTATTGTTTTAAATTCATAAAATATCATAGAATACTAAACCCAAAGAGCCTGGAAGACAAGCCTTGACTTCACTGTTTTTGATCAGTGATCCGCTGCAAGCAGAGTTTCATGTAGGAATTTTTATTGCGTATTTCTATGACTGCATCTCTGACAAGCTCAATGAACATCTGGGGCCAGAGCTTCTGCAACGACTCGTTTTTCATATTGATCTCAGCTGCTTCTTTCACTAAGTTCTCAACGTATGTCTGGCAAAATGTTTTTCTTTCCTTGATTTCCTGCGTGGGAGAAGTGATACACATTGCATAAGACAAAGAAAGAAAGGTTAAACAAAAGCAAACCCCCAAAACAACCACAGAAATGTAATGAATTAAAGCAATTAGCTGGCAAAGAGGCCACCACAGACTTTTTCTTGTTGGTTTTAAGTTGCATAGCCTGGGGTTTAAGTCAAGCTTTCATGAACGTGGCCATATAATTAATATAATTAATTTACCTAAAATCAACTTTTAAATAGTCATGCAAATATATTAACAGCATTTTTGTTGCCTTATGTCACAGCAGAGAAAATTTACAGCACCAGACTCCTTTCCTTCCTTGCCTCCCTTCCCTTCCCAGCTTTTCATGATTATAGCACAACAGCTGGAAAGAATATATTTATCTACCTGCTGTAACAAGAACTAAGCCTGCTGCCATTGAAAAATATGCCATATGGGTACTTTCCACAGGTTCCTCTGGCAAGTATGTAGTTCTTAACAAGTACTACCTTAGATATTGAAGTAACCTGAACCTTTAAAGAACACTAACAAAACGAATGCTGCACTTTGGGCAGCTACTAGCTCCACATGTTCATCAGGAAGCGTATGAATGCCTGTTTCTGCAGAGTTTCTACAGAACGCCATAATAAGCTCTGAACAACAAGCTATACTGGTGCTAAATGTTTAACTAGTTTGATGCAAGCACTGTTAAAATGGGTCAGATCATGCTGCAGGCCATCAAAAATGTTTTCTTAAACGAGTGATAAAGCAGAGAAAATATTTTCCAGCTGTTTCATCTAAAAACCCAAATTATTAATCAATGATTGAGACAGCCATCTTCAGCAATAAACTTATTCAATCACATTTATTATGTTAGTTTATTGCTGATGCGGAACCGAAATCAGTATTTTTTGCCTGTCTTACTCTTCTTCTGTGACATCTAGTGATATCTGCTGCCACACACTTAACACATAATAAATGATAAGGTGTGGATTTCTGTATTGGGAAGAGAAAACAATGCCTATATTTAATGAGCTGCACAAATACAAGCGTATTTTACTATAGTGCTTGTTCCACAGTAAAGGACAAGATGAAGGCCTCGTTGTCTTATCCTATGCCATTCAAAGTTTTAAGAGCTACTATCACAGCTTTCGAAACTAAAATGTTCTGTCCCCGCATGTGATTTCTGTTTGATGCTTTGGATCTGAGATAACAAAACCACAATGCAATAACAGAATTCCGTGTTTACTGAACTTGATTTAATTTCTTGCTCTAGAGGATTTGTGTATTTCCACATTATCAAAATTCCACATTTTCTGACAAAGATCACTTAGATTAAGTGTTTGATCATACATGTAAAAACAGCGTAAGCAGTGATATCCTAAAACCACTCTCAACAGTTGAGCTGAAGCTTGATATATAGACAGATTCCATGAGTAGTAGCCTAAGGTTATATAATAGAGAATGAAGTTATTTTGCAACTATATACTTACCTCAAGTTTTTCCATATGCAAGTCTTTTGTTATGTAATTCAACATTGCTCGAGTTGTGCTTTCTCCTCCATTTCTTCTGTTATCACTACTTTCCTCACTTCCGCTCCCAGATTTCTTTCCCTTTCCCTCCAGCAGGTAATGGAATTGCTTCCTCCTGTGAAAAAGATAAAGATTTACAGTTTTAATTACTGGAAATTTTTCTTTAAGTGCAGATGTTTCTAGTGATTGTGGTTTTTTTCCCTTTTCTCCCTTTGAATGTGTACATTATAAGGTTTTAGGTTTATTACATCCTCAAGTTACTTAAAACACAGATGCGACTGGACGTTCCTCTGTTTATTTGCTTCTATACAATTGACTTTTTGAACTGTATCACTTGGCACCTCCTGAACAGGAAGTCTTGCAGCTTATTACTAAGTACATATCTGTACAAAACTAAAAAAATCATCTTTTCACACACAGTTTTCTTGCAGCACCGAATCTTGAATGTGTTAACTGTAAGTCACCCACTGAAAACAATCAGACTTTACACAACTTATGTGAAAACCTCTGTCTACATCAATAAGGAGATGCCAGTATTTCTGCAATAAGCAGAGAATTTACCTTCTACAAGACGTTATTTGTGAGTTTTTTATCTTTATACCAAGAAAGACTTTATCGTGACAGTGTGCAAAGAAGTTAAAACATGTTCTTGACCAATTTCAGTTCCGTTCATTGTGTTTTACCTCGAGTCTCCAAATACTGAAAGCATGCGATACTGTGGCAGTTCAGAAGATGCTACATAGGCTAGAATGCCAAAGAGCCTCTCCGCCATTACAATATCATTTTCAGTAACCTGGGGGGGAAAGGGAAGAAGGGGAAAGGGAAAAAAAGTTATGTTTCAAAATTAGCACATTCATACTTGATTACACATGTACATTGAGAATTAACTGACTTTTGTTATACAGGACACTGCACACAGATCTGTTCCAGGCATATCTTCAAAACGTAGGTTTGCTTTTACTGGCACTTTACATGTACTTTAGAAGAAATCAAATGAGGTACTTGTGCTTACTTTATTTCCTGTAATTCTGGACACTTCAATGTATACGCATGCTACCCTTGTGCTTCGTGATAGTCTTCATGAAATGAGGAATTTTATAGCGATTTGTTACATTGAGTATCTGAAGGCCAGACATTAATTCTGCTCCATGCAGCACGCACTTACAGAAGTTCTACTGGAAAATTTCTGATCAAGTTATGCTGGAGGAATGAAAAGATTCTGGGCACCCATATGTGAAAAGATAAGTTACGGTCTCTCTTATTTTGGCAGCATCACAGAGAAGACTACAGAAAGAGAGGTTTTTAGAAGGAAAAAAAAAAAAAGAAACACAGTATTTTTTCCTCTGCATTTTTCAGTCCTAAAAAATAAAACTATTCCTCCATTATAGTTCTTTAAGTATCATCCATACTGCAGTGTCAACATTAAGTTACAGATGCCTTTCTGCACTAATTCTGAATGGTTTAAAAGTTTTCAGGATTCATTATACACATTCCAATTTTGTATAAGGAAGGTGGAAGTGGGGTATTTTCTTGGTGGTTGTTACTGTTTTTTGTTTGTTTTGGCTCATACCCTCTAGAGACCATCGCCTGTGTTCCTCCTGCCCTGATGGCCAGACTATGAATCGACTTCAACTGCCAAAAGTTTGTTGGCAGTGTTTCTAGACTCCTGGCTTTCCACTGAGTGCAGAAGAAATCTTTACGATCAACTAAATCTGACCTGGACAACACAGGACAAAAACTCACTCAGTGACTTCTTAACTTCTGGATCAAATTTAATTTCCGTTCATCTTACAACATATTTTGGGAAAGCAACCCATTATTAAATCAACTTCAATACTCACATTATTTACCAAATACTTCCAGACAATTTTTGTGCTCTGTATTATTCAAATGTGAGTCACATGGAATTATCATCTAAATTAATGTAACTTTATTAATATTTACAATATATTTATTTCTATTTATTAATATTTATAGACTATACAATCTACTCTTGCCTAAAGTATACTGCAAAAGCACAATCCTGGAATAAATTACCCAGACAAAACAAAGGTCAGGAAATTGGAAACGTAAAGTCAACTCCATTTTCACCATGTTTAGATTTCCTCATTTTAATTGAAAATTAAATGCCTTGTTTAGTAGCCTGAGAGTAGATGACCTCGCTAAACAGTCTGTTAACAGAAGCAAGGTCTAAAACAAAGAGTGCAGAAGGCAGCTAGGGAAACAAAGACCATTGCAGGCAGAAATGTCTGCTAGAGAAATGAGTGATTTTAATTTATTTATATATGTTAAGAGAAGCATAAGGATTAGGTCAACAGAGACAGCAACTCTGAATACACTCTCTGCTTCACGCAAACTCATGTTCTCCATCTTACTCCAGTACATTGTTTGCTCCATTAATCACAAAAAGATTATAACGGTAATATCACATAAACTAAGTCCATTCTGCGTGCTCCTCGCCAAGCACAGAAAACGGGCGCTGGTTCAGTAAATGTGATGCATCTGCTCTATTGTTAGCCACACCGCTTGGCAGAAAGCAGTTTGTAAAGTTTAGCAACTTCAAACCTCAGCAACTCTTAATTAATTTGAGATTACTATCACTGGAAAAAAAGCCTTCAAATTCTGTACCTCAACGATGAGAATTTTCTTCTTCACAGTTAGTAAACGCAACAGTTTGCCAAAGGAAAAAAATAAGTTTTAGGGGGAGACTAGCATTCAGCTTCTAGTCTGGAACAAAACCAGAATGCAAGAGGGAGGTTGGGGAGAAAATATATTCTTCCTTATACCTTTTCTTGAAGTTTAAAAGTGCTAGAATTATGCAATTCACTCAGATAATACACGTTGCTTTTACTCCCCAGCTATAGGTACCTCATGTAGGGCAACACAACAGCATTCACAAACACACCATGCAGATGATAATCAAAACAGCAGTATATGCACATTTCCCTTTCTCTCCTCTGAAACTATTATTTAGGGCTGATCCATGGTCTGAGAGCCCACTTCAGAGGTTTGCATTCTTTATATTGAAACAGGGTTTTCTATTTTAAAAGAAAAGGTAATATATATCTGCAGAGCTAGATAAAAGCACAGCACAAGAAATTACATGGTCAAGTCTACTTAAATATTCCTCCCCCCAACACCGAAAGGACACTAACAAGGTTCTGCTCATTTTATCAGCAATTCGTTTGCTTTTCAAAAACAATGCTAATTTGTCCTATATGATCAACAGTAAGAAGGAAGTGATGCCCTCCTACCTTTATTCCATTAATCTTCTGTAGATTAAAATGGTTCAGTCTAAACAGAACATAGTATTTCCACAAAGTAAAGTTGACAACTGGATTTCCCTGAGGATCAACCGTCAACTGTTCAATGCGATGCATGTGGGCTAAGGCATTGAATTGCTGCAGCGTCACAAGATTTGTCTCCTTAAACTTCAGGTGCTTAAAAAGAAAAGTCAAAACACAACAAATTAAATAATGGAATAATAAAGACTTAACACAGTGATTCCTATTCTGTGCCATTCAAACAATTTTCAAACTAAAATAAAGAGTCTTTGGGTCTGATGAAGCAATTGAACTCACTTTGTGTAAGGTCTGTGTGGCAAAACACATCAGGGTATTGGTGCATTACATATAGTTGGAAATGTCAGTGTTCCAAGCCCCTTAGCAATTAATAAACACTTTAGTTTGAGGCACTCTTACCACAGAATTAGGAAATTTCATCTTCAGTTTTGTTAATACTTGGACAATTTCATCGAATTCTATAAACATAAAGGAGACTGTGACAATCATTCCAGCTGTTTGAACACTCCAATTTCGATCCAAGCACTCCAGTGCTCCAGCACCATACAAGCAAAGAGTGTCTCCTTCCACTTCCACTAAATGAGACTCAAGAACAGACAAGCCTTGTACTGCGCTGCTCAATATTGTATCGAGAGACCTGCGGAGGAAATAAAAAAGCAGTGACATAAGTAAGATTACTTCGAGACAGTAACATCACACTATTGAATTTTCATCCTTTTATTTACCAGAACCCAACTGTCAAATATGATTGCATTTCTTGGCATTCATTCTCTTGCAGTACCCAATCTGGTTCAAAAACATTAAGGGTTGGAAAATGCTTTTTCCATCAGGTAACATTGCAAAGGCTCTGGGGTGAATTTGAGGTAAGAGGGACTAAGAAATTATTCAAGTTTAATAACCTGCTTAAGTGCTTTAAGAACAGACAGCTGTTAAAACCTTTACAACCTTCCTAGTACTTTTAATGTATCTTGCTTTTTTGCCCACTGGTGATCACTCGAGTGATGTTTTTTTGACAAAATCAATGAGAACTCCAAGATTTCATTCTTGACTGGAAATGTTGAAAGCTCATCACTTCATACATGAAGCTCCAGTCACTCATCTCTGCTGAATTCAACCTGCCATTTAATTGTTTAGACACCCATCTTGAAAATATCTTATTTACTATTACAAAATATAGCAATAGATCAAAGTCAATTTTAACTTAGAGGGGGCTGAAGAGCAATAATGCTTCAAGGCACAAAATGGCAGCGTTACCTAGAGCTTCTTAATTCTAACACATTGCCACATGTTCATTAATCTGTTAAAACTTACATAAATCGGTGATAAAGATCACTAACACACTTTCATTTCTCTAACAAGTCATGAAAAAGAGAAAAACTCCAATGCTAAGTCTCCAATTCAGAAAACTAAACACTGTAATTTACGTAAGTACTATCATATATGCAAATAAAGCACGTGGTTTATTTTGTTAACATCTCAGGAGGTTGAAATTTGATATTTCATTAAAGTAACCACTTTGATTTCTACAACACATTCTATGAATCTTAAAATTTTGAAAGAACATGGAAACAGATTTTATGCGTTACATTTTATTACTGTAGATTTGACAAAAGAACGTTCACAGTCAGGAAACTACAAGGAATAAACAAACTTTAATCACTACACCCAGCATAAGCAGAGAAAGCATTTCACAAAGAAGATCTTTCCTAAAACCCCATGGAAAAGGTCATTATACGTTACTTAGAAGCATGATTTTTCAAGCAATGAGAATCTGTTCATTAACAGGACAAAGCTTGAGCTACTATAGGTGCATTGATCTGGTCACAGGGGATGGTTACTAACACTGAATTAAACGGTGAAGAAGCCAAAAAGGCAAGAAAGCAGTGGCTAAACATAGGTTTGGGGAAAAGCTTTGGAAACAAGAGAAGAAAGCACTAACAGCAATTTAAATATGCTAAGAAAAGAGATGCAGCACTCAACTGGAGATAAAAACCAGGCTGTGTCAATACTAGACTGAAACTCAGTTGAACCTCTATTGTTAACACTGCATGGATATAAAAGTGGTCCAGTAAGACATGCTGCTGTTCAAACTAAGAACATTAATTCAATATTCAGTTTATGAAGCCTCTTGATATACAAGGAGGTTATAACCATTTGCAATGCTCAGACATCCTCATTTTGTTCATTTCAACTGAAGGCAACAACTTCAGCTGTCAAGGAAATAACCATCCTTAAAAAGGCTCAAGAATTCATATTTATTATCTCCTGCTAACATGAAGTCCTTACTTATTTAGCAAAATAGTGGTAACTTCACTTACACTTACTCAGTCAATGAGCTGCTGTTAAATTACTTATTTAATACATATTATTTATTACTAGTGGCCAACACATTTAATCACAAAGTAAAACAACTTTTCAAAATTGATTTGTACACATTACTTTTTATAACGAAATACAGTGAGATCTCAGAGATGAGAAGTAACCTGGAATATAAGACACGACAAGAAGAAATATTTCCCAATAAAATACCTGCTTTCTTCAGGAAATACATACGCAGCACTGCCATTGATCTGACAAGGCTCGTTATCTTTGTCTTCGTTTAAAGAAGCCACAAGAGCCACTCGATTCTGCTGTATCTCCCACTGACGAGCAATATTACAAATAGTTAACCTTTTCTTTTCCTGAAACAAGATATAAAATCATGATAAAAAACACTTGTTTGTTCTGAAAGAAACAGTGCTGAGCTCTCATCAAATAAAAAATGCACAACACAATTAATATCAAAAGGTAGATTAATTGTTAGTTTCACTTTATCTTCTCTGAACCAGATCTAACTGACCAGGAGTCAGCCCTCGTGCTGTTACGCTGCTCTCCATGAAGCTCGGACAATGACTTAGAATTTCTGAGAAGAAAATATAGAAGAGCTTAACTTAAAATGAATTTACGTTCACAAAACATAAATAAAACAGTATCAGCCAAAGCCAATGATATCTTGGTTTACAGTATCATACTCTAAATAGATGTTGCTATAGAAATCCAGCTTTCAAGTCCATGCAAAGTAACAGCCTTGATTTAGAGCTTCCCACTGTTGGGAACCCATGATATCCTAAGAATCCTTTAATTTCTCTTATATACTTCAGAATATCACTGTTGGGACTGGAATACAAACAAACATCGATATTTTGGAATGGGAGAGTGAAGGGTAAACCTGAATTTGCCCTGTGTGGCATCGGCAGCAGTTCACAGGCAGCCTGCGTAATTGTCACTAATCTTACCTATAAACAGGGGAAGGATAAAAGGTTCATACTCTGCAGGTGAAGTGATGAATATTTTACTTCTAGGCTATGAAAGTTTGGATTGAAACAGCAAGTACTTGTTAGCTTCGAGTTGCAATGATCTTAAATTGAGTCCAAAAGGACGCCAGGCAAGGTAAATCCCAGATAACAATTATTTCCTTAGAGCACAGGCTAACTTTTATCAATTTCTTACCAGTGTTCTAAGTCCACCTAATATTATAAGTTTACATATCATTGCATTAGTTCCTGTCTCTTTTAGGATATTTTGCCAGGCTGATTAACATAGAAGAAAGCGGCACAATATTGATTAAAATATAGAAGGCTAGATCAGAAATCCTGAAGGCTAGGAAGGCTTTTTGTTTTAAACCTGAACATTTACATTTCTGTTTTAAGACGGACTCTAGGGCTGGGGAGGCGTTACGGAAACCAAACCATAAAGTTTTATTACAGCCCCTTTTTTCCAGTAAGAAAAACAAAAGAGAATTTATTTGATATGCCTATGGAGAACAGCAGGGGACCAGGGTAAACCTAATTTTACAATTTAAAATTAACACTTTTGATGTATTACGTTTGACCTATACTCACTATGTTCCTAGGTTTAATCTATAAAAGCAACATGTGACTGTTACCGTGATGTTTTTACATAATTCTTCTCACAGTGGGCGAGTTGTAGATGCCACTGCAAAGTAGTTCACTAAGAATGTTCCTTGCAGTACTCGGCATTGGAAATGTGAAGTGTAAAGCACTACAAATGAAAATTTCTTTGAAAAAAAACCACCCAGAAAACAGTAGATCTACAAAAATATGAACCCCAAGCATTCCACCATCTGTGCCTGCTAATTTGCAGAGCCTACGTATTTCCTAAAGAATAACAAACCACTGTGTAAATGTTTCCCAGCAGAACGTTTAATACCTATAGGCAAACCCCTTGTGTCTCCAAATCTTTCCAAAAGTGATTTGGAGACAATTGGTGACATTCATGCCACAAATGGAGTGCAGACATTCTTAGATCTTTGAACTGTGGTCTCCTATTAGCAATATTGGTCATTTAGTCCTCAGCCCCATCAGAGCATCCTGGAATCCCCCTCCATCTCCCCTGTTAGAGCTGCTCCATCTCAGGTACACTTACCCAGGCCACGTGGCCAGGTAGATAAGCCCTCTTCTGAAAAGAAAACAGCTGGAGTCTAGCTGCTGCTTTGACAGCTGCTTAACCCCTCCTACAAAAATGAACAACTCCAGCAGGAAGAATGAAGGAAAAACTGCTTCAGAACACTGCATGGCAGCAGTTAGAGACACGAGTTCAAGGAATTTGAGATCACTGAAAAGTCCTTTGCTTTACTCTGGATTTACTTTATCCCTGGATTTGTGAAAATGAAGTTTCCCATCTTTATATATATATATCGCACACTCATGTATTCAAGTACAGGGTTTTTTTGATAAAGTATAACTTGCATAGTTGACTAAAGAGTTTCAGTTGCAAAGTGCCCTGTTTAAGCTGTAAAAATCCCAAGTTTCAAGAGATAGAGGCATACTGGGATAAGAGGATACGTAAGAAATAAAGAAAAAAACACTAGGATCTAGATTATTGCTGTGAACTGGTTTACAGTAGGCTTAGAACAGCCATAGAGAATACCTTAAGCAAGGTCTGTCTGTGGCTTTCACGCTTCCTTTCTTCCTCTTTCCTTGCTGCAATAGATGCCATACGTCTTTCTTCTTCCTACATGAAAAAAGAAAATCCACCTCATAAAAGGAGGAATAAATCAGGTTCTGAAAAGTACTTGTGACGAATTATTAATATATTTTTTTGTTGGTATGTGAAATGCAAATTTTAAATTTAGTGCAATTTTAGAGTCACTAACATTCTAATATTTCAAACTTTTAAACAATAAAATTGGTAATTATAAATAAATCAATAAATATATAAGAAATAGAAGCTATTTAGAAGTAGCATTTGTAAGGGTCTTCAAAAAAGAATAAAGCATATGGCGGTTATCAAAGTGAAAAAGAACCTTTTTAAATATATCACTGCATCATTTCTTTTTATTTTTGTAGGTGTTTTTTTGCAATTAGAAGGATTTTTTGTAAGAAAAGACACAGTGTAAACAAGCTGAATTCTATTTATGCCTGAATCATTATCTAAGATTGATTTTTATTATTGTAAACTGTTTGAATGGACTTAATTTTCTCAATCAGTAACAGAACTTGAGAAGAGAATATTTTCAAAGGTAACTACAGTACATTAACATTATTCCTCATCAATATTGTTACCTATTTAAGAAGAAGTTTCAAGAACAAAGCCCTCAATTCCTAAAATAACGAGTCATGGAAGTGTAGATGCTTAATTTTCCTGATATAGCAATTTAATACTGCAATACACTCCTACTAAGTTGAACACTCCTTGTTTCCAGAAGCGTAAACATTCTCAAAGCGCAATATTTTTAGAATATATATTTTCCAAGTAACATAAAAGAAATATTCACTATGAAAAAAAGAGCATAGAGTCCTTCCAACACAAATATTTGGGAAGCATGCTTCAACTTATTTTGATTTACTTCACATGCCATTTGGGCGTTTCTATTAAAGTATCTTCCCAGCACATGCAGAAAGTGTTTTGATTTCCCTCAAAATAGAAGCTCCTGTCCCAACTTTTTCAGTTTTGCTTTCCAGAAAGCTTTGTGTGGAGAAAATTAACAAACAAAAAAAGAACGGAAAACATCATCAACTATGAAGACATATTGACATGTCAAAACTTCTATATAAATAAAACATGCTAAGTTTAGAGCATTGTAAGAATCCCTCAGCACACGGGCGACTGCTTACTGGAAGATAAAACAAAACAGGAACTTGATCCTTCACATTGCTGGTACTTGTTTAAGAAAATAATTTCCAAAGCAGAAGTTAAGTTCACGTAGCACACTTATCTGTGCACAGCCCCACTGAAACCAGCCGAATATCATGGATTTTGACATCAGTCTGAAAGGTGATTCAACAAACTTCTAAATTGTTCTAATATGCACACATTAAACAAAAGGAATACCCTAACGCAGATCAAGGCATGAGGATTTAAATAGAGGAAGCTTCTTCAACTCAACTGTAAGCAACAATTCCCCTGGCACACTAATTGGAAAGACTAACTTTGCTTTCCTTTTTTTTTTGTTCTGAAAGCAACTTGTGGCCTCTTGAGGGTGAAATTTTATTGGCAGCCACCTCTCCTACTGGGCTCTTCAGTTCTTCCTGAACAGGAGGCTGGTGTCACAGAATAGTCCAGATTAGAAGATACCTCAAGAGTCCCTTAAAGGAGGATCAACAAGAAATAAATAATTAAAGAAACCCACACACGGGTACAAAAGACCCTTCTAGATCTCAGTACAACAACACACACACAATGAAACCCAGCACCTGAATGGGGAGGGTGCAGGGCAAGGCTGTGAAAATCATTAAATACTCCCATGCTGGTAATATGCCACAAACATTAAAGTATAATACTGCAAACTGAAAATGTGCTGTTCCTCAAAAATATGATTCAAAATGTTAAGAACTACAAACATTATTCTCAGGACAATAATTTATCCCAATTACGCGTTACAGTCTCCCAAGTTTGCATGTACTTTGAAAAATTTGAAGCCTTAAAATAAAATATGAGCACCAGCAAACTAGCCAGCAATATCTTTCTACAGAAAGTAGGTTTTCTTTAAATTTTCTAATGAAATCTCTTCATTTGATATTTATGCTTTTTCACTTGGCTTCATACAGAAACAAATTTCTTACAATTTCAGTGTCTTAACCTTCTCTAATAATTTCTCAACATATTGAACATAATAACTATCTCAAAGAATGTTTAGAAGGCTGAAAATAAGGGCTTTTTTCCCCCTAGAAGTTTGATTATATAAAATTCGTATGTATAAAGAAGATAAATGTAAACTAGTTTTCCCTCCAAAGACAGAAGTAGCAGAAATTAACCATTCTATGAGGCAGAAAACAGCTGGTCAGTTGTTTCAAAACAACTTAAAGGGATGGAGTTTTTAAGCTTTAAGGCAAACATCCACAAAGTTCCCTAGTCCAGTTTTCTCTCAGCTTCCATAACAGAAGTTCCACTTTCTGCAATGAGATTTTGAGGCCGCAGGTTTATATTCTCAGTAGGAAGCAACAGTTGCAAGAGAACACAAGAAGAATAAGACACATTAAAGCTCTTGGAGCCCTTACAAAAGCTTCCCCCCAGAGCTGTCACAGCCCTGTGTCTGTGCTCTGGCCAGCTGACAGCTCCCTCTGCTGCTACACGAGCACTGCACTAACTGCAACATCGCAGACGGTGGCCAAACCTCTTGCTTTGACATCAGCCTTCCAAGAGGCAACATCCAGCAAGACCAGAGAACGATCCTAAAGAGACTACAAGCAATGCACATATTCTCCCTCACTACTGCTTTACTTTTATTCAAACAATTTCTTCTACAACCAACGATACCTTTTAAACCACAGGAGAAAAAGACGCTAAGTTAGCACACAAGGAATTCAGCATTTCGTTTCCACAGTACATCGACCTGAAAATGACTCAAATAAGTTTACTATAGATTCGAAACATCTATAGCATACCTGACAAACTACTTCAGGTAATGAAAACTTCAAAAATGGAGAACATGAAGAATGGCCTGGAACACACATTTAAGTTTTCAAAGCATAAGGAGACTCAGAGTACACTTAAAATACACAAAATTCAGCTCACTTACACTTGCAGAAGGCAGACTGCTTTTTATTATGTATGCCAGAGAGGCTGATTTTACATGGAATAAGAATGTAAGGATAGTTCTAGTAGAAATACAGCCATGGAAAACAACAAGTACAACATTTTCAACTAATCATTTTTTAAGTGATATTTGACAATGAGATATATCATCATAACATGATGCCATCCCTTGAATAAAGGCAAATCTGCCCTGACTTATGAAATATTAGAACAGTTACAATGCGAAAAATTTTATTCTGAGTATTTGACTCCCATAGCAGCTGTATGTTTCTGAATAGCTCCCTACAGCACAGGCAGTTACCACCAGATTTCTCAGAGGTTCCCTTTCTCCAGAGAATCCTAGAAAAGGTCTGGTATGAAAGATCATATGTCTTCTTGAAAACCAGTATGAACAAAGCTTCAAAGCCTCTTGCAAACCTTTGAAAATATCCCTCAGATTTTATTCATTCTTGAAATTATTTTCTTGTCCCAAAAAGCCAGAAAGTTAATGAAAAGTTAAAAGCAGAAGTAACAATTGTGTAAAAGTCAGTTCTCAAGTAGAAAAGCTTCTGAACGGGTCAGTGAAGAATTCCTAGTTAGAGAAAACCATCTCTGTCCAACTCTTAGTTCTTTACAAGACAAAAGAACGTTTCAATTCAAAATGGTCTTCAGACTAATGAAGAAAAGGTCCTATAAATGTAATCAGAGTGCAGACATACTAACGGAGTGAGAAAAAGCGCATACTCATTACCTTCCATTGCCCCACTAAGCTGCATTCACCCTTAGGGCTGATGGCAACAACATGCTGCATTGCTAGGCAGAATCACTGGATTTGGCATAGCAAACTCTCTAATTTTATCACAGATCTCATGATACTTGTTATTTTTATAAAAATCGCAGTTTCTTAAGTCATATTATCTGGGTAACACAGTTTTTATTGGAGAAAACATAGCACCCTCTACAGGGAGAAGGTGTTAAAAAAGTTCTCAAGGCTCAAAAACCAGAAGGTAAATTAAAAGAATGCAAAACATGTTCTTTTTACAAGAAGATTTATGAGCAACACAACTGGTGAAGCCTAGTTTTCTATGGCTTTTTGTCTTGCGGTCGACCCTCTGATGTTTAACAAGGTGCAAACCCAGATTAAGTTTTTCCTGTAGTTGTGCATTTCTAACAGCTTTTTCCCCATACAGATCCCACAGAGTCTAAAAAGGAGTTTGAGTTCTTTCTACAGTTTTTCCCAGTGTGAGAGTTCTACTAGGATCCACCTCCTCTCACAAATGGACAGGGGAGAGACATGTTCATCATGGGCCTTAAGTCTCTGAAAGAATGCACACAAAGCCATTTTTTTCAAAGCAAAGCAATTACCAAGTATTCAATTCAATAAGCATAAATTCACACACCAAAAAAAATCCAACGCATAGAATACCAGCAAGGAAACAAGCATTTAGTGTTTTCAATGCTGGGAGTAAAACACTCATGTCCCAAAGTACTTAATTTTTAAAATTAATGCTTTCCATGTAGATGTTGTATTTTACATCATAATTGGCTGTATTTGATACTTGGACTGGCTTCAGGCCAACAGGATCGATGATAAAACAGGCACAATTTATAATGCAGAACAGTCTTTGCGCAGAGCAAGCATTTAAACTAAGGTGTATGCATCAGCACCTGGTCAAAAATGATAGCACCACCACTGTTGCTTGTAAAATGTATCATATTTGTTACCTCGCTGCTGGATCAATTTTTCTTGTAAAAAGGTCAGACTTACACATCATTTCTGAGTAGCCACAGAAGAGTTAGCACGGCTATTTTCATATTAAGAGATAAAACAGTTGACTTAATGGTAATGCCCCCAGCCATCACCCTTCCTCCTCTACTTTACAGTGTGTTTTCAAGAAGTCTGTAGGAGGCTTAGTAGCCTGCAGTTCCTCTCTTCCTTATCAAAGTTACTTGAATTCACTCAGTAGAAAGAGAGGTGAATGGTGAGAGTAGGTTCAGTACGAAAGGGAGAAATACAAGCTCTGATCACCAAGTTTCCTTAGGGATCCAGACTAAAGGAACAAACAAGATTTTTAAATGAAAGAAGATACTAGTAACACCAATTTTAGGGTAAACAGACTATTCCTTTGGAAGAAATACGCTGCTCCTTTTCAGCTATGCAGCAAACCTGTAAAGACTGTGTCAAGTAAGTTCTCACCAAAAGCTTTGCAAATTCTCTCAGGTCACTTGGTAACTGATCACGCAGTATTTATTCATGGAGAGTTTAAGCATTTAAAAATAAACTTGTTAAAATGACGTAAAAAAGCACACCCTTACATAATACTGAACAAAATAAAAAGTTTAACGTTTTAAATATTCAATTCCATACTAAATTAAAAAAATGTGGTATTTTTAATACACATATATGCACAGAAACCCTTATATTTTACTTCTGAATTTAAGGATCTGGTAAATATGATGAAAACAGAAATTTCTTACTGTGATTCTCTTCATATCTAGCTGTCGGAGCTGCATCATATGATGGAGAATAGTGTGTTTGTACCATGTCTCCTGAGCTATTGGATTGCCATCAAGGGTGATATCTGACAAAGATGAGGAATCAGCAAGGCACAGAATATCCTCAAAACTGTAACCAAAAGAGTTTAAAGTTTTAATGTCAGAGAATTCTATTATACTCTTGTTACCTACAAGAGTATTGTTTCACCTAAAAAAAACCTTCTAAAATAGGATACTTATCAACCCATATTCAAAAAAAAAAAAAAAAAAAAGGTGTATTTGTCATCAAAACCAGCATGAAAACCATTGAAAAACCAAGGAAAAATGCCAACCACAAATATCACAATCATGCTGGGTGTTTGCAATATCATTAAATATTGGAAGAAAAACAATTAGAAAAGCATCACTTTATCTTCAAAACAGATCTGTCTGTTGTCAATGTGTATAGATTGAACTTTGAACAAGCTGGCTTTTTAGACAACATCTGATTTGGTTTTCTGACAAAAATAACTGCCTGTGCAAAATGTATTTACAGATGTACAGCCCGTATCATGTTCCTTTCATTGAAGA
Organism: Phaenicophaeus curvirostris; assembly: GCF_032191515.1. Taxonomy (NCBI): domain Eukaryota; kingdom Metazoa; phylum Chordata; class Aves; order Cuculiformes; family Cuculidae; genus Phaenicophaeus; species Phaenicophaeus curvirostris. The sequence goes on from NC_091403.1 coordinate 1,170,833, forward strand.
CGGAATGTGAAAAGAAAGCAGCTGTATTTTTAAACAACAGGGAACTATTTAAGTTGATTTCAAAAGCTGAGCCCTTATAGAAGTAAGAAACTTATTGTGGTGTGTAAATATACAACTGTGCACCCGTCCTTACGCACTTCGGCCTACAAAAGTCAAGTCTGTGTTATGAAGTTAAGTAAGTTCAGTTGGAAAATACGAAATAATTTGAGTTGGTACTTTTGAGAATGAAGTTTAAAAAAACCCTGAAAATTAAAAAAGAATCGGTGATGATTACAAAAATCTAAGCAGAGGATCACTTCACTAAATAAGCAAATACTTAATGACGTTCTGAAATAAGAGACCATTTCTGAAATGGAAAATTGAAATATTTAATATTCAAACAATCTTACTGATTGTATCAACTGGGTATAGCTGTCACTCTTGGTGGCAGGAGAAACCTTCCTTCACTAGCACTCGGAAGGACAGCAAACCTTAAGCATGCCCAGAAATCACATTCTGTACTGATGTTCTTATTAAAGACTGTCATTGACCAGAGTGGCTACTCCAGCATTGGCATCACTCAGCTAGGACTAACATCCAGCTGCAAAGGACTTCAGATCTACTAGAATGTCGTATTTTAAACTGAGATATCCCTGAAAGATTCTAGGTACTAGATAAAACAATTTCTGCAATAACAACAGAAACACGGATAAAATATGAAAATAATATCACCAAATAGCAGTTGGTCTAAGGGTGCTTTGTACATGTGGCTAAGCTACCAAGTTTGATTATGATTTTCTGCCCTTTTTTTATGATGCAGTTTCCTTTCCATAAACAGCTGGCATAACTGCATTTTTGGAAGATCAGGCTGACATATTACTTAAAATACATATTCAATATGTCCTGAAGATAAAAGATAATCTTCTCAAATGACACATAAGTTACTGAAGCAAACTCGTAAACGTGTTAGAATAAGAAATGATAACTGAATTTCCATTGGGCTAGAATAGATTTCACTTGACAAATACGAGAATTCTTTTGTCTTCAAAATTAGTTTCAAATCCTGTAAATATATTTAATAAGAGCATTGCACGTATTTACTCCAAACACTTCTCACTAAATATTTAACCAAACAGTACTTCTGCCACTACGTATGATTTAAGATCTTTAATAAACCAGTCTCTTCAGGAAATGACAAAAAAGTAGAAAGTTTGCTAGTGTTTTCAAGACTTTCCATTTAGACATACTGCTGTACTTTGAAATTATCAGTACTCCAGCATACCAAAACGTTCATTCTGGAGTTAGAACAGAGATGTCCGCTTTATGCTGCTTTTAGCAGCTCAATTTCAGAGTAAAACACTAATGCAAAATTTTCACATCTTTGCATACACGTATGAAAAATAGAGCTCTAAAAATTTCTTTTAGACAACTTGTACTTGACATACTGGCATCCCAACCCTTAGCAAAGCAGAGCTTTCATGTAATACGTTTACCAAACAGACTGAATACTTTACAACCAAGCTTCTGTCTTCTTCCCAGCACGCGGGCTGCTGCAACAGAGCCAAGTGGTGACCACCCTACAGGAATCAGAGGCCACAACTCATACTGCCTCTAGCCTCTGTTCGCCACAAAGGAGTCTTGAACCAGCTCGTGAAATACAAAGCAGCTGTGGGCGATGCTGCTTCAGACTGCCACAGTCAGTCTTCAAGTAGAACGTCAGCAAACTGCAGCAACCATTTCTCCTTCCCTGTCCTTCTTACTTCCTAATGAATTTATCTTTGCTGAAAGGGTAGTTTCAGCAACACAGAAACACACTGTGAATTTCGGCTACATTACCAATGTGTCAGAATCATTTCAGAAGAGATCAGTTGTACATTTTGTATGCATGCTCAGAGTCCTGCATCCAATTTTCCCTGTAAGGGAAGAAAATCCACTTCTGTCTCACACAAGAATGTGGCAATTACCAAGCAGCAGAGTATTCTGGATTGGCGTAATCTCAGCCCCCACCAGTGACAAACATTCAACAGGTAAGAACAGGACTCAGGAACACTTGTCCTCTGTTACAGTCGTTCCTTCTCTTACACATCCACACCAATGACTTTTTAAAAGCATGTTCCATAAAGGTTTTCCATATGTAACTACAGATAAATTAATTAGAATAACTGTATCAATTTGATTGTCTAGAAGAGAAGTCAGTTGTATACACACAGCTGTTTCAAGGAAAAATAATGTTAAAAGTTACCATATGGTACACAATAAACCCAGGTAAGCAACTCAAACACATATAGAAGAATTCAAAAGTAGGAGTGATCAGATGTAGCACAGCAATTCACTGTGATTATGGTTGCGTATAACTTCCTCAGTCAATTCAAACAGTATCAAGCCAAGTATCAGGACGCAGATGGTCAAGAGTATATACATATCTACTACATAACTCAAAATCAGGAATTAATGGGGTTTTTTTTAGCCTTCAAAACTGCTATACGCAATAGAAGTTTATTATTTGAAAAACCCAAGCTAAATGTGATCATCAAAAGAAATTCTTCATTTTTAAAATAGCACCTGGCAGACAAAGAGTTAAACTGCCACCCACCTTACTACCTACGTAGGTATACCATATTTAGAGAAGAGCAATGCCTTTGGTTTGACATTAAGATTTTATTTCTATACCTATTCCAACTACAAATTGTATATTTCCCTAAATGTTCTAGTAAGTATTTATAGCTTACATGAAAACTAACACCAGTTCTATCAGTTCAGCTGAAGCCCCAGGGAATAAATGACAGCAATCATGATAAAATACCATGAAGCAAGCTTACTGATTACATAAAGTTTGAGAAATCTACCTTAAAAACCTCGCAGAAAAAAAATGGAATATTTTTCCCTCTTTGAACACTGTAAAAATAACAGGAATTTACATAAAATAATGTGAGAAAGGAGTCAGAAAGCTACACAAAATAAACCAAGTATATAAAAAGATACAGGCACTCCACTGACTGCAGTGACGCTCCCTGATGGCAGGGGAGCCAGCTACTGCATCCTCATTGTTCTTGCCAGCCGAAGGCATTTTGTAGATAAAACAGAAACAAAAGACAAGTTTCAGTTCTGGAAATTATTCAAGACAGGCAAAACGCTATGTCCCTCTCTAGCAGATTAATTAAAGGAACAGTATAATAGAGACCCCTGCAGCTTGTCTACGATTTTTTTTTTAAATACTTAATACGCACAAGGATTTAAGGAGTTCTGCATCGGTACTTTAAGAACCTAGGGAACACAGACAAGTAGGTTGGAGCTGTCTGTAAAAACCATAATGCAGGTCAACTTAAAATATTCCAGCCCCTATTATAATAAAAGCTCATACTAAGTATGACATTTCACAGAGAGAGCAGATAGCACAAAAGCAGCACAGTATTCCCTGTAATTAGACCATGAAGCATCCTTCCCCTGTCGCACATCTGAGGTTTTCATTCTAAGTGAAGGAGGCTGGTGGCGATTAAGGGATAAAAGAAGAACGGCATTGCAAACTGAAGGTAATGCAGGCCCTTTTTTTAAATACTGGCACTTGCATAAATGCAGACTCGAAAAATGCATGACAGATAAAGCACAGAATAAAAACACTTGTATCTATTTATAAACAAAATGCACTTCCTTCTTTGAAACTACAGGAGCCCTGCTTTTAAACTTGGGCTATTCTGCTTCTGCCATCTGTTCCGAAAGGGAAATTACCATAAATATACCTTTCAGACTTCATTAATAAATGGAGAGGTAAAATACAAGCATGAAATAATCAAACCACCTTAAGCAGAATCTGACTCAGCAGTCTGTGTAACTCCATAAATACAGTGATTGTAGGTTAAACATAATATGTACCTTGTGTAATGTTGCTGTAACAGATATGTAGTTTAACAGTAAAACAACAATTTACAAAATCATTTTCAATTTTGTTCATAACTAAACAATATGATAATTTTCAATTTAAGAATATGTTTCCTCGGTAGACTACCCATAGTACAACTACATTTAAATGCAAAGTATTTAAAGAATTATTACATTTAAAGGAGAAAACTCACAATAGCTTGATTATACTATGTGATATGTTAGGGGAAAAGAAATAGTATCTGCATTCATAGTGTTTTAATTTAAATTTCAATGAAATACAACTCCAGTAGCATACTTCAAATTACTGATAAGAAGCAAACTGCTGTTTCCCTTACCTAGATATATTGTTGAAGCTGAGGAAGAGACGCTGGAGACGGGGCAAAGTATCCGCATCTTTCTAGAAGGGAAGAGAGAGGCATGAATTCAGTAGCTGAAAGTAGCTTTAGAATCTCTGTACTTTGCCTGATTAAAATCCTTTCATTTCTACATGCTATAACCTTGCTGCAATATTGATTTCTGCTGAATGTGCAGCTCCATTTCTCCCGACTGCAGACTGCAAGGGAGTGTTTCAGTGCAGATATCTACTCTGCAGAACAAACTGCATCACTTGCAAAGCAAATGATGTTAAAGAACAGAGGATAAGGCTGCTGCTGGTTTCTGAACAGGCTTTTGGGAAATAAGCCAAGGTGCTGTCTCAGCATTTAAACTGCAGGATAAACACACTGTAAAAAACAAAAGTTGATTTTGTGACCACGCTGAAATAAGGCTTTTCAAGTGCAACACAGCGATGCAATTAGTGCTACGAAACAGCAGTGACTCCTGTGCCAGAGAATGATCTGAAGGACTCCGTCACCTCTACAGTTATAATTTACAGGAAGAAATGATCTTCCAGAATGAGTATCTGTGAATTTCATATATGTCACTAAAGATCTTCACAGAAAACCTCTAAATAGCAAATGGCTCAAATACTATCAAGGTGAAACATATCAAGAAAGATTAAACTTCATAAATGAAGTATAAATCCAAACAACACCATTCAGACTGCACACCTAAGTCTGCATCTCTGTATCCTACTAAGAAGCATACCCCAACAAACCAAACAATCCAAACACTTAACTAAAACGCAGCAACCAAATTCTTATAATGAACTTAGAGTGAAAAGTTTCCAGTTAAGTGCTACATGATAACCTTATCATGATTAAAAATTACACCTGCTTGCCCCACACACTCAGCAATAAGAAAACATAAGCTTCACCTTAAAAGAAAGAAATCAAACCATCTCCCTCAACTACTCAACTACTCCAGCAATAATATAACACTATCTTGGATATTCTTTCCATAAAATGATATATTGGTTTCTACGTTTTTGGATTTTCAGTAGTATAATACTGCAGCAAATTTTGGATTGCAATGCAGAAGTAGTGCAGCTTCCATTTTTTTCAGAGTTTCTCCTCAAAAAAGTTAAAACAAATTTAAGTAAAGAAATACACGTTTATTGTTGCGCACTGAGAAAAAGTCAACACCTATCATTAAAATAAGAAAAAGGTTTTATTTTAGGAAAGAGATGGACGTTTACTTCAGGTTTCAGGAAGCATGGCGTGTCCAAGACAATGTTATATGGACTTGACTCCAAATGACTTAAGAATCCTTCCCTAGAGGAAGGAGTTACTGCATGCTTGCTAAAATCGCTATCCAATTGAAAACAAAACCACACACCCATCTCAACAACCATTTCCTTAAAACAAACAACACAAAACCAACGAGACGAAACAAAGTTCTTCCCTGAATAGAACATCCTCTTCTGAAACATTGTTTCTGGCCAGGAAAGACTAAAATATCAAACTGAGATGTCACACAGTTCATGCCTATAAGGCACTAATTTAAATTTCATGCTGACTCTCCATTTGCGACAACACGAAGCAAGGACAAGGTATGAGCTACACCCAGGAGTGACGAGGCTGCAGCTACAAGCAAGGAAGAGAATTCTAGGTAACAGCTGATGTAGGGGGAAGATGCAGTAACAGAATCAGCAGTGAGCAGAAATGTCTCATTTTTCAAGTGTAAAACCAGGTCAAATATGGCAAGGAGCAGAACTTAGAGAAAGGAAAGGCTCGGCAGCAATAGGAGACCAACAACTAATAGAATAATAAGGGCCAGAAAAGCATGGCTATTTAAGTAGACTTACTGTATTATTTTATAAAGCATTTGTTCAAATAACCTACTTGCCATACCTCAACAACAACTCATAAACCGCAAAGCGAAGTTCCATTTTTTAGAACATAAAGACTTACAATGCTAGGTTAAAGCTTCAATTGGGAAATTCTGTTTTTAAGATCAGTATCTACTTTCTCTGCATTTGCCTCAGAAATATTTGTAAGGAGATTAAATTTAAAGATGGTTTTACTGCTTAGCTGAGCTACAGAAATTGAGATGGTTTGTTTCTAGGAAATAACCTGTATGGCAGAAAAGTTTCTAAATTTCTGTGTTAGAATCACCAAGCTACTTCAGAATCTTGCTGCCCACCTGCCGAGAACCACCATGAGCTTTGTTTCACTTCCCTGTACTAAGTATCGCAGCAAAACAAGATAAGCAACATAATAAAGGAAAACACAAGATTTCACAAATCTGAAATGCTGATACAGTTTAAACAAGTTATAGTAATAAGGCATTTTGTTAAAAACAAAGAAAAGAGAAAGAGAAAAAGGCACGAGCTTTGTTCCTTACTATAGCAGAGACTTGATTATGACGAAGGTTGAGCTCTGTGAGCGAATCCAGTCCATTAAGGTTTTCTACAATGGTTAGTAGGTTTCTGGCAAGGTTTAACACTCTCAGTTCACTCAAATGACTGATGTTTTCTATTTTAGTAATCTGTGAAAGAGGTATAATTATAAACACGCATCCTGTGTTTTATATTGATTTACTATACATATGTAGCATGTACTTTTTATTCAATAAATATGCAGTCTGCAATGATTTTATCATTATTTTTACCAGGTGATATTAAAATCTAGAGTCTTGTGGGAAAATAGGCAAAGAGTAGCCATACGACAAGGGAATTCACATTTTGTCCTTTCTGTGAAGTGCAGGCATTGAGTGCAATGTTTCATCAGGCATTACACTGATTTTTTTTTTTTATCTCAGAACCTCAGTGCTTTAAAGCACATTCAGTTCCCAGTACATTTCTCACTTGAGCTGGAAAAGTCTCAAAGTTCAGACCAAACCATACTATCCAAAAAATGCAGCACTCATAAATAAAAAAATCTTCTCAAAAGTGAACAAAACCTAAACTTTCCTGCTGTTTTTTCTCACCTCCAAACTCTTGGAAACACTCCAGCCATGAAAGTTTCACAACCTGCATGTCATCTTTGGGATTGATTTACACCCCAAGAGGTGGTGGCCAGGAAGGACCAATACTGAAATGAGACTCTAGCTTTCCTCTCAACTGCTACTACTCCCTCAGCACTAACAAAAACAAATACTTTCTGGGCTCTAGCACTATTTTTGAAAAATAAGATTAATGTTAGGCCATACCCTATTTGAGTACATTCTGCAAGTGTTGGCAGTGCTGACATTCCTTACCTTGTACAGAACTACTGTGTATGATGAAAGAGTTAACATTTTTTGTTAGTCTGATGTATTTCAGATCCCTTTAATATGATTTCTACACAAGATTTAATTGTTCACTGATAGCGTGCATTATTAACAATAGTTTTGAACACTAAAAAAAAAAAGTATTACAAGCACCTTAGAATATTTCTGTACTGAATTAAACTAATGAGGAAAGAATGAAAACTATTTAGCCAGATATTGTGTAATGGATATTACACATAAGATATTTTAGTATTTTGTTGTAAATATGTCCTATAACATGTACAAACCACATTTTTCTTGCCAGATATGTGAGCACATTCAATGTCCTCAGAAAGAACGCCGCATGCACTGAAGAGCTGGTCTGGTAAGATGACTTGCCAGAAGGTATCAGGAGGATTTACTGGATTTTGCAATAACCTGCTACATTGAATCTTATGGGTTTTATTTAATGATATCTGAGAAGCCAAACCATGAGAACAAAGACTATGGAAAAATTCTGTTCTCTATCATAACTCAGAAGTGGCAACTTATATTCCATAGTGCGTTGTAGTAATAATATTATTGTTGCCAGGCAATACCATTTAAATGGGAGCACTTTACTTACATGCTTCTTCTCATCTACTGGAGTCTAACAAACACGTTAAGTCACCTTCAGGAACTATCTGACTACAGAGGAAAACTGGAGATATCACAATCACTGATTGAAAGTTAACTCCTATCTCGAGTAAACTGTATGCAAGCACCAAATACTCAGCTCATCCTCTGCAGTGATGCAGACTGCTCACCAGATATTCTATCCTTAATACAACTCTTTGCTACAAAAGAATAGATCTGTCTTCATCTTTGATTCATTAAGACATGGCAACTTCAAAAGGCAAAGTCCACAGTCAAAACAAACCACAATATACATTAATACAAAGACTAAGAGAGCTGTAAAACAGATTACTGCTTTAATACATGTATTAATACAAACCATAGAGGATGACTCTATAAACATTAACAAACAAATCAACAAGCAGGAAGAAAATTCAACTGCCTTATTTCTCAACAAATAAATTGCCAAAATACTCTCATATTCACACAGTATACGTAGATATTCACACTACACTAGCAGTCAAAGATGCTTTTGTACATCAAAAGTGACTTGCATTTTTCAATAGTTGGAATTAAAGAAGATTTAAGTGATGCACATCAAAAAAGTGCCATTACACCTTTTATTTGAAAAAAAGAACCATCCTGAAAAATAGAAAATCGAAGCCCAGCGCTGGTTCCAGGTCATAAAACTGACTAGATCTATTGTAGGATTTTTTACTCTCCTGTGAAAACTGGGCACAGAATAATGCTACAGCAATCTAAGAAAACAGGTATATCAAGACCTTATTAAAATAAGGCAAATGCTATTTTCTGTTTTTCACTATGACTGACAAGCACGACTTTGTTTCTGCACTCTTGATTCTAACTGACCTGTATTGAACTAAAAAAACCAATCATGTATATGTTAGACAGGACACTGTTTCAGCAGAGTAATGATCAGAATCCACTACTTTGAACTATATATCAACACTTCATTTTTAATTCTACTGATCTGTTGTTTGAATTGCTATGTTCTGGGACACTGGAACACGTATTTTGAAATTCTCAAAACCAATTCTGTGGTTGAAGTCTATTCTTGACAAATTCACAATGTGGAAGAAATATTGCTTAAGATAAACTAGAAGACCAACATAAACAAAGAACCCACAAATCCAAATAAAGTTAAAAGATGGAGTCTTCTATTCACTATTAAGTGAGTACAGACCACCACCCCCCTCAGGCTTCAAAACAAGACACCAGTACACTAAGCTATCTTGAACCCACTATTTCTTCCCTTTTTCATTTCTTCAATAATGTCTTCAAAAATAACTAATAATACATATGGTAAATTGGCGTTTTAAATTTTTGATTCCTCATACATGAAAAAAGTTAATAAGAAAATATGCATATCTTTAAACTGGAAAGGAACAGAAGGGTAATTTATTAACGGAAGTGAAATTCATAGCCTTATTTGGTCATTCCTCAAAAACGCAAAAAGCAATTAATTCAATTTCCTAACATTTAGGCCCTTCATAAGTACATTTAGGATTAAAACTCTCTGAAAAACGAAAGCACTTATTATGCTCCAGAGATGTAATATTTACCTCCTGGTAGAGGATAATTTGTTACGTTCTCTGGACCAAAGCAGGCCTATTATTACGGAGCTGATCTAGCAGAAAGCAGTTGGGCACTATGCCGAAAACTCCTAGCAAAGTTCTAATTAATGTAAAGGGAGTTGTACAGACACTTCAAGGAAAATAAGATAAAATAAAAAAAAAAAATCACATCTACTTCGCAATCATTTGTAAGACTTGTGTATGATTTACATTTCATTTCCATCAGTGATTCCTCCACTTGTGCTATAAAAGTGTGCTGATCTAGTGCAGCTATATCTAGTCTGCAATATATTTATCAAAAACATAAAAACACCCTCCAACAGCAATCAGAAAAATATTATAAGTACACCAACATTTTGCCATCCCCAAACACAGTCACTCTAAGGCTCCAAGGGCAATGTCGTTATCTGTTCCTATACTGCCTCTGCGCACTGTTGGATTAATGAAATTTAAAGAAGCTACAAACTCATTGCCTCACATAAAACAATAACCGTTTATAGCTTGTCTTTTTATTTTCCTTGCCAGAGGAGTCAGTAAGACATCAAAAACTGCCAAAAAAGGAATTCAGAAAATTCACACATCGGCCTTCTATAGTCACAATAACCATATGTTGTTTTAAACAGCTCGATTATGGAGCTTATTGTATCACATGTGTTTTAAATTTATTTTACAAAAGAATACCATTTCTGGCTTGCTCTGGATACTCCATGCTGCTCCTAACATACCCATTAAACACGAATCTTCCTCTTGCATGTACTACAGCTAAAACTTCATGCAGCACTTGAAACACAAATGACAGTTTTGTCTCAAATCAGGGAAACTGAAGAGACACAAAGTACTTAAGTCCGTTCGGAAGCATTAATCATTCAAGAGATGGGACCCATTCTGCTTTTTCCTGTACAAATTTAAGTCTTCAACAGATATGTAAGGGATCTCGTTCTGTAACACCAGCAACAGTAGAAAGAACACAGCAATCAATGGGACCTTAAATTCTTCTATGACTTCTAAGACTGTGCTACCTCAACGACACCATGACTGCTTATGCTACATCACTGCTGTGTAGGTGAGTGCTATTATACTCAGTTGACTCTGCATTTTAATCACTAACTTTCCAAAAGTACAATGCTCAAACAACGTGATACAAAGATTCAAAATAACACCATACCACCTTTGATTTACTGATTTCGGTGAGCTCAAAATTTGGCACCAGTTCCCTTTCAAAAAGCAGTAGTTTCATAAAAGCCACCTGAAATGCATGATGTCTATGCAAGAAATGGAAATAATCAAATTATTGTACTGTACCTGATTCCCATGAAGATCTAAAACATCAAGATTTTTTAGGTTCTCCAGATTTGAGATCTTCTTTATTCTGAAAAATTTAAATTATGACATATATTACTTCTCATATTAAATAAAAAGTGTCTTTAATTTTCCAGCTAGTATAAAACTTAGCCATTCCTTCCCACCTACCAAGAGTAAGAGAAGAATAACGAAGTTCCAAATTATGTAAAAAAACCCTGCATGAATGACAGAGTCTGCCTTAGACTATCACCTTCTTTTCTGACAGTCAACAAGGCTATAGTGGCAGTATGTATGTGACTCTTCTAAGAGGTCGACAAGGTAAGAAACACCTGCACCACTAGAAAAGAAAGCCAACAACCAACCTATCTAGATACCTAATAATAATTTAAAAAAACCCCCAAAACTTAATTACTGGCAAAGAGTTAATTCAAAACCAGTTTAAAGAAAGACTGTAGTGACATGGGCTTTGCAGAGTTTGTTAGAAGAACACAGAACAAAAAAATCCCTGAAAGCATTTAGCAGTATTTCTTCTTCTCTTGTACAACTTCAATGTCTTAAAACTCTTCCATTCTGTACTATTTTCTCAGATTCCAAACCTAAGTTATTATATACTCAACAGCATCATCTACTGGCTGATAATATTAAACAGTACATGTACTATACATTTGCTTCTAGGATAATCAAAGTTCACAATATTTTGCTTTTGTGTTTAGACATAGTTTCTACAGGTGAGACTTTTCATACAAAAGCAATAAGCTGTAGTAACATACTGCACTGTTGAAAGTTGTCAGTTTTGAACACACACCAAATTAGGAGATACACTCTTTGTAAACTGCACAGAACTCAAGTTCATTGAACAGTTCTTCCTTTACCGAATATAAAGAAATAAGGAAACTCAACAAATTCAGAGCACAAGCCTCAGATGTGAGAGCAATCCCGCAGATACTTCTATTAAGTTATTAAAGGCTCTATTTTTAGAAAGTAATACAACTAGCAAGTGGTATCTCCCAACAGAACAGAAACTACAAATAAGCAATAAAACCTGCAATTCATCTGTCTGGTTTCTTCTGAATACAGAAATACTTTTTATAGGTTATAAAGAATCAATGAATACTCTGTGATGTGAAAAGAGATTCCACTTATCACACAATTCTACAGACACATATTTAATAGCTGATCAGAAAGAAGATTAGATGGAAACATACAAAATGCTTCAGAACTGTTGCTACAATTTATATAAGAAAGGAAATTTCTGAAGAACATTACAAGGGAAAACCATGTGCTTCCACAGCAGGAACCCTATCACTTACCCAGTGTTCAGGACCAGCTCCCTGGTCTCACAGCGAACATAACAACCTCAAAATTCCATAAGTAACAGAAACAATGACAGATCACCGTTGTTACAACGTAAAAAAGCAACGTGCTTTAAGGTAGTTTTATTATTTTTACCTGTTCTTTCCCAATAAAAGAACTCTTAGGGATCTAAGAGTCGAAAGACCACTTATTTCCTCTATCTGATTATCGTATAAATCTAAGAAAACAAGATGCTGCAGATTAGAAATATTTTGGATCCGGGTTATAAAGTTATGTTGGAAATTCAAAAGACGAAGATGATCTTCCCCATCAATAACTGGACAAACTGTGAGTTTTTGCCTGAAAGGAAAAAGAAAGAAAATAAAAAACACTTGTGAGTAATGAATCAGTAACCCACCTTCTAGTCCCACCCCGACCCTGAATCACATACTCCATAACCTTCTCACCTTTCCAGGGTCAGTCTATCACAGTTCAGTATTTTCTCTTCAGCCGTACGTTGCAGCACAGGAAACGATATTGATGAACTGCTCCCAAAACTTGTGTTATCTGTCAGAGAACCATACAGAGAATACAAGAACTACTTCTTCATAAAATCATTAACTACAGATAACAAAAGCGTATTTTTCTTTCTTAATAAGAGACTTGGTACACACAAGTGCATTTTGCCCCATTCAGTACTTAAGAGTTAGTTTTTCCTTTCATCTATACGCTCTACATCCTCTTTCCAAAGCACATCGTTACATTTCTGAGAGATTTTTAGCAACAGTTGGTTTTAAGTGGATATTTCGAAGATGCTTTTGTTTTGATTAGAATTACCCAATGTTGTTTTAAAGTAAGGTTGTATAATTGTTCCGCAGCTTCAGTATCTGAGCTTAAAAAGATATAATTTAACTTAAGACTAATTTAAAGACACAAATCAAAAGAATGTTGATGTAACTAGAAACTAAATCACCAGAACACTGAAATCCTCCCATTGAGCCACAAACAAATGCCAAGTCTTCTAAAGGTAAATTACACCAAGTAATCATTGGTATTATATTTCACTCCATTATCAAGAATTAAAGAGTCAGCCCTTTAAAACATATTTACAAATCTATGCACCTTCACCCATTTTGTTAATATGAGGGGAAAGAGGGAAGATGACTAAAAATACCTGCAAAAATAAATCAACAACTGTGTTCTGCGAGCTTTGGCTTACTAGGAAAATGATCCCCGAAAAATACTGGTCAAAAAAGATCACAAAATCTTTGGAAAAGAAAACATGAAAACTCTCTCTTTGCATCAGGGCTCTGAACAAGAAACTAATTTTGTCTGAATACATTAACGTGTTAACCATTCAATAAAATGTTACAGGAGAGAACTGGGTGGCTTCTGAGGGCATGTACAGTAGGAGCACTCGATAGACTGTAGCTCTGCAGGTAGAGGAAAGGATGCTCTTCCATGGACAGAACAAAGGGTGAAAAGAGATCGAAAAAGCCATCTGCCCTAGGCAGGGGAAAGGTAGCAGTTTCAGGATGTGATACAGCAGCCACTATATTGAATTCCTGTAGCCAATTAGAAAAAGCTGTCACGCTTACATATTTTAATCAGGCATTTCTTCACTATGCAGTTAATAACAGAAAGACACACAAGACAAACCAAACAAATACTACAGAATATCACCTTGCCTTCCCACATAGTTCTTTTCCAGATCATGCTGCAGAAGTCTATTGTGGAAAGATGACTGTTCTTTATTTATCCTGAATTCAAACTGCAACACAATATTTAAGACAAATGTTAAAGTTTTGAAATGCAAATAATGCCTTCACACAAACACTGCCCATTGAAACAACTACTGTTCTTGAGTAACTGTGCAAACACTCCAAAAAAATCAAATAATTGCTCTAATAAGGAGTACTCAGCTATTATGGTACTATGACCAGTATGTTCCACTGGTGAAAAATAAAATGAAAATATGGAGGTTGCCTGCACGTTCATGCGCACTTGACTAAATAAAGAGAGGTAATCCACTCTCTAAGGTGTATGGCAATTAGAGGAGGAAGAGAGGTATAGAGGGAAGCGTAAGAAGTCATGTATCTATAGATATATAAATAGTTCACGGGAGGCTGTGGTACATTCTCATGATTTTATTTTATGTATAGTTAACAAGGTTAACTAAATTACCAAAAGACTATTAGATACATCAGATAATACATTAAAAGTCAACATATTGAATATATAACATACGGAATGGTTGGACTGGATGATCCCGTGGGTCTCTTCCAGCCTGGTTATTCTATGACTCTATATTATGACTGAAAGGACAATTCCTATTTGAAATCACATAAATACCACCGTACCATACAGCTGCATTAATTAATAGAACTGTGAAAGAAAAGGTAATAATTACCGGTTTGCTTCTATCTGTTATTGTGGCGGTCTGGATAACCAACTGAAGGCCACAATTATTAACCTGCAAGTTGGAAGACAAAGCAATGGAATATCACATTTCTCAAAAATGGGGATGGATATGAAAGGATGAGTGGAACTTTTTTAAGCAATACAGTAAAATCAACAGTAAAACCTAACAAGAAAGGAACTATTTTGCAAAACCACAATAGAGAATACATCTCACCACTAAGTAATAACAATTTTTAGCTTAAAAATACTAACAAACACAGGGAAAGGGTGATTTTATTGAGGAGATCATCCTGGCCGTGAAGAAAACAAGAGGTTATGTTTGTGAGAACGCATTTATGAGAACGCGTAAGAAATTATCACGCATTTCTATGAAATTTTCTGTTTTTTAAAGACAAAACGCGCTGTCCTAACGGGATGGAGGAGACAAAAGGCAGCACTCGCCTCGAAGCCCCTCGACGGAACCCTCGGGAGCCGCCCGGCTGCACCCCCCCGCCCCGCGGAGGAACACCGCGCCCCCCCCAGGCCGCAGCACCTACCGCGCCGGGCGCGGGCCGCGCGCCCCTACCGGGCCGGCACTTGCTGGGCACCATGTCAGCCCGCCGGCCGCCGCCCCCGCTCCCAAATCCCTCCGCCGTCTCCGCGGCAACCGCCGCTTCCGGTCGGCGCGTGGGGAGGGAGGGGCGGGAAGGGGCCTCCCAGCACCCCCAGTGACACCCCCAGTGACACCTCCAGTGACACCCCCAGTGACACCCCCAGTGACACCCCCAGTGACACCCCCGGCTCGGGCTGGGACGGACTGGGCTCCGCAAGCCCCATCCCGCCTGGAACCGCCCCCCCCCCCCAGGGATGGGGCAGCTACCACTGCTCTGAGAAACCCGGGCCAAGGGCCTCCCCGCCCTCACAGTGAAAAAATTCTTTGTAATATTTAATGTAAACCCAAGTTGGCTCAATAGAAGGAGCCACCTGACAAACTGAAACGTCTCTCTCAAGTATCACTGAGGTGAGCTGCAGCACAACACAGCTCTCTGCTCACACTGGTCCTGACCTTGCTCTTACCCAGGGAGGCAAACAACTCCCACAATCTCAAAAACTCGTAGAACGTGGGGTTTGTGTTTTTATTTCTGCTCCCACTGACACCAATAGCCAAGACTCGTCACAAATACCGTTCCATCAGCAGAGGACAAAAGACTCAGTGATGCCTGTAAGCGTATTCCACAAACAGAATATTTCATTGCTTAAGGCGCGTTAATGAAAGAAGCCAAAGGCACTGAGGCGGAGCGGCAATCCCGTTATGGGTTGGTGCCAGCAAACCTGACTCACAAGGACTGTTTGTCACAGTGACGAGAAGAACTGGCCCCGGAGCGCAGTCTCGCTTTTTGCCAATCCAAACTTTTAAGAAGAAAGCTTTGAAGCCATACAGTGGAGTACAACTCGGATGGATTGCGCAGGCAAAGCCAGGGATCTCAAAAGTGAAGCAGAGACTTAAAGAGCCCGCGTGCACTGAGCAGCCTGGGTCCAGATAGCATTTGAAAGAAAGCTCTTCCCTGGCTGAAGAATTAACATTTACACAGTAAACTGAAATGCTTTAGATTCTAATCCCAAAAATATGAATGTTCACATCAGTTTAGTAGCCGAAACAGCCCACTGAAATACAGTGCAATAGTTTTTAAGTTCAAAATAAATCAGCAATCAGTGTTTCAGAAAAGAACCCTCCACATACGAGTAAGTTTTTATAGAATCATAGAATAACCAGGTTGGAAGAGACCCACCAGATCATCGAGTCCAACCATTCCTATCAAAATACTGGTGGAACTTTTCTGTTCTTAAGTACCGTCCAGAATGACAGAAGAGTGCTCTACAAATACAACGTATATCCAGTAATCCGTGTATGTTATCTGATAACATAGATACACTCCGTTTTGATGAATCTCCTCCTCGGTATTTAAACCACGCTTATCCCAGCATAACCCTTTTGAGTGTCTTGAAACACCCAGCTCTGGCTGGGACACAGCAGCGTGGTCCCAGGGCTGTTCAAGGAGATCACAGAATCCCTAGGTTGGAAAAGACCTTTGAGACCATCAAGCCCAACCGTACCCGTCCACTAGGAGATCAGATCTCTGAGCAAATCATCTCACCTTCTCTCAAACCCCTCCAGGGATGGGGACTCCAGTACCTCCCTGGGCAGCCCTCCCAGGGCTTGAGAACTCTTCCAGTGAAGAAATTGTTCCTGATCAAAGACTCATAGAATCACCAGGTTGGAAAAGACCACTTGGATCACCGAGTCCAACCATCCCCATCTACTCCTAAACCGTGTCCCTGAGCACCCGGTCTCGATGTCCACTCTGAGCGTGCCCTGGCGCAGCTCGAGTCCCATCGTCTGGGAGAAAGAGCCTCGGGAGCCGAGCCCAGCGCCCGCCCCGCTCCATCCTCCCTGCCGGGAGCTGCAGAGAGCCACGAGGCTCCTCGCAGCCTCTTTTTCTCCAGGCTGAGCGGCCCCTTCTTCTCCCAAAAAGCCGCGATGCGAAGGCGGCCGCTGCCCGGCGAGGAGCCGCGGGTGTCCTGCTGAACGAACCCCCTGGTCCGCGAGCACGAAGGGGTCAGCGCGGCCGGGGGAGGGACCGGCCCTGCCGGCGGGGGAGGGAGCGGCGGCCGCGGGCGGCCCGGGCCGAGCCTCGCAGCGCCATGGCCCGGCGGGGCCCGGCCGCCATCCGCCTCTCCGGGGACGGCGACGGCGAGGGGGACGCGGGGCGCTGCGGGCGCGACAGGTGAGACCGCGGGGCTGGGGGCGGGCAAGGACAACCGGGATCCAAGCATCCCCCCGGGAATCACAGAATCACCAGGCTGGAAGAGACCCACCGAATCACCGAGTCCAACCCTTCCCAGCAATCACTAACCCGTGTCCCTCAGCGCCTCGTCCACCCGTCCCTTAAACCCCTCCAGGGAAGGGGACTCAACCCCCTCCCTGGGCAGCCTCTGCCAGGGACCAGTGACCCTTTCTGTGAAAAATCTTTTTCTGATGTCCAGCCTGAACCTCCCCTGGCGGAGCTTGAGGCCATTCCCTCTCGTCCTGTCCCCTGTCACCTGGGAGAAGAGCCCAGCTCCCTCCTCTCCACAACCTCCTTTCAGGTAGTTGGAGAGAGCAATGAGGTCTCCCCTCAGCCTCCTCTTCTCCAGGCTAAACACCCCCAGCTCTCTCAGCCGCTCCTCATCAGGCCTGTTCTCCAGCCCCTTCACCAGCTTCGTTGCTCTTCTCTGGACTCGCTCCAGAGCCTCAACATCCTTCTTGTGGTGAGGGGCCCAGAACTGAACAACCGGGATCTGAGCATCCCCCCGGGAAGGGCCAGCTGGCATCTGCAGCCTCTCAGAGCAGGACGTGGGTTCCCAGTCTGTAGTTCCTCCCTGCCATCCTAATCTTCCTGCCTTTGATGGAACAGGGGTGAGGACGGTGGCAGCGGTGACACCGAAAATGTGGGTAAATCCACTCCTTTTGGAGGTTCAGAAAGCAAGTGCCCTTTCTCTGGGCTGGACAACATGAGGAGTGATCTCCATCATAGAATCAGAGTAGTTTGGGTTGGAAGAGTTGGGTTGGGATAAAGATTATCTAGTTCCAACGCCTCTGCCATGACTGAACACAGGGCATTCTCATCTCTGTGTCTGGAAGACGCTGTCTGAACAAAAACATGTTATCAAAGGGACATTCTAAAGTAGTGTTTTTAGTTTAAAACCTAAAATCTACTCTCTGTGCAGATGTGTTTAGCTTCTTGTGTGACTAATAGCCAGATGAGTCACTATGTTAAAAGGTTGTTTTTCAGTCTGTCCTATCTGTTTCGGCAAGCACATCCCTCAGGAAGCTCTGAATAAAGAAAGAAGTACATGAAAGTTGTGAATTACTAGTGGTCACTTTATTAATGTTGACTGACAGTGCTTATCAATGACCTTTGTAGTAGAGCTGACACCTTAGAGGTACTAGCAGTTGATCATTACTATGAATTACTATTACACCGTTTGCCTCAATGCTAGGTAACAATTTCAGTGGTTGTTTGTATTTCAGCAACGAGCGTAGAGCTGTAACTGTATATGGAATGAAGTTTATCTCAAATCCATAGTTGCAGTACCTTATCTTTGGGATAGGACGTTTGGTAGTGCTCCATTTTGCACAGACACCTAGACAATGTGATGGGAAATGACAGCGTCTTCTTAGCAGCCTGCATATGTTTGCATATACAGCTGTTCCTGATGTCCATGAGCTGCTACTACATCAAAGTCCTTAATCTCCAACATACCTCCAGTTTAAGCCCTTTGGTAACTGCTATTGGCATTCTGGAAGTGACCTTTCAAAGGTTCAATAGTCCTGTTAGTCTTTCTTACTAATTGGATACTGTACTGTCTCTTGCATTCATGCAGTTACAAGGCTTGAGAAATCATGGTTTTGTCAAGTTGGAATATTTTGGTATGTGATGCTACTCATTAAAGATATAGATGTCAAGCCTGTGCTTAACAGCTTCATGCTGAAAAATAAACCACTGTCACTGGAAGAACTCCATGTAACACCAAGCGCCTGTACACCTGCATTTCCTGTTTCAGTGTAGGATTTGAGTTGGCAGAGTGTTTTCAAGATCCTAGTGTAAATGTCTCGTTGTTCTACACTGAGATCAGCTTTTGGAATGAGCTCAGGAACTGGGCTCCTTATGCTGACTGGAAAGCTTCACCCTCTGAGCTGGCCGCCTACCTCAGACGGGAAGGGCGATACCTGTTCAGTGCTGATGTGTACAGTAAGCTGGAATTGGCACTACTGTTATGTGTTTTCATTTTGAAAGACTGATTGAATTCATTCAAGTAAGATGAGGATCTATTAACAGCATGATTTAACTGTTTTCCAGTGGTGGGGAAAATGATGATGACGACTGTGACCAGAACTGGAAACCACCAGAAAATGACCTGATCCAGAAGTTAGTTGCACAGATTGAATATTACTTCTCAGACGAGAACCTCGAGAAAGACGCCTTCCTTCTAAAGCATGTTAGAAGAAATAAAATGGGCTACGTCAGTGTTAAACTCCTCACTTCTTTCAAGAAGGTAAGCTGACTTTTTAATACTGGAAGTTCCTTGGGTAAGCCCGATCAATCTAAACACATTAGGAGAGATGAGATGAATTTATTTTACAGAGATAGCTTTACAGTTGTCGTCTTTATCTGCCTCTCTCAAGGGCTGATGCAGTTTTGATGTGACGGCTACGCTTGTTCTCATCCAGAACTTCAACTGCTGAAGGCGTTCATGATTGGCTAGGGGAATCATAGGCTTTAAAGCAACCGTGCTTTTATGTTACCATTCTGGGAGTGAGCAGGGCATAGGAAACAGGACAGTGGATAAAACTAATTTCTAGATCAGCTGCTCACAAGGGGCTAAGTAATCCTGGTGAAGTTACTCTTGTCTTTGAGAAGGGATGATGAAACTGACCCTTTCAAATGTATGGAGATGCAAAAATTTAGAGTACTAGAAAGTACCTGGTAACTGAAGTCACTTACAGGTGAGGTGTTTTTTTGTTTTACATTAGGAACTCCTATGTAAGTATGTGTATGTAAAGATTTCTAAAATTACGTTAGAAACACTTTGTCAAGATTCTACATCTGACTTTTACAGAACTATTCAGTCTCAAGGTGCCCCAGTTTCTTCTGCCTGCTTCAAACAGATTATACTGATAAAAGATAAACTCTTCAAAACAGTCTTAAAAAACAGTGGAGAAGTTTGGGGTTTTCTTTAAACTGAGATTTTTGAAGGAGGACGAAAATGAGTTCAATAATATGAAGTCCTAAACTTGGCAAGACTACTTGTTTGCCAAATTTAACAAAATAAAACCCACAGAACATGCCTTGTGGTCATGGTTCAGACCTAGATATGGAATGACCCAATACCCCTTGAACAGGTTTTAAGATAAAATAATGATTTCCAGTTTGAGATTTACCATCTGTTCCTATTTCCAGCAGATTCAACAGGACATGAGCTGTACAGATCACCAGTGCCCATTATAGCAGAAAAACCATAACTTTTTCACTCAAGTTTGCTACATGAAACTTAAATCCAGGTTTCCAGGCTGGAGCCTGCATCTGCCTTACACTTTCTGTGCTAAGTTTGAGTGGGTTTGCTCAGTTGTGTTGCTTAACCTGTCTCTGTCTTCAAGGTGAAACACCTTACCCGTGACTGGAGAACCACAGCCTATGCACTGAAGTACTCGGACACACTTGAGCTCAGTGACGACAACAAAAAAGTTAGAAGAAATACTCCAGTTCCAGTGCTTCCAAGTGAAAACCTCCCTACCAGGATGTTACTGGTGTACGATATCCACATGATTTCTGAGCTGCAGGCTCCTAACAAACAACAAGAAAATGGATGCTTGCAAGAAAGGATAATGGAGCATCTCCTCAAAGCCTTTGTAACTTTTGGTGCAATAGCATCAGTTCGTATCCTTAAGCCTGGTAGGGATTTACCACCCGATATTAGGAGGGTCAGCAATCGGTACACCCAGCTGGGAACTCAGGAATGTGCAATTGTAGAATTTGAAGAAGTAGATGCTGCCGTACGTGCTCATGACTCCATGTGTGCTGAAGAGACTGGCATGAAAGTTGTCTTAATAGGCATGAAACCTCCAAAGAAAAAAGTTCCCAAAGACAAGAACCGTGATGAAGATACCAGCAAGAGTCTTAAGAAGGCTAAATCCCTTAATAAGAGAGTGGAGGAGCTGCAGTTTGTTGGTGAGGAATCTTCAGCAAACAGCTCTTCTGACCCAGAGAGTAACCCTACATCACCACTGTCAGGACGCAGAACTACTGCAATGAATACTAAGAGCAATTTGAGCTCTGTCATTCACCCAACCAACCATTTGAGTCCTAACGTGTCACCCAGATCAAGTCCTTGGAACAGTCCATCTTCACTAAGAAAAGTAACCAAGAAGTCTCCGCTGGCTGAAGACAGCAAGCTTAACCCAAGCGCTAGCCCTGAAATTCCAAGGCAAGGTACAGAGTATTCCTCAGATAGCAGTATCACACCTTCCGGTAGCCCCTGGGTCCAGAGAAGAAAAGCTCAAACTGTAACACAAGAGAAGAGTCCCAGCAGCAGCCCCATGTTGGCTCGGAAAATACAAAACGCAGATGGTCTGCCTGTAGGGGTGCTGCGGCTGCCTAAAGGTCCTGATGGCACCAAAGGATTCCACAGTGGATGTGAAAGAAGGAAGGATACAAAGAATGAATAAATTGTGCTTTAAAAACAATTTCACACGTCAATCATCTGCTTTTGTTCAAGCCTGTTAAAAAAATTGTCACTTGAGTGACTCAGTTGGTATTTAATTTTTAAAGTATTTGTGTATTCATGTTACAGAGTCACAGAGTAGCTGAGGTTGGAAGCCATCTCTGGAGATTGACCAGTCCACCTCCTTTGCTCAAGCAGGGTCTGCTACAGCAGGTTACTTAGGGTTCTGAATATCTGCAAGGACAGAGAATCCCCAGCCTCTCTGGGCAATGTGCTCCCACCTTCAGCCATCCCTCCAGGAAAAAAAGTGTTTCCTTACCTTCAGGTGGAATTCCCTGTGTTTCAGTTTGTGTCTCTTTTCCTGGTCCTGTGTTGCTGAGAAGAGCCTGACTCCATCTTCTTTACTCCTCCCCATCAGGTATTTAAAAACACTGATGAGATCTGCCCCCCGAGCCTTCTCTTCTCCAGCCTAAACAGCTCCAGCTCTGCAGGCCTCTCACAGGACCAATGCTCCAGTCCCTTAATCATCTTATGCACTTATCTAACATAACGCCCTTATCTGTATTATTATCTTTTTATTGTATTAGTTTGAAATGCCTAAATATTGAAGCCGGCATATAAATCATTAATGTAAATGCATTATTTGCAAAGCAACGATCCTGAAGAGCAGCGCGTAAACAAGTAAGAGTTTAGCGGCTGTATAAAGATAAGCTCTGGTGTGGTACCAGCTTAATCATAACGAAAAGAGGTTTTGAAGACTTTCTGTGTTTGTCTCAAAAGGGACTCTGAGCAAGTTACTCTACAGTGAGCAGTGGTGCTCTGCTTGCACACATCTCCAAAGACAACATCGTTTACTTAGGACCAAAGCGTGTGTTTTCATGTGATGTGAATAAAGATGCTGAGCACTGAAGACTGTTCTGTAAGGATTATCTCATATAATTGGATGGAAATAAATGAAAATATTAACTCCTCCTAGATTTACTTTGTTTACTTTAAAAATAAGTTGAGCTGCACCTGAGTAGATAATTAAATCTCACCTTATACCGTAGGAAATTCTAGCAATAGTTACTTGTAATTTCCACTGCACTAAGGGAAAAAGAAAAAAAGGTCCGTGCTCCATTGCAGATGGTTACTTCAGTGGTGATGCTTCATGCCAACTGTATGCAACAGTCTCTTTTTATACAATATTACAAACTAAACAAGGTTTATCTCGCTATTCACTCTGAATTTAACAAGCAGGCTCAGCAAGAAGGGCTGAAAATAAACCGTAATCCTACCTGAAATCAAAGAAGGAACCTCTGTAGTTTTATTACAAGCTATACTCCTGAAAACCAGCCCAGCTATAGCAAAAAGGTGAGGTTTCAGCTTCTAGTATACAGCTTGGGAACTGTACACAATAAAGTTCTAATGGGATGATTCCTCATTCCAAAACTTCACATCCTTTCCAACTTTCATTTCACTCTGCACATAACACGTCTGCAGTGTAAATAACTGCAGTAACACACAGTTAGAAACCAATTTACAGAACGCTCAGTTTCTTGTGTATCATCCTTTAGCCACACAAATATATTCCTGGTTCTTTTGCTTCACACAAATGGAATCCTTCAAGTCACCTCCTGACTTCCACTACCAGCAGAGACTGTAAATACTGTTACAGGCAAAGCAGGGTGTTTTTTTTTAAATCAGCAACAGATCAAGTACCTCAGTGGCAGGGTAATTACAGAGCCTTCAGAAGAGTGATTCCATAACTAGATGTGATAGTCTTGTCATGGTGAAAACCTCTAAAACACTGTATGATCACAGGAAAAAAGGAAGTTGAAAATAGCAGCATTTACCAGGACTATGCTCTCTGAACTCTTAAAAGTAAGACTTACTTCTGTGTAACACTAAGTTTGAAGCTCAGAATCTCATCAGATACTAATTACGAGTCTTACTTAGCTTTAGAAAGTTTTATACTTGACAGATAAAATGAACACTGAGGGTGACTCCTTGGTATATAAACAGAAGTCGACAGTTTTTCTTTCCTAATAAACCAAACACTGTGTTACTGAAGAGTGATTAGAAGGCCCTAACCTATAAAAATGTTATAAAACTTACATTACACGAGAATGCCATCTCCCTGGAGCGCAGGCCCGCTTATCCCAACACTGAGATACATGCAACTGTAACATCCCAGAAAGCTGCTCACCCTGTCCTTAGAGAGCTTCCTCACTGAAAAAGGAAAAATTTACCACAGCCGTTAGTTTTGTAGAAAGAAAAACAGGAAAACACGACCAAGCAGCAAGTGATAATGCAATTCGATCAAACAACGATGACAACATGATCAGTGAAAATATTTGGGAAGTAACTTAAAGTACTGTTTGTAAGTAAAAAGTCAGCATGAGGTCTTATTCCGAGCTCAGATAAGAATATATACAACCACAGTCCTGCTTCACATAATTTCCCCCATCTCCAAAAGGATTGTTTTCTGCTTGGAAAATGCTCTCTAGAAACCTCAGGTAGCCACACTCCCACACCTACTGCTTCACTATCCTCCCCTAGTTTTTTTCTGTTTGTTTCTTGTTGCCACTTTGCAGCCAGACTAACTACTTGATGCTGATTTTATTAAAAAAAGACCAAAACAGAAGTCATGAACAGCTTTTGTAGAACAGGTCTGCTCGGGGAGCTTGGCCTCACCAAACCCTGCAGCAGGTTACACGTGCATCTCCTCTGCAGATCCCACACACACACACGCATGTATATTTAAGTAGTGGGTTTGAAAACATGGAGGTTGAAGCTGCTTTTATTGCATTTTTATAGAAAACAAACAGTAATTCTAAACAGCATTTTAAGAATCGGACCATTTCCCCCAAGCAGCTCACAGTTTGCCAAGGCAGCCAAAATTCTTAGCTTTGTCTAAATACTCCCTGTGCTGACGGCCCCAACGGGCACCACAACATACGCCACACGATCCACAGTGGGCTGCAGTCATCCATGTGCACCAACAGAATGAGAGGTTTTATTTAATTCTTTTGAAACACTTCATCCTCCATGAGTTTGTTTCTGTCTTCACACATTTAATCAATAGCTCAAAGCCTTTTTTTTTTGAAAAAAATAACACAAAACACAAAATATATATAATCATCCAAACTGCTTGGCATCACGTTGCCAACAAACATTTAAAAACCTTTAAGCTCTGCCCTAAATTTGTTCTGGCTCTCAGACGTTTGTAGTATGATGACACCTTTCAACTATTCTTAAAAAATGTCCTATCAACTGAAGAGAAACTGTGTGACGACACATTTGTAGTTTCAGTCATTAGTTGAGAGCCCTTCCCAGCTACGGAAGAACGTTTACTTGTGTCCCCACTACTGAAGGATGCATCTCTGTCATCTTCAGTTTGCACAGGCACAGTTTATGGTCTGGATTTATAAACCTGAAGTCTGAAAAAAGCCAAGGATTCAGTAAAAAAAGCTTACTAACTAAGCTACACACCCAAGCTGTTGAGAGCAACAGTTTGATTAATCAAACAGAGTTGGCTTCAGTTTACACCACTGCTCTCTTAGCTTTGATTTTACTACACTTGAAGCAAAGATATGGTTGATTGATTCATAGGAAAGATCCCACATCTCTGATTGAGTCAGATTAAATGTTTTTGCAACCAGCTCATATTCTTGTGACAGATCAGTTGCAAAGACGCCTTTATCGTCAGTCTGGAGTTAAATTGGAAGAAAAGAAAAGAAAAGAAAAGAAGTTTCGATTAGTTCCCGTATTTTAAAAAGGGTTTTTTCTACACATTACAATCCAGTTCTATCTTGCTGTTTCACATTTTATTCCACAATTCTTTCATCTGTTGGTAATTATTTCATACTTTATTTACCCTATATTCACTCAAAATTAATAAATTACTCAAACACAATGAAACTTCTTAAAGTGATAGCACAATTTATCAAGAAAATAGTATTTCCTATTTAAATATCTAGAAAGATGGCTATCAAATGATGCCTACATGCAAGCTATGTGAGTACATGCACATCTCCATCTTCCTCATATGCCCTTCCTCAGATCTGGGAACTAGAGCAGAGTCTGTTTTCCTGCGTCTCCAGGGAAGAAACTGCCTCACCCTCCACACTTAGCATCAACCTGAATGGTCTCACACCAGTTTTGCTCTTAGCCCCAACACACGGTTCAAATGAAAAAACTTACACAAAGCACTGTGGGGTGGCCCAGGCTGTACCAGTACCCAAAGTGGTGTTTGTCACAGGAGGGCACTGTCTGAGTTTTGATGTTTGAGGTCATGCAGAGTTCTAAGGGTAAAAAGAAGAAACAAGGATATATGTGAAAACAAAGGCCACGTCATGTTTTTGATGCATTAATTGACTTACTTCTGTTCCTGAATTAAAATTGGCTATTGTCGTTTCCTTAATTCTCTGTCCTTCAAAGGTTTGGTAGCATGTTCTGAGGGCAGTTTGGTAACCAATTACTTTTTAACTACTGGCTAAGCATAAAATGTAGGGCGCTAACAAACCAGACAAAGAAAGACCACATAGCCTTGCACAGTAACTAGAAGTTAAAATTTTGTTTTCATCTGAGACACCAATTGTCTCCTGCTGTCACAACTATGTCAAAACAACAAAAATATTCCCAGCGTACCCTTATAGGCAAGTCTCTCTCACAATGCCATGTTTTTCTAAGTCACCTTTGGTCAAATACAATCAGATTTACCAGCTCACTAGTACATGTGATCTTCTGAAATCTAGACATCACCAAGTAACTGTCCTAAATTTTTTTTTCTTACCAATAGGTATCTCATTCTGTTGAACAAGTTGCACCAACTCTTCTGAACCTGCGCTTGCAGAGTTGAGAAATGTTCCATGTCCAATTCTGTCCGGAGGTAGGCCCAGGAGAATTTTGGTCTCCTCTTCTTGGTATGGAATCTAGAAAGGACAGATTTTACATTCTGTCAAGGACGCATAAAATGGCACATTGAATAATTACAACAGACTTCAAGTTCTATTTCCACAGCGTCTCTCGTCCAAAAGAAAGTGTCATTATGACTAAATATCTACATTACTACCCTGTAAAGAAAGAATAAAATACCAGGAAGACAACGGTGCATTTCTTGGAATATTACTAATTTTCAGATTCACACCTAACCCCCCAACAGATATAGTGCAGTAAGAAATAATTTGAATCAGAACAGCTTGTTGAAGATTTCTTCTCTCTTGTGAAAAGTCCCCAACCTATTACTACATTGGTCTGAGAAGTTCAAAATGCACAGAAGTTAATTTTAGCTTCATCAAAGTTTTTATAAAATAGGAATTACAGAGAAGGATCAAAATAAAGAAAACGTTTACCTCTGAAAGATGCAATGCCAGCTTTAGACCTGCTTTTTTTGCTTCTGAGAGCGGCTCCAAAAAATCTTGACCATGTCCTGCCTTGAAGACAGAAACATATCATCATCTACAGCTTGTTTTACAAATCTCCTATTACAATAATTAAGAAGTCTAGCAGTATCAAAATACTTAATTCAAATACAGTTACAATGAATTATTTTTCTTTTCCCATTACTTCAGTTTCGAATTCAGCATATCACAGTATGTTCTGCTCCACGGGCATGACAGACACATTGGTCCAACATCAGTGTGGGGCATCTTCTGGACTACAGACAAGGCAATTGTCTTGATTTTGACACCTTTTTTACAACTATCACCTGGAGCTATTTAATTTCAGCTTGACAGCTATCCTCAAACATTTCTCCTTTCTTAATGCGCAATAAGCGTTTGGTGTATCTAAACAAAATTTAACCTAGTGTGAACTCACAGTATTATTTAACTTGCTGCAACCCAGTCAGTCTGACAGGGACAATTTAGTGATGGGCACTCCCCAGACAAACACTACTTTTCAGTGGCTTCTTCTTTTATGTCATATATTCACCTATTGATTCTTTGTTCGAGTATTTGTCCCTTACAGCAACAGGGATTAACCTAGTATCAAGATTACGAGCAATTCATTCAAACTAGCAACAAACAGCACAAAAATGCCTAAGAACAAAGTATTAGAACCCCTTGCTGTTACAAAATATTATGTTTATCTTCAAGAATAGACAAAACTTACAGTGGGATCGCCACTGAGGTCAACTCCTACTACAATTCCATCACTGGAAAGAAGGAACTCTTCAGCAAGTTTAACAGTCTGCTTAGCAACTGCCGGGCCACTTTTTCTATTTATTGCTATTAACAATCTGGGATAGAAACATACATATTAAGTTAAATACAAGCTGTGATTTCAGGAGACTAAGAGATGTATTACCAACAAAAATGGCACTTCACACCCTTTCCTGCTGAGTATAAGGAGTAGGTACAGGAAACTGTAGAAGGACTGCAGGTACCAAAGTGCAGAGGGACATAAATCAGATAACTACGTTAGCCTAGGAAATGTAATAGCCATGGTGAGAGGGAGGGCAGAGAACTGTATGCTGCTCATTTGCTGCCTGCACGACCAGGCAAGCAACCTCTCAAAGGTGCACACATGAAGAATGAGAACTCTCCAGCTTCCACAAAGAAATCTAGCAAGGGTTGCTACTGAGAGTATGAGAGACAGGCAAGGAGACTGCCCCCAAGCAACCCCTGACACCTACTGAAACTTGTCGGCTGGTTAGGACTACCTCACCTTTACAGCAGGTTGCTTGTACAATTCATCAAGCAAAATCTTTGCAATTAATCCAGGCTAGTGAAAAACATCTCTTTAATGAGATTAGAGCTGAAAAACTTTAGCCAGCTTCCTTTTCTATCAGTAAAAAAGAAGATAACTAGAAAGTTTCCATACGAGTTATCTGTTTCCAAATAATCTCGTTTAAGCACAATTTTGTCTCCTACAATGATGGTTTGTAAACCTCTCTGCAAACCATGACCAAGCATCAGACTACAGAAACCCTTGAAACAGAGGTACTTCATGTGCTTTATTTACCTTACATCTATATCCAAGCCTTCTTCTTTACACTGTTTTATACCCTCAAGTACAGTTTCAACATACATCCTTTTGGTCATACCTACAAACACAATTGGAATAAACATATTTTATTTAATTTTATTACGTCATAGACACAACTCTCTAGCCTCATAAGTTTCATTTTGCACCTTTGATTTTATCCCATAGTCTTCTAATCTATATAGTTCTAATACCATAGTCATACTAAAGCGAATAACCCAAATTCTTGGGTAGCAGATTTATAACCAACAGATTTTTGTCCTCAAAAAATTCAAAGTAAACTGACATCTTTTTACATGGTTAAATCTTTGCTTTTATATTGAAAGTATATTTTTACTGACCCAACTCAATTTGACTTCCGTTATTATTAATATAGTCAATCTTACCTAAGTTTTATAGCACACCAGACTTATAAAATAAAAAATAGAACAGACTGTACCGGTGGACTTCTCTTCTCTAGGAGTGCTCCTCAATTCCAGATACTTGACACCATCATCAGCAAATTCCTTAATAACATCTTTAGTTATCTGATGAAGAAACAGTATATTCAACATCAGGAAAGTAATGCTTATAATTGATTCTATTTTCTTTTACAGCTAGAAGACTCCTCTATCTTTGGGTGTGAAGCACTTGCAAAACTTTCAGGCCCTTCATGATTTTAGGGCTCTCCATCTCGGGAAGCGTTACCCCCCAGAGGGCACCTCCAGTTCCCTCAGTGATACCAGAGAGAGTTAGGACAAA
Organism: Phaenicophaeus curvirostris; assembly: GCF_032191515.1. Lineage (NCBI taxonomy): Eukaryota > Metazoa > Chordata > Aves > Cuculiformes > Cuculidae > Phaenicophaeus > Phaenicophaeus curvirostris. The sequence goes on from NC_091403.1 coordinate 1,200,439, forward strand.
TTAAAATCAATTTGTCTGAACAAGAACACCCTCAGCTGGTGCAGTCCTAACCCTTTCCACAGCCACTGTGCCTCTCTGCAAATTTAACAGCCTGCCTAGAAGCCCCTTTGCAGGGGAAAGAAGAGGACACTACACCACTACACGCACTTTCTTTCACTCCCTATTTTGACCACGCAACAGTTCTCCTTGACAGTTTCTACTCTGAAGTGAAACAGGCAATTTATTTCAGCAGTTCTGGCACGTAATAAACCAAAGGAGAAATAGGAGACTACAGTTGGTCAAAGTTTTGGTAACAACGAAGAGGCATCACATTTTTCAGACATTATTAGTCCAAGTATCTGAGTGTTCACCACATCAGAAGCTCATTGCTTTAACAACAATCAAATGTAAAAGCTATATAAAACTCTGTGTTTCTAACTTAATATGTTTTACAGTAATAATTCTGACCTCCATTTGAAGGGACCATTGTTGATATTGTAACTTGGAACCCAATACTGTTAATCCAACTAATTTTGACTTTTTGTATTGCTTGCTTGTTTTAAGCAAACTTTTAATTAACTTACCAGTAAAATATCTTCAGTCCGAGTTGTAATCTGGTAGATGAACTGGAACATTTGAAAACACCTAACATAAAAAGTTAAAAAATTGGACAAATTAGTACTAAAAAAAAAAAGAAACTTGCACTTGGAAAACATGCACTCTCTATGCTCAATTAACCAGGTTGCAGCTTGAAACACACAGACCTTCTGAATGGCCATTTCTGAGTTTAGATGCAAACAATGCATTTGCAACAGAAATTATTGCTGTTATTACCATAAAGCCTTTTTTAAGCACAAAGGAAAACCTGGTTTCCAAAAAAAGGAAACTACACGAGTCAATTTTCTCTGAAGGGCATATGCTACAGGTGAAAATATTCAATCCTTTAAAGAAGGAATTAATCAACATGAAATTACTATTTAGTTGCAAACATCTAAGAGGTTATTGTATAGACAAGAGTAGCAAAAAATCTAACCAATTACACTGTAAAATTTTAACATGTATTTTCTGCAGTCAGTGAATAAAGCCACATATTTCTCTGTTCTGAACTTAAAAGACCCTCAGTAAATGTTCCTCACAGACACGTGTATACTCACTCATCCAAGGTTCTTTTCTTTCCTTTGTCGATCGCAGTCATTCCATTCTGGATCTGAAGGTGTGGCTTCTGGACCATAAGCTTCCTCATAGTGGCAGAACTGATGGAGCCGTTCAAATGAGCATGAAGTTCCTACAGGAAAAAACAAACCTACGGATCTGTGCCTGCTGGAAAGAACGACTTCTACACCTTGTTGCTGCTCTTGTGCCCCACATCGTTTCACTCCGAATTTGAAAATAAAATCACAGTTATCTCTATGTTTGGCTAGTAATAGTATCCTCATGTTTTTGGATGTGTTCAACCAAGACTGTCCTAGTTGCTCCTTCTCAGTGGGAGCCCAGCTGGCTCAGGAAAGAGCTCCCCAACTAACTGCCTGAGCAGTGCAACTAGAGGTGAGGAGGAAGCCAACAGCTGCCTCAGTATTAAGAAAAGTATAGTAAGGATTCACGAACTCTTTCCCCATCCACTGCAAGTTAAACTTATGTGTGCACTGTTAAAAATATCATCTGTACATACACTCACCTTTCCTTTTTTGTACTTAAAAGCTTGTACTTACAGCAGAAATCCAGCAAGGTGCTACCTCCACCCACTGAGAGCGACCGGAGTTATTGCCTTCCTTTATCCAAGGGCGCTTCCTGCCTGACCTTCTCTTGACAATCGGCCTTTGGTGTCCAAACCTGTGATCCCCAGCTCTATTCCTCACCCCACCTCTGCTCCTTCTCATGATCTCTGGTCTGCTGATGCATGGAACAGGTTCCTAGTGCCCTTCCAACTCATCCAAAATCTGTCTGGAAAGCCTCTGCTTCATTACCTACTCCCTCGCCCCCCCAGAACGCACTCCTCCCCTCTGAGAAAAGAAGAACTGGAGAAGTATTTCTTCCAGTCTTTAACTGGAAAACATGTTGAAACTGTAACTCTTCAAAGATTTTAAATTTTGTGAAGTATTATATTTCAGATTCCTATTTTAAAGCATGAAGTTTACAAGCAGAGGGAAAGGGGTCAGATCATCCTAAACTGTGAGGGTGCCCAACTCCAAGTGATGACCAAGAGCCATGGATGCTTCCCACTTCTGGAAATCAAGCCAGGTATGTACTGCTACATGCAATTTTTCAGTCTTACAAGTGAAATACCCCACAGAACTCAGTCAGGCATTAAACATAAGCCCTCAAAAGCACCTTATTGAAAAGCGTTATAGGAACAGCGGGGCGGTGGGGCGTGATGCGGGTTTGGCTGTGCCCCTCGGCACCTACCGCGGGAGCTCTCTGCTGGAACGCGTCCCACTTGCCATCTCCCCAAGAGCAGAACGGCAACAGCGATAAAAGCGCAGCAACTCGTACCAGCAACAGCACAGACACAGAAAGCGAGGCACGCCCTTGGGGACGCGGAAAATAACCCGTTATCTGCGGCAGCCTCGCAGGGCTCGCCCTGGGGAAAACAGGGCAGAGAAGGGAAATGGAAACCAGGCGAGATTGGCTTGAGCGGAGGGAGATCGGCCACCGAGAGCCCCGAACGAGCCGCATGGGCCAGCGGCCTCCGCGGGGCCAGCAGCGCCCGGGAAGTGTGGCTGAGAGGGGCCCCGAGCAGCACCAGCCGGCCGGCCCTCCTGCCTGGCTGTCTGCCGTCCCGTTTCTGTCTGTCCATCCATCTCTCATCCCGCTCCTGTCTGTCCGTCCGTCCGTCAAGCTCTCATCCCGCTCCTGTCTGTCCGTCCGTCTGTCAAGCTCTCATCCCGCTCCTGTCTGTCCGTCCGTCCATCAAGCTCTCATCCCGCTCCTGTCTGTCCGTCCGTCCGTCAAGCTCTCATCCCGCTCCTGTCTGTCCGTCCGTCTGTCAAGCTCTCATCCCGCTCCTGTCCACCCATCTGTCTCCTGTCCCACTCCTGTCCGTCCGTCAATCTCTTGTCCCACTCCTGTCTGTCCATCCGTCTGTCTCGTCTCACTTCTGTCTGTCCGTCTGTCCCTTGTCCCACTCCTGTTTGTCCATCTGTCTGTCCTTCGTCCCACTCCTGTCCCTCCATCCACCCGTCCGTCTCTAGTCTCACTCCTGTCCGTCCGTCCGTCTCTCGTCCCCCTGCCGCCTCCCCCGCTGCCCGCTCCCCGCTCACCGCTTTGGGCAGGCGCCGGTAGAAGCCGGGCTGCGGCGCGCGCGGGGCGGCCATGGCGGGGCCGGGAGGGGAGGGGAGGGGAGGCGGGGCGGCCATGGCTGGGCCGGGAGGGGAGGCGGGGCGGGGCGGATCCAGCCGCGGGGCCTTGGAGCACTAGCTCGGTCCTCAGGGCTGGGCGAGGCGATCCCCATCGAACGTGTGCTCGACAGCTCCTGTCTGGGGCAGGACAGATTCCCGCTGACGGGCACGGGATCAATCCTCCCAGAAATCTAATCGTGTTCTGTTCCTCTCCAAGGACTCATTTTAATGTTCTTATGAACTTGGGGGCAGCCCGAGCCCTCGCTAACGGGGAGCTGGCCCCGGCCCTGCCCTCGCCTCGGGGACGGGGAGAGGCTGCAGGCAGAGGGGGAGCAGAGAGACCCCTGCCCGGCACAGACCGGGCTGGACACGGGGCGTTCTCAGCCCCGTCTGGGAGAAACCACGCTGCCAGAGGGGCATTTAACGTCCAAAGAACACAATTATTTAGATGAAACTTAGCTCTACTTCAGCTTAAATCAAAACATTCCACTTTTTCCAACAGCAACTACTGCTTGCACCAGTCCCCGCCCCAGGAAGGAGCCGCGGTCTCAGTCTCAGTCCCCGAGCGCAGCTTTTCCTCCACAAGCACCCGGCCAGCATCGTCCCAGCACTGAACGCGAAGTGGATAAACGCACCCATGGCATCACCAACCCCTTTTCTACTTTAGCTGATCATAACTTTAGCGTTACTGCCATCTAATTCTAAAGACCCAACAATTTTAAGGCAACAAGTCACTAATGTTAGCTCTCGCCATATTCCAAGACAGAGATGAATGTAATTAACCTCATAAAACACAACAATCTACGTACCACTAAGGTAAGTGAGGCAGAAAAGTTATCCTCAGACAGAGAGAAAAAAGCATATATTACTGTCATATTTAAGGAAGTTAGCTTTCAAGTTAAATTCAAGCATACTAAGATGCAGTAAACAACTCAATGTTCCAGTTAGTTTGCATTTCTTTCAGTGCCTGATGGATCATCCAAGTACAAGCACGGTGCAGAATCTGGTTAGCTGCTCAGCTTTTTTTCATAGAAAAGTAGCACATCCACAGAACAAAGGAAATGAATTTCAACTTATTCAGTGATTCACTTTTATTTAACCTTAATCAAAGGCAAACAGAGTACAGATACTGTACATTAAAATATACGCACACAGAAAGAACAGCCGTTCTTCATCCTACCTTAGGGGCTCAGATCTCTACATTCTTTTATTTAGAGCCCTTTCCAAGCAATTACTCTTCCCTGAAACATGTTGCACCTACATTTAAATATAAAGAGAACCATCTGCAGGTCCCACATAGCCAACCCCTATTAGGAGCACATCAATTAGTGTCCATATTCCAAGTCCACCAAAGCTGAAGAGTTTTCCCAGACCTTCCCGCCACTGGCCCAAATAGAAACGATCGGCACCAAATCCACCAAGGGTGATGCTATAAGAATAAAAACAATGAATTATTATTATTTTCAGATGAACTCGGGTCTGGGTATTCATATACACTTCTTTCTGACACACCTACAAGTTGATGACAGTTTTGCTCTACATCACTTAAGAAACTACATTTTTTTTGTACAGTAAGAGATAACTGGGCTATTAAATGAGAAAGCTTTTGATGAAATAGCACTATTTATTAGCTAATTAAAACTACCCAGACACTCGACAGTTTTTCATTCATGACAAGTAATAAAAACCAAAACACTCAAATTTATAAATGTATCTCGACTTTTCTAAGCTAGCAGGAGCTAAAAAAAAAAACCCAACAAACAAGCTATAGAAACAGACCCAAACACTAAATTTAGCCCCACACAGCAGTCAGGCAGCAATAGTTTCTCTGGCTGGTGGCAGAGAGAACAACTCTTGCTATAAAGAGAAGTGTGTTAGGTCACTTCCTTAATCAGTCTTATTCTATCTTGGGCTCCTGGAATAGAGCCTTACTACCTTATTTATCATATTAACCACTTCTGAAATATTAAAATTTCATTAAAAACATCTTGCCACAAAACGAACTTCAGTTGCAAATCGCTTTGGTCCTCTAACAGATGAATATTCTAAAAATAACCTAACTAGTTTCTTCCAACACTGCTACACTGCTCTTTCCCCTAATAATTTGAAAAATGCAAGAAACTCCATCTTAAGGCATTTCTAGCTGTTACAGTGACATTTATCAAATTCAGACACAGCTGCATTCACTTCAGATGCCAAGAAGTAATTTGGACAGTTTTCAGCCCTAACTGTTTAAAACATACAAAACCCCAGAGATCTGCACGTTTTTTTTCAGTATTCGTACCTCATTTGGCAGCACACAGAATAAAAGCAAGCACATCCTCTCTACTCAGAAAACAGATCACCTTGTGAAGCCAAAGAATCATTGGAATTTACTCTGAAGAAAGTGCATTTGATGCAGAAATAGGGTAAATGTTTTCTCTCAAGCTCTATTTACTGAAAACAGTGAGTGTTTTTGCAGAGGAGACCTTGAGGCACCCCGTGACTTCAAATTCTTAAGCTAGACTGAATGAAATATTGGTTACTCAGTTCACCACTAAAAAATGGTGAACCAAGCAGAAACACACACAAACTGAAGATCTAATAGGCAGTTAATATATTCCTAGTAATATTATCTACTTTAGCTTGAGGTTATCTAACAGTTCTTTTGTACCTTAGTGCCAAGGCAGTGGACCACTTATAGCCTCCAGTCCAGTTGCAATAGAGCATCTTAGGAAAGACACGATTACCTAAACGTTAGAAAACATTCAAACCTTAATGTAATGAACAAAGACCACATAACGAGTAAGAAAATGACAAGCAAGACACTGCATTTCTTAAAACAAGTGTAAAAGGATTGACACTAATAGGAACAAAAGCTGTCAGCACAAAAAGCTCACACATACTCTACAGCCCTCTGTTCCATCAATCTTTGCCCCACTTTAGGAAACAGAATAAACAGAGGGAATTTTAAAGTAGTTGAATGAAACCAGCATGAATTTATTTTAATTATCCCTGAGACATGTGGTATTGATTCTCTCAGTGGTGTCCAAATTTGTCTAATTCAACGAAGCTGACAAAAATCAAACAGAACTACTTTCTCTCACGTGAAGGTATAGAACGCTATTCAAAGCGACTGTTTACAGTTCGATGTCACTATTACAACTAAAATTTAAACTGCAACTATAAAAAACATTCAACAGATAAATCAAGGTGCAGGCTGTTACTGCAACAGGAATACACAATCCTTGTATTGACCCAGAACAAAAAATTTTAAGAAACTCTTAAGAAAAAAAAGCATCTTTACAGAATGTGGTTTAGCCCAGCTTACCTAGACAGTGAATGTGATCTCGTACTGTACAAGTCGCATTATATCGCTGTCGCGGACAAGAAACTGTCATGCAGTTAGTAGAATTGCTGCACACATAATCCGTTGTTGCAAGCTGCCAGCAGAACTGGCAAGTCATGTTAATTGTAAAGTTCTCCTGCTCCTGGTTATTCTCATCCTAGAAAAGGACAGTGTTATCACTTCACTAGCAATAAGAAAAATTCACCGTGTGCAGTATGAAATGACATTTCATGGACAGATATTTTGGGCAAAATAATGACTGCTGTCTTTGCTACCTCGATGTGGTCAAGTAAAACATAAAAATCATCATCAGAAAATTAACAGAGTTTTTAAAGCGCAGCTTAAAGTTACTGCTTCCCCCAGTCTAAGGCTACTGCCAAGAGGAAGACTCATTGTCTCACCCGTGGGATCACTTTGTACCCCTGACAGATATTCAGCCTCCCCACTCTCAAAATGGTTTAGTTTTGACTGGTCAACAAATTGATTTAACTCAGCTGCACGGCTGCATAATAGAAAGGTCCAATGCAAGACAGGCCAAAAGGCAGAAGGGTAGATCTGCCTCTTGGGCAACAGCCTACAGTTGAACAACTACATGAATCACAGCTCTGTGAGCCTGGAAATCAATTTGTACTATTTTATGACATGATGCCACAGTTTAATTAAATGACTTAAATTTGGGTTTAAATGGAACAAGTTACTTACAACACAATGAACATGGGGCTTGACTTTGCAATCAAAAGTGGCTGGCTTCCCATAAACACAGGAATAGTTTGTGTTACATGTCATGCAGTCTGGTGGCAATCTACTGCACAGCCCGTTGCTAGGACATATAGTCACGTAAGACGGAATTTCTGTACTTTCTGAAAGGTGAAATATGCAAATAAAATTAAGAAAGTGAATTTTAAAAAAGCTGTATAGGCAGAAGTGTATATATACATGTATGTTTTCTTTTATAGACAAACCCAGCACCCCACCACTGTATAAAGGGATTTGCTTCTTACACAGCAAACAGCACTGCGAGTGTGTGGAAGGAACCCTGCCTTGGGCAGTGACCCATGCGACACAGAGCACGCCCTGCAAGCACCTACCTCACCCCAGTTCTGCACCAGAGAGCACAGCGGCACCGCTCAGCGCAGCGCCACAGCAGAGCTGGGCACGGATTAGTGCCGCCTCAGCCACTATTTCTCAGCGGAAGCAATCAGTTTAGGCATAGAAGCAGGCTGACACACATGACCTTGTTCAGTTCAGGCATAATTAAGGGTGCAGCTAGCTCAGCTATCTGCTGTTTGTATACCTCCAGAATCATCTCCTAAATTACCAGTAAGAAGTGTTCCAGACAGTCCTAATGCACCCCTTAGTGAGCTATAAAAACCTTATTTATGCTTGATAGGGAACAGTAACAAGTTCTTGAAGAATGCTGGAGTCTTTCAAGAGCTTCCACCATCCTGAGAGGGTATAAAACACACAAACCACCATGGCAGTGGTGAAAACTAGTGATTTTGTAGCTGTAAATATTATACGGACCAATTTCCTAGTTATATAATCCTAACTAATTGTCAATGTCATTGAGAAGCAATTCATAGTATGTCATACTATAATGTCTTTTACTGCTGTGAAAGCATGCACAGGTTTAAGATGTGATTCAAGAACTTTAGTAGCAAACTCAGGACACATGGATAAAGGCCCAAAGGAAAAACAAAGAAACAACATAACATCATACCTGCTGCTTTAAAATAAGGAGCGTTTGTACTTGTAGAAGTTAGACTTTTTGCAAATGTAGACTGCGGCTGGGAATGCTTTGTGGTCATCAAAGACCCTGCTAAAAGACAGAAAAAAAGGAGAACGTGTTAATTCTAGAATAAAATTCATCTTCAGGGACAGTTTGGTTCCAGTATGCTGATGTAAAATTACAAGTGGAATGAGAATGAAGAAAACCATAAAAATCTGTTTTCCTGCTCTATAAATAGTAGGATGTTTATTGTAAACATGAAAACAAGAACTAGAATCGTTCCTTTTAGCCAAGAAGCCATTTTTATTTCACAGAATCATTTAGGCTGGAAAAGACTTTGAAGATCGTCGAGTTACTGTGCTCAGGAATCAGATTTAACAGACTATTTGCTACCAAACAAATCCTTTTACTCAAGCGATGCAATCGCTTCTCTTATGTAAGGGGGACAGACACGGGCCGGCAGCCACGGCGGTGTCTGTGTGCTTCATTTGTCTCTGCAGAGCCCCGCAGTCCCAAGGGGGGGCAAAGGACACCAACGGGCCACTACGTCTACCCAGGGGTACAGGGGGGAGCCCAGAGAGCTGTCAGGTCTACCCAGGGATACAGGGGTGAGGCAAGAGCATCGCCAGGTCTGCCCAGGGGCACGGGGGAGCCCAGAGAGCTGTCAGGTCTGCCCAGGGGTGAGGTAAAAGGGCCGCCAGGTCTACCCAGGGGTACAGGGGAGAGCCCAGAGGGCTGCCAGATCTGCCATGGGGCACAGAAGGGAGCCTAGAGGGCCGCCAGATCTGCCATGGGGCACAGAAGGGAGCCCAGAGGGCCGCCAGATCTACCCAGGGGTACAGGGGGGAGCCCAGAGGGCCGCCAGGTCTGCCCAGGGGTACAGGGGGGAGCCCAGAGGGCCGCCAGGTCTACTCAAGGATACAGGGGTGAGGCAAGAGCGCCGCCAGGTCTACCCCCAGGAGCCCTCCCCCAGCGGGACAGCCAGCGGGGCTGTCGGGTCTGCCCCGGCAGCGAAGGGGACGCGCATGCCGAGGTCACGGCCCCCACCGCAGGGACGCGCCGAGACCCGCAGGAGAGCGGCGGGTGCTCCCTCCCGTCTCGCAGCCCAGCCGCACGGGGCCCGAAGGAAGCGGCAGGAGCCGCGCTCACCGCGGCCGAAGAGGAGAAGCAGCTGGGGCAGGAGGAGCGCGACGCCGCAGAGGCTCCGCAGGGCCCTCCGCACCCGCCCCAGCACCGCCACCGCCGCCATCTTGCCGCCGGCTGCGCGGGGCGGGGCGGGGCTCGCAGGAGGCGGGAACGCGGCGGCCGCTGCCTCAGGCCTCAGCCCGGCCCTCCCCGAGCCGGCGGGGGTCACCACACAGGCCTCCCTGCAGGCAGCTTGAATTCCTATTATTTCTATTAATTTACGCCCTTCACAGACCTCTCCAGTGCCGCTGGCCCTCTGAAAACTTAAATGGCAACAGCCTGGAGGAAGAGGCAGTCTGACATTCACAAAACCTTGAGATTTGCTATAAAAATCCCCTTGAAGTTTTAATTCTGCAAGTCAACACAGCAAGTAGATTGTGGGTTGTAGCCCATAAACGTAATTTATGTAAAATATCTTATTAAGATACTCGCATCAGTTCTGTGAAGTGGAACAGAAAGCTATCCCCGTGCTTGTTTCTTCCATTTTTTTCCCTATTAAAAATAACAGGGGATAATCAGCTACATAAAAAGTAGGGGATAAAACAAATACATAAATAAAAACTAATGGAAAACCAAAAATAAGACTATTAACACTAGCCTGTCCAGCTCTCAGGGAGAAGGAAAACACCAGCTTTGTATTTGTATGATATTTATACACTAAATAGTATTTTTGGCTTCATTTCAGTGATATTTAAATCACAACTGCAGTGGTATAGCTTAGGTGAATGAGCAACACTGAATGTTACCTAAGCCTTGTAAATAAAAAGCAGAATATTAAACAAAAGAAAGTAATCTCCAAAAAGTCCAATTCAATTGCCTGCAACTGTAACTTTTAAATCCTTTACAAGCATAAATAAATCATATAAATATGGCCAATTTACATTCCAACATGCTGTATTTTAATATTAAAATTGTCACCTGCATCTTTTCAGCCTTCTCAGCATCCTCCACAAGTACAACAGTAAATCACACATTTCTTTCAAAGGTTTGTTTCCCTTAGGAAGAAGTCGAATCAAAAGCAAATGCAGGATAAAACAAAACATTTTCCACACACAGGTATAGTGAGTAACATAACTTGATTCTTGGCAATCATCAAAGCAATGCAGTCAGTGCCTGGTTCCACCTAGATTTCCAACAGACACGCACATGTTTGTAGCCTCTGAACACAACAAGCCATTCTGCCCCCTGCCAAAAAGAAATTTGACAATCTGGAGTTACAAAACAGCAAAAGCAGCATGGTCCTGATGCACCTACCAACCACAAGCTTTGTGTTCCAGGTCACGGCAGTTACGCAACAGCAACACGACTGCAGTAGCTCAGCAATCGCAGCAGCACCCAGGCACTGTCCCAGCCTTCCGTTCCAGGACTTAGGGCAGCCCTGATTTATTTCCACAGCAAAACCAACACATTTTAGCAGGGGTACAGGACTTTCTAAATAAGCATTGTGCAACGTGCCCAGGCTGGAGTCCCATGGGACTGTCAAAGGAGTTGGGAGTTGTCTGTCCTCTCATGCTATTCCGGGAGCACTCACATCACTAGGTTTGCTTATTTTGTGTATCCATTAACTGAAAACTTTCTTAGAGGAGCCCAGCTGCTGTAGAGGAGGAAAGAAATGCCAGTTCACATTGGAAAACAACTACCAGCTTCCTAACAGCAATATCAGAATTCTTCTTCTGCATTTGGAATACGCGAGCTCTTAAATTTCTTCAGTTTTTCAATAGCAGAGGATACCAAAATCTCTCCGTGAACTTTGTTGTCTCTTGTCCGCACATTGACAGCATTATTTGCTTTCTCCTTTTCTCCAACCACTGCAAGACACATCACAAACAATATTAAACTTACTACCTACTTCACACAACGGGACGCCAGACAAACCCTGTGCCCAGTGTTAGCTGATAATCAGAAATGTAAGATGCTGCAATTACCTAAGATAAAGTTATACTGGGCCAGCTGTGCATTTCTGATTTTCTTGTTCAATGTGCAGCTTGGATCTAGATCCACATCTGACATAAATCCCGCTTCAAAAAACTTGCTGCAAACCTGAAAAAAAACCCGAAACCTCAATTAATATTACAGTATATATTCTACAACATAAATGTGTATGTGCTGTAATCCCCAATCTCTTCCAATAATTAATTCACGTGCATAATTTTGCTCTTGTGAATTGTATGGAAGCCAATTAAGCTCTGAGAAGAATCCCCCACACACACTCAAGGGTGTTGCAGGACTCCAGTTGGAAGACAACACAAGGTAACATCCCTATCAAATACTTGCTGATCTCCTCAGACAGCTACAGTGCTGAATGTCAGAAATGTTTCCTCAGTCTGAGAAAGGAGAAAGAGGAGAAGGAACAAAACCACTTACGCTCGCATTAAAAGAAAAACAGGGAAGAGGGGTAAAAGCAATCATGGTTGAATGTAATATAGTCAAGAGCATATATGCTGGGAAACAGAAGAAACCTGCTCTGCCTCTACTTTAAGCAGGCAATTCTGTATGGAACATTGGGTACTAGATAAGGATTGTCATCCAGAATGTTTTTTCCTTTAATTACTGAACTATGTACCTAATAACACTTAACATTACACATCCCTTTCTCATACAAATTCTGGACTACATGGAAGCATTTACCTCTTCCCTTCAAACGTGTCTCCAAAATTATTGAAGTGTTCATTCTTTGTTCTAGGACAAGCACTTAAGAAGCTACTAAAACCGATTGCTACTATAAAAAGGAAGGTCCCACTCTCACCTGCCGGGCGTACTCTTCCGAAGTCGGTCCCACAGGCACAACCATGACTTGCCGTGGAGACAGCCAGAACGGCCTGGCAAGCAAGACAAGAAAAATATGAAATAAACATCCATTTTACACCTATATTCATATCCATGTCCCTCAATAATAATTTATTTAGTTTATAAAATATTTATATTGGCTTAGGATGTTGCATAATGTATTAACTTTCTCATTTCGAGTTCAGATAAAATAACAAACAAACAGATTCCAGTACAACATACACAGATCTTGTGTTCACTTCCTAGCTCACTTTATAATCTTACATAGAATTCTCTCTTTTGGCATATTTTCCACTTTTATTTATAACGTTATAGTGAAGGGTGGATGGTCAGATGGATAGGTGGCTGAAAGTAGAAGCTAAGTCTTCCTTAATACTTCAAACACATTAATGAAGAAATAACTTCAGAGCTTATTCTAGGTGAGACAATACATCTTCCAAGTCAAAAGATATTTCACATATTAGGACTAATTGTACAAATAATTGCTTTACATACGTCTAACACCTTCCCAGTACAAAAGTGTGATTTTTAAGAAGAAAGGAACAAGAACAATGCAGCACATACACATTCAAATACAATTCTTATTTCTGATTTATTGCATAAGCTGTCCTGCAATCTCATGAAATTGAATTTCTCATTATAAAAGGATTTCATACAACTCAGACCATAAAATTAGACTTCTTTTCATGTAATCTTACCTACTTATTTTGAGAAAATTCTAGGGACGTTATTTAGCATTATAATATCTGAGACATTAGTGTGGATCTGCATTTTTTACATTGTTAAACATTTCTTAGAACTGCATTTGTGCCACATACCATTTTCCTCCGTAATTTTCTGCTAGAATAGCTATCATTCTCTCCACGGATCCCAAAATAGCTCTGTGAATAATCACTGGCCTTTTCTTATCATCACCATCCTTACTGAAAAAGAATAAAGTCAGGTTTAAAAATAAATTCTTTTCACTCACACACAGATAATCCCACTAATATTTTGGCTCTGTTTTTCATAGGGAGACAAAATTCAAGTTATTTATACTCAGGCAAAATCTACCATTTTTAATAAAGATGTATTTTCTTCAAATCACTGGGGCTTTTAAAGGAATACCAAATAATCACATTGACTTAAAATAAACACGCCTGTAGCTAGGGGCACAGGCACAAACGCCTAAGTTTGGAAAGAAGACGTTGACTCAGCTGCATTTCTGTGCATATTAATATGCGAGGTTTTCATTTAAAACTGTATGCGTTTGGTTTATGTTCAAAGTTAACTAACTTTATCTGATAAAAAGAATGAAGTGCTCATTGCAAACACAGTGGCTCCTTAAGACACGTTCAAATTTGTATGCAATGTCTTCAAAGGAGACACAGTGACTCGTGTGGAAGTGAAAACTGACTCAATGAGTCTTGACTAGTGTTGGATATGATCTGTTGTCTTCTGAACTGCCTGACAAGGCAGACCATGAAATCTTCCTGCAGTCAGAAGCATCTACAACTGAAGTGAGCCAGCATTAGGAAATACCTTCAAGCTCGTGACTCGGCCCTCTGCTCACTGGGTATTTCCCCTCCTAACCAGGCTGCTGACTTACAGACTGATCATTTGTTAAGCGAGCAACAGAGCACCAATACATCAGTTTAGTGGCAATTACAGATAGGGAAAGCAAGCTATTATTTCATTTAAAAGAGGAAGATATTTAGCGTAACCACTCACCCAACATAAGCAAGATTAAATCGAATGGGCAGTTGGAAGTCAAGCTGGATAGTAGCACATTGATGGTACCTGCCAATAGCATCTCTGATTTTAATATCAATCTGTGAAGCAAATCAACAGTTATTAAACAGTTTTCCTGCACTGTGTCTGTAATTTTGTCCATCCCAAAGCTGTATTAAAATGCTGATTCACTGACCTTAGGACCATAAAACGCTCCATCTCCTGGATTCAAACTCCATTGCTCTCCGAAGTTATTCAGGCTGCTTTGAAGTTGCTAATTATAAAAATGAGAGAGTAATTTAAACAGGTATAGCAGGGCCTTTCATCACTGTAAGTCAAAACGTTTGACTTTGAAATAGAGAGAGCCAACAGGCAGCACAACTCCTACTGATCAAGCGTTGAGTCATTTACGATAAAGAATCTTGAAATATGATTAGTTCCTTGTACAAATGTTTGTTGTGATAATTAAAAAAAAATAATAAAAATCAAATCAATTGAAGATAAAAGGCTAAGTAAGAATCAGAAAGCTCTCCTTTTATACAGAAACTTCATATTTAATGTGGCACTTTTCAACACCTATTCCCATAAAAGTCAATATTTAGCAACTGATTTAAGCAGTTTCACTGATTTTACTATTCAACATGAAAGAACTCACCTCTGCAAATGCAAGTATTTAGGTATTTATTTGTTTGCTTTTAAATGAATTACCTTTTCTGCATGATCCCAGATCTCCAACTCTCCTAGATAATTTTCTGGTCTTGTAGAAAGATGCAGTTGAAAGGTAAAACCAAAGACAGCATACACTGACTTCAAGAAATCTAGACAGCTCTTTATTTCTTCTTCAATCTTAAACGTAAACACAATAATAGTAGTTAGAATTTAATTACATAAAAATGTAATCAGATTTACTAAATTGTTGTTGGTTTGGGGGAGGTTTGGTTTGGTTTTTTACCTGTTCTATTGTACAAAAAATGTGAGCATCATCTTGCTGGAAGCGCCTTACACGAGTCAAGCCAGTTAAAGTCCCAGAGAGTTCATTTCGGTGAAGAACTCCAAAATCTGCAAGTCTAAGAGGCATTTCCCTCCAGGATCGTGGACGGTGGGCAAACATCAAGCTAGAAGGAACATGGAAAAATCTTCCTTTTATCCTTCTTATAGAATATTTAAGACAGCACAGAAACTAAAACAATATAAATATAGATAATAATCATGTTTTAAAGTATTTATTCATCCAGGTTGTCTGTATCCTACAAGGCAGGTGAACAGAAAAGGTGCTCCACTCAAAGTATTCCTAGAAACCACCTAGAAAAAACGCTGCGTGGGACCATCAGGATTGGTTCAACCTGTACCATCTTGTGGTACAGCACATCTGACATCTCTGTCTCTCCCTCTCTCCAACATAACAGGTATTTACTAGCGATACAGACTGGTACTGGAATGCACAAACCTAGCTCACTTAGCGCAGACTGACTGAAAGATCCTCATACAAGACCTGTGTTTGGTCTGCTGGGACACCGTTCGGGAGCTCTCTGGACACACTAGATGCTTCCTAGTCTATTTTAAGCACACCTGATTATGTGCATTACCATCTCATTTATTTCCCCACAGCCCCGCAAAGGATAAATATAGTAAAACATAAATATAGTAAAACAAGATGATTTTCAGCTGAGAGTACAAACCAATGTCCTGGACAATTCATTGGTTTAAGGGCAAAAGTTTCCTTCTCGATCTCGAAAGAGAACATGTTTTCACTGTAGTGCTGCCAGTGTCCCGATGCTTCCCAGAGTTTACTGTTAAAGATGTTTGGAGATACAACTTCAGTGAAGTTACGCTTGTGATACTCCTCCTATAAAACAAATCCAGCATTTAAGAGGTGACAGAGCTTGTGAAAAGCAAAAACCTGTTGTTTGTTTTTTTTTAACTGTGCTCTTATGATGGCAATTAATCAAGAGACTAAAGGACTACTGCACGTGTAGGTTTTATACAACCAGAAAAAGCGCATGGCAATACCTTACTCTGCCCTATTTTCAAAGAAGTCAGATCCATATAATCATAGTGAAAACCAGGTATATGGTTACATAGATAGGTGTTTCTCTTTCTGAGGATAGCTCAGCGCTTTGAATGGCCTATCACTTAAGATTAACAACTGACATTAAGCTTGCTAGGAGCTACGCGAGTACATACTCACTCGTATGAAATCCACAAGCGTGTTATAAAGAAAGGCACCTCTGGGGAGGAAGAAGCAGCTTCCAGGACTCAAATCATGAAAGAAGAAGAGTTCTTGTTCCTAGGTAAATTAAAAAGACTCCTCTAACACCACTTCAGATGGAATTGCAGAAACGCAGAAAGTGACTACTACACATGCGCTAAGACTGTGCACAAAAATGAAACATTACAGCAATTAACTCTCACTCAAAAAAAAATGGGAAAAAAACAACAAAAGTGAATAAATTCTATTACAGAAGCATAAAAGAGAAGCAGACCATGAAACAGCATACCTTTCCAATTTTCCTATGGTCCCGGTTTTTGGCTTCTTCCTGGAATTTTTCCCATTCCTTCATCATTTTGTTATCAGGAAAAGATATTCCATATATTCTCTGAAGAGTTTCCATATCAGATTTTCCTTCCCAATACGTAGAGGAATTCTGATGCACAAAACCCATACTTAAAGATAATATCACACGATCTCAGGGAAAAGAAGAATAAACACTAATGCATTCAGACATTATGATTCTTTTCCTTGTGAAAATAATATATGCAACCACCCAGTGTTTGTTTACAATACAAATATACTTGCACTGCCTTTTAGCCACCACACCAATACAGAAGACGTAAATGGAAGTGACTGTTCAAGCCATAGTTTTATTCTACTTAGGCACCTTGTTTTAAACAACTCTCATCACGACATGGTTCATTATCTTACAGGATACCTTCTAAAAAGCAGCACTTTCTTAATTCAAAACATAATGCAGTAGGGAAACATGGAAGACAAAGTTAAACATTAGCTGTTTTGACAATCTAACACTTAAACCCTGGAACTCAAGAGTTCCATAAACTTCACTTAGGAAGCCAGCAAAAGCAACTCTGATGAATGCTCCAATGAGGTCAGCCAAATAAGGTTACCAAAATTAGCATCTGCAAGCTATTTAAACTGCATCATGACCAGAGGTATCTGCAAATGCTGCCTCTGGCTTTCCTGTCAGCAATGCCATTTTTAGACAGTGGCACTTGCAGATCTTTACCTCCTGTTCCTGAAAGATACCATCTTATAAGGTAAAAAATAGTATTTTCTGACACTATTAATATCTTGGGTGTTCATTTACTGCAGAATAGCGCACCCCCACCCCCTCCAGATGCGACAGTTAGTACAGACTCAGATTAGGACACCTGCAGTATGAAGTGCAGTGCTGGCTGGGGATACCAGCACAGTACCAATAAATTAACCTAGGCACTGCACTTCTACGCTGTGCACAGCATAACCCATTGCACAGCTAATCTAGTAACTACTAGCTTATTTTTGCAGTGCTCTTCATTGTAGTCTAAACATACACGTTACTGCACTAACACTCTGACAGAAAAAAATATTAACTTTTTCTGATGTACTAAATTGTGATGGTCAAGAATCAGTGAGCTTCAGAAGCAGATGAATGATGCAAGTCTGTCGTTCTACATGTACAGCAGGAGCAGGGAAAGAAATGAAGGACTATTTCCAGAGTAAGCAAAGAAAACAATACAAAGGGCCCTAGTGTATTACTTCATGAGAAATACATACATAACCACATCAACTGACCCATAGTTTACTTATGTTTTAATGCACAGTTAATTTAAACTTACCTTAAATATTTTAAGGGCTTTAATTTTGCCAGTGTGTCTCACATGCGGACCTCTGCAGAGATCAATCAGTGGACCACATCTATATACGAAAAGAAAAAGCATTTACTCCAAAAAGCCAAAACATTTTTAAATATAGCCACTAATGGCACACAAGTTAACGCTTGACAAGTTCAAACACACTAATAAGTATACATATGCAACACTCAGCAAAATCAGTGCATATTAAATGTAACTGTGCCTTCTACCTGAAGCAGAATATTCACTCAGTAAATACTCAGCATGTTTGATCCATTCTCAAGAGCACCATAACACACTCAGCAATTCATACAGTTCCCTCTGTAAACGTTGCTACAGTTTGCCAGGAAATTTCAAGCCACGCATAACAGACCCCGAGAAAAATGGTTTTGCCATTTTCCAGCTAACTAGTTTTATCCCTGGGAACTGAATTAACAGGGTCCTCGTCCCACAGTGAACTAAAAGTTAGCTTTCGCTGTTATCCAGCCATTCAATGTCATAGGTGGTAATATATTTTAATCTGCTTATTGAAGCAGAAGGAATGGGTGAAAAGTGGATTTGCCATTTGTCCACAAACTGAGACCTGATCTGTTCCCAGCAGATAAAAATCTGATTTTACATAAGCAGCCATATTAATTGCAAAATTAAGTCCCAACCACACAATTATTCAGAAGTTAGAATAAAAAAAGATTTCTCCTCTGAATTACAATTAAATACACCTAACTATAGAAATACTTCATAATGCCTTTTAATGTAATTGCGTTTACCTGTATATTGTGGTAGTTGGTGTGTCCACCTTTTCATTAAGGATACGACACTTAAACTTGTTATACTGTGTGGAGAAACATAAAAAAAGAGAAACATCAATAAAATAGCTAACAACATTCTATTTTAAAATTTTCTATTTTAAAATTTTCTATTAATAATGCAAATACATCAGTAAAAGACACTCAACTAACAAGTCACATGAACACATATATGAACGCAAAAATTCAACATCCTTTCAGGAAAGTTATAAAACAGTAGGGGAAAGAGACAAAAATATCTTAATTTCCCCTAGGGTGTGTTAAGCACAGGTGGTTTGGGGCATTAGAAACTGTTTTTATTATTGAAACCATCCTGAACTATACAGAGAGCTATACGGAGAGGGGGGAAAAGGATGCTATTCTTCTTCTGTTTACTAGGCTGGTACTAGTCTGGTAAGTCAGTCACATTCAGTATTTAATCAAATTACATTTTAAAAGCTCATGGTACCAGAATCACAGCTACTCAGAAGATTTACCTTAAACATGTCTAACAGGATCTCCTTTTTGACTTCCAGCCTTTCAAAAGCCTGCTTCTCTTTGATGATACTTTTACAGCGGTTCTCTAGTAGTGGGAATTCAGTACTAGACACACCTCTAAACAAATAAGACATCGAAAGAAGAAATAGAAATTAATTATTTTTATTTTCCTATTTTTTAAGTGACCATTTTCTACTGGTCTAATTTGAAAAATATGGGATGCCCTCTTGTGATTTGTCACAGTATTTTCTTAGTTTCTTCCAATCGGCTGTACTTTCAGACACTAAATTCAGAAACAGAAATGGTGTCATCGTGAAGAAACCCACCGCAATCACTCCTAGAGCTGACTTTGACATGTTTAAGTGTCTGGAAGATCTGCAGCCCTAAGCATACAAGATTTAAGGCAAAAAAAAAAAAAGGTTCAACCCAGCTGCAAGAGCTAGTTTATCAGCTGATGCAGATTTGGTGTTCTCTCTGACTACAGAAAGATAAACAAGGAAAAAACAGAATTGTAAAGCTGTGCACAAGGATTAGAAAAGTAATAAACACACGAGTTACATGCATACGTGATGTTTCTACAAATGACTATGGCACCTTGAAACCAAATGCTCATGATTCTTTAAGGAAACTGCCTCCTATACCTCTGAGGAATTTCAGAAAGTTTTACCGGAACCCTCCATGTTTTTTCACAGAACATTCAACAGCTGCAGTGTTGGAACACTGCTCCTGAATTTAAATATACACACACACTCGGTATTTACACACACACATACCTACCCTATTAAGATGACGAACCTGTCACTTTTAAACTATACTTGATACATAATTTTACTTTTAACATGCAAAAATAAAACTGAGCAAACTCAATTCTAGTACTGAGCTTCAATACAGAGTATTAAAGTTCTCTGACAGTGATATTTTACCTGTCTTCAATGTACATGTCATAATAAAATCCATTCTCAATTGGTGGTCCATAGCATAAGCAGCCCCCAAAATAACCTTCCATGGCCTCTCCAAGAATATGAGCACTTGAATGCCAATAAACCTGCAAATGAAGTCAGGCAAGCAAGTCATGGAGTCATTTGCATGGCATAAAACAAAGCAAAGGTATATCTGCAGATGGGAAGTATGCTGTAATCGACATTGTTTAAATACCATGACAAGTATAACAATTACCTATTCTCATTTTGAAATACACTAAATGATTAGATTAACATAACGGCCGATGTAGCAATAAATCCCCATCTCATTTCAGTCTAAAAGATGATTTTTACCTCTGCACGATTCAATCACCCTAGTTCTTTCTGTACCTTGTTCATTTATAAGTTAGTTTCTGGACAGTTATAACTGTCTATACTAAGCACATCTAAAGCAATGCAGCCAGTTAAGTTACAATTGATCACATACAGCACATTTGTTAAATAGGATTGTAAATCACATCACCTGAAATGGCAGAAGAGGGGAGTCAACAACCCAGCAGATCAATACCAGGTTTATGTTCTAAGCCCCTATTAATCCAGACCACTTTATAGCCAGGTCCTATAAAATTAGGCCCTTACAGACTCCTGAAATGCCTCAAACAAGCTTAAAACCGTGAATGAGCCTGTGACAAAATGAAGTCTAATTCTAGCACATAAACACAGCCTTATCACAAGAAGAGTCTTTGGGTATGTTACAAACTATACTCCTAGTTTAATTGACCAAGATATGCCCATTTAAGTTTCTAATACACAGCACTGGTACAAGGAGGTGTAGATTTTATTCATGATTCAAATGTGATACAGGACAATATTTAGGAAACTGTAAGACAGCCTCACTGTTGCTTTCAGTGTCAGAACATTTGTCTTAGAAGAAATCAAACTACTTCAATATAGCATGCAAATCAAGACATTCCATACTATCTAGTTTGAGAAATAACCTTTTTATGTAAAAAAGAGAGGGAAGAAAAGAATACTAAGATTTTATTCACCTATAGACTATAGGTACCGAATATCTAATCTTCTTTGTTGAATATATTACTTGGAACAGTTTGAGGGGAATTTCTTTTCTAATTCAAGCTTTTAAAAGCATAATGCTACAATCAATTTCATGTCATTGGTTCCTTTAGTCAAGCAGAAACCTGAGTGTTTACTCACAGCTTTTGCTTCTTCATCATCAAATGTAAGCAGCTCCAGAGCACAATCTCCCTCCAGTGGACGATCCAGGTCCCACAACTCACCATTCACTTTGGCTATGACCACATTTGAAGCCAACACTTGACTAGAAAACAGAAATCAAGACAAGAGAACAAAACATTTAGGTTCAGATTTGCAAAAGTGCTTAGGTTGCTAAGCTGCATGAGGATCCACCTACATCTCATAGCACTTAAAGATCTTTCATTTTTGTTTCCGAGGTCTCTGTGAACACTTTTCTACTTAAGGTATAAAACCTTACATAGATCTATAAGGTCTTAAAGTTTCATCCAACAGTTTTCTGTGCAGGGATCTGGAGGAAAGTTCCCTCTAACAACAGTTTCTACTGTTCCCTGGTAACTCGCAAAACTTCAGATGTTCCTATTGATTCCCAGCATTCTCGCTCTTTTATTTTTTAATTGGAAGCAAGCACTATGCCTCCTGCACAGAACCTCAAGCTCCACTCACAACAGTAACCTTACCCAGCTACTGCTGCTGAATCAAGCTTCAGCGATGCTTTCCAAATAAACCAGCTTAAGAGAGTCACCATCCACTGACCATGACATTGAGCTTGTGCAACAAGGTAAGAGACAAACGATTGTAGCAACAGATTTATCCTTCCAGAAGTACAACTCCTTCAATCTGTGTGTTACCTAATTCCTACAGCTATCTGATGTGGTGTGGTTTTCCAGGATTCCCCTTCAGCCGTCTTTCCATCCGTTAGAGTAATCTTTATAGGTTTGCTCTGGTTGGCTGCTCTGTAGGCTAGCAAAGCATCATGTTCTTTTTTCAGTGCTTCGTAAAGCTTCAGTCTGTCTTGTATGAAGCTTGGCTCACTCTGTAGCTGTAACAAATTTAATCATACACATACATATTTGTGAGAGAAAGAGAATAAAAGAATTTAGTGTTCATGCACCCTTAGAGGTTCCAACTGAGACCAGATTTCACTGTCCTAGAGTTTATACAAACATGCAGTAAAGCATTTGTACATAATTATACACAGGATAGACAGCAAGTTGGACGGGACTATTTTATACTAGCTTTCCAAGTTTCCAATGCACCAATCTGGCCCTAAGCAGCTTTGAGTTTTACCTCAGAAAGCAGCCTACACTCCTGCCCCAGAATTTGTGTTTGGCTGACATCCTAGAAGAGTTTGGATTACTCCAACAAGGCCCCACTTCTGCCAGTCCATCTGAAGCACCAGATTCAAACAACATAGTTCAGAGAAAGTTTCTTTTAGTTTAACGTAAGATGAACTATTAAGACACACTGAACTACAGCTAGTGCCGCCAACATCTTCTTTCAGTCATCACACATGCTGTTTAGCTATTCATGAACCATCATGCTCTTTAGGAACCACAGTATCCTGACCCTTATTTCCCCATAGCCCAAATCTTTTTGTTACATTAAAAAGCAGAGATCTAAGAATGTATAAGTAACCCTACTAATTATATGCAAGATGAAACTCTTGGGTAACAATTTTTTTCTATACACATGCTATAGCAAGCCTTCTTCCCAAAACGTGGCATTTCAACGTACAGCGAAGTATTCCAGGTTTCAGGACCTTTTCTGTACCCAGCCAAAGAGTACTCTTTCTTCCATTATTATACACACTTACATCATTTTGATGTCGGTTCACAGTTTGATTTTCTTTTTTCTTTGCCTTGTTACTTTGATTCGCCAGAACAGCTGGACTTGCGCTGGAGCCTTCCTGAAAACAGTGACAATATGAAGTATACCCCTAGGCTTCTAACACTTTTCCCAGCAACCACTGAAATAAAACAATCCAGATCATAGCAATACCAGGCAAAAGAGGCAACTGCAACCAAATAAGATCTGCTCTTAGAATCATAGAGTTGTTAGGAACAGACATATGAGACCAAGTCTAACCTGTCCACTACTAAATCATATCCCCTAAGCACTTTGCCTACCCATCTTTTAAATACCTTCAGGGACAGGTACTCAATCACCTCCCCAGGCAGCCTCTACCAGTACCTGACAACTCTTTCGGTGAAGAAATCTTTCTTGATGTCCAATCTGAACTTGCCCTGGTGCAACCTGAGGCCCTTCCCTCTTGTCTTATCACTTGGGAGAACAGATCAATATCCACCTTGCTAAAACCTCCTTTCAGGTAGTTGCAGGCAGTGTAGGCTTCTAGAACTGAGAATTAGTACAGCAGAAAGACATGACACATCTGAGTTCTTTTCCTGTTCCGCAAGTGCAGCAATAGTTCTCACCAAGCTGATACAACAAGTAGTTACTGTTACAAAAGGTGCAATATTTTTATTTAAGCTAAAGCAGAGTTAAGTTTTATTTAAGTAATTGTGTCCTTTGAAAGTTAGACACAATGTCCCTCTGACAGGATGGTTTCTTTCAGTGTTTCCCACACACGTTTGTTCTCCAGAGATGAGAACGCCCTGTGTTCAGCCTGGTCTGTGCCGGGCAGGTGTCTCTCCTGCAACCCCCTCTGCCTGCAGTCTCTCCCCATCGCCAAGGCGAGGGCAGGGCTGGGGCCAGCTCCCCGTTAGTGAGGGCTCTGACTGCTGGGAAGTTAATAAGAACATTAAAATGAGTCCTTGGAGAGGACTAGAACATGCCTAAGCTTTCTGAGAGGATTGATCCCTGTGCCTGTCAGTGGGAATCCCTCCTGTCCCAGCTTCTGTCTGGCTGCACACGATTGATGGGGATCGCTGCCTTGTGTTGCCCAGCCTCGCTCCACCTGGCACTACCTGCGTGTCCTCTTCATCCTGCCATCCCTCCAGCCCTCCCCATGGCGCTACCTGTGTGTCCCCTTCACCCCACCATCGTTCCCTGGGGGCTACCCACATATCCCCTTCATAACCCCATCTCCTCACCCCTCCCCTCGTGTCCCCTCCATCTCCTCATCTCTTCCCCCGTGTCCTCTCCATCTCCCCATCCCTCCTCATCCCCCCATCCCTCTACATCCCCCCTGGTGCTACCTTCGTGTCCCTTTCCATCCCTCCCCTCGTATCTCCCCCATCCCTCTCCTGTGTCCCCCCCATCCCTCCCTCCCCTTATCTCCCATCCCTCCCCATGTCTCCCGCATCCCTCCGTCCCTCTACCTCTCCCCTGGCGCTACCCTCGTGTCCCCCCCCCATCCCTCCCCTCACGTCCCCTCATTCCCTCCCCTGTGCCCCCCATCCTTCCCCTCATGTCCCCTCCATCCCTCCCTGTGTCCCCCTGTCCCTCTCTCCCCTCATGTCCCCCCACCCCTCCCCTCATGTTCTCTCCCCGGTCGGTACCTCTCTCCCGGCCCGGGCCAGCTCGGCATCGCGGCTGCGGCGCAGGTGCAGGAGGCGGTATCGCAGCCTCTCGTTCTCGGCGCGGAGCCGCTGCAGCTCGGGGCCGCCGGGTTCCCGCAGCCGCCCCACCTCGGCCGCCAGCAGCCGCAGCTCCCGCTCCTGCCTCTGCACCCGCCGCGCCGCCGCCTCCATCGCCCGCACCGGCCCCGACACGCCTCGCGCGGCCCCGCCCCGTGACGCCGGCACCGCCCCGCCCCGCCCGCCATGACAGGCCTGAGGGGGCGGCTGAGGGAGCGGGGCGTGTGCAGCCTCGGGGGGAGGAGGCTGAGGGGAGACCTCATTGCTCTCTACAACTACCTGAAAGGAGGGTGTGGAGAGGAGGGAGCTGGGCTCTTCTCCCAAGCGACAGGGGACAGGACGAGAGGGAATGGCCTCAAGCTCCACCAGGGGAGGGTCAGGCTAGATATCAGGAAGAAATTTTTCACGGAAAGGGTGATTGGGCCCTGTCCGAGGCTGCCCAGGGAGGGGGTTGAGTCCCCTTCCCTGGAGGGGTTTAAGGGACAAGTGGACGAGGTGCTGAGGGACATGGGTTAGTGATTGATGGGAATGGTTGGACTCCATGATCCGGTGGGTCTCTTCCAACCTGGTGATTCTATGGTTTCACATACTACTTTTTCATCTTCAGTTCCTCTAGTTTCCTCCCTTGATTGTACTTTACATCCCCTTCTCTGTATTCTGCATCTCAAGAGATACTTGGAAATTTTTGCCTTTGCCCAATACTCACATTTTGCAAGGTGTGGATTTTTATTAGAATTCTGGCAATGACCAAACCAGAATTTTAGGATTTTGTTCTCCAGTTTATATAACTGGAAATAACTACATGGTATGTGAGGGGGTCAAGAGTCGAGTTTTGTATTTGCACAATTTGATAGATTTCCTATGATATCACCCGTTGTTCTTTGCGGGTTTCAGACTTTATAAAAACATATTTTAGATTAGAAGCATACATTCTCTTGCCAACAAAAGCAACAGGGACACATCTAGCTCAAAACATTGTAGTCCTTTAGAAAAAAACCCTCTAGTCAGTGCATGGAGCCCAAAGGCTCTCCTACACCATATACTCAGAGATTTCAAGCTGTCATTTGTCTCCCGTTATCCTGGATGACCGCTGTGTGTAGTACAATTCGCTGTCTGTATTAACCAGTTCACATTATATCAACCTTTTTTTTTTTACTTGCATTTTCATTGGAAAGTACTGTTTTCTCTCTCGTGAATGCTCAGAATTTTCTAACAGTTTGTAGTTAATTCTTCTAGTCATTCTGCCCCAGCTAACCTTTGTAATGCTTTTGTTATTTAATGCAATGGGTTTATTATTTAACGTATATTGAGAATATCCCTCTGCAAACATATCTACGTATACTTTTCATTCACAGCAATTCTTCCTTCCTTTACTGAAAAGATACAACTTGCCACACCAATGTTTGTCACTTACTATAGCAAGGTCACTCTTTTTCAAGGGTGGACTACCGTGGGCAGAACCGCCACGGGCATGTGTAAAAATAGGACACTCTCTACATTTTCCTTTAAAAATTCATTTCATTATTAATCTGACAAGTTACCCTTCTTTTTAGCTTCTAAATTCAGTACTGTGCAGAATTTGTTACTCCACTTAGGACAGTGATGGCAATCAGTGCTATCAGCACAATAAAGTAAACACAGATTTAGTTTTGAGGTCAAACTGTGAGAAACGTATTCAGGTGACATCCTCAGTATCTCATCTTTGGGTGTTATAAACCCAAACCCTGTAACTTTGGGCTTGCTCTGGAATTTACTGAAGTAATGGCAAAACTTACCCTCAGAAGTTATGGTGGCTGAGAAGGCTGATGCATAAAACGCTGTCAGACTTTACTAGGATCTTTCACCTGCTGAGATATCGCATTATTAATATTAGTAGAATTCATGAGAGAGAAACAGCTTCTAGAGAAGAAAAAGTGTGAGGTTTCATTGAGAATATGGAAAGAATAAGAGGGGTAGTATTGGTAGGAGGTTAGAAAATCAAAGGGAATCTTAAGAATTAGTCTTCTAAAGAAGCCTTTACTTTCAAAGGTTGCCTGGAAGATGTGGCAGGCCTCTCAGACAGGTTGGCTACTTTCTCTGCTTACTGAGTATTACCCCTGCTTAGCTGGACTACCTGACTAATAGGATAGCAGATGCCTTTCACCCCCTGTCTTCTACCCAGCAGGTCATCTCAGCAGCGGTGTGTGATGCCATGCAACACATGGGCAGCTTTGCCTGAGGAGATTCAAGATGATTACAGAAGAAGCACAAGAATCTCACTGCTGTGGTCAATAATCCACATCATTCTAAATTGGGACCGTTAATAAGGCTTAAAATAGCGCATGATTCCCCTTGCCCTTACTCCAGATGTGTCACATAGGAGGCTTGTTATATCCACAGCCAACCACAAGGTGACAGGCGATGGTTCCAAACAATTCTGTGAAGCCCGGCCAGTTAATTGTTTGGATGGTGGCACACACAATACAGATCTGAAATTATGATATGGTCAGTGGTCAGCTTTCACGCTGACTGATAAATAATTGAAACTTCTGAAACAGAGGCAGCCTGACAGGAGGATACAGTGTTGATGCTTTAAGACCATCAGGACTGAAAAGATTATTAAACTTGTTTTCTT
The DNA here is from genome assembly GCF_032191515.1 of Phaenicophaeus curvirostris. NCBI lineage: Eukaryota > Metazoa > Chordata > Aves > Cuculiformes > Cuculidae > Phaenicophaeus > Phaenicophaeus curvirostris. The sequence continues at coordinate 1,227,750 of NC_091403.1, forward strand.
AAAAGCTTGGCAATACATTTTTGTTTGCTGCACAACAGGTAAAGTCCCCTTGAGGAAGCTGCAGATAGGACCACACGGCTGAGGCCATGGATGCATCATCCACTGGAAGTCATGGAAAAAGAAAAAAATAGACTAGAAACAGGAGGAGGAGGCAGGAAGTACTCATCACTTCTCTATGCAGGGAATTTTTGTTGACAGAAAGCACGAAAACAAGACCAAAAAGTCTACATCTTAAGCAGCATTTGCGTAAGGGAGGTTATGTAATGTGTGATCCTCAGTGAATGATTATCAGTGGCAGAACACCTCCACGAGGATTGCGGTAATCGCCACTGATAAACCTGCTCCACGAAATGGACGCCAGCCAGTGTTTCCTTTTCCTTGGACACAACTATAAGATCTAAACATACAGAAGTGTTGTTATTCTTAACAGTGATATATTTACCTTCACAAAAACGTTCTTATTCTGTAACCTTTTTTTTTAACCTTTTGCATATGGGATTACAATATATTCATAGTGGCCTGCTTTCTGTATGTGTAAATCCATTGCAATGTAAAGCTAATAATTTACAAAAGAATCAGTAGTGGAAATCATTTATGCTGTGGTTTGGGTATGGCCTCTGAGGAATACAAAATTAAAGTGTACAGAAGACAATTTATTCTATGTCCTGTAGTAGTTTGTACAGATGATTTTGGTTTGATCAGCTGTCTTCTTGAATGAATTTTTTTTTATTTTTTTTTTGCAAAGGGATATCTTTGAAGATCAGTTACAGAATTAAAAAGTAACAGTAACTAAGCAATTCTCAGTCTCATCATTATGGTTCAGAAGCTGTTAACGGTTGTAAAGGGCTAATTAGTGTAATGTAATCCTCTTAGGAGGCTGCAGGCACCGAGCGAGATTTCTTTATAATTTGTATGTAGGCTTTCTTTATTCCATTAGAATTACAATAATTACAGACAGCAGTATGTATTTGCATTCTGTCCATCCACATTATGTTTACTTTGCATACTGAATACTGCACAATAAATGCAGGAGTAGAATTTTCTATTTTCTATTTAAACATCAAAATGTTTGGAAGAACAGCAAAATCTTGGTTCTATAACTGTTCAAAATCTACCAAGAGACAAAATGAAAACAAGAATAAGTGGCTTTCTGAAATCCCAAGCAATCAGAGAGAGAAAATACTGGAGGAGCTGGATGTGAACAAAGTGCTGTCATATTTGGTTTACAAGAGAGTCTTTTCCTTGGAGGAATACAAAGACATTTGGTCCCAGGAGAGCTACATGAAGAGGACTGAATATTTTTTAGATAAACTCCTTTTAAAAGGCCCAAGTGCTTTCTCTGCTTTTTGTTCCATTTTGGAGGAGGTCTGCCCTAACTTGCTGACATGCTTTCTCCTTTCCTATGAAGGTAAGGTCACTGTCTGCTCTGAAATGCTTAAGTGTATATTGGTAACGTCCTTTGACGCTAATTGTTATTTGCTATAATTAGTGTTTACTTTCTCTTTTGTACCAAATGAGAGTATTTGCTTCTTTACGCTGCTTTGTTGTAGAAGAGAAAAGGATGGGGAGGAACGTTTATTAAACAAATATCTGTTATTGTTATACTTTGAACATTTAGACCGGTAGCAAAATGCTGTAAATTAACATTACTGCTACTAATGAATAAGAGTCAGGGCTGGGAAAAGGATTCCTAAGTACTACTGATAATGCCTAGTTTAGAAATGTTTACTTTCCTTCCTATTTCTGAAATATTTAAAAATAGACTGTAGTCTACAAGTTCTGTAGGCATCGTGCCCGACTAATTGATCCCTTTCACATTCTTCTCGTTAGTCACATTAATTACTACACCTATCTGCAAACAGCTGCATGAAAAAGATTGCCCTACTAAATATCAACAATACAATAGAAGTTAATCAAAATGCTACTTAGACATCAGGCACTATTCACGCCTATTTGAGAAACAATGTTTTACTAGATATTAGCAGAGATAATGTGAAAAAATAAGTGCAGAGTGTTTGCAATTATATCCTAGTGACCTATTTTTATTTTTTCTGTCTGTTATACTACAAATTTGAGTCTTTTGAGTCAGCTAGAGTTTCCTCAGCAATGACTGCAGGGTTGTGCTCAAAGGTTATATACAGAATGTCCTCCTCGAATTTAATTGAAATAGTCATGTCTTTTAACAATCCGTTCAGTAGTAAGTATAATCATCCTAGTATCGCAACTGTTTATACATAAGATCAGTAAGCCTGAGTATTGTGAGAATTTTAATAACATAAATAAGAAGAATTAAAATCTAAAACCATTCTGACCTTTAAAAGAGCTATAGTCGGCGTCGTCTCTTGAAAACTGGATTACTCTTAAAATTGACTGCTACAGATCCAATTACTTGATAGGGCAACAGATATTTTACCATCATTAGCTTATGAACAGACGCCCATTTAGTGTATCTTTTCAAGATCAATTTACGGTATGGGTTTATGGCAGTTACAAGAAAATCGAAGGAGGTTCACAAATGTCATTGTGGATTTTAATACACGTAGCATGCACTTCATGGACAGACGCATTATGAAAAGGCTTCTTAGGCCTCTTTACGCTATCTTTTTTTTTTTTAAAGCATACAAATATAAATAAAATGGGTTAGAAATACATTATAAAGCCAGGTCTTCCAGAACATGCATATTGGAATGAAGTTTTGGCTTTCTCTGAATTAACTGCAGAGACAGCACAGGGAGATTTTTATTCTGCAGCACCTAAACATTTAAGAAGAGATTTAAATCTTCCAGTGGGTTTCAGTACGGGGTTTGGGGGTTATTTCTGTTACAAAGGGCAACGGCCTCAGCAGTTGGGTGCAAGTGAAGGACTCTGTCTCCCTGACAACATCACAGTAGATATAAAGAAAAAGGAGAAAGCCAATGCTGCACATTTCCAGAAGAGTAAAGGATACTGTTGGAACAGCGTCCCCAATCCATTCTGTCTGTCTGTGCCTTGTGCAGGCAGAAAAATGCCTCAGGCTGCCTTAGCTCAGCCACTATTACACTCTTTCCTCATTCCCCTCCCCCAGTAGCACACATCAAATGTGCAAAGCTAGTTTTAGAATCTGTTATTGCTAATAATAGTCTGCTGGATAGCGGGCAAATAAAAACACATGCTATATATGCACATGAATTCATGAACATAATCTGTTTAAAATCACGCACATTGTCAACTCAATAAAATGGATTATGCATTATGGATTTCCATGCATTGTGGAATTTTATAGATTGATTTTGATAAACCCTGTTATAAGGTGTACAGGAGGGTATGATGAACAAGAGCATCAGTTATTATTTCCATTAAAATAATTTTCTTCTTCACCCTATAAAAGCTGATTGGTAGGACAAAGGAATCAAAGTGGAAGGAATACTGTCTAGACGCATGATGAGAAGTCACGATGCCCGTGCTATGTGGCTTCGACACCCCAGCTAACGCAGCAGTTGAACGCCATCCCATCCACCGCACTCGTTAAAGAGACTCTTTATGGCAGGCTGACTGAGCACACAGAACAGAATCAATCCCTGGTATTGATCAACTGCATGTGCAGCAGGGGCCGATTTCTGCTTTCTGGACCTGCCCTTGTTGGCAGATATGGGTATTTTAATGTGTTTCCATTGTCTTCATGCCCTACAGAAAGAATCATTTGACAGGTGCTGGAAATGCGGCACAGTTCCAAGAGGTCACTCAGTCTCTGGACTAAAGTAATTCACTGCAAAAACTAAACTGTGTTAGTGAAATGTGGCCAGTGAGTGATGTTACTGCTGTTTGCACACAGATGGTTTGACACCACTTTGAACTCTTCTCTCTCATTATTTCAAGTAATTATACCCACAGTAATTGAAGGGGCATTACAGCAGTATTTATTCTTCAAGACGCTAGCGACTTGATTCTTTTAGTCTTCTAAAATTCACATTAGAGTGAACATAGAAGCACTAGGAGCTTTGCTATGAGGAGAAACATCTGGTTATTACTTACCCATATGATACAGTAGGAAATAAGTTGTTCATTTTGGCCATGTGGGACTTTATATGGAGTAAGAATATTGGGTTTATTTCCAATATTCCTATAAATTGTCTGACCCATACCTCTCAAGTCTATTGGAAATATGAGTATTGGAACGACTTTATCTGTAAAAGGCCAAAAGAAATTATTTACCTAAACCAGACACTTACGCAAAATGTAATGTTATAGACAGAATCACATCAAAGTGTAGGTGTTATTTTGAACCATGTATCAGCTTTTAGAGAAATTTCTTTCTTGTTTTCCAGACCGTATGCATAGACGTTTCCCAGCGTTATCAGAGCAAACAAAACTGAGGGTTGTATCAGAGATGGAGCTGCACGAAACCTGCCAGATGTGGGACCAAGAAGGAAGCCCTCCTGCTGAGGAACAACTGAATCGATCATTCAACAAATACAGGTTAATATCATCAGTGTCGTGATGTCTTTAATGATCACAATATTTCCTGTCACTTAGTCTCCGTGTAAGTGAAGTACAGCACTGGTGCTTTCACCAAGTTTTTCATTTGCATGTGATTTTACTTGGCATTTGTAAGTGATGATTCTGTTTCATATAACGAACATCTTTTGGTGCTGGTGAATGCTGGGGGTCACCTCTGGTCTTTACTACGGGTAATCAGCAATGAAGCAGTGCATTAATGACACTGCTAGTTTTCAGTGTTCAAGCACTAAGGGCATATATAGAAGCACATTTTACTCATAAATTTTCTTGGAACGTGAGAGACAGACTAAGTTAATATGAGTGTTCCTGTTATTTTTATTTAAGAGGAACAGAAGCTAAGGAAGACATAACTTGATACACGCTGGGATACTGGGATTTAAATCCCTGCTTCAGAGATTTGAACCTAAAAAGAGGGTACAAATAAAACTTCGGAAAGTCTTAAAATGCTGCATTTTATGTAGATAGCATTCAGTTCAGGCGTCTGCTTAATTCAGTAAGGAATCTAGCTGAGAATGGACTAGAGCTCCCAGTAGCTCATTAGCTGTTAAGAAATACTGTAGATTATTTACATATGTCCAGCAAAGACAGACTCTTACGTTCTGAGAAAAGTGCTTGAAAAGTAGTTAAAAGTTGTATTGCTGCTTTGATGTGTCAGTGGCATATAAACAGTAAATTATGAAGCCTTAATACTTTTGCATGTCTAGGTTAGTTTTGGTCTATTTCAGAGAGGGACTGGATTACAGTAGCTTGTAAAAGTGTAATAAAACCTAACGACTGTGAAATGATTGAGAAAAATGTGGTCATAAGAGGTTAAGTTCATCTTGAGTAGCAGTGAAATGTGAAATTGTAACAGAATATGAAGACACTTGATACAATACAGCTCATATTGTAGAGTATGGGCTGATCCATCCCCACAACTAGTGATATTCCAGTTAGAACTCCTTTTTCCATACACACTCACAAGACTTCCAGGAGACAGGCTGTCATTCAGAGCCCGAATACATGCCATTTGGCTTTAAGTATATTAATTCTGTAGCACTGGTCCTGAAACATCACAAGACAATTCACTTACAAAACCAAACCAATTAAGAAATGCCTGCAGCTAAAGAACTACATTAGGGAAGTAGTAGACACACACAGCTTTCCTGAAACCAGTCCATGCTGGAAATACTTGGTAGCTCTAAAAAAATCAACCGAATATCATAGAACTTGACAGCATCTGCAGATTCAGGTAGTCTCACTATAAGGTAGTTATATACATTCCACCTGATAACAGAGCATATAGTTTATCAGTCATGTATACACCCTGGCAGAAGAAAAAAGAAGATGCTGGGAATACCCTCTCCCCGCAGAGTAAAGTGTGGATTCTGATGTAGTCCCAGAAGTCAGCGAGAGGGGACTAGTCACCTCAATGGAAACAGAGAACTCAAAGAGAAGATAAACTGGTGTGCGATAACGTGCAATTTGCTTCAACACCAGTGTCCTGGAGAAAACTATACCTTGACACCCGGTTAAATTGTGCCAGTCTTAAAGACCGTGCCAGTCTTTCCACACATCCTGTTGTACACTGACACCGATAGTAGCACAAGGCATTTATTTTCACATTGCGACCAACAAAAGATTTTTGCACACAGCTTTTCCATTTTCATGCAAATGGATTATATGTGCACACATGCTTTATAGTGCATGTAATTAATTGGTATTTGAAATCTGCTTTATGGATTTCCCAATCATGCTTAAAATTTTGGAATGGCTCAGTTCTATTGTAGAAAATACTTTTCTGAATCTAATGGAATTGTATTTTACAGCTCTTAAATTAGTTTCCAATATAAAAACTTAAGAAATTAAGTTTTAAGTTTACTTAAGAAAAACACTTAAGTCTAGCAAAACTTCACTGCTAATTATAAGTCCTCCCGGAAAGGAGACAATCATCACTTTGCTTTAGACAATAAAAATTAATGTGTACAAACTGTGTAAACAGCATTTATCCAGGAAGAAGTGCAGAGCTAAGCCGCAGAACCAGATTTTTGTAATTTATTTGGAAAGCCATATATTGGCATCTATCACCTCTAAACATCATTATTAGTTTAGAAATTAGAATTATAATGGCATTTTGGCATGTGTTCTCTGTTCCTTCAGAACTTGGTAAGAGCACTAGGAGCACAATCCAAAAAATTAAATTAATGCCTTAATCTCAGCACTGTTGAGAACAAAGACCAAATTATCTGACAAGGCATTATAGTCCAGCAGCCACAAAGGAATTACTTGGGTTCTTCTGTGAGAGGGCAATTTGATGCTTATAATTGAAAGTTTCTATTTAACTTCTTACAATTTCGTTACATAAACATCAGATTATCCATAGTGTATATTGGGCTGGAAAGATTTACATTTTGTTTTCTAACAGTTAAAAAATCCTGAGTTACATAAATCCACACTAAGACAGTATGATTGAGGAGGTGTTACAATATTAGGCTTATTGAATTAATTGGCCTCTTCTCATTTTTCATACAATTTGTAATGTAAAACTCCCCTAAACTTTTTGCTTTAGAGATATATCTTACTTTTCTTTGCAATAAATACTCAGTGAAATAGTAATTGAACAAATAAAAACATCTCAAAAAAGCAGTGTTGGATTTAAGGCTGCAAAGCCATTTTTTTTCTAGTATCTTTTGCCCTCCTCAATCAAAATTACAGGATTCAAAAAGCTGTTTGAGAAGAAGCCGGGTGCACAAGCCAGGGTAACAAACAACCTTGTTATGTTTAGATTTGCAAAGTTATCTAGTAAGTAACGTGCCTAATAGAAGTAGTAGGATGCTTTCTGCACCATAATAATAATAAAACCAAGCAGCATCTATGCCACATTTGGCAGTTAAAGCTGAAAACTAAGGTACCAGCTGTGACAAAGTCCTGTTCCATTTGGCCACTAGATGGTACTGTATCACTGGGGTTAGAAAATTCCTTGGCTACCTATTCGAAATTCTTGCTGTGAATGATGATTTAGAATTGTAACAATATCGTAACATTTATTACTGATGATTTGTTTTCCTGGGCACTACACACACACACAGATATAGAGGCTACATTTGAGAGGTTCAGAAGCATTTCTTGGTTCGATGTGCCAGTATCGCTTAGGCAGTCCAAGTTCCTCACCAACCAACACAAACGTAATTATGATTTTTCAAAGATATAGAGGCAAATATTGCCTTTCCTTTACTGCATATGGTAAACAAAATACCCTTTTGGAGTCTGTGCCCTCTAGACAGGAACAAATGGCATCCAAACACAAGTCAGTGAAGAGTACAACCCCAAACCGACAGACAGGATAATTGTCATGTCAGGCATTTGCAGATGATTCCTTGCTGACTTGGAAACATTCATACCCACTTTCCATAAACAACAAATTAAGTGCACTGTAGTGGTAAATCAAGCCCATGAAGTCCAAACCAAGTAAAACCCAATAGTTATCTAAAAGTTAAAGTTTTATCTGTTTTATGATATGTGGCTGGTATACTCACTCACTTCCAACAGATTACATACAGTTCCTTTTTCTGCAAGGGTATATCAAACCAAATCACATTTCGGTAGACTTTCTACTCCTCTTTTACACAGTTTCCTTACTAAACTGCTGTATTGGGTCCTGTCTTACTGGGTCATGGTGCATGGGCTGTGCACTTTTCAGCTTCCTTTGCTCTAAATTTTTTTTTCTATGCCCCAATGCACTCCTTTGGGAAAGGCTATTGGTGTTTCACCTCCTACTAGAAGTTAGCCTTCTGAAACTGGCTCTTTCTTACACCTGAGACTTCATGTACCTGATCACATGAAGGGGGATGTGTATGCTAGACTGCGTGTAGAAAAAGTCCCTTTAAAGATGACTTTTGAATGCAGAATCTTGAGAGCCCTCCACTGCTGGGAAACACCAAGTAATCCCCTCACCTCCTGACCAGTGTCAGGCACAGCTGAACCAGAAGTCACAGATCAGGTTGATGAACTCTAGCTAATATGCAGGATCCCATTGCAAGAGGTAGAGCGTAGAACAGTACTGCAAATGATTCTTACGCTTGAAGTCTGAGCTAAGGGACATGTCTCCAACACCCCATAGACCGGTACCAAATACCACACTACCCAGCAGCATAATCATGCCTCCTCCTAAACCTTCAATCACGTAAGCACGGTGACAGTACAGAGAGAAGTCACCAGGGGAATTCTGCAGGAGATCGATTCACCTTAACAAACCCAAAAACTGATTGGAAAATAGTCTTAGCAGTGAAGTGGAAAAGTTTGCTGAGGATACACGTTTACTCACCGTAGGAAGTGTTAGGGCTGAATGCGTAGAACTGTAGATGGGCCTTAAAACTAAGTGACTGGGTAACGAGATGGCAGAGGAAATTTAGTGTAGATAAATGTGAAATGATGTATGTGGGCAAGTGTTCTTGGCTTTATGAATAAAATGATGAGCTCTGAGCTGCCTGCTACCACTCAGAAGTGGGAGTTTATTATGACAGATAGATAGTTTCATAAAAACATCTCCCAGTGGCAGCAGTCCAAAAACACAACTATTTGGAATTGTTAGGAAAGGCAAAAGAAGAACAAAACAGAAAAGATAATGATGCCAGTCTATAATGCCACAGTTTGCTCACACCTGGGATACTGCAGGCTGTCCTGCTGCTTGCATCTTGAAAAATGTTACATTAGATCTAGAAAACGTTCAGAGAAAGGCAATGATGACCAAATGCATGGGACAGAATGCTTTCCATTGGAAAAATAATGGAGAGGGCTCCAACTCTTTATTTCAGAGAAGAAACGGCTTATGGAAGGAAATAAAGGAATGAAAAAAGGAGAGGATGAGAATTAAAGGATCGGATATGCAAGTATGGGAAACTAGACCAAAGTAGGGTGCACTGGACATGACAGCACCCACTGCTTCGAAAAGGTGTCCAAGGAGCTGATATGTCCTGCCTAGTTGTGCTGTGTTCAGTGACACAACAGGATGTCGTGGTTTAACCCAAGCCTGTAGCTAAGCACCAGGCATCTGTGCCACCAGTGGGATGGGGATGAGAAAGAAATAAAGTAAAACTTGTGGGTTTAGATAAAGACAATTCAATAGGACAGCAAATGAGAGAGATTAATAATAGAATATACAAAACAGGTGATGCACAATACTATTGCTTGTCACCCAATGACCAATGCCTATCCCATCCCCAAGCAGCGATCCCCGACCCCTGGCCAACTCCCCCAGTTTATATACTGAACATGCTATCTTACGGTGTGCAATGTCCCTTTGGCCACAGCAGTCTTTGAACACAATGGTAGTTTCTTACCTGTAATCATCCTTACACTACTGATGTAGTAATGCTCACGTAGAAATGTAAAGCAGCATTCCAGTTAACCTTCAGTGCTGCCGATGCCATACACTATTTTAAAAAAGCAGGATTTATTGTATCCCGTATTCTATACAGAGGAATTCTGTATGTCCAAATTCATCCTCTTTATTATGCAAGCAGGCTCATAAGCTTGAATTATACTTCTCTTCTTCGTTCACCCTCCCAAACCTGTATGTGTTTGCTGGGGAAAGAAGCTGGGAGGATAGGTGTTTCTGTAAAATAGCAACTAGAAAGGAAAAAGTGGGTTCTGGTGCTCTCATTTATTCTGCCTCATATTTTCCTACTCCCAAGGATTATTTAGAAAAGCATGTAGTCCTCAAAAGAGCTTCTAAGGACATGCTTAGTATGGAAATACAGAGGTCTTTCGTGAATGGCCATGTTGGACTCGATGATCCAGTGGGTCCTTTCCAACCTAGTGATTCTATGATTCTGTTTTTCTCCACATCTGAATGATTTGGAGTGGCATTGAAAACAGAAAACAAATCCTGCTCTCCTGATGAAATGTATGTGGGAAAAATTTATAAGAGAAAATTCTCATTGATTATGTACCTCCTCATAGAGCATATGCAATCAAGGATCAAGAAAGCAGGAACAGCCATTTCTTGCCAGCAATTACTGAGAGAAGACCTTGACTGGCTTCCTCCAAACATCTGCTACTTGGCATGCCCTAGTCATTGCCAGTATTACTGCTGTGAAGATGCCATCCCTAATTTTGCAGGTATTTTTAGTGCAAACATGCTTTGTAAATTGGGAGCAGGTAGTATGCATATAGAAAAGATTTTATTCACATCATGCCTGATCCCAAATGTTTATTGAGGTTCAAGAGATTAGATTTTGATGAGCCAAAGGACAGCACTGTTGAGCTTCTTTACCACCCGATACTTTTATGACATGCACCCACAATAAAAAATGAGCACTGGACATACCTAACAAATGTTACCAGTTAGTTGGTGACTTTTGGCATCACAGCAGTCATGTCAAGGTCGATTTGTCCAGTAGCATTGGCTTTTTTGACAGGAAGCTGCTCATCTCAGTTTGGAACCTGGAACAGATAAGCCATGGCTTTTGTCAGCGGTAGATAGAAGTGTGAAAGAGAAATGAAGGATGAGAAGAGAAAAGCAAACAAAGATGCCAGAACAAGTGTCTTTCACAAGTAATTTTGGAGATTTCCATTTTAGAAATACCATAAGAAGTACCTTCCAGTCTATTACGGGAATTTCTTAGCAGTTATCAGGTGCCGTAGTTAACTACATGGTACGTATAGCATGTCACAATAAAGACAAGACTCACTTGTTAGTAGCCTCCTCAGCTCAGGGTACTAGTCTGCATTTTCATCCATATAAATTGTCACTTCTGTAAAGTGCTACCTTTGCTGCACGAAATGTAAAACATGACAAATTCTAAGATACTATAGACAACTAAAAGACAGTTCTGACTAAAGTAGCAGTAGCTTATGTAAGCTACTCAACTTATACAGATATTTTTTCCATAAAAAAATACCAACTGTGGAAACCATCACCATAGCAATACATTACGTGTGCCTCCTGACACAATGTCCCATGACTCAAAATATCCAGAACCCACTTATCTTTTCTCCCTGGGTTCTGCTTGCAATAAAACCGGAAAAAGGATGAGGGTAGCTTTTGGCCTTGAACACATTTTTTCTGATCTTTGATTTTCCCTCATTTTTGGCTTCTACAGCTGAGCAGTGCAGCCTCAGACTACTCTAACTTAGCTTTGGCTGTTCTTGGCTAGGAATGCCTAAAGGGTTGCCTTTGCGTCAGAAAGACTCTGAGTGCAGCAGAAATCCAGCCAAACGCCACGCTGGGTGAGCTGCGATGGGGCTACTGCACGCATAGTAAGCTTTCTCTTCACTATGCAGAAAGCCTTTTTACGGTATGTGTGTTTCCCAGGTACCTAGAATCATAGAATCACTAAGGTTGGAAAAGACCTCTAATTTCATCCAGTCCAACCGTCAGCCCAACACCACCATTTTGACTAAGCCAGATCATTGATGGAGACATTAAACAAGGCTGGCTCCAGATCTGAGCCCTGAGGAACACCACTTGTGACCAGGCACCAACTGGATTTAGCTCCGTTCAGCACAAGCCTCTGGGCTCAGCTAGCCAGTCACACATCCAGTATTATCCTCTCGAGATGATTCTCCTCTTCTATAACTGTTTCCTCTTATAAAAGTGAGGAGGTTCTGTTAAAGATTAACAAAATGGAAGAGTAAATTTTGAGAAGGGATATGTGTGAGAGGAGCTGGACTCAGTAGTATGCATACCCACCGGTATTGTGCTGATCCGTCACTTGGAATATGCATATATTCTTGACATAACTTAATTTACATTTAAGCCAATCATTGGTAAGAGATCATAACAAAATGACCACATCTTAGCATGAACTCCTCACGGAAGCATTCTCTCTTAAGACTTGGCTGTATTTAGAAAGATTACCTCTCTGTAAATTTACATATTCTTTCCTACAGATCCACCCCAACAGTGGTGAATCATAAAACTGCCATAAAAATATTTCTTCTAAGTGTGCTGTTGAAGTACGCCCTGCTTGCCCGCTCAGGAAAAGAATGTATTGAACTATAGGTGATAACAACATTTAGACCTTTCTGTCATAACTGTACTTCCATAAAGGCATACTTAGACCGTAAACACTTTGAGGTTGGAATACACATTTATCAGTCTCGCCTGGGAACTCCAGGCACTGAAGTCACACAAATAACACCAGTCATAATAGTAGCAAGAAACAGGCACTTGTATATGGTTAAAAAAATTGCCATTGTTGTTGCTTTTGGTATCATTCACAATGTCTATGGTAGAGCGCTTTGGAAACTTTTGCGTTGGATATTATTGCATGAATAGTCATGTGAGCCTCAGCACAAAGTTTTTACAGTTCTAACAGAGAAAGTATATGTAGGAGTTTGCTGTGCGAGCTAATGATTTCTCAAGAGGAAGAGAGCCATATACACAATCACTTAAAGCAGCATTTCATTCAATAAAATTACATTTTTTCCACATCGTTTAAGACTGAAGTATAAATAAGAAATTGTACTATCCACACAGATGGTAATTAAGCAATGCATTAAACTTGGAATACCTTTTATACAAATATACTGACCCTGACACCCATTCGTCACTAATCTTTTAAATGTCAGGGAAATGTTGTGCACACACATACAAAATTATAGTACTGCCATCGTAAAGCCAGAAGAAAACTGACAAATGCAGACATGGGATTATTGATTGGTTTTAGAAGGGATCAAATAATTTGCAACCACTGTCCAATCTCAAGATTTATTTAATGTTTTTTGAGAGCACTATACGTTAGTCTACGTTGGCAATGCAACACTTGTACAGAAATGACCCGAATAAATTTTCAATAATAGATCCAAGAGATTATTATCTTCCACTTATGCATTTTTTATGGTTCATATGTTACAGCCATATAAATGATCTTGAATGCTTAGATTCAAGACTTTTTTTTTCAAAATAAAGTCTGCCCCATAGCATAAATTTTAACGGTAAATATGGATGAAGATTTTCACCTGTTTAACCTCATTTACTGATATAAGTAAGTATTTGTGGGAAAAAAAGTCCTAGAGTCCATTTGAGTTTTGCTCTTTTATTAGAGTTTAGCATCAAAAGTACTGCTTGCATTTTAAAACTCTTATTTTGTGGTTTTATTTCTTGGTTTGTCTGTCACCTTAGTTATAACTGTGTCCTACAGATGCTACAGAGCCAGTGCAAGAAAATAAAAACTATGCTGCTCTGCACTATCTGCATTGCTTTACGAGAGGACTAAAATCAAAACAAAAAGCAGATAAAAACTGATGGTGTCTGTATGACCATAGCCTGCACCATAATTGCCAAAATAACCCTGCAGCATCACCTGCAGAATTTTAGGATGCAGTGAATCCTCATCTACTGGTTCTGCCTTCTATGGAGATTTATGTTCCCCTGTGCCAAGTAGTCCCACGGCTTTAGAAAGACACAATCAATCAGCTATTCCAGGAGCAGTTCAGTCCTTTATATGCACTGGTTCCTATCGCTTCTTTTCAAGGCTACTTTCTCAACCCTAAATAAAAGGAGTAAAATAAAAATAGTGATTGGAAGTTTCAATATGTTTCTTAAATTTTGGCATAGAAAATGAAAATACTTTGACTTTTTACAACATTATACTTAAAAAATAACATAGTATAATTTAAATTAGTTTTTTAATGTTAAAAATTAAATGCTTTTTGTCCTAGCACTACTGAATAATACTTTTTTATGATTTAAATACCACAGAATATCTTAAATATGTTTTCTGATAGATCTGGGGCAGCAAATCCCTTCTGGACATTTATCTCTGAAATTACATTGAGAGGAATAAACAGCTGTCGGGAATATAAATGCTAACTCATCAGAATGCTGACTCAGTGCTGTAGAAATCAAAATATGTTCATACACTGTAGAGGTAACATGTCACACACCGACTAGTCATATTTTATATTGGACAACCATAAAACCAGTTGAACTACAATGCTGGAACAAAACTAGGGAGTAGAAATCAAATTATAGGGAAAAATTTTAATAGGGAATTGTAGGGAAAATTTTAAGGTCCTTGTAAAGACTTGCCGTATGACTGGAACTATAGTAACCATCGGAGCCAGGATTTGTTAATCTGTCACCTTCGGTGCTAGCAAACCTGCTCAAGGATTATCTCTTGAACCATCATGTGACGAAAACCCCGCTTCTGCTTTCCTTGCAATTAATAGCTTTTATTAATTTTGTGGAAGCAGCATTTAGCAATGAACGAACTGGACCATCATTCTGCAATGATGTATTAATGCTAAATATCCCACTAGAGACATTAGAACAGGTTTGTCACTAAATATGACCTGAATGCTTAGTTGTACTAAGGTTTCTTAATTGTAGAAATTTGTTGTAGGAGAAAAAGATTGTATTTTACTAAGATATCTGATGTTCTGCCAAGAGATGTGAGAAGACTTTCTTTTTCAAGCAAGTTCTGTTCTGGTAATAAATTTTCTTAGGGAAATAACTGCTACCTCGGCGTTATTTCAAGACTTTGTATTCAGAATAAATTTATCTTTGATGAGTTCGGTCAACTATTTCAACCTGAGTTGAAGCTCCCTGCAGTCTGTGGCAAAGATTTTGTCCCAACAAGTAATAACCTGGACTAATAGCTTGCTGTATGTTTGCCGCTGGAACAAATTACCTTACATTTAATGCATTTCTTGCTTAATATTCCAAAATCGTATACACACGTGAATGTGAAAGCATTTCTACAGTTGCTGATTTTCCCTTTCATATTTCTTTACTGATCTGCATCTAAGACTTGTGCCAGACACATCCCTTACAGAACTGAACCTCTATCTCGTAGAAGGACAAGTGCTGAGTCCTCTGGATATATGCTCTGCCATAGGTCCTGCAGCAATGCTGCAAAGAAAGAACTTGCTTTTCAAAAGTACGACCCTGGGCATTACTCAGCAGTGGTGTCTGTCAAAGGGAAAGAGCAAAAGACAGCAAGAAAATGTCTTTTGAAATATGACATTAAAGCTAAAGAGTGTTTCTGCTGGAAAAAAAAAAATCCCACCTCTCTGCAAAAAGAGAATCTAAAAGCAGAAAATATTAAGCACTTCATAAAATGAGGTCTTTCTGCAGATAAACTATGATAGAATAATGGTTTATTTCTTAAAGAAATCAAAATATTCACAAAGACCTACTAAAGAACAGAAGCATAGACTTTCATTTTTAATTTGGTAACCTCAAGCTTAATTCCTTTATTCATTTCAGCTCTTCAAGCGATCAGGATTTCTCAAGCCAGAATCTTTCCAGCATTTCTCTGCTGGGCTCCCTGATGCGGTGGCATCTTTGTCATGCCTAAGTTATCACACAGTTTCACAAGGCAGCCTCAGGTTCTGCAAAATCCAATCTAGAGGCATTGTTTTATTGCCCTAGGTAAAGTAGTCTTGTTTCGTAAACTGAGTGAAATTTGCCCTGTACTGGCATGTTAGGCCTTCTGGTTCCAAACCATCCAGCTGTTACTAATTTGTTATGTAGCCAGTATCTCTTTGTGCTCTTATGATCTATGAGCAGCCAGCCTTGCTGCATATTGTTCTACATCAACATGCTTAATAACCTATAACATTATAAAACACTCATGCAGATACTGTAGAACAAGACTGCAATTTGGACCTACTTAAGGCTTTCCATAGCTTATTGCTTTTGATGTGGGAAATCACTCAGTCAAGCACATTTCTGTATTTAGTCCCTGGATGTGTTTTGTTAAAAATGTGTCAAACAGCTTTTAGTTGCTTTAAAATAGCTACCGTAATTTAAACTTTGGCTCAATATCTTTTGTCTCTTTATTTATAAAAAAACCCAACTGTCCCTCCCCTCCTTCTTTTTTTTTTAATTATTCTTGCAATAATCTTACATGAAAAGAATAGAAGGAACTTTTTCTTATTTTACACCTAGATACAATATCTGAGACTTTGCCTCCTAAAATTCCTGGCTTATGAAAGATTTGGTGGCTTTGTGATGGTCATCTCACACAGACTCTCACATCTGGCATCAAGATCAGCACAGATAGAAAGAATCTGAAGCAATTTAACCTCTCGCTCTAATTCCAACTTCTGTTGAACAGCCTTTCTTCAGCTGTTCTACTTCCAAATTAGCTTAGGATTTCTTATGTCATGGTAGTTCTAATCCTTCTAGTTAGGGACATGTTATCCAGTGGCAGCCCCAGGACAAGATTTTCACCTTAGCTGCATACATTCTTTCTGCAGAATTCAGAGAAATTGATGGGTTTATATGTTTGTTTTTGTATTAGCAACTTTATTTTCATTGCTGTTCTAACTATAGATAGGATAGTGGATTATCTCTGAAATGGGATTTTTACTTTGAGTAGTCCTGCCAAATAAAACTTCATTTATCCAGACTTGGCCTGTGGCTTCTGGTTTAGCTTTCCTGTTAGCATTAACAGTAAGCTTTGGATTTGCTACCGATCCCAGTGGAACTTTGAAAGGCTCCTCTTCTCAGGCCTCTGACTGGATTATGCAATTCTCTTCCATCTTTCCTCCTCGTTTTCTCCTGCTCCTTTAATTTACCCCTTGCAGTCGTGAAACTACAGGAGTTATAAATTTCCCTGGTTTCCTATACCTTCTGTTGTGAACTTTCTGCCCTGAATTTCACATTCTCTACACCAAGTTTATTCTCTATCCCTTAGACAATCTAGCGTCTCCTGGGAACATAAACCTGCACGAGAGCAGTTAATGACAGTGTCTACTCTAGCTCTTCTGTTTGGGATTCCGGAGCACACAGTAATGAAGCCTGATTAGGTATGGTTGGCGCTATGTGATATTTCTGTTTGATAAGAATAAAGATTGAGCATCATTATTTGTGATCAGCTCCTCAAATAAATTGGGTGCCATAGATCTTTCCTTCTGTAAAAGTCACTTGTCCTCAAATCCAATGAGTCTTTTACATAGAAAACAGGGTTGATTCTCACCTAAGGTCTGACACTAAATTATGTGTGATAGCTCTCTTTATATCCAACAAACAGAACTCCATTTTAAATCAATGTAAAATCTCTGAGTAATAGGAATTTTAAGAGTGCCAGTGCCGCAGGATAATAAAAACCTGGCACAGAGATGTTGCTGTCATGGAGAAATGTTAGGTTGTTGCATTAACTAATAACAATAGATGAATTAATCAGTTTGCTTGCTTTTCTTTGCTGCCAGCCTTGTAGACTATGATTAAGTTCTCTATTGCTGGCCAGGTTAAGGGTTTATTTTTGTCTTATTTGCTTATATGCCTATTTTTCTTTTGCCAATACAATCGTCGTTCTATTCTCAGGTCTCCACAGACATCTCCCCATAAGTGCTACACTTGTGACAAAGAACAGTGTCAGGACAGCCAGAGTTTCCCTTGGGAGGCATTTGCTCATTCTTTTTATCTGGATCACTTAAAATCTTCAAAGTCCAGCTGTACCTGGGTATTAGCGCTCTTTCAGAACCATATGTTTCCTTTCTGCATAAAACCCATGTAAGGGGGACGCTTACATAAAAATCTTGCTGCAAATTATTGCCTTGTGCTCCTTCTGTAAGGGATAAAGGATAAGGAACGAGCAGGAACACATGATTTTAATCAACCCATGGAAGACACAAGAAATCCTATGTGTTATTTAAACATGGCTAGATCTTTCTCTTGCCTTCCTCCAGCCCTCCCCCAAAGTGATGGTAAATACTGCCTGCAAATCACCCCCGTGTACTCAGCTATGTAGAAATACAGCCAGCGCCTTTAAAACTAGGCATAGTCGGTTTTTGCTTGACATGTTTTTCAGTTACAGAATGTATATGCTCTATATTACGCTATCTGTTGCTATATACAGCATAAAAACGCATGATGGTTACCTGATAAAAGTAAAATTAGATTACACACATGTCAATACTACTCGGCGGCATTTTGAAACGCATTCTATGTAGGACTTCTGCCCATTAGCTTCCTTCACTTTACATAAGCAAATACGCCATCGTTATTAGTAAAGACATAGGAAGATAAAGGCAACATGCAGCAGGCAGGCACAAGAGGATCATTTAAATTCAGTTCTGAAGTTGTCTGACTTCCCAGGTTTGTTCATCTCTTTGATATCGTTCTCCTATTCTTTAAGTCAATTTCCCTGTAACTTTACCAATAGTTATTACTGAAACCCAGGTTAGAGGATGTGTACCCGTTCTACAAACAAATGTGAAAAAAGGAACAATATCTTTATAAACCACCTGTGAACCTTGCCCACATGAACTGAGCTCAATTGTGCGTGTTTCCATCAATTACTCATAAGATGTATGGAAAAGTGGCATGTGTGAACCAGGTGACAGCACTCCTCTTTTCTCTGGGTTGACGAGGTCACATAAAAATATTCGTATGTGCCACAGCAATTAGCAGTGTCTAGCAAATACAACAAAGTGATGAAATGAAGGAATAATACCTGGGGATGGGTGAGTTTGCTTCTTCTAATGCTTCGCTATATGTCAAATGCTAAACAAATGGAAGACGGCGTTGTCACTCTGTGTAGGTGACAGAGGATGAATTTAGTTGTTTCTAGAACACTTCCAACAGACTGCAATGAAAAATTTAGCTTATGATAATGGAGGGGGAAGCATCAAAACTGTCTGAAAATGTCTCAAGATGTTGGAGTGTGGAGCCTGCAGGAGAAGCCAAGATGAAATCCACAGGGCTTTTATATGGGTCGTTTCCTTACTAGCCTCCTATCTAACGTTAGCCAGAAAATATATGAAAAACAAGAATGTGTGTGCAAGGTGTCTTGATAAAAAATAGCAAAAAATACTCTCATCTTGTTCCATCTAGTGAAGGCCAATTGAGTTCAAAGGGCAAAGAGCCAGTTGCTAATGAGATTCAGAGAAACACAGACTGAGACAAAAGGTGATAAAAGCATGTATTGTAGGTTAGAAGAAGAAATAAAATAACTTAAATAATATTAGATAGCAGACCAGAATTATTTGTCATTGGTGCATGTTAGGTGTGTTGACAGATAAACGTTATTTTTACAGTATTATGACAATGCATTTGTAAAGAGAAAAGCAGTGTCTCTCAAATCAACTTTCTTTATACTGTAAAATACCTGTGGCAAAGAAAATGCAAATGAAATCTTAAGATTTTTGAAGGTTCAGACAAACCTTACAGCCAGCTCTCCCAGAAATTAATCAGTCTCAAGGTTGGTGTTATCCACCATTATACTCCTTCAGAAAGGCCTCCATAAATTTGAAGATGACAGAAACAGGAATGAGACTCTATGCATTATATTTAATTTAATCATATTCACTCCAATTTTTAGCTACGACCTTGAATTTGGTCATATTTGTAATATAATTCACCAGTGAGAAGCTGAGATTCTGGAGCATCTGATTTGTCAGGAGATGTCAGGTATGTGCATCAAGTAGAATGAAGAGTAACTGAGAAATGACATTGGTACTATCCTGATTTTTAATCCAACAAAAGAATAAAACTCCTTGCAGTCAAAATAGCATTGGGATGCTTATACAGAACGTTTCTTCCGTGCTACCAGACAACCCTGTCCCACTGCTACACTGGATAATTTTTCTTAGTGTGCTTCCCACCCACTGAGAATTGATGGGATCAAAGCTGTGTAACTCAGCCGAAGTTTTATTCTGTCAGAATAGCACTTCATTGTCAAAATTCACAGAAATCAGTGGGGGTATTTGGTATATCACAAGATCAGATAAAAGGTGCAGCACAATGCTAAGATAGAGACGCTTTCAGAAGCTGCAGTAGAAGGTATCATTTAAAAATAATAGATTACCAAGAGATGTATTCACATGAAAGTACAGGAAGGCAAGAGCGGGGACTATTTCTGTTCCATTCACAGTGTAGATACCACAGTTACAATGTTCCATAAACGCCAAAGACAGATGGCATGAATGTTCTTTGCATAATGAAATAACCAGAATCCTACCTATTGAAAGGAGTGAACCCAGTACAGCGTGACCCACCTTAGTCTTTGGCTTCAGGTTCACAGGAATCCTTCCCTCTAAGCAGCTGCAGAGCTTGTGATTTATTGCTGCTGTCACAATGATGTGCACAGATCACCGGACTGAATGTGTTTTGCAGTGACTACTTGCAAGTGTTGGTATTTTTGCTTTGTTCCTACAAACACTATGTCTTCTGTCTCGCAGAGACCCGTGCGTTTTCTGTTAGTGTCAGTGCTCTCCAGCACACGTTCAGACTGTCAGTGCTGCAAATCTCCAGCCACTGAGAGGTCACTCACAATAAGTGGAACATCATCACTTTTGGTGACATGAGCAGATAGGAAGCTCGAGTTCGTGATTTCCATTTGAATATTCACTGCTATTTATTCATCCTGGTGTTCGGTTACTGCTTTGTCCACTCCATTTGTTTGTCACTAAGGTCCAGCCAAAGTTTTGGAGGAGGGATATCACACTAGATATGTGCAAGAAATCAGCTGATTTTCTTCAGAGAAATGCACTGAGCTTCTGTAGCATTTGTGTCTCTCACTTGGGAGCAAGACAGATGAAATGTGTGCTCTAGCTGCCTGGGCAGTTGGCTTGAAGATAAGAGCAGTGGGTTTGAGAGTGCCCTTGCTCATTATCCATTAATCAATGGTCTTTTTTGTGTGTTCTGGTTTTCAAATCTCGGTAGTGGTGCAGATGGTTCTGAGGAAGAGTTTGCACTGCTGCAGTAAAATGAACAGATTTGCAGAAATGTTTAGGGTGCCAAGAGAGATCTCTATTTATGGCTCTTTAGTTAATCTTCAAAATTTGTCCTTTGTACATTAGAGAGGAATTTTCACAGATTCAAAAAAGTAGAGTTCTTTAACTAAAACTAAAATAACAGAACCCAGAGCTTTATGTTAATTTTTGATGCTTGCTACTCCGAAGACCAGAGAGCCAATGAACTGCTCTCAAAAACCCACAGCGCCGAATAAGAACCAGACAGTTTCATAACTGCTTGGGTGCTCTTTACATGCAGATGGTAGGTAAATTGCTTGGCTGGCAAGAGAGCAAGCGAGCTCTCAAATCTGCTAGTGTATAATGAGAAGAAAAAGTTGTAGGTTATACGGAGAAGAGTAATTACCCAGTGACTGTTCATGTGGTGTGTGCTGGCGTTGCAGGGATGCAGATCACAGCGTGACAGATCCCAGGACAGAGACTACCCAGGTCAGCTCTAGGAAAACACTCGCTAGAAAATTGTGTCCAACGCTCACTAAAACCCATGGACTAACCTGCACTACTAGACCCTCACACGGTAAATAGTAACAACTTCAGCATGGCCTTCCTACTTTATGCCAGCCAAGTGCACCTGACCCTAACAGGGTCTGGCTTTTTCTTTGGATGCTCCAAGCAAAAATGTTAAATAGTGAGAGGCGAGGACAGAGAGTGTATTAAAACACAACTTCGTTTCCTATCTTTCGTTGATTCTTTTTGGAACATGTTAGGAAGTTGAACTATTTCAGTCTTAGAGAGTACTAATACCATGACCAATTTTATGTTACGTGAATAAAATCTTGCATAACAGTACTGTGCATACTTGTGTTATTTTAATGTTTAAAAACAACCGAGAGAAGGCAAACTGGCCAGAAAAATGTTATATAAACTGCCGTAATAGGAAAAAGGTGATTTGCTTCTACTTTGCTTCACTTGATAATCTTTTTACGGTACCAGACAAAATCTTAATAGTGCATTGCTTTCTTGAGATTATTCTTTGCCTAAAACCAACCACGCAACCAAAACACACCACACCCCACACCCCACAACCCGAGCCCAAACTTTCATGCTCTGTGTTCAGGGAAGAAGAGTAGGTTGTTTAATTCTCCTCTTTTTCCCTTCTGCTATTCCTGTGTTTTCTCCAGGACGCAAGGCCTTATGCAATTTGATAGCGTAACATCAGGAATGCCGTAACGGCAGTTTTATTTTTATGCTGGGGCAATTAAAAAAAAATTGGTCTACTCACAGCAAATGTGGAGCCAGATCATCTATGCCAAAAGTAGCAATAACTGCAGTGCATAAGAGAAGCTAGAATTGATTGTGTCTTCTCTGAGGCAGAGGACAGAAAAGTGCTTATTTATTATAAAAATCTGTTTTGTAGCAAGATTGTTGATCTGCACATGAATTTTTATCATTTATAAATAACATAGTGGCATCTGGAAAAGTCTTGACACCAGTTAGTAAAGACAGAGGGCTGTAAATCCTTTATGTAGTCAATGAAGTAAAAAAATACATACTTGATGTTCAAAAATACCTGTATCTGAAATGAACAGATCTGGTCTATATTTTGTATTAGATGTCACTGGAGCATGGCTTGAGTTAATTACTGATGAGAAACCAATCCTTCAACCTAGTGTTCAAACTGATTCTTTCACCAGGTGTAGACCCAGATACTCATAAAAAGAGTTTCCTACAGCATCATATCTTTTGATATTAGGTTTAGCTACCATTTTTTTCGTTAGCTTTTCATTTTTTGATTCCTACCTGCTAAGCTTAATACGCGTATCATGAGTTTTATGATCTATCAGGATGTTAGAAGAGACAGGTATACAATACCAGTATAATCACTTGGGAAACAGATCTGCAGTCTGCACCAAAATGTCTGCAGGTTTACCTACACTGGAATTACAGGAACATTTGGTGTATATTAATATTTATAAATCCTGGGCACTTAGTGGCTTAAACCCATAAATTAAGATTTGATTCCTTCATCCACATTGTAAACGTCTTGTTTATCACTATTCTATCATTTAAACTCTTTGTTTTCATTCTATCACTGTCCTCAAGCTGCGCCAGGGGAGGTTCAGATTGGACATTAGGAAAAAATTTTTAACCGAAAGGGTCATCAGGCGCTGGCAGAAGCTATGCAGGGAGGTGGTGGAGTCACCATCCCTGGAAGGGTTTAAAAGACAGGTAGATGAGGTACTTACGGGTATGGTTTAATGGCAGATAGCTATGGTTGGACTCGATGGTCTCAGAGGTCTTTTCCAACCTGGTGATTCTATCATCTTTCATTCAGACAGGACAATGAAATGAGTAGCTTGCAGTCTTCCTGCATTCAGTTTAATTTCTGTCTATCCCTGCCAAAAGTAATACTTTACTATTCCTTTCCCTTCTGGGTTGAAGTGTTTAATTAAAGTTTTCTCAGAAAAGAAAAAAGAAAAATCTTATTAAAATCAAGCTTAGCATGATTTTTTAAAAAATTGAATACTTAGCATAAACAATATTGCTGTAATGAACTCTGCTAACATTTTGGTGTTCTTTTCATAGTAGATTACTGTGTACTTGCCTCTAATTAAAATAAATCCTATTACATTAATTTTCATAGTCCTGGTAATCTGGTTAAAACAGTATAGTGTTAATGGTCATATACATTGTACCTCCTGAAAGAGAAAAGTGCTTTTCATGTTTGTAGTAAGCGTGCAAATGTACAACTAGACATATAAAACAGTCTTCAACTAGGATTCTGAACTATTCCAATGCATTCATGAAACATCCAACTTGCCTTCAGGCTTTACATTCATGGATGTGGAAAAATTCCTATCAGGATTTAATCAAAGATATTAATGAGGCTAAATAAGGGTCTGAATTACTGCTAATTTATAAAATGAGGCATGCACATAATTTTTGGCAGGAAAAGCTCCTTAAGTTTTAGTAACACACTCTTTCATTTTGATCCATTTATCCTGATGTGTACAGCTACCATGCACAGAATTCTCTAGTCAACTAAAAAACAACCAAAAGGAAATGAAGGAAGTGTTCTTTCTAGACAATTGAGTACGCTTTTATGAATTGGTCCTCGTTCCCAATTTTTCATGGTAGTTCTCTAACACATCTAACATAACATTTCAGACATAGATGTGCTTTTCTTAGCCTTCAAAATTCTAAATTTTTGTTTTTCGGGATTCCACCCTTTGTTTCAGGGAACCATCGTTATCCCCTGCTTTTCACAATTTTCTCTTTTCTTTTCTTTTCTTTTCTTTTCTTTTCTTTTCTTTTCTTTTCTTTTCTTTTCTTTTCTTTTCTTTTCTTTTCTTTTCTTTTCTTTTCTTTTCTTTTCTTTTCTTTTCTTTTCTTTTCTTTTCTTTTCTTTTCTTTATCGTGTGCTCAGAGGCTTCCCCATCAGGTATAATGTCTAAAAATGAACGCTATTAGTGACTTTACATTCCAGAAGGATAGCAAGGTCTGGTCACACCTCTGCTCAGAGTTACCTCTCTCACAGTTCTAGTAATATGCAGTTAGCAAGACTAATTAATTAGATCTTAGTGTACTGAGACTGTGATGTGTTGCAGACGGCAATCAATTTCTT